>NC_133411.1:8565000-9190000 GCF_049350105.2 Macaca mulatta
CTACATTTTTTTCCTTCATTGGACTTCCTGTTGAGGCTGTTGACAAGATGTTTTGTTTAGTGTTTATTCTATTCTATGCTTCCATGTGAAGCAAGAGGAATGCAGAAGCCAAAGTCAAATGTGGCTACTTTCCCTAGAGGTCCTATGCATGCATGCACAGCGTAAACTCGATGGAAATACTTAAACATGCAGGAGGATTTCTAAAGATTAACAACCTGGAGGCATACGATGGTAAGTTATTCAACAAAAGAAATTATTAAGATATGGATGCTTTTCAATCACAATCATGGATCTTTTTCAATGTCGGCTTTTTTTTTTTTTTGACATTTTTTAGTTACATTTTTAAATGGTGTCATCTGGCTTGAGAAGAAGTTTAGTTTCAATAGAGAATAAAAATTCAGAAATAATTTTTAGGAAACTCGGCGGGTGAGAGACCATGAGGAATGATAGTGACATAGGAGTAGATGTTTACTCATATCTGTTCAAAAAAAAGAATGAGATTTTTCCACCCCTAGTAACTTCAAGTTATGTTACAAAGGAAAAAGAATGTTGCAGGGGGAAGTGGGTGGAGACTTCTGAAGAGAGGGGACTCACTTGTCCTTGAGCCCACCTTCAGCCTTGGTTGGCCTGGAAATCCAAGGGGCTTCCACCAGGCAGGGAGCCTGCAGGATCAGTGGATTCTTTGCTTCCTCCACCTGCCCTCAGGCTAGGTCCACTAACAGGAGGACCCACACCCTTGTCATTGCAACACCCAGGCATCACACTAAATGGTTCCTTCACCAAGACGCAGAGAGTCTCTTTCCTAAGCTGGGGAATTACTACTCACAATCAATGGGAGACTTTCAACATGGCTCATCTACCTGGGAAGGAAACCAGACACAACCACACTGTACCCTGGAGAAGGAGCTAGGCTGGTGGATGAATTAAAAGCTGCTCTCTGGTCCTGATGTGTGCCTTGTGATTACAGAGCAGTGTTTACATTCACACTTCTTCAAAGACGCAACGATGATCAGAAAAAAGGATGTGATCCCTGATGAAAACCACATACACCAAATGCAAGTGGGACTGTGTTCGCCCTCTGCCTAAGCACACTATGCTATTTACTTGGTGGCAGTCCCCAAATTAAGGCAGGGCAGCATTAGAGGCTGTTTCCCACCTGAGCCCCACATGTGAGGCCAGGGAGCAGCCCCTGCTATGGGCACTTTTGTCAGCAAGTGATGACCAAACCGCTCTGGTCCAGAGAGTGGAGAAGGCATCCGTCATCTTACACTGCCTTCCTCACCTTGAAGCCACCTCTTACTCCCATCGTCGCCCGGGACAGAGAGGCAGGCTTCAGACTGCCAGTTTCCTCAGCATCACAAGGCCCTCTTCTGTGCTTCCGGGCTGATCTCTTGGTCCTGACGCCCGATGGTACCAAGAGAAAGAGATGGGCTTAACAACAAAGGAAATTAACTTTAGGGGTCATTCAAATATATGTTCATTAAAGACTGGTTAATGGAATGCTCATGTTCTGTGAATTCATGGTTTTACACTTCTCTTCCAGGATAATTCACCCATACATTTTTCTAGCAGCTCCTTTGAAGCTTTTCAGGAAAAGTGTGAATGACCCTGATACTAATCTAGCTTTTCCCAATACTGTGCTTGACACGAGTGAAATCACCCAGTGTCCATGGATATCAGCAGAGCAAAATCGTTCCATGTGAAGGATCTCCAGCACCAGGCTTTGCAGGCATCGTTCCTCTCCCCAGAAAGTTCTTCCTGAGGCAGTTGTATTGATACAGTATTTATATAATATGATAAAGCTGTTGCCCTTCCGGGTTCCTGTGGCATGTCCTGCAGATAATCTGCAACTCCTGTGCCTTTGTCAGAGCTGTTTGTCTGGTGCCTACTGCAGCCCCAGCTCCATGAGATTGAGACTCGTTTTCCTGTGCTCCCCCTGTTAGCCAGCAGGGAGTGCAGAGCTGGGCACACAGAAGGTGCTTGATAAATATGGTTTAATGAATGAAGAAATGAAATGATCTCTGATCTCACCGGACTTCATCTTTACCCAGAGTATTTGTTCCTTGATTTCCCCTGAATTCATGTCAGTCTCATATAAGTGCTTTTCTTTGTTCTTAACACTCTCCTCTCAAGATTTGAGAAGTGCCTGAGAAGTATGCAGTGAATTAGGTATTAAAATACTTGGCCATTCAAGTGCATGACAACAGAGGCAGAGGTGAATGTTTATAAGTAGAGGTGACAATGAGAAACCAATGGCTTGCACCCCTACTTCTGCGTACTCTTTCAGATGATTATTAATGTATTTGAACTTTTTAAGTAAGACAGGCTTCATCCTAAAGTCATGTCAGTTTAATAACTGCATGTGAGTTTTAGGCTGAGCATAGAGGCAAGAAAGCTGCCAGACTCCCAGGTTTTGACCCACATGCTACCGCCTGCCATTGCGGGGACCTGGACAAGGTGCTTTACCTCTCGATTCTGTTTTCTTATCCATTAAATAACTCATAGGACTATCGCACAGTTACGTCAGCTGTGTCGATGACCGTTAACATAGGAAGAAAGCATGGCCCACACAGCTGTGGTGAAATGGAAGAGTGTTTCGATAGTAGAGATCAGTGCCAGTGTGCATGCGGGCACTCATGCCACAAGAGCACATTGCATAGACACCTGGTTCAACCCACAGTCAAAGCAAGTCTTTAACATCATTTAACTACTTTTTTAAAAGAAGGCAGGGGTGGCATTTCAAGGAGAGAAAACAGAATGCAGGAAAGCACAGGCGTTTTTGAGAGCAGCAGACACACCCGCTCACTGTCCTGGGTTTGTCCTTTGCGGGAGTTTACCGCCACAGAAAGCAATCAGTGAAAGGCACGTTTCACTGAGGTTTTGGCTGTGCTCCTGATGTAGGTGTGCTCTTATTTGAAGAGCTATTTCAGCTGCCCTGGCTTCTGGGATTGAGAAAAACACCTGGTGGGCTTCCAGAAACAACATCAGCCGAAGGCATTCCGACTCCTAGAGCTTCATGTTGTTCCGGGTGTGGGTTAAATGTGTGCTCATGGCTACGTCTTAAATGAAGAACCTGTTTGTGAAACGACAGAGACAAAATCCCATATGAGCCAGAAACAAACAAACAAACAAAAAACATGAAATGGACTCAAATGCAAACCCAAATATCAAATGTTACAGAATCTAGAATACAGTATTCTTTTGATAAAACCAATTGAGTCTATTTTCAACATCTGACTTTTAAAAGGGATAGAATTGTGAACATATGCAGAGTGTGAAATTTTCCCATTTCCATAGTTAACATTGAACTCTGGAACATAATGCCTATGAAGGCAGGAATTTATATACACCTATTAATATTTAGGTAATAGCAAAGTCGTTATCACCTTAAAAATAAACACTGTTCAGCAAGAAGTACCATGCCTGCTTATCTTTGAAGTGTTTTCTTTCTCTTTCTTGCTTGCTTGCTTGCTTTTTCCTTTCTTCTTTCTTCTCTCTTCTCTTCTCTTCTTTCTGACAGGGTCTTGCTCTGTTGCCTGGGCTGCAGTGCAGTGGTGCGATCTTGGCTTGTTGCAAAGACAGGGTTTAACTGTGTTTCCTAGGCTGGGCTTAGACTCCTGGGCTCAAAAGATCTGCCTGTCTGGACCTCCCAAAGTGCTGGGACTACAGGTGTGAGCCACCATGCCTGACTGAAAATTGCAGCCTTATTATTATTATTATTTTTTTAAATTATACTACTGCATTCAGAGGAAGAGAGGGTTTATTTATTTATTTTTTAAGACAGGCTCTCATTTAGTCACCCAGGCTGGAATGGAATGCAGTGGCACCATCACAGCTTACTGCAGCCTCAACCTCCCAGGCACAAGTGATCCTTCCACCACAGCCTCCCGAATAACTGGGACCACAGGTGCACACCACCACGCCTTTCTGTGGCTAATTTTTGTATTTTTTGTAGAGATGAGGTTCCACCATGTTACCCAGGCTGGTCTCAAACTCCTGGGCTCAAGCAGTTCTTCTACCTTGGCCTCCCAAAGTGCTAGGATTACAGGTGCGAGCCACCATGCCTGGCCTGGAGTGATTTTAAAGTAATACAAAGCCTGTTAAGGTGTGTAGTTTTTTTTGGTTTTCATGATAGCAGTGATTGAATCTCATTGTTTTAAATAGCATGGTACATGTCGTAAGGGTAATATAACCCTGAAACTTCATCCTGGGTGTAAATAAGGCTTAGAAAGACCACATCCTGTGGAAACCATGGAGTCCCATAGAAATGTGAGGGAGCTGCTGGTGCACTAGGCAGTGGAGCTTTAATTATTGTCAGGCAGTAGACTTGCTCATTAGAGGCCCCACTGGCATGAACATACAGAGGAGAGCACAAGGATTCAGGCGACCATCCCCCTGATGGGTTGGAGCCGAGGACTGTGCAGGAAGATGTTATGTAATTCAAGAAAGCCCCACTGAGCCAACGCAGATGCTAAAATAATTCGTGTTCGTAGCTCACGGATATGCATCCTTTCTATTGAGATTGTCCTCTTTCAGTAAGGAGAAAAACAAACAAAGGCATTTAGAACGTGGAGGGTCTTTTTGCGGTAAGAGCCCATTCTGCAATACACTGCTCCACTAGATGCTGATTTATGTCGTTGTTGAATACACAAGTATAAAATGGAGTCCCAAAACAATATTTGTTTTTAGATGAATAATTCACTCATTTTCCCTGCATGAGCTTTTCTCATCTGAAGTGCTGGCCTTTCAGATTAAATAAATTTAATGTTTCAAAAGAATATGGACATGAATATTCATAAGGACCAAAACAGTGAATATAAATAAAAGCCCTTTTATATAACATTTTATTTTTTTTTATGAAGACTTTATCTCCCCCCCCCCCCACTTCTGAGATGGTATAATTCAAAGCAATTTACCAGGACACCATTTCTTCTACAAAGCCTACCTGTTATTGAGGGCGTGATCACTTATTTTCCAAATTGTTTCACGCATCACTATTTTCCTTTACATAAAGAGAAATAAGGTAGTATTTGCCAATGGCATAGTCTGTTAGCCACAGATTCAGCCTAGCATGGTGCCAAACACTCAACAAAGTGTGTAAACAGTTGGAAGAATGCCAAAAATGAAGTTAAAAAAAGATCATATACCTTCAAAAATGTATCACTAGTTTTTGCATATAAAATACGCAGACTATTTTTAGATGTTTTTATATATAGGCCAGTGATTTAAAAGTTAAAAACCCTCATACATACAACACTTATGTTATTATATACTGCACAAACATGCAGCAAAGATTCCCTTATCCCCAGTCCTTAACAGTAGGATGAAACAGCTGGCATTTGAACAGGAAAAGAAAAATAAATAAAAATGAAGGCCATGGTTACCATTCCCCAAGGAAAAAAAAAATGGTTTAAGAAAAGCCAGGGCACTGTAATATTTGATTGATTAATTGTTTTGATGGAATCATCAATATATTGCTATTTAAGTAAATCCTAAGTCCGAGTGTATTGTTTTATAATACTAGCTACCTAAGTGCTGTAACTTTCTCTTTGAACACATGGGCTCAGAATAAATCCTTGATTTATTGGCAGTGTATTGTATAATTTGAATCTGAATACTAATGAAAGTGAAGTTGGAATAATTGCGATACAAAGGGGTAAATATGTGATGCGTTGTTTTTTTTTTTTTTTTTTTTTTGAGACGGAGTCTCGCTTTGTCGCCCAGGCTGGAGTGCAGTGGCGCAATCTTGGCTCACTGCAAGCTCCGCCTCCCGGGTTCACGCCATTCTCCTGCCTCAGCCACCCGAGTAGCTGGGACTACAGGCGCCCGCCACCATGCCTGGCTAATTTTTGTATTTTTTTTTTTTTTTTTTCTTTAGTAGAGACAGGGTTTCACCGTGTTAGCCAGGATGGTCTCGATCTCCTGACCTCGTGATCTGCCTGCCATGTTCTTGACTGATGTCTACATGCCAAGTTAGAGGCATGGGGATTTCTTCACATGCGGGAGGGCTTGTGTTCTGCTGGTGCACATCAAAAGGGAGCCAGGGAGAGATGAAAATGGTAACAGAGCCACTTTTGTAAAAACTTAGGGTAGAAAGTTATTTACTACCTTCTGAAATAAATGATTAAAAAAATCATCAAAAGGTACATTATTTTCTCCTAATTATGTAACTAGAAAAAATAAGAAGGAGGCACTTTCTGATAAACATTACCTTACCTGGTTGCTTCCAAATAAACTTTCTTTCTTTGCATTTGATGAGAAAGGTAATTTTTAAGGAAAAGGACCTCCTGGTGTTGGAACGAGGTGTTTTTGTTAGGGCAGAGAGATTCTCAAGGTTGTTTGTATTTTGAACGACGTCAATACCCCGTGTACTGAGTGAGCTTACCTCATGGTATTCCATTAACCTTCAGGGATTATGTAGGAATAATGTTTGACTTCAGCAGATCATGGCCTCTTTCTATGTTGCCTTATAACTTTAGACGACTACTTAACCCCTCAGTACCTTGTTTTTCCCAGTTGTAAAATTAAAAAAAAAAAAAAAAAAAAAAAAAAAAAACTTGCCAGTAAAGCCCGCTTATAAAATATTTTCAGGTAGACACATTTTTTTCTATGTACTGAGAGATACTTGTGTAATATTTCACTTTTTTCAGTTCTTCTGATGTTTCTAAAGACTTTATCATACAATTCAAAGAGCTTGGGATGCCTGGGCATTATTGGTAAATGGCTATCTTAGAAGCTGTGTTTACCGATTATTTTTCCAATGGATTAACATTTTGCCTGAGTCCTTTTTTGCCAGTCACTGGCATAATTACCAATTTTCAGGTTTCTGTTACAGTAGCACCTTACTTCTGACAAAAGTTGTTGTATTAGTTAGGTTTCTGCTCTGATAAATAATGCTGAATAACAAGCCGCAAATCTCAGTGGCTATAGCAATATAATTTATTTCATTATTTCACACTCACTAGTCTTCAGGTCGGCTGAGTTTGTCTGATCTCTTTTCGCCTTCTCCACAAGCTCAGCAGGAAGGATGAACTCCGGAATTTGGTTTGGGTCCAGATCTGCTCCATGTGTCTTTAATCCAGGACTCAGTTGAAGAGTCTGGACCACAACTGCCTCATTGTGGAAAGTCAGAGCTCCATGAGGGCTGGCAAAAATATGGATTGAGGCCTCTGAAAGCCTCAGTTCTGAACTGGCAAGGTATCACTGCCTCCCATATTCTGTTACTCAGTGTGAGTCACACAGCCAGGTCCACGCTCAGGTGGGTGAGGAGCACACTCCACCTGCCGGGTTCCATGGCCAGGTGAGGAAGGAGAAAGAACTGTGGGCTGATCAGGCATTCCACCACATCTTCTACATTAGGAAACTGAGGACAATGCAAGAAGGCACCGTTGTGTTTTCATCCTCATGTTGGCCAAGAGAACCCCCTCCAAAAGAAGTCTTTCACAATCTGAATAGGTACTGGGGGACACAGGAGTACTATGTGGGAACAGTGCACTATTATTCCAGGCCCAAGGAACAGAGTTTGCTTTAACTATGAAGATGGAGATGAGAGCCCACATTCAGTCATAAGACAGTTGTTTGTTAATTATTGGCAGAAGGTTTGCAGACTTTAACTAAACAAATTAGGCTTTCAGAGAGATCCTGAAGTTGTAATGTTTGTGTGAGGGAAAAAAAGAAGGTACAGAAAATAAATGGACAAGCTTGGAGATAGGGCTTCATTCTGGGAAACTTCAGAGATCTTGAGAGCGGGGTCCTTGTGTTATCAATAATAGCTAAGAAAATGCCTGTATATTGTAGAGTTAAAATCGGTACTGGTGAATAAATGAATGCATGCATGGTGAATGGAGAGGGAAGATGACATATATGGTACATGGATATTCACAGCAAAAGAAGGAATCAGGATTAGGAGAAGAGGAGGAGAAATAGGGCCGGAATCCACAGCCACCGTCCTTCTGCCCAGCGTAGAGACTGAGGGTTCAGAACAGATGGAGAGCTGGAGAAGACAGTCAGCTGTCTGCATTCCCTCAGGACACCGACTTTTGTTAATGTTATATCCTACTATTCTTTTTCTCAAGCTTTTAAAAATGTATGACATACCTCCTACCTATTTTAAATTTAAAAAAGCACAGTGAAAGTTATTGTTTTACCTCTGATTCCATCATCAATCTCTCTAACTCTGAATAACATTTTCAGAAGAAGAATGAAAGCTACCCAGTGATTCATGATTTGATCATTACTCTTTTGAAGCCCTGGCTTTCCTTCAAAGAACATAATATGTATTCTTTCGCTTAATAATATAACATTTAAAGAAATATTTTCACATTCTATAGAGTTGATATTCCAAGCCTAAGCTAACTGTATGGGAAAGATAGAATCTTTTTTACAATCTAGTCATCAACATGTTCCTGAGCTTTTATCTTGAATTATGATTATAAAAGATTTTATTAAATAGTATAAAGTGAATTTCCAAGAATTTCCAATTAT
The DNA here is from genome assembly GCF_049350105.2 of Macaca mulatta. Classification (NCBI taxonomy): domain Eukaryota; kingdom Metazoa; phylum Chordata; class Mammalia; order Primates; family Cercopithecidae; genus Macaca; species Macaca mulatta. The sequence continues at coordinate 8,573,485 of NC_133411.1, forward strand.
GCTTTTCACAGTAAGAAAGATGGCATTCTACTTAAAATGGTCAGGTATTGAGTAAGAGTTATTATTTGGTGACGCAAACGGACAGTTTGGTTACCTTTTCTGCAACAAGAGCTCTCCATCAGTAAAACAGAAGCAGCAGAATGGGGTAATGATGACACAGAGAAAGTCTGAAAAAGGCCAGAGTCTCATGTCCTCTGTAATTGTTGGTGTGGTCCTTTTTCTTATTAAGTAGAAATGAAATTTAAAGGAAATATATATCTTTTCAATGGTTTTTATTTTAAAATCGGCTTGGTTTGGAGGTGTCAAGAAATAGAAACGAATAACCAAGTTAAAAGATGCATAATCATTCTTCCTAGTTCACTGATTCATTGATTTAGTCAACATTTATTTAGCACCAGACCTTGAGTAGAACTGCATGGCAGAGCTGAATGCATGATCCTTGTCCTATGTATCTGGTTGGAATATTGGAAACTCCCCTGCAGTGGCTGTCACTATAGCAAGAGTAACTCTGATCACGGGACTCGCTGACAACCCTTTGGAGCGGTGTGGGTCACAGGCACAGCACCTGGGAAGCAGGGTTACCACAGAGTCTAATTCAGTCCATTTAGGGTGAGATCCAAGAGAGTGTATTCCTAACAAGCTCCCAGGCATGACCAGGCTCGGGCCCAAGCACCATACTTGGTGTTAACAAAGATCTCAAGCTCCACAAAATCAAATAGGATGCAGGGTCATTGTTGTTCCAGGAAATCATGGGAAATGTTGAGGATGCTGGTACCTCCCACTCTCTCAAGGAACTGGGAGAAAAGGGCAGACAGTGCATCTCTGCAGGTAAAAGTCATGACACCTAGGTTAACACACGTACAGAACATATGGTGGATGCAAAGGAGTTGATTTAATTTTCATTACTTCTTCTAAGGTGGTTTTACTTACTTATAGTGTGCGTGGATCTTTTAGTGAAGAATATGAAATGAAGAGTTATGATACTCTGTTACTGAAGAGAGGTTAAGATGAGCAGGGATAAAATGACTGCCATCGAGGTGCTGCCTGAGGCACTAGGGAATTAACACGTGTGCAGCACCCGACACATGCCCTGGACTTCCACGTCGCTGAGAACCTGCCTCTGCTCAGTCAGCCTCCTTGGGGCTTCCCTGCTCGTAACTTCCAAGTATAACTACACCTGAGGTGTTTCCTTCCTTCTTTCAGCAAATCTGCGTTGAGGTTTTTTAGGTGCTGTGTAGAATTTGCAGATGCAGGGATGCATCCCAACAGTGTCCTTGTCCCATAGAGCCTGCATATGTATGGGGGAAGACAGAAGATACAAAATTTCAAAAATATAAAGAAAGATGTAGAAATAAACATTCTAATTGCAATAATGATATAAAGAATGTAGGGGCCGGGTGTGGTGGCTCACGCCTGTAATTGGGAGGCCGAGACGGGCAGATCACAAGGTCAGGAGATGGAGACCATCCTGGCCAACATGCTGAAACCCCATCTCTACTAAAAATACAAAAAAATTAGCTGGGTGTGGTGGCGTGCACCTGTAGTCCCAGCTACTCAGGAGGCTGAGGCAGGAGAATTGTTTTAACCCGGGAGGCAGAGGCTGCAGTGAGCTGAGATCGCACCACTGCACTCCAGCCTGGGCGACAGAGTAAGACTCTGTCTCAAAAAAAAAAAAAAAAATGTAGTGTGATTAGCAAGAAAGAAAACGAAAGGTTTTTTTAGATAGGGAGATCGGGGGATTCTCTCTGGGGAGGTGACAATTGAGTGGTAAAGCTTGAATGACAGGAAACAGCCAGCCAAGGAAAGATTTGGGGAAGGACTTTGGGGCAGAAAAACAACCATTGCAAAGGCCTTGCGGTTCCTCAGGGACCAGCAGGAGGGCCGGTGTGGAGGGAGTATGAACATGGCGGTGATGGGAGTTGATAGGATGCGAGACTGGAGATAGCACCAGGACTAGATCATGAGAGACCCTTATTGGCATTATAAGGACTTCAAATTTATTCTAAGTGTTACAGAAAATCATTGGAGGGGCCAGGCACTGTGGCTCACACCTGTAATCCCAGCACTTTGGGAGGCTGAGGTGGGTGAATTACTTGAGGCCAGGAGTTCAAGACTAGTCTGGTGAGACCCCGTCTCTACTAAACATACAAACATTAGCTGGGCGTGGTGGTGCATACCTGTAATCCCAGCTATTCGGGAAGCTAAGGCAGGAGAATTGTTTGAACCTGGAAGATAGAGGTTGCAGTGAACCGAGATCACGTCACTGCACTCCAGCCTGGGCGACAGAGCATGACTCCATCAAAAAAGAAAAGAAAAGAAAAGAAAACCATCAGAGGGCTATAAACAGAGGAGGATTACTGTTATCAGATTTAACTTTTTAAAAAATTGCTTTGACTTCTGTGCGTAAAATTCATTCTAGGGGACACTGGTGTAAGAAAGGCTATTTGGATGCTGTTGCAGGAATCCAGGGATGATCATGTGATTTGGATGATGTTGTAACCACAGGCAGGAGGGAGTAGATGGGCTCTGGATGTTTTCGTAGGGGTGGAAAGAATGAGGAAGAGAAAACTATTAAGAACACTTCCTAGGTTTGGGGACTAGGGGTTTCATTAAATGAGATGGGAGAGAGTACACGAAGGACAGAGATTCATTGGAGTTGGGGCATAAAATATCCCTTGTGAAAACTGCATCCACATACTCCAGGCCTGTTTTGGTAATTTAGAGTCTCTATGTCATGTCTTCCTGTAAATTATATTAACAACAATTTGGTCATTAGGTCTGTGTAATCCACTATAGTATATGAATGTGGGAATTAGGAGTTAGACCTTAGAACTGAGCCAGTGAACAGTTTAGCATAAGACATTGGGATGAATGAGGTTCCCCCAGTTAAACAGAAGATGCCTTTACACAGTTTGTGATGTTTGTATAAAAAATATATTTGTGACTCAGAGTAATCCTTGTGTGAAGTATTATCAAGGAACAAGATAAGAAAATAATCATCTAGGTGAAAACATATTTATTGTTTTACAGATTTGGTTATGGAAAATGTTAAAGTACATTTCTACTATACAGCTTTCTAGTTATGTTTCCAAAAAATTTAAACAGTGTTCCTGATTAGTAAATGGTATCAAAGTCATCAATATTCTCAAAGTCATCAATTCTTTGAGATATAGATGACATCCAATGAGAATACATTACTTTGAACTTAGAATTTGTCATGCGCATCCGTGTGAAGAGACCACCAAACAGGCTTTGTGTGAGCTTTTTAATCACCTGGGTGCAGGTGGGCTGAGTCCGAAAAGAGATTCAGCGAAGGGAGATAAAGGTGTGGCCATTTTATAGGATTTGGGTAGGTAAAAGAAAATTACAGTCAAAGTGGGGTTGTTCTCTGGTGGTCAGGAGTGGGGGTCACAAGGTGCTCAGTTGGGGAGATTTTTGAGCCAGGAAAAGGACTTTCACAAGGTAATGTCATCACTTTAGGGCAAGGACCAGCCATTTTCACTTCTTTTGTGGTGGAATGTCATCAGTTAAGGCGGGGCAGGGCATTTTTACTTCTTTTGTGATTCTTCAGTTACTTCAGGCCATCTGGGCGTATATGTGCAAGTCACAGGGGATGTGATGGCTTGGCTTGGGCTCAGAGGCCTGACGTAACTTACCATTAAGAATGCTCAATTAGATTAATGTATTTAAAAATTCTAAATTTCCTCAGACAATGTTTACTAAATTTTGGCATTTCTGGTTGTATTCTGCAATAACAATAAGATACAATGTTTAAGAACTATACCCCGGTACTATTGTTGGAAGGTATAATTCCTATGGTTTTTGGTAAAATCTGTGTCTTTGAAAATTAAGTTACTACTGTAAATACTATGGTATTTCTAATTTCTTAGATTTTTTGGAGAGAAAAATGATTTTAATTGCTCTGCCTTTGGTTATAAAATACATTATGTTCACTGAGATGTTATTTCCTTTAATTTACTAGCCTAACAAAAATAGGAAATAGTTCTCTGATGGTGTGTTCTCCACAGAACCGCTGTGCTTTCTTTCTGTACCTAATCTTGATTAGCTTGCTGATGATTCTACTTGTTTATACATCCAGGGGAGAATGCAACAAATGGCAACACTCCATTTGTATATTAAAGTTGAGAGCCATTTGAAAGAGAAAACCAGAAGCTTCATCTTTTAATCTATGATTGACATGTTTGGGAATATCTTTTAATCTATGATTGGCATGTTTGGGAATATTTGCACTGTGAAAGAAAGACTGAGCCACACTGTGAAAGTCCATGGGCCTTGAAGCAGAGGCCTGAGACAGAGTGGAACCCTGATAGACCTGATGTGTGTAGAATCAAGTTAGGACCTATCCATGAGCCTGGTCTACCTTTGCTTAAGCTGTACCTCAACTCTTCTCCATTTTCATAGTAATTTTATGTCCAAAAAGTAAAAATAGAATATTTCTACCAAATTAGTTTGGATTTATAAATTGTAAGTAGTCTTGATATTATAGACACTTGCCTTTCATGTCTGACTCAGGAATGGAACATGGGATGTGAAGTGGGCAGAAAATACTTGAGATCTAAACCCTGGTTTGATTACAGCATAAACCTAATGTTACAGGTTGGATTATGTTCTCCAAGAAAGATATATTGAAGTCCTAGCCTGCAGTACTTGTGAATGTGACCTTATTTGAAAATAGGGTCTTTGCAGATGTCATCAGGTTAAGATGAAGTCATAATGGATTTAGGGTCAGTCCCAAATCCAATGACTGGGGTCTTTATAGCAAGAGGGAAATTTGGACAGAGATACAGGGAGAAGAGAACGCTGTGCAGAGGCACAGACACATGGGAGCAAGGCCAGGTAAGATGGCAGCAGAATGATCAGAGTTTGCTCAGGATTGCTGGGAGCCACCAGAATCTGCAATAGATTCTTCCTTAGAGCCTCTGGGAGAAACCAACCCTGCGGACACCTTGATTTAAAATTTTTAGCCTCCCAACTGTGACAGAAAATTTTTTTGTTGTTTAAAGCCACCTACTTTGTGGTAATTTGTTACAGCAGCCTCAAGAAGCTAATGCATTTGATGCATGATCTGAAGAAGCCATGAAATCATTGGAGCAGCTCATCTTCCAAGTCCTATGCTTTCTGCAGCCTGCCTTGGAAGAGATGGATTAAATGGTCCCTTCCACTCCACCGTTGTTTGACTGCACAGCTATGATACTGCCTCTTAAAAAATCCAGCTCAGAATCTCATTAGCACAAGGAGCTCTTACTGCACACTCACCGAGGGGGTTATGCCCACCCTCCAGAAAGAAGATGAGCTTGAACTTGGTTCCACAAAAGAGCTTTCTTCATGAAAAAGTGGTGACAGTGTTCATGTTCTCCTTGCTCAGTTGAGTTTTCATTGTATCAAACTCTTCAAAATTGGCCTTCTTTGGAAGATCTTGTGTTTTGGGATAGGCAGGAGCAGATGTGCTGAGTCAAGAGAGTTGAGTGGGGGATTTGCAAGGGGCCAGCTTCTCTAGGCTGAGAACAGGGGCCGCCCAAACTGAGGCTGCTCCTGATTCAACCCAGTATCTGCTGTTGCCTGCCACAGGCATCTGACAAATGTCTGTCCAGTTGAGTGATTCAATGTAATTGATCTACTAAATAGAGAAATGGTAATTTGAAAATTAACATGTCTATAGCTAATGGCAAGTCCAGTTGGAACAAGGAGGATGTTGGAATGTTTTTAGAGAAGCATTTGGTAAGTAGATGCTAATGAGGTGGTTATGGCTTGGTTCATATTAGGATGCATAATAGTCTTTCCTGCAGACAGCAAATATTCAGTGAAGCATCTGCCATATGTGAGGTACTGTCCTGGGCATTGGGGTCTTGGCTATGAGTGAATCAACTTCCTGGTTTTGTCACTATGCTTACCCATGTGAGGGGAGAAAATTAACAAATAAATGGGGACTGTAAATGCTCTGAATAAGTAAAGAGAATGAAGAGGACTAGAGGGTGTGGGTGGAGGCAGGGGAGGATTTTCCATTTCGTGCAGGTGGTATGAGGCAAGCTACAGTAGGTTTTCATCCAAGGAAGAAACACATGAGACCTGTGCATTCAGAATCATGAATCTGGCAGTAGAATGCCATCTGGATTAGAGAAAGAATGGTGTTGGAGCAAGGAAGAACTGAAGGAGCATTACTGCAGCAGTTAGACAAGGGCACACATCCTGCCAGGAGGGAGAGCATCAGTGGGGAAATACTAGAGTCAAAGATGATGTACCCATTGCCATGGAACATTTTGCAGCTAGTAAAAAGTAAATAATATATTTGTGATTATAGACCTGGAAAGAGGCCCATGATATATAGTTAATGGAACAAAATGCAAATTGCAGGGTATTATATATAAAAGCACCCAATTATTATAAATATGACATCAGTAAGACATCCCATGAGCGTGCATGTGTGTTTCTATAAGCTTGGTAACAGGACCAGCTGAACTGTGCTTAGGAATTCGGGGCTTAACATCACAAAGGTTTGTCAACCACTGGCGTGAACACAGGTTTGTGTAGGTCAGCTGAGAGGCTGTACTGCTCACGTGGGTACCTAGACTGGGAGAAGCCTCAACTCCATGTTTCCATGGTTGCCAGGGAGGGAGGAGGACATGGCTAACAGTGCGTGAGCTTTTAAAGTTTCCACTCGCCTCTCATCTAACTGAAATGACAACAGTGAAGTGCAATTACATTACATGGCCAGAAAGAAGAAAGCAATGGTTTTTTTGTAGAGTCCTGATGGTTACCCAAGGCTTGGAGAAAGGCATGGAGTGGACACGAAGGAGAAGGGTACACACTCTGCTTCCCTTGTTTTGGCAGCAGGGCATAGAGGGAAAGAGTATAAAATCGTATTTCCTAACAAACAGAAATGCCAGGAACCAGCTCAGTGAGTTCAGGATGGAGAGAAGCAGACAGACAGAGACAACCCACTGGTCTGGAATCCTAAAATGAGAAGACCGTGTTTTTGAGTGTGGGTGCGAGGAGAGAATTTTCAAAGGTGACTTTCAAGGATTTGCACCTGGGTTATTGGAGACAGAGCCATCATGGGCAGACTTGAGTTATCCTGCAAGACAAACAGGTTTAAAAACATAAAGAAGCTCTTGGTTGATTTGAAACTTGTGAAGCTTGAGATGCAAGTAGAAGATATGTAGGAAGATAGGCATGTCTTGCAAAAGGCAAGTGTGGAGCTGGACTTAAGAGACACACTTGAAACTGTTTTATTGGAATGAGTGCAGATGCCTCAGCTATTGTGCAAACTTGGGGTTTCTGTGCAGGATCACAGGAATGAGATCCCTGGCTCTGCCCTCTTTACCCTCTGGACAGAGCTATATCTAAGGGGAATCTCAGCCATGGGAGATGTCCCCATGGTAACATGGAAACCCAAGAGGTAGCATTCGACTTTCTGGAGCTTTTTACCCACACATTCTTTACATGTGCCAAATCCATTTTAGTTTTACATATGGCCCTGTTTGAAGTTGCATTGGAAAGCAGGCTTAAAAAAAATGAGAACTCTTTGGGATTAATAAGGAGTGAAGAACATTCTCCCTATGGGACTCGAAGCTGTAGTTGACTTTCTTCCTCACTGTCCCACCCGCCGCACACTCCCCAAGCACCACTAGCCAAACTCCCGAAATACTACCACTAAAACCTCTGATTTGATTTAATGCAATTTGCACAATTGACCTTTGAAAATTAATTTTGCCATCTCATGAAGAATACTTAACAGGGGCTCCTGTGTTCAGAAAACTGAAGATCTGTTTTCCATTTGGTTATCGTGGATAAGTCTTCCACAGACTTCCATTTCAAGGCTCAAAATATTTGCAGAAGTATATTTTAATGGAGATGGTATTAGAATTTTAAAGTTATCCGAAATTAAGCTACTCGAAAGTGATAATTTTAAAGAAATGCTAAAGGTTTTTGCATAGAAGCAAATATGTAATCATAAAAGAGAGGTTCTCTTTTGTAATTGTCAACTCTGGTACCTGAAACTATTCATGTAATACCCGTTATGGGATATAAGATTTTACATAAATGTTATGTGTCGAAAAAACAGTATCTTAATCGAGCATACTTTCTGTAAACTGGGAGGGTAATACAGAGATTCCAAAGTAAATTTCATTTGCTCAATAAGCTGTAAGTACACAACCATTGATTTTCCCATTCCTAAAGAAGCTTTTCTGATAGCTCAGTGGTTCTCAGTCAGACTTGCTGGAGACCTGGGAAGGGATCTGCACAGCAAACTCCCAGTGAGTGCTGCTGCTAGCTATCAGTGGTTTTGGAAGATAATTTTGGGGCTAGAATTCATGCATATTCCTTCCTTGGGAAGATGAAGTGAGGGAGGTGCGCCAGCCTGTCTGTGTAGATAAAGCATCCCTTACTACAAGTCCCTCCAAAGGCATGCCTGATATGTCTTCCTAGCCAAACTTTGCATTTTTATACATAAACGGTCTAAGACAATAGTTTTTGCCTTGGTTTCACGTCCCAAATATGGAATGGAACAAGTGGAATGCATATGATGCTAAATAATAATGCTTTACTGAAAAAACCTTCAGAGCCTTTATTTTTAAAGAGGTGAAAGAAAAAATATTTACCAGAAAAAAAATATTGCTATGGCAATGTGTTCCCCCACAATTTTTGGCCTGAGGGCCCTTTTAAATATAGATTGAATGGGAGGAGACGGGGGCATGAAGCAGATGGTCCATGCCCAATCTGGGCTTCCTGATGAGGATTCCGGGTCATTTTTCCCACTCACAGTGGGTTTCTCCTGGCTGTCGTCCCGAGACGGCTGGACTCACAAGAATTAGAGAAGGTACTTCAGCGTCCACCCGGTCGTCTCCTCACAGTGAGAGCAGGTGCCCTTCTCTCAGGACACAGACTACTAGATGACAGCTACGTGCATGACTGTCTCATCTGCTGGACCCTGAGGCCCCTGAGAGCTGGGGCTCTGTCCTGCGCCCTCCACCTTCAGAACCTGGCTGCATTCACAGGAGCTTCACACAGGCTTGCAGAATGAATGCTTCTTCAGGTCGAAGTGCCTTAACAAGCATTCATTCAGCAAGCCTGTTCCAAAAAGCGTGGAGTGCCAAATAGAAGAGGGCCTTTTGAGGACCCACGTTTATTTTTAGGCTATGTCTCCTTAATCTTCCCTGTGCTCTTCTGTGTATGACAATTACACAAATACAGCTGATCAGACACCACCCTGGAATAGTGAAGTGGTGACAGATGCTTCTTTTCAGGTGGTAATACGTGGTGCAGATTCCCAGGAGGGAAGAAGCCTGGTGTTCTCCCAGGCTTCCCTCTTTAACTCCGTCGGGAGCCCGGCTCATTGCCCACATTCTTCTCAGGAGCTCACGTCCAGACTTGGTACCAGAAGCGCTGGCGTGATTGCACCACATCCTTCCAGCTGTGTAGCGCCTGAGCGTCCCCTTCAGGTGACACAGGTCACACTGTGAAAATGGGGCACACTTTCCTTAGCTTCCCTTCTGTCTGGAGTCAAGAGACGCGTGGGAAGCTGGCCACATGTCCCGTTCCCTATTTTCCTGACCTCAGTCCCTTCCAACTGGATTGTTCACCTTTCATCCTTTTTGATGTTCTGTCTCTGCTCTTTTTATGATAAAAGTGATCTTTTTTTCTTGTTACCTACTAAACCATTTTCTTTTTCATGCCAAACATTTCTTTGAGAGGTTTCATGTTGATTGTTTTGATTGAGCTGAAATTCACACAACATAAATTACCCAATTAAGGTGGCATTCCCAACGTTGTGCAACCAATACCTAATCTAGTTTTAGAGAATTTTTCATCATCCCTGAAGGAAACTGTGTACCTAGTCAGCAGCTACTCTCCATTCCCCACCCAGTCCCCTTCCCCCAACTACTGGCAACCCCCAATCTGCTTTCCATCCCTATGGGTTTAGTTATTCTGGATATTTGATGTAAATGGAATCATACACTATGAGGTCTTTTGCCCAGATTTTGTTCACTTACCATGTTTTCGAGGTTCCTCTGTATGGTAGCATGAATTGTCACCTTACTCCATGTTAAGGCTGAATAATTTTCTATCGTGTGGATATACCACATGTTGTTTATTCATCCTGTAATGAACATTTGTGTTTCCACCTTGAGGTTACTAGAAAATGCTATTATGAAATGGGTGTACATGTATCTGTTTCAGTACCTGTTTTCAATTCTTTTGGAAATGTACGCAGGAGTAGAACCACTGTGTATGTTTAACTTCTTGGGGAATTGCCACACTGAGTTCCACGGCAGCTGAGCCATCCGCAGACTGTTTTGTTTTGTTTGTTACATACCTGTGCTCTCAGCATCTGCTTTTACTAACTCCCCTCGATGGCACGTCTTCCTCCTCCATCGGTCTCCCCTGTCCCCGCCCGTCCCTGATGATGCCTGTCCCTCCTCCATGGGTCTCCCTTTGCAGTTTGGTAGATCACTTCAAGAATCCTCAGTGCGTGTTCTAAAGCAAAGATACAGAACCCTGATAGTTTAGGACCAGCTTTGCATCCATACTCATGGAGTGGTTTGGATACCAAAGTGAAGTCCCAAAATTTTGAAAACAAACTTTTCTCCATCGCAACGATTAGTCTGTTATTGTAATCCAGTGAACTTATTTGCATCGACTGCCCTATTTTGTTCACAGATTATTTCTTAAATGAGCATGTCTCATGCTGTTCTATGCAGCCTTTAATGGGATGGAAACAGAAGGCTCTTAGAAACCAGAATATTTGTGACTCTCATTGTTCTTCTTCTCTGCCCATAGGTATCGTTCTTCCTCTTCATCATCTTCGTGGCGTACACCATGCTGCCCTTCAACATGCGAGACGCCATCATTGCCAGTGTCCTCACCTCCTCCTCCCACACCATCGTGCTTAGCGTCTGCCTGTCTGCAACGCCGGGAGGCAAGGAGCACCTGGTCTGGCAGGTGGGTGCACCTCACATCCTCAGAGAATGACTTTCCACATCCCACCAGGGGTTGAGGCGGGTGCTGCTGGCCCATTCAGGGTGTGTGTAGTGTGGTACCTGCAGCTGTTCTCTTTCTGCCCCTTGAGGCTGACCCCCTACAACACTGAGGAGCTAGCCCCGCTCTACTGCCATTGGTGGGATCCACAGTCACTTAGCAATTAGCAACCGCAAAAGTAATGGTAGCAGGAAACTTGGATGTGACAAATCTGTTTTGCGATTGCTGATTGGTGGTATAATTTTGATGATCAAAAGGTATTCTTATATGTTACAATTCAGCACTCATTTTTATAGTAAAGTAACTTATACGATTAATTTCATAGTTTGTTCCCACCTTCGCTCTACCTTGACATTCAAAACCCTCTTTACAAAGGTAAAAATTTTCTTCATTTTAAAATTTTCTATCAGGTCTATGAGCATTAAAAGATATAGTAATTCTTTAACATGCTACAACAATACATTTTGCCTTACTAATAAATAGCATTTCAAAGAAGCCATTCTATTTAGTTAAAAGCATTTTAAAAGCTGTCTGATTTCTCATGATGTACACCTACAAACATGAGGATGATTTGGAGCTATTCCTAATGTTCTCTGTTTTACCTATTAAAAGCACGTTTAATTTGCTCTGTGGGGATCAACTGCAACAAATGCAGCCAGGGCATAAAATGCAGTGGGGCTGAGAAAATCACAGTTGTGACAGCACTGTGCCATTCTAAAGGAACTTTAGGCACAGGTCACCTAAGCCCTTCTGGGTCTGAGAAAGCAGTTTTTCGTTCACTTGATGTGCTATTTCATTTGGAAACTTGAGGTGGAAGTGAAGGCTTACTCTTGGGTCTGTAGTAGTCTCTCTCCTTTGGAAAGCTTTCTGGGGATCCCTTTTTTCAGTGCTCATCTGCTACTGCTTATAACATCGCATTCATTAAGAGTAGCCAGGAAAACCTGCATTCATTAAGCATCCTTTGTCCACACTGACTGTAGAGGCAGTGGCCTCTGATTTTACACAGTGGGCTAGCGTTTCACCCCGGCTCATTTGGATATGACTAAGAAGCGCCCGCTCCCAGGAGGAGGAGGAGGAAGGCCATATGGCTCCCCTCTGCATTGCCTTTGACACATGCTAGGAACCTGCACCACCTGAGACACAGACAGAGGCCAGCCAGTAACCAATCCAATGAGAGAATGAAGGTGGGTGTTTTATGTTTATTTAAATTTTTTTTTTTTTCTTGAGATGGTGTCTCACTCTGTCTCCCAGGCTGGAGTGCAGTGGCGCGATCTCGGCTCACTGAAAGCTCTGCCTCCCGGGTTAATGCCATTCTCCTGCCTCAGCCTCCCCAGCAGCTGGGACCACAGGTGCCGCCACCACACCCAGCTAATTTTTTGTATTTTTAGTAGAGACGGGGTTTCACCGTGTTAGCCAGGATGATCTTGATCTCCTGACCTCGTGATCCGCCCGCCTCGGCCTCCCAAAGTGCTGGGATTACAGGCATGAACCACTGCGCCTGGCCAATTTTAAAATATTTAAATGACAAATGAAGATGGTATGTATTCAAGGTGTGCAACATTATGACTTGCTAGATGTATGCATTGTGTAATGGTTGTCACATTCAGATTAATGAACACATCTATCACCACCCACGCTGTACATTACATCCCCGGCACTTCTTCATCGTATCACAGAAAGCCTGCAGCCTTTAACCAACTTTTCCCGGTTTCCCCCAACCCCTAGCCCCTGGAAACTACCCTTCTGCTCAAAAGAACAATCCAGCCTTGCCTGGGATGAAGTGCAAGAAACACCCCTGTGTATATTATGTCTACCCCAGCCTTCACTTCCTGTTTCTGCACTTCAGAGCCTCTCCTGAGGATGTCTGTGGGGCATTTCTCCTTTCTCCTCTAAATTCCACTCTGCCATCTTCTCATTTATTTGAGCTGTTAAGCTCAACATTAGGTGTTCACATATGGGTCAGGGTGGTGGGCATATTTTTGCAGTAGAAATGAGAAAACAATTTGCTCAGCTACTTTACATGCTGAAAATAACTGTGGGAAATCCCTTCTCATATGAGCAGTCAGACACTCAAATATGCCATGGCTCACAGCACTTTCACCATTTGAGGTACCCTGGAACACATCCCTTGAACACTTTGTACTTATCCTTTCTGCTCCTTCAGGAATAAGTGAAGTGTCTGCTGGTGCAGATGTAATAGGACAAAAAATATTTCAGAAGTTTTAATACCTGTCGGTAAGCATCAAATAGGGTTAAAACAAAAAAGGGAAAAGGAAGTGCTGCATGAAGAACTTTATGTATTGCAGGTCACTGAATACTGTATTCTTTATTGAGCTGGGTTTTTTAAAAAAAAAATTTTTTATTTTCCTGCATTGGTTAAAAAAAAAAGTGGGAAAGATGGAATCTTAAATTTTTATTTACTCAGTTTCAAAAACTGACAAAGAAAAATACATCTTATCAGCAAACAGCCAGAGATGGGGTAATTCTAGAATAGCACAAAGAATAAAAATGCTTCACTCCATAGTATTTTATAAAGGAACAACACCCAAAATAACAGAATAACATGAAGTCCATTTCCCATTTTCTCAGAAACAATTTCACAGTAATTCCAAGAGCTGGGAAAGGTGGAACATGCGAACAGATTTGAAATGGGAGGTTTGTAGGTAAACATCACAGTAATGAAGAAAGGAGCTTTCAGTACCCTTGGCCACTGTTGGAAATATAACTTAAAAATACCACTGGTTTGAGGTTCCAGAAAAACACTTTATTGAATCTTTTTATGCATGGTATATATAAATTAGAATGTTACAAATTTGGTGGTTGCATTGCTGCAGTGTAATTGTTGAATGTAACACTATCTGTAAAATAAAGGGTACTGTCCTGATATGAAGAAAGAGGTTGCCCACAAACGATAGTCAGTATCACCCTGCCTTCTAAGCCGTCAAAGGAGGAGTGCATTTTGTTTAGCACAGATCCATATTAAGAAGTTTTTGTTTCATTTTATTTCTTTGAACATTGGCAATCCACTGATAGCACGTAGAACTTATCTCTTAATCAAAATATTCACTTAAGATAAATCCATATTCTCCTTCCCTGCTGCATAAGAGGGTTCATTGTTCTCAGGAAATTCATTTTTACCAGTATTTGCCTTGAAGTAGAAGGCATTCTCAGACTATGATATATCACCTAATTGAGGAAATTTAATTAATAACTGAAAATTATGGATGGTATTCCTTAACACATTTTCAACCTGAAGTATAATCACTAATATATTTCGTAACTTTTATTTTGAAACAATAACAGACTTACCAATAAGTTGCAAATGGAGTATAGAGAATTATTTTTTTTTGCTAAGCCATTTAGAGGTAAGTTGCCAATCTGATGCCCCATCACCCCAAATGCTTCAGTGTGTATTTCCTACAGTACCATTCTCCTACATAACCACAAGACACCTGCCAACGCTGGGAAGTCCACATCTCTCTGTCACTGCCATCTGATGCATGGACCCTATTTAAGTTCCTTCAGCTTTCCCAACAACGTCTTTCGTCACAAAAGGACCTAGCTCAGATGCATGGCATGACACATGGCAATGTGTTCTCCAATCTCTTTGATCTTCTACAGGATGGAACAATTATTTAATGGTTCTTTGGCCCTATGATCCTAACACTTTTGAAGACTGCAGGACCGTTATTTTGTAATATGTCTTTCAACTTGAGTTTGTCCGATGCTTCCTCATGAATAGATTCTGGTTCTGCATCTTTGGCAAGAATCACAGAGTGATGGTGGGCGTGTCTTCCCGGAGCACAATCAAGGCTGTATCGCTTCTCTTTGTGTCCTTACCTATGGTGTTCACTTGTATGATGGCTCTGTCCATCCAACTCTTTCACATAGAAATTACTCTTTTCCTCCTTATAATTAAGACATACTCTGTGGAAAGGCACTTTGAAACTAGGTATATATCTTGTTTCAATTTATTTGTTTATTAATATCTATACAGTCTTCTTTTTTCCTATTTTATTAAATTGATTATACACTATTAGCATCACTATTTAATTAATTAGTTAATTAATTTAGAGATAGAGTCTCGCTCTGTTGCCCAGGCTGGAGTGCAGTGGCGTAATCTCAGCTTGCTGTGACCTCTGCCTCCCAGGTTCAGGCAATTCTCCTGTCTCATCCTCCTGAGTAGCTGGGACTACAGGCACACGCTGCCATGCCTGGCTAATTTCTTTTTTGTATTTTAGTGAAAACGGGGTTTCTCCATGTTGCCCAGGCTGGTCTCAAACTCCTGAGCTCAGGCAATCTGCCAGCCTTGGCCTCCCAAAGTGCTAGGATTACAGGGGTGAGCCACTGTACCCGGCCACCATCGCTGTTTATTTTGATGCCCACATTGTCTCTGATTTGTCCAGTGGGCACCTCTTCAAGCTGGCCTCGGTGTCCTCTTGACACATTCCCACTATCCTTGGAGCCCTTTCTTGCTTTCTAGTGGAACAAGATCTTTCTGGCTGATCTTATTCCTTCCTGCCCCAGGCCTAAAATCAGCCCTCTCTGATTTTAGGGTGCTGATTCTGATGAAAGAATCAGGAGTCCTGATTTTTTTTTTTTTTTCAGTGAACAGCATTTACAGACATGATCTAGGCATTAGGTCTTGGGTGTCACTATACCAAGGTGAGGCCCACACGCATTTACATCCATGTTACAGATGTGTGTGTGTATGTGTGTGTGTGTATACTAATAGTCAGGACTTCACAAGGACATTTCCATTTCCAAGCAACCATAGGTTTCACTTCAGTTTTTGCCCTTTCAACTGTAGCTCCTTTGACTAACAGTAAAAAATATCTAGCTTCCATGATTTATGATAGATTTCCTTTATCGGACCAATTTGTGTCTGTAACCAGCCTCCTATTTCTACTGCCATCCCCTCCTCATGTACAGATGCCTCCTCCCTTGGTTCCTGCTCCAATCCCTGTACCCAGCTTGTCCCCTGCAAGCACGTCTCCCTCCTTTGCCCGGGCTCTGACACCCCACACATGTGTGGGTCCCCTCCCCTGTCCCAGCTCTGATACCCCACGCGTGTGTGGCTGCCCCTCACCTGGGTGTCATCTCCCTTGTCCCAGCTCTGACACCCACGCATGTGGGGCTGCCCTGCACCTAGGTATCCCCTCCTCTGCTCAGGCTCTGTCCCCCTGTGGTTGGGTTTCCCATTCCGGATGTACCTCACACCCAACTTTGTCATCTTTGGATGAATTTGGCCTCCCGCATCCACTGCTGGTGCAGATGCTTCCTTACAGGGCCTTGTCTGATGGTTTTAGGCCTGAATCATTCTGGAAGGAAGGAGAAGGACAAGAAGAAAAGAGAAGGCTGGGAAGGGAAGCAGGTGGTAAAATTGGTTCACAAGTACAAAAATGCAGGTAGAGAGAAGTATAAGTTCTAGTGTTTGATAAATGGTAGGGAAATTATAGTTTACAACAATTCATTATATATTTCAAAATAGTTAGAAGAGAAGAATTGTTCCCAACACAAAGGAAGGATAAAGGTTTGAGGTGAGGGCTACCTTAAGTACCCTGATTTGATCATTACACCTTGTAAACAAGTATCAAAATATCATATATACCCCCAAAATATGTACAACTCATATATCAATAAAGAAGAGAAAAAGAAGGGAGAAAAGGTAGGACCAGAAAGAGAACTAACACATTTTGAACACAGCAATTATTAGTGAAAGAGGAAGAGACATTTTTCAGTCACTCTCCGATTTATTTCATACTGTTCTCTGCAAATTTTTTAAATAATTGTTTTCTCTTTATTATCCTAACTGAATTTCAAAGAAACATTTTTCTGGAGTCTGGGATTATGAAGACATACTGGAATCCCTTAGTGATGGAGGGAAGACAATATTTAATTATGAGAAAACTTAAAGAGAAACAGTTTTATATTATCCATGTAAGAAGAATATATCATTTCTACATGATACATTTAGCATAAAAACCAAAAGCCCTTAGTAATTCATGATTAACTAGAAAATAAAAATTGTACTTATATCATAGGATAACATGCATTTGGCTGTAAGTGCCATGATAGCAGCAAGGAGTCTTTTTTGCTTACCGTCATATCAAGGCAAAGGGAAATTGAGACTAGGTAAAGAAGACGTGAAACCCTCCTCTCCACCCACCTCAGTTGTGGCGGCTGCCTCCTGCCTGGGCCCCAGGGGTGGTGGCAGTGGTGCGGCCCTCAGAGGATATCAGAGGCTGGGATCATGCCTTCCAGCCAGGCTCAGTGGGTCCAAAGGTCAGGAGCCTCGGTCCAGCATGAAGCTTGTGCTTGTTTAGTGCTTATTTCATCGTAAATATACATCGTGCCTGTTCTTCATTTGCTGTACTTTTGTAGGTTAGTATCACTGTTGGCATAATAATGAGCCAACCCCCAGGAATTTCCATATATTCCTATTTATACATCATGATTGCACTTTGTATGTGAAACTCACTTTTCTTATATTTTGATTTCCTTGGTATTCATAGCACGTTCTGAATTTTCGTTTCATGTATCTTTTATTTTCCCTTGAGAGAGAGAGCAATTTGAATATAGATTTACTTAAGCAAGCCAGTTATGCGAGAATCCATATTTATTAAAGAAGCAAAGCTAAGGGGTGCTTATTGATTTTATAACAGGATTACTTATATGTTAGAGAAATTGTATAGGATTCTTTTACACTGTGGATGCTCTAATAGATTTAAGTTTTGATACAATTTGAAAAATTTTAGATTGCACCTAATACAAATCATCTATGCCAAGTGTGTAATCAATAGCAATGTGGATTTGTTACATAATTGAGTCTTTTTAAGTATAATTCAGAAAGTGTATATTGGAGTCTGGAATTAAATTGCGTTTAGGATCTAATCTGAGAAGCTCAAAGGAAAGACAGCAGATTACCAGCTGCCCGGTTTCTGGCTGTGGGAGAGACTAATTGTTAGGAATTTGGATCTCTGTTCTCACTGTTTTGTCTTCAGGGTATTAATTTTTTTTCACAGGAAAAGAGAAAGACCGTATCATTGTCCATTTTGTGTAGCATGAAACTGTTGATTGAGTAGAATCCATCTGTTAGGTTTAGCAAGCCATTGCTTACCTGTTCCAAAGGCATTAAAATTGGAAGGAATGGGAGTAAGGATCAGGAGGAACTAAAAATAGGAACGTGCCTAATGTGACTAAATCCTAAAGCAAACCTAAATGCATTTCTCATCCCTGCTTTCTTTTCTCCTCCCTGGTCCCGTCCCAGGCCTGACACCTATACCTAGGTAGAGTTTTGGTAG
This sequence comes from Macaca mulatta, assembly GCF_049350105.2. NCBI lineage: Eukaryota > Metazoa > Chordata > Mammalia > Primates > Cercopithecidae > Macaca > Macaca mulatta. Next base: position 8,591,787 of record NC_133411.1, read on the forward strand.
GGCCAGTGAACAAAACACCAGCAGTAACATGTAATGCAGGACATCAGACTTTAAAAATGCACTGGCAATTTCTAGAACAAAAATACAAGAAAATTAAAGACATAGAACTTTCATGTTGGTAACTAACAATTTGACCGTAATGGTAGAATGAGACCTAGGTTCATTTTCAGCATTTTGGAGCTGTTCTGTGGAGGGCATTGAGGGAACGGGGGTACAGGGAAGCCCTATCGTAACATGAATTTCTCTTGGAGATTTGATCAAAGGAGCACAAAAAAGAATTTCTTTAAAAATGAAAAGTGACAGCCATCCATTAACTGTCTCTGTCCTCTTCTTGATTCCGTCACCTGTACCCTGTATTCTGCTTATTCTAAGCGATGGGTTTATGTTGAATATTATACTTTACTATAAATTGATTAAATGTTGGCTAGAGGTATCACTCACTAATGTTTCACTTGGCATCTTGGCAGTGATTTTCCTCTTAATTTCACCAATCCTTGCATCTTTGGTCCATTACTTACAAAGATAACGAGGTTCTGCTCATTCCAAATGTTTATTTTTTAGGGAGGGGGTAGTTTGTGAAAGATACTAATTCTAGGCATCTATTAAACCACCAGTAATCACTCTTTGAAACTCCATAAGACAATGAGAAAATCAGCATCCCCCATGCGAGTCACACAGGACAGACTCCTCCTGTGTTCTTGCAGCACAGAATGATGAATCTGCTAAGTTATATGAACTGAAGAGAATCATATATCTGCAGCTTGACTTTAACAAGAGCATTGCTCTGGTTCTAAGAGATTCTCTTTAAAGAGTAAGAAGAAACCCAGTGAGCTGGTGCCGTAGAAGGAGGATGTACACATCATCACTTGGAGACAGTCCAGGGAGAGACAGAGCTGGGCTGATCCTAGTTATCTGTAAAACAGAAATGATTGTCATGGCCTCTTCCTGCGGCAGCAGGGATGAGGAAATGAGGGATAAATGAAAAGGACGTAAGTGGGCCAGGTGCATAGTTAGTGCTCAGAAGCATCAGGTATTAAAAATAATCACTATTTGATGGTAGACCACAACATTATTATGTTTTCAGGGTGAAACAAGCTGGGCAGGCTGGAAGCAGAGGGAGGGGATGTGCTTTCTGTTTTTGCAGCAATAATCGGAGCATGCTTTCTTTGAGAATAATGTGCATCAATTTTTACCTCTCCTAGGAGATGAGAGATCCCAATGGCCAGACTCTGGGCTAGTTATTTTTGAGACCCCTCTCAGCATCTCATGAATGTCTGGATATGGAAGCAAGTGTGGGAGGGTGGGAAGAGCAAGCATTTTGGCCTCGGGCAGAATCTGGGTTGGCTTCTGCTTCTCCTACTTCACTGCTGCGTGCAGTGAACATGGAGGTAGATGTCCCAGGTCCCCTCTCAAGGAATCCTTGGCTTCCTGGCCATTGGGAGTGTTGTCTGCAGCTGACTTTCAGCCATCAGCTTCTTTGGGGAATGTTTGAAAACACCTGCCAGCCCGAGGTTGTGCCCTTGTGAGGGTAGCCCACATCCATGACTGATAGCGTCAGGGGTATAAACTCCTTCCATGTTGGTCAAGTGCAGGCAATTCTGACAGTCATTTCCGTTCCAGGGTGTCTGTGAGTTTGCCAGTTGTTGGGCTTGTATAGCAGGTTAGATTCTCCCTGTGCCCAGCACCACTTCTGTCTTTCCCCACGGGAACTGGTCCTGAGGGTACTCCCTAATAAACACTGAACCCCGTTTCAGAATCTGCTTCCTGGAGAACCCAACCTGCAACACTGCATGAGCTTAGCCTAATTCTTTAGCTTGCTCAGTTTTCGAATCTGCAAAATGGCAGCAGCAATGGCCAACCTCCTTGTTTGGTTTCTGGCCTTGGTGCTGATCAGATGTGATGACCTGGAAGAAGAACCCGGAATCAAGCTAATCTGGTGCTTAGCCATCAATGAGTAGTAGGCAGCAGCAGCAGTAATGTATTTTGCTAAATTTGCATAATTTTAGATAAGCTTTTAGAAACTGGGTGTAAAAATGCTTTGGGAAATATGTTCATAATCAAAACCCAAATGACCTGTGAATTCAGTAAGGCAAGAGTTGGATCATACATGTGTAACACCCTCAGAGTCCAAGTCTGGTTCTGACTGACTGCCTTGTGGTGAATCCTACTCGGACTCAAGGCACTCAACTTCATTCTAGCAAGGTACTAGAAGCCTACACTACACTGATGAGTGCAGTTAGAAAGTTCTGCTAATGCCTGAGGGTCTGAGCTCCTGAAGGCTAGTGGAATAGCAGGCTTTGAAAACCCTTGAGACACAGTTCCTCAAATTACTCCTTGGCATAAATAAGAGGGAGAAATACAAGAGTAGGCATATAGAGAGCTGGTTGTCTTAGATTATCATGCCACTGTTTGTCTTGTTTCTTGGAGTGTTTTGTTTCTTGGAGAAGCCCACTTCTGTTACCCAGACAACCTGGAGGGCTGCCCTTTTCCTCTAACTCTGACCAGCTTCATGGTACCTTGATAATATGGATCTGACCATGCTCCATCTAAGTTTTGTGTCTTGAAGACATGCACTTCTACAGCTCCGTGCCTTTGAATCTGTCCTACCACAGTCCAGATGAGAAACGGTATTGGTTTCCAAGGGCTGCTGTAACAAATTACTACAAACTTGGATGCTTGAAACAACAAAGATTTACAAATGCTGACATTTGTTATCTCACAGAAATCAAAACCAAGGTATTGGCGTAGGTGGTTCCCTCTGGAAGTTGTGAGGGAGACTGCGTTTATGCCTCTCTCGTAGCTTCTGGTGGCAGCTGGCAGTCCTCGGCATGCCTTCGCCTCAGTCTCTATAGGTCCTATCTCTGCCCCTGTCTTCACATGGCCTTCTTCTCTTTGGCGCTGCATTTTCCTTTCCTCTGTCTCTTATAAGGACACGATTCATTGTGTTTAGGGGCCACTCTAAATCCAAGATGATCTCCTTGAAGCATACTTAATTACTTCTGCAAAGACCTTATTCCAAAAGAGTCATATTTTGAGGTTTCCAGTGGATATAAGTTTTGAGCGAGTCTACTTTTCACCCCAACACAGATACCAACACCCACAGTTGGACTGCGCTTGTACTTCTTTCCCTCCATGGGTTATTGCAGACTGTTTTCTGTATTCTTTAAGGCCAGAGAGTCTGTGGGGTTTCCGTTCTCTTGTCTGCTCAGGCATTGCTAAGCTCTGTAGTGCACAACATATGAAGACAGCTTCTTCGTCAGTATTTATGGTAACATAGGAAAATAAAGCAAAACTACAAAAATTCAGAGTGAAGAAACATATGGGAATTTCACCCTTGTTGAAACAAAACTATCATCCATAGAGCAAACAGAGAAAGCGTTCTTGCCGGATGGTTGCAGATAGGTAAGGCAACTGAACTTCTATTCTTAATACTCTTGCCTATTTTACAAACAGGTGATATGTTCACATTAAAGAGAAAGAGACAGAGTTTCGGCTGGGCGCGGTGGCTCAAGCCTGTAATCCCAGCACTTTGGGAGGCCAAGACGGGCGGATCACGAGGTCAGAAGATCGAGACCATCCTGGCGAACACGGTGAAACCCCGTCTCTACTAAAAAATACAAAAAAAAACTAGCCGGGCGAGGTGGTGGGCGCCTGTAGTCCCAGCTACTCAGGAGGCTAAGGCAGGAGAATGGCGTGAACCCGGGAGGCGGAGCTTGCAGTGTGCTGAGATCCGGCCACTGCACTCCAGCCTGGGCAACAGAGCGAGACTCCGTCTCAAAAAAAAAAAAAAAAAAAAAAAAAAAAAAAAAAAAAAAAGGAGACAGAGTTTCATAGGATTTTCAGTGCATACGCTTTTTCTCTAGCCACTTGTGAGTTCTCTCATTGTTTATAGTTTTTCATTTGATCCCCTTAGGTTTTCCAGGTAAGTAGTCAGACATCATTTTCAAGTAGATTTCCACTTTACATGTTTTAAAACTTTCTTCTCTTTCCAACTGCTTTGCATTGTTCCTCCAGGGAGAAAAGAGTTGTCAAGGCAGTCATAGTAGACACATTTGTCTAATTTTTTGTTTAGTAGGATTAATGTTTTCCCTTTAAGCTATCTCCTGGCTTTTGGGTTAACTTAAATAAATTTTATAGTGTGAAGGAAGTAGCCATTGGTTCTTATTTAGAGACTCTTTTGTTTTTGGGGTTTTTTTAAGTGTAAATCTAGAGCTGTATCAAAAGACTTTTCAAAACAAATCATTCGTGGACAAGACTGTATGATTTCTCTCCTTTTGTAATGTGGAACAATTCGTGGATTTTCAGAATTCTCCTCAATAGGTCATGTTGTGTTTTTCTTTAATTTGTGGCTTGATCCTTTTGACCAATAACTCATTATGGATTTTTCATATATCTCAATAATAATAATAGTAACAAACACTTATGCAGCACTAGCCATGGGTCAGAGATGATTCTGAGTGCTTTATTCATGAGCTTCTTTAATGTCAGATGTTTTTATGTATACAAATATATGTGTATATATATAAACATTTGATATATATACATATATAAACGTTTGACATATACATATATACATATATGTATATACACACATATATACATATATGTTTATACACACTATATTAAATACTATTTTCTATTTTTCCTGTGAAAATATTTGTTTAGACTTACTTTCTCTTCAGGATGTTGTTTTTGTCAAAAATATTTTCTTATAAATTCAGTCTCTTTCATTCAAGGTTTAAACTGTATTTCATAAAGTTGAGTAATCTCTTCTCAATGGTAAATCCCTCTGTATTTGTGCTTGCTTTTGCCTGGTTAGTTTCTTATTTTGGGGATTTGCTCTTTCTCCATTGATTCATGATTCATCTGGCTGATGATTTGTTTGTTTTACTTTATTGCTTCAAGAAATGAATTTTGGATATATTTGTTATTTTTATTGTTTTACCATTTTTATCCTGATTTTTTAATTAATGTTTTCATTTTGGTTCTCTTTTGTTTTGTATTTCTAACATCTAAGGTTAGATGCCTAACACACATTTTTTTCTCCCCCATTTATTTACGTAAGTATTGAGGCTATACATTTTTCTTCAAAAATGGCTCTCCCTCTGATGTGCTCATTATCATTATTTTCTATATATTTTGCTAATTGGGTTGGGATTCACTTTTGACATCAAGAAACCTGTATTTTGTTTTCAGGAAATAGGAGATTTATTTTCTGTTTTTATTATTAGTTTTACTGCATTAAGATTAGAAATTGTCTATGCCCTTTCTTTTTTGTAAATGTGTTCTTATAATATGAACTCCATGTTGGTACCACTATTGCTGCTTATTTTCACCATTAGCGCCAGAACTTACTGAGCATTCGTTGTGTGTAAATCCTCACATCACGTGGTACTCATCAGTCCTAGTGGTTCCCATAGCCAATGGAGATGCTGACTGTGGGGTCTTTGTGCTGCTGAGATAGACTGTCTCCTACAAATATTCCTGGATATTTACAAATTTTATGTTCTCTGGAGTCCAGCCTTCTGAGTCTCCTGAATCCAGCAGGGAATCCTGCCAGCATTCATACCATTGTCAACTCATTGACTTGGCTTTTCCACCTCTGGGCAGGCCCCTCACTTTGGACAAGCACGTCTCTGCTCCCTGCTGACACCTGCCTTCTAATCTGTGTTCTTTTCTCATGTCTTTTCTTGGCTTCTACTCCTAGGCACTGCTAGCTTTTGGTAGCCATCATACCCATGTTGGTGGCTGAGGGCTCTGTCAATTATGTAATGTTGTTGGAAACATAAGTTGCACGCGTGTTTCTCATTCTCTTCGGTGTCCTGGATAATTCCGAGGTGGAGAAGAGGAACTGTTGTCTTTGTGTGTCTAACTGGAAATGGTTTGTCTTTAGTTTCTTATTTTTGGGATTTGCTCTTTCTCCATTGATTCATGATTCATCTGGCTGATGATTTGTTTGTTTTACTTTATTGCTCCAAGAAATGAATTTTGGATATATTTATTATTTGTATTGTTTTACCCTTTTTATCTTGACTTTTAAATTAATGTTTTCATTAGTTAAATGACCTTTTCTTTAATTTCTTAAATATTTACTTTTTATCCACGTCTGAACCTAAAACTCTAGAATGAGATATTAAACATAAGATGAGAAAGGAATGAAGAAAAGCAAAGATAAAGCGAGTGAGCAGTTTTATCATAATTTGAGATACTCTTCTAAGATCTCTAGCCATTGGCTGGTTTATCTGGTTTAGTAGAAGTTTAGCAGGTTTGAGTCTCAGTGTTGTTTAAAGGGCTCATGCAACTCAACCTGATGTTCTAATCCCTGGGCATTCCTGCTTTCTTTTCCTCTTTTGTATTGCATCTGCCAGAAAACGGACCTGTTTCTGGGCAGACGAGAAGCAGAGTTAAGGCAGTGGCGGTGTTAGTGTCCCTGGACTTAAGTAGCCAGTGGTAAATCACTGATCACAAGATACAGGTTGACATGGTGGGGGCCTCCCCCTGTTATGTTCCTGCTGTAACCTGCTCTTGGTTATTATTAGTTTCTACAGGATCCCTGTATCATAGTCATATCATATGTCACCCTGCTTATTTCTATGTCTTTCCCACCTCTCCTTCTGTTGCACATTCCCTGGGCCTTAAGATGAGCTTCTGAGATCTTTGGCAGAAACCACAGCTTTGTTTTTGTTTGTTTGTTTGTTTTGGAGATGGAGTTTTGCTCTTGTCACCCAGGCTAGAGTGCAATGGTGCAATCATGGCTCACTGCAACCTCCACCTCTTGGGTTCTAGTGATTCTCCTGCCTCAGCCTCCTGAGTAGCGGGGATTATAGGCATCTGTCACCATGCCCAGCTAATTTTTTTGTATTATTAATAGAGACGGGGTTTCACCATGTTGGCCAGGCTGGTCTTGAACTCCTGACCTCAGGTGATCCACCTGCCTTGGCCTCCCAAAGTGACCAAAGCTTTATAACAGTTTTATTTGCACTGAATGCACATAGTATTAAATGGATACATGCTTGACTACATCTAGAATGCTTGAATGAATGAGCACTCTAATGCATGACAAGCCTCCAGGTGTCTTCAGAATCACCCAACCAGGGGAATAATGGGCAGTTCTTTCCTGTTGCACTCACCACCTCCAAGCATAGCAGCTAAATGTAAAGTAGCTGAGTTAGTGGCATCCTTTGAAGGTAATCATGAAAAATGACCACGCCCCCGGCATCCTCAAACTTTGATGTTATTCTCTTGTCTTCTTCAAGACGAGTCAGATCCGTACATGGATTTACATCTCTTTCTGAGCGCTTCACATTCCTAGTATTATAGAGGGATCAGAGGAAGGATACGAAGGTGATTGAGGCACTGGGAAATCAGATATACAAAGAGAGATTCAAAGATCTGGGATTTCTTGTCACTGGCAGAAAAATGAGCTAAGTTTGAACTGTTGCTAGTGATATTAACCTGACCCACAGAAAGCATCAAGGCTGGGGTGTGATTCCAAGCAGCCCCCGCAATGTTTGTCTCTGGAGCAATAGAGATCACCTAACTTTAGCTATTTAACTAGTCAGAGAAGGTCACTATTTTAATTTCCTATTAATATAGAAGAAAAGGCATTTTCAAAAATACTATAGGAGACGCTGAGGGCATTAATTGGAAGTAAACTCTCTTACACCTAGCTCAGGAAGTTTTGTCAGTGCAGTACTTTACTGCTCCAAGCTGTGGCTTATAAAACTCTGATTTAAGGCTTATTAACAGGTTGAAGACTGTGTTTCTTGATTTAGTACAAAGGAGCTTCTCTGAGGCAAAGCTGAGCTTTCTTCCAGCCAATCCTCCAGACTTTCCTTGCTAAAGATTATCCAGACCCTTATGGGGTGGAAGTCCTATGTTGCAGACACTGGGGTGCCCCAGTGGAATACATTTCCACCCTCAGACCAGTCGTGTAGGGCAGATTTGCCGTTGCAGTACTGGAGATGACGGGCGTTTAGACAGGGGTGGATGGATCCCAGCTGAGAACAAGAGGTGACTTGGAAGCCCTCACCTGTGCAGGTGGAGTGCACCACTCATCACTGTCATCCCGCCCACAAATCCCCCAGAGTTAGTTCAGGAACAATGGGGTCAGTTGATTCTCATCTTGATTGATTGCCTCCCTTGAAGAACTTTCTCAGATGACTTTAGGAACTGGGATCTTATCCATGCAATACCTCAATATATCATTGCAAATTAGTTTCCCAACATTTTTAGTTCTTTTTCTTGCTTGATCTTCTGTATATCAAAGCCCATTCTAGATTTTTGACTCAACTGGAGTTTACCTTTACCTACTCATCTAGCAGTGATTTGTTGATTTTTGTGGCGTTTTGGTCAGGAGTAGTTGTTTCTTTCTTTTTTTGAGAGTTTTATTTTCCTATTTATGTATTTATTTTATTATACTTTAAGTTCTAGTGTACATGTGCAGAATGTGCAGTTTTGTTACAGGAAACCATCATTCTCAGGAAACTGTCACAAGAACAGAAAACCAAACACTGCATGTTCTCACTCATAAGTGGGAGTTGAACAAGGAGAACACATGGACACAGGGAGGGGAACATCACACACCGGGGCCTGTCATGGAGTGAGGGTCTAGGGGAGGGATAGCATTAGGAGAAATACCTAATGTAGGTGATGGGTTGATGGGTGCAGGAATAGTTTTTTTCTTATAAATAAGGTTTCACATTGATCTAACATATTTAGAGTAAAAATTGTCATTTCTAAACAAAATTTGTCTTAAAGTAATCTGTAAATCACAGTTATTTACTTAATTCTGTATCCTATGGAAATAAAAGGATTTTGTGGGTTTTGATTAAAAGTCTAAGTGAGTGTGTAGAAATTTTATTCTGGTTTTAGATTCTTATAGGAAATCTTACAAACTCTTTGGAACTTATATTTTGGATCAATTTAAAATTCTCATTTCTTATTTACTATGTTTTAAAATCTAATATTCATAACATGTGCAAAGTAAAAACATTTCCATTTAATTGCAGGACTTTTGATTTATATATAATTTAAAATTCATTTTTATTCCTGGCTCCAGGTTTCAATACGTGTTTGTCTTAAGTGTTAGAAAACTCGTCTCCACTTCAATGTCCCATAAGCTTTCTAATTAAGCCTTTCCCAAGCTCGACTCAGTATTTTCCTGCTCAAGGGTCCTCCATCTCTGTAGATGGCACCACCATCCTCTGGACTTCCCAACCTTTCAATTGAGACCCACTTGTGGCCTCCCCCATCACACTCACCCTTCCATCTTGTTAGGAACCAGAGTGCACATTCTTTGCTCTCCTCCCAAGTCACCTTCTGCTTTTCATCCTCTGCCCCTGACCTGGATCAGAAATGCATCACTTACTGCCTGGGGAGCTGCAGGAACCCCCAGTCTCATCCTTTGCTTTCCAGGTGCTCATTCTAAAACTTAAGTCTGCCTTTAAAATCGTTAATAGCTTTTCAGTACCCGCAGAACAAAGTAGTCCACATTTCTTGGCGCAGCATGAGGGCCCTGTAGGACATGGCTCTGCGGCCTCCACAGCCTGGTTCCTCGCTTCCCTCGCATGGATTCTGAGCTTTGCAGATGCTGGGCTCCTCACAGGTCCCTGATTGTGACTGGCCATTCCTCTCCTTGCTGTTTTTAATTCTGTTCTGTCTCCATCTGGGGGCATGCCAGCACTGTCACCTGGCCAGTGCCTAGGTGTCACCCACAGAAAGTCCTTGATAGCCCACGAGCCCACCCCAGGAGGTCACGTTTGAGCTCTCAGAGCACTCATAATTCTCTTTCACCTCAGTAACACTGGACTCTCTTTCCTGACTCCATCTACCCTGGGAGCTCTGTGAGAGAAGGAACTTTGTCTTTGATCTCGGGTACATAGCAGATCCTGCTTACTGGTCAGACATAATATACAAGATTTTTTGTTGACTCTCCCAGAACTAAAATACGTGTTTCCTTTTTTCAAAGATAGCATGATGCATAATAGAAACAGCTTTAATTTTGGAGTCAGGAAGCCTTGAGCTCCAATCCCGGTTCTGCATGAATTGGTTGTATGAATTTTAGTAAGTGATTTAGCTTCCCTGGCCATCTGTTTACTTATCTGTAAAAGAGAACCAATAATGGAATATGACTGTGGATTAGGGATGGGAAGTATGTAATTCCCAGCTGAATGCTTGGCTCATGTTAAGTGTCCAATAAGCGGGGGCTATTTATTAGTTTATGGCTGTCTTTCTCTCTGGCTTATTTTTTGTTTATTTTTTGATAACACATACATCATCAGCCTCTAAGGTTAGGAAAGATATTTAAATGGGAGACAACATTTAAGTTTTCTCATTTAAACTTTTAACATTTTCAATGTTAATACATTTAAACATCAAGCAAGATATCCCATAATGGTTTTCTAGAACAGCTAATTGATAAATCATATGAACCTTAGTGGGAAGAAATGCAACATTGTGTCAGTTAGATCAACAATTAAATGTACAAAACTGCAGAAACCATTATGTAGCATGAAAAGCGAGCAGAAAAAGTAGTTTCACTGGTTTTCAAAACAAATTTCTTTGAATATAAATTTCTTTTTTTTTTTTTTTTTTTTTTTTGAGGCAGAATCTCACACTGTCACCTAGGCTGGAGTGCAGTGGCACGATCTCAGCTCACTGCAAACACTGCCTCCCAGGTTCAAGCAATTCTCTTGCCTCAGCCTCCCGAGTAGCTGGGACTACAGCATGTCACCATACCTAGCTAATTTTTTATTTTTAGTAGAGACAAGGTTTCTCCATGTTGGCCAGGCTGGTCTCGAACTCCTGACCTCAGGTGATCCTCCCGCGTCGGTCTCCCAAAGTGCTGGGATTACTGATGTGAGCTACTGCACTGGGCCTCTTGAGTATAAATTTTAGCTATGTTATATTTTTACAAATCAGATTACAGTTTTGATAAATCTCTCTTGTTGATTAAGATAATTCATTACACTGATGTCAATTGCAAGTTCATTGATCTATCCAGCAGACACATTTTAAGCAACTGCTATATTCCAGTACTTTTTAAAGGGCTACCAAAATGCATGGGATTTAAAACACAAATAAAACCTCATGCACCTTAGCATCTACTAGGAAACCTGTGTTGTTAACCTCCAGAAATGTGGATTCATTACAGTTTGCAGAGAGTAATTGCTTCCTTTATAATAGAATTGTTCACTAAATAATTAGCCATAGTCAAGTCATGCATACTATACCAGATTCTGCATTTAGAACCAAGAAGGTGCCTTAAAATAGCATCGGGTCTTTCCAATCATCTTTCCAATCACTCAACTATGAAGTTGTCGATAGATATTTTGAGTGAGATTATGAGCAGCAATACAAGACTTGAGCATATTCCAGAACAGGGATTGACAGTCGTTTTCTGGGAAGGGTCAGAGAGGAGGCATTTTCAGACTGGGGACCATCTAGTGTAGGTGGCTACTACTCAGCTTGGCTCTAGGAACAGCTAAGGACAGCACGTCAGCAAATGGGTGGCTGTTGGCCAAAAAACTTTATGTACAAACATAGGCAGTGTTCAGGCTTGGCTCATGGGCCTGCTCTAGGATAATAAACCAAAATCGTATTTCTACTTTCAGTAGAATAATTTATCACCCCAAAGTCCTTAACTGTCTACTGTTAAAATTATGTTACTAAACACAGTTAATTATTGCTTTAAAAACTTATAATATGCAGCTTCCAAAACAACTGTTTCTCTTGAAAATATAACCCCCACAACATGGATGGAGCTGGAGGCCATTATCCTTAGCAAACTAACGCGGGAACAGAAAACTGAATACCACATGTTCTCATTTAGCAGTGGGAGCTCAATGATGAGAACACATGGACACATAGAGGGAAACAACACACACTGGGGCCTCTCAGAGAGTGGAGGGTGAGAGGAAGGAGAGGATCAGGAAAAATAAGTAGTGAGTACTAGGCCGGGTGATGAAGTAATCTGCACAACAAACCCCCATGACGCATGTTTACCTATGTAATAAACCAAAAAAAAAAAAAAAAAAGGAAAGAAAGAAAGAAAATATACTCTCATCTGTTTGTTCTTTGAGTCTCAGAATAAGCTCACTTGTGTTAAATCCCTAGTGGATGTGAGGTTAGTTTTTATCTAATTGGTCTCAACACCTCCACTCTGGCTGTAAGATTTTTATCCTTTTTCCATCTCTAATTTCTGCAATACCCCAAATGTGTCTGAACATCTTCTGCTGGATTTTAAGCAGATGCTTTGGATTTCATGAAGCGCATTTACATTTTTCAACACCGTGGAAGTGTCTGGGCAATTTAGGCACACATGCCGTAATTTTTCAGCTTGCAGGGCACTGTTAAATATTTCCCCAAAGAGTCTCCACAGAGCAGAACGAATATTCAGTATATTCCGGGACATGCTGGTGAGCATTTCTCCCAGTTCATGTCCCGGCTGGGGTCTGCATTGGAAGAAGACAGGCTCCTGTCAGTGAAATAAGACTGCCCTTTATTTTACTAAAGGATGGCTGACACATAGTGCTTCTCCTGCTTTCCCACCTTCCATTCTCTCTTTTGAATTTGGTCTGGATTCAGCGGGGAGGCAAGGGAAGATCAGAGCCTTCTTAAGATGAAAAGGCACTCGAAGACTTCCGTCCTGTACTTTGGAGTTGTCACAGCAGTCTGCTTGTTCAGCTCTCAGGTTTCACTCTCTCAGCTGAGAACGTTCTCCTAATGCTGTGCTTCCCATGCAATGGCCCGCCTATAGTCAACCCTCCCAACCAGTGTGCATGATCTTGGCACAGAGTATCAGTTACTGGAGCCATTTACATTTGCATCAGCTTCAGTTTCTCTCTTCATAAAATAAGCAAGTGATTCTAAGTGACTTAAGCTCCTGAGTCACAATCCAGTTTCATGGGGTCTTAAAAGACCCTTGAGATATTTTGTACAGAATATCTGAAAATGTAGCCTGCAGGGTTTTCATGGTCTGCTGGTGTCTAAAAATAAAATTTAAGCTGACTGGCAGCATGAGAAGTGCCCAAATCAGCAGATGGTGTGAAATGCAAGACTTGTGAAATGAAAATATATTCACCAGAATACACATCCTTTCCCATTTATTAAAGATCTGATGGGAACACATGCTCCTGGTAGACACACAGTGGGCTGTTTGATCAGGGGGATGTCAGAGGTAGAGGGTGTCTGTCTTTGAGCCAGATTCTCGATGAGCTCACACACGAGCTCCCCAAGGATAAGACATTAGTGTAGCTGAGAAGGCTGCATCACCTGGGGACCTGGCCCCAGTGGACCAGGTGGCCCACAGTAGTCAGGTGACCCATATCCTTGCGAAGGGGAATTTTCAGGTGCACCTTTCAGTGGTCACCCTTGGCTCTAACTGCTCTGCATTTTAGATCAAAGGCTTGTTGGGTGACAGAGGAAATGCTGAGAGCAGCCCTAGAGCAGCTAGTGATGTCACAAGTCTGGAGGAGATACTAAATCTGATGGAAATAGAATACAGTCCAAAGAGATTTCATCCGGTTAGAACACATGACAAATTGTTGAAGATTAGAACAAAAATAATAAAAATCATGTAAAAGAAATAATACAAACTCAAGAGCCTTTATCTTAATGTTCTTACTGTGAAATGCAACTATTTCCATGAAATGGATGGATAATAATGAGTGGATTAACATTCACTCATTAGTTAGCATTGAGCTGACTTATGTTAACTTGCATTTACTTTTCCAAGCACTTGACACCTCCTGACTTATGTAATCGTCCACACTCTACAAAGCAGGACACGTCACTCCTTCCACTTCAGAGGGAGTGGCCAAACATGACTCAGTGGCTCAGCTTATAAGTGGAATATGTAGGATCCGAACCCAGGAAGGCTGACTGCAGAGTACACCCCATCAGCCCACTCTTCTGATGTTCTAAATGGTCCACATAGGAGACTCAGCTTTCTCAGAACTCATGTGTTGAAAGTAAAATGTTACTTGATTTCTGTGACTTTAATGGCAGACTGGGGATGAGTTTTATTTTTGTCACAGGGCCCATAACTGGGTTATACTTTACAAGAAAGACAAGTAAAATATTACAGAAAAAAAAAATGGGTCTCTTCAAGGCCATTGAGCCATTGCCAGTGTCCCTGATTCAATTATGTTTGTGAAGCCCTGAGCAAATGCCCTCATATTTAAAATGAGGAGTTTGGAGAAAATGATCCTGAGCTCTGTTCCAATTCTGTCCTTCCATGATTTGCTGAACAAAGTTTAGTGCATTTATGTAAAAACTGTGTAAAAAAGGAAGAGGGAAGAAACTCATGGTCCACTGAGAAGTGAAAGGCCTGGTAGTGGTATGGCTATGAAATGGTAGCACCTTTGCATTCGCCACACAACAGCGCTAAGAAACTGCAGTGTTGCTCTCAAGGCCTTTGACTGATTTGGTGAGGCCTACCTTTATTATCAAGGGTTTCCATTTTTACTTAAAGTCAGCTGATTGTAAATGTGAATCACTTCTGCACAATACCTCCACAGCAACAGCTAGATAATTGAGTATAATTAGGTAGCAGAGCCTTGCCAAGTTGACACATAAAACTATCACAGTCCACCCCTTGTCAACTGGACACTCAGGCACATCCCCTTTAAACTGTTTCTCTAGACAAAGACAGTAACAAAGCCATGTCTCTTCATAGCATGAAACAACTGCCCTGCATACTACTGAAAATATACTGCCATCCCCAGAGGGGTGTGCAGAGTCCTTGGGGTGCTGTTCACTTTTTTACATCCTGTAACTTAAATACTGTGCTATCATTAGTACATCCTATGTTATATGATAAGATCATAAAAGAGGAAATAAAAAATATGCATGTATGTGTATGTGTATAGATATATACAAACACGTACAACACATGTGTTGAGTACAATCTTACAAGGTATCAAGCAAATTTTTATTACATTGCTTGGTGTACATCACATTCAAAGGCATCATTAAAATAAATATGTTGACCATAAGGCTATTACAGTACAGCATCTCAATCTAATTAATATTTTAATCTAATTGATATCTTAATTGATTAATATTTTAATTAATTGGATTAGTATTTTATTTCAATATTTTGCTTTACTTTGTTTCTTTGAAAAAAATAAACCTTCTTGCATTTGAGTTGACCCTTTTAGATCAGTTAGTAATATGTAATTCCTAAATTTTATTTTGGCTCTAAAATGCTTTAAACCCAAAGTGAGCTCAGCTGCCAGTCCTAGGTTCCCCAACAGTTATTGCGTCCCTTCACACATGTGAAACAGATGAAGGTTTTATTAGCTTGGTGCAAGAGTAATTGCAAAAACCACAATTACTTTTGCACCAACTTAATAATTGAGGTGCATATCGTATTAGATCTCTCTTCCAAAACCAAGAGAGAGATGCACTCATAAATAGCAGGGACAGAGATTAAAATGTCCCCATTAGGCCCGAGAGCAAGTCAGCTCCCTAGCGCTTAACCCCCATCCTTTCCCTGCCCCACCCTGGGTTGCTCCCCTTGACAAGGAGCCCACTCATCACAACATTAGCTCCCGATGGGAAAGAAACAGGCAGATCCTGCAGAGCTATTGAGGACCAGCCAAGGCCAGCAGGCAGCATTGGTTTCCAAAGCTGCTGTAACAAATTACCACAAGCTTGGTGGCCTGAAACAATACACATTTTACAGTGTTGGAGGCCAGAAACACAAAGCCAGTTTCACTGGGGTAAAGTCAAGGTGTTGGCAGGGCTGGTTCCTTCCAGGGACTTTATGAGAGAATCTCTATCCTTGCCTTTTCCAGCCTCCAAAGGCTGCTGCATTCCTGAATCATTCCACCCCTTTCTTCTATCCTCACATCTCCGATTTCCTCTTTCATACTCCTGCCTCTTTCTTATGAGAACCCCTGTGATTAACTGGACCCACCTGCGTCATCCAGGATGCTCTCTCCATCCCTGAGGTTCCTGAGGTTCATCATGTCTGCAAAGTCCCCTTTGCCATGGAAGGCAGCATCCACAGGTTCCAGGGATTAGGATGTGGACGACGTTGGAGGGGCCATGGCTCAGCCCACCCCTGGGGATTAGAACGTGGAAATCTCGTGGGGAGATTGTTCCACTCACGCTCAGGCCCATACCCTCCTGGGAGGAGAGGTGAGTAAAATGAAGGAAAAGAGTTGGAGAGAGTTTCCAGGGAAATCTCTCCTTGTGGAGACATGAGAAAAGGAAATCATGCGGAAATAAAACAGAAATGAAACCCAGGAGAAACCTGGCTGTCCCCACCCGACTGACTCCCATGGAGAAAGCACAAGGAATCCTGAGTGTTTGATGGGTGTGCACTGGGGCCGGGCCTGGGCCTGCCTACCCTGAGTCCATCCCTGGCTGCCTCCTGTCTGCCCGGGGTCACAGGGACTGACCCAGCAGGAAGGGTCCCCAGGCTCTGGGGTCTGCTAGGTTCAGGCCACCCCAGCCTTGGCAGGCGATTGGGAGGCAGAGGAAACAAAGCAATGCTTCTCCCCTTCTTCTTCAACTTCAAGAGTTGCTTCTCCTCCATAGTGCCAGCTCGCAATGAACACACCCAGCTCTGTTCTGCGCAAGAACCTCTGGGCTCCGCTAACATTGCCTCTGTCCCCTCCCCTCCAGCCTCGAGGCAGGGGCAGGGGTGGGGGGCTTCCTCTGTTTCCATCTCTGGGCTGCCTTATTCCTGTTCCTCTAACCTTGCCTTCTCCTAATTCTTCCATTGCTGGGGAACCAATGACCTGTATTAAATTCTGTTTGAAAATGGTGTGTATTCCGGGACCTGTCGTGGGGTGGGGGGAGGGGGGAGGGATAGCATTAGGAGATATACCTAATGTAAATGACGAGTTTATGGGTGCAGCACACCAACATGGCACATGTATACATATGTAACAAACCTGCATGTTGTGCACATGTACCCTGGGACATAAAGTATAATAATAATAAAAAAAAGAAACCTATTTAAAAAAAAAGAAAAGGAAAGGAAATGGTGTGTATTAGTTACCAGTTGCTGCAGAACTAATTCCCCAAAACTTAGGGGCTCACAACAACATTTATGATCTCCCAGTTTCTGTCAGGGATCCAGGCATGGCTTAGCTCAGCCCTCTCTCTTCGGGTCTGTCTCCAGGCTGCAGCTAAAGTGTTGGCTGGGGCTCCAGGCATCCTAAAGCTCCCCCTGGGATGACCCACTTCCAAACCTACTCACGTGGCATTGACAGGATTCAGCTCCTTATGGGCCATGGATATGAGGGTCTTAGTTTCTCAGGAGCTGTTAGCCAGGGGCCCCACCTAGTTTCTTGCCAGTTGGCCATCTCTGTGGGGTGGCTCACAACCATGCAGCTGGCTTTCTCAGGGTTAGCAAGGAAGAGGGCTGCAGAGACCAGCAAGAGAGCGAGCATAGGTAGGAGCAAGATGGGAGTCGTAGTTTGTGCAGCCTAATCTGACCAGTGACATCTGACCCATCACTTTCGCCTATTCTGCTCATAAGAAGGAGGCTACTGGGTCTCACCCGTAAGTGGATGGAATAACATCAGAACACACATATCAGTAGGAGGGAATCTTGGGCACCATCCCGGAAACCGGCTGAGCAGATGCCTGCCCCTCCGCTTGGTGTCCTCACGCATTCCTCTCTACAGTGCTTCTGAGAACCATATTGGATTTGCCAGGGTCAGTATCCACTAATGTGGTGCCTTTGGTCTCTCTCCTTTCTACAAGGAAAAGAAAAATAATTTATTAGGGAACCTGTTTCCTACTGGTGAGTGTTTGAGTGTCCCAGATACTTAAAAGCCAGGGGAAGTTTCACCTTCCTGTTAATGAAAGAGTTGGTTGTGGGAGGATCTCTGTGCCTGCGTGGCCAAGGAACAAGCACCCATTCTGCTCTCGACCCATAGAAGTTTCCAGTGAATGAACACTTTGTCCAGACCTATGCTGCCCCCGCCCCAAAGTCACAGCTTAGAAAAGGGGTTTATTTCTACAGCGTTTATTTTTAAAGTGACTACGATTTTGTGCTTGGAGAAGCTGGCCTGTCCTTCAGAAGGGCAGTTAGTTATTTCGGAAGGTGATTCTGACAGTGACGTGGCAGTCCTTCAGCACACAGTTGGTGGGTTCCACGCCAACCGATAAGCAGCCCTTTTGCTCCTTCTTTCTTTTCCACAATTGTACTTCCCAGGTAATCCCTTCCCTGTGGGCAGTTCAGCCATGGTAACTGGAGGCTGGGAGGGGGTAACTGTGTGCAGAGGGGGATCACTGCAGATCAGACATTTGAAGAAGTTTCTACTTCCTAATGATCATTTTCCAGAACTATTGACAGAAATTCACTTCTTCTGTCTTAGGAAGCCATCCCTTAAACATAAGCTTCTTCCCTGCCATCAGTAACTCCTTTCACCTATTCCGATACTGGTACCATACAGCCCTCCATTAGAGGATATGAAATGTTTTCAGAAAAGCACCCTAATAAGGTTGTGTTTTCTTGTACTGATTCCTATGGTCCTTTCTTTTACAAGACAGAACAGAAATCCAGTTCATCTAACGCTTTCTTTTAGGTCTTTATTTTCCCAGCCATGTCCGGAGTTGGCTTTGAATGAATGGTAATGCATGACTAAATACATCAATGATAATAGAGATAGTGACGGACAACAGCATTTATTCACGGCTTCCTATCTGGAGCGAGCAGTTTCCAAGGTGTTTGACATGTTCCGTTCTGTTAAATACTGGTAATGAGGTCCCTACCTCCTTTGTTCTGGTGTGAAGACCGAGCCTGGGAGAGATGAAGTGACTGGCCCAGGGCACACAGTGTGCAAGTGGCAGAGCTGGATTTGGGGGCAGGCATATAGATGCCACCTCCTGCACCCACACCCAATGATTCCCCTTTCTCCAGAGCATTCAATCAGGCTCCAAGTCCGGGTCATTCCAGAATATACCATGAGGCTCCACACTTGCTTCCTTCCCTCACTCCTTCACTTAGCTCTTGCAGAAGCAGACTGGATCATGTGTTATGCTTCAGATGCACAACCTGCTAGACTAAAATCAAAATGCCTTTGCAAGGCCGTCCGTGGGCTGTGCCTTCTCCAACTCGCCTCTCTTTCAGCTGTCTTCTCCTTCTTTCATTTACAGAATGCACCACACCTCCTCCAATGCAGCATTTCCTGGCTCCTTCTTCTTCCTTGGGGCTCAGCTTGAAATTGTCACCTCCTTAGAGAAACCTTACTTTATGGCCCAGACAAGCCCCCATGTTCCTTCTCCTGACCCCATTTGGCATTCACCATAAACAACTTTACATCATTATTTGTTCAGTGTCTTTCTTTCCATTGTTTTTTTAAAAGTTCCATGGGTATATGAGAGTGGGATCCACTCTCAGAATATGCCACTCCTGCACACTCCCAAATGGTGAATACCCAGAGCTGCTGCTACTGATGAGGAACTACACATAAATAGGACGTTCCTCAAGGGAAGGCTGGGGGTGTGACACCACCAGTGGGTAAAAGCAGGACCCACAGCAGAGACTTCTGGCTTTCTTATTTGATTCATTCTCTCATCCAATGTTACGGTGCCTGGGCTTCAATACAGACTCAGGAAATATGAATTCGTGCTCTCCGAATTCATAACCTAATGGACAAAACGGACATAGTGGGATAATTACAGTAGTCCCCTTTCTTTCCCTGCTGATGAAATTGAGCACCAGGCCTGGGTGGCATGGGTGGAGAGGCCCTCATGCAGTCCAGGAGATCCTGAAAAGCCTAATGGAGCAGTCATAGGTATGGGTTTCACATCG
Source organism: Macaca mulatta (assembly GCF_049350105.2). Taxonomy (NCBI): domain Eukaryota; kingdom Metazoa; phylum Chordata; class Mammalia; order Primates; family Cercopithecidae; genus Macaca; species Macaca mulatta. The sequence goes on from NC_133411.1 coordinate 8,611,570, forward strand.
TGTCTTTCTTACCTGAGGACACATGCTGGCAGGTGGGCATGTCTGGGGAGACCAGAACCTGCCACCTGCCCCTGGTTCAGATGCAGAAAGGTGGGCTTTCCAGGAATTTCTTATAAGCCTCCAGAATTAAGGAGCTTCTGAGCTTGCCTGCCTCCTTGTTCCCTGTGTTATCAACGGCATGCCTGGCATACCGAGTTCCAAGCAGGTGATCTTTAGCTGTGCCTCTCTCGGAGTTGACACATTCTGTAGCGAGTAGGTGTGTCAGCAGGGGCCGACCTGCTATCTACTTTCAGTCACTGCTCCCATGCTTTAGTTTTTAACAATGCAGCTCCTCCTCCCCTCAGCCTCACCATGTCAGACTGCTTGCGGAGGGACCACGCAGTCGTCCATCCTGGAGGGACTTTCCCACAGCTCACTGCTTTCCACTGGTGAAGCCCATGGATAGCATTACACTATTTCCTGTGCTCTGAGACTCAGGAGTCTTAGTTATGGGAGTGACCCCAGCACACTGCTCCTCCTTTGTAAATTCCTCAGAAGGTAGTTTCCAGGAACCCCATATTCTCCCTCTGGGATCTGTGCGCAGTTAAGATGAAACTGCCTCTGGTTCCATTGACACCTGCCCATCTCAGGGCTGCATCTGAGCAGCCTTTGTGAAACTGTTTTCTTTTCCGTATAGGGCCGAATTAAACAAACATATCACGTCAGTTTTGTCTGGGAAGTTCAAATGTTAGCTGGTGAAGTTTGTATAGATGAACTATTTCTTTTAAAATTAATTGTTATCTTCAGTATAAAAAGAAAAAATAGCATTATCTACTTATAGCATTATCTACTTAAAGTAGTCACGAAGAGTCTACTTTGTAAATATATTTATAAATATTACTATAGTATAGATAATATGTAAATTTATGTTATAAATTGTGTGTGTATATATGTGTGTGTGCGTGTACATGTATATATAACATAATGTAAAAGCCAATAATTTAAAACTGGGTGAGAAAATAAAATGCCACATAGAAATCATTGTAAGAGTAAAGATTTGTAGCGAATTTTTTTAGAACAGCTGGCAGAACGAGCATGAACCTGCATGTCATTGTGCTGTATGTCTGTGTCTGCATGAACAACTTCTATTTCAGTTTTGCACCAGCAGCTCCTAATTATTCTGTCCCTTCAAGAATAAGCTATTGCAATCTCAGCGTTTGCCAGTACCTTTAATAGTTTTTTTCTTAATAGCAGTGGATCTGAAATCTTTTCTCAAGTTGAAGTGCTCTAATCCCTAAAATATGTTGAAAATGGAGTCGAGTCGACACAGTGTGTCCACACTTTAGGCCCTGAAGAATCTTCTTGGCAGCTTGCCTAGAACCCCAAAGCCATCTGTGATTTGCATACAAATGAACATTGTGAAATTAAAAATAAACATGCAACCATAATATTTACTTGTCTGCCTTTGTTTCGCACTCTGGGAGGAGAGATAGTAGGCTGAGTGCATTCATTTGCCCTGAAACCCTAGAGCTGAGTTGTTCTTACTGCATCTGCAGTTAGCAGCAGATAATTACAGGTGGTGTTTTTGGAGGCGAGGATAATGATACTGAAAAAACAAGTTAGAAAGACATTCATGAAGCTGGTAGTATTATATAACTGCTATAGGCTCTGTCCTGTTCACATTTTCTTCTAGTTCTTACAAGGGACCATCAGTGCCATGAAGTTGGCATATGAAGCAGGAGTGGTGAGGTGATGCTGCTGTAACAAATGACCCTGAGATCTCTGTGACTGACAGCAGAGCTGCTTTCTGTTGCTACCTTAGGTTTCTGTTGTGGATAGTGGGCTGCAGTTCTCACACCATCCTCCTTCCTCCAGATCTCTGGCGGAGGCAGCATTCCCATCTGGAGCATTGCTGGGCTCATGGCAAATGGAAGGGAGATGGTAGAATCCTGTGATGTCCCTAAAGCTTCTGCTCAGAAGGGCCTCTGGTCACTTTCACTGATCATACTTTAGCCAAACTTTATGTTAGCTGGGCAGGGAAATGTAATTCCCCGAGTAGGAAGGGGATCACAAGTCACAGGACCATGCTTGAAGAAAACGGGATGGGAAGGTATCACCCTCTCAAATTTTCTTTGCATTTTCAGACAGTTTCAAAAGCAAGTGCTCATTTGCTGCTCATCTTGGCTTCACCACCACTGGAATCTGAAGAGTTCTCTCCCTGTGATGATGATTCCTTTGGCTAAATTTTGATAGTCTTGTTTTAAGTGCCAACATTCGTTTCTCATTTTTAGGGCCTTGCAAAGTAGCCCGGATATTTTCCCTTCAAAAGTTCTCATTGTGCAGGAACATGAGATGCAGTCCCCCGACAGGACGCCAGGCGGCGTGTGAGTAGTGGGATGCAGCCCTAGCTCATACCCGGAAGTGGCTTTCTCCAGCCACTGTCCACGGGATCCTGGATAGACCAAACTTTCTGTCAGTTCCTGCTTCAGATAAGTCTATTTCCAGGACTTGCATGATTTGTTTTTCTCACAGCTTCCCTCTTTGGAATTCTGAATGTTCTCATCCAGTGGCTCAACAACTGACTGCTGTGTCTCTCCACTTGGTTTTCCCGGAACCCCAGGGGTATTTTGCAAATAGAATCCTGAGGTCCTGTTTTGGCATTCCAGCCTTCCAAAAGTAAAAATACAGATTAATCCTCACCCACCATGGCCCTCTCTAAAATTCTCTCTATTGAATTGAGTGGCTCACCTTTCACTCAAACACGAAGCACTTTTTCACTATTAAAATTGGAACCCAAGCCTTCTTTGTTTTACAAAATTGATGAAGAGTTTTTTTTAAAGAACCAAAAAAAGCACATCTTGATTTTTCTATAAATTTCTTTTTACTTATTAAAGAGAAAGTTAACCATTAACAGTCTACTGGGTCCAAAAATCCCTGTCCCCAGGAGTATCATTAAAGAAGAAGTATGAGTCCGAAACGAGCATCACTGTGGAAAATGAGACTTTGACCCTTCCATTGTTCTGTGGGAATATCTCAATGGCAGTGACCCTGAAGTGAAAATTGCATCATATGAAGAAGTACTTTGGATAAACATTTCCTCTCTAGACATCTCTGTCAACTTTGGGATGACCAAGCCTGTTGTCAGGACCCCATGAAATGTCTATGTCCCTCTTGGCCATGAACTCTGTTTTCTCCTGCCGTCTATTGTTCTGGAAGAGTGTTCTTGCCCCACAACCAGCATCCCTGTGTCTCATCTCCCTGCCTCTGGGCTCAGTCCACTCCTTGCATTACACCTTGGTGAGCCCTCATCACTTACCTGAACAGCGCCCATCCCAGCATGGTATCCCACGCCCTTCATCCTCAACTGTACAGTTCCACTCACATTCAGCATCTCAGTCACATCACACTGATCTACTTAGAAATGCCTGAGCCAACTGCTCCCTGGGGCCCCTGGAATCTGGTACTGGGCACTCCATGGCATTCTCTCTTATCTCTGTGCCCTTCTTTTCTCAGAATTTCTATTCATCATTTTAAAATCAGCTTGAGAGTCACTCGATTTAAGAAGCATTTCTTGACAACTCACAAGGAGAGCTAGCCTGCCTGCCTGCCTGCCTTCCTTCCTTCCTTCCTTCCTTCCTTCCTTCCTTCCTTCCTTCTTTCTTTCCTTGACCTACACATACCAAAAATTCAAAATCTTCTGCAAAAATTTTAACCTTCTGATCCTTGTATTCAGGGGTCATAATTGTTTTTAATGAATAGAGCTTCCTTGTCTTCAAAAATCAGTCATCACTGTATCAAATTATACGCTCTTGGTGGCTCTAAAAATCTTATGTGGGGTTGGAAGATGCTAAGGAAAGAAAACTATTCTGAGTTCATGCATTTAGGATTCAGAGCCTGCACTATGTATGCCCACAATTCTTTAATCCTCCTGACAATTGATAAAGTTACTATTACTGTCCCATTGTAACTGTTGATAAACTGAGCTTCAGGGGGTTGAAATGACTCAACTAAGTCTCCATTGCAGGGAAGCGTCAAGGTCAGTGTTCTTATTTTGCATTGTCCTGTATCTCAGTAGACACAAGCTTCCATCTAAAGACTCAAAAGTATTTAGAAATAATGTCTGTGATTTTCCTTTAAGAATACATTAATAATTTTATCTATGTGTTCTTTTACATATTCCAAATATTTAAGAAAGTCTACAGTGTATTGGGCACTAGTGATTCCCAAGGGTTGAATTATCAGCCTCTAAAGGGTTGAACAGCCAACACTGATATCCAAACAAAACCAGTATCAGTCTTATCAGCAATGGCAGATTGTATTTTTGTAGGAAGCTTATTTCAAGAGATGCCATAGATCTTTTTTTTATCACATACTACTAGATATGTTTCTTTGAATGCCCAGTATGTAACTATTAACTGGTTGAAAAAGATTTGGAGAGACCTACAGAGGTCACAGATGCCTTTGAAAGCCACTCCATAACTAAACCTTGTCTAAACTTATGCCCAATATCTTTTTTCTGTACATATATGCCTGTGGGAGATGTATTATTTGTTCATTATGTATGCTTTATTTTATTACCTGAACAATATGTCAGCTAAAAATAATGAAATCAGTACAGACTTGTGCCATTTAATTAAAATTACTATCAATGGTTTAATGAGAATCCTATAATATTTGGAGGTAGATTTTTAATAGACCTATCGATTGGAAAGATTAATAAATTGGTCATAATTGCTTTCAGTGAACAGAGCTTCCTATTAAGTATAGAAAGGGTGCTTTCATGAAACCAGCTGAAGTACTGGGATAAACCTCTTCAAATACACTGACTTGTTAAGACAGTGAAAAACAAACTTTTCTCCTTAATCTACATTTTAATTACATTGTTTTTAAAAAAATCCATCTGAAAATGAGGGTCTGGGATTCTGAGTCTTTCATCAGTGAGAAGCAGTATTTTGATGGTTGACAGACTCTTTCAGCCTCTCTGCACATGCCAGGACTAAGGAGAAGCCGTCTTTCTTTATTGCAAATCTTTTTTTTTCCCCTGAGGGAATATAATCATCCACATACTATATTTAAGAATATTAGAAGAAATTGGATCTGTTGTGCCTCACTTGCTTGGAAGACTTTGAATACAGTAACGTTAGTCTTGTTCAGAAATATCTATTGAACACAATACTTCTTATAACTGTTCTGTGGCAACTTCTTCTGATACCCAGAAATCACTTTTAGGTCACTCAAGTAAAATGGTAGAATGAGCTCTGAAGAAAGAAGTGTGAAGTAGATTCTTATAAAATTTTATTATTTTGAATTATGAATGTACCAAATAACTTGGCCTTATTAACTTTTAGGAGATCTCAGGGTTTTAAAAAAGGCTATATTTTTTTCTTAGGTTGCCATTTTGTACTAAAGCTTTAGAACCTGCATGGCATTTTTAAATGTTTTTCTGATAATGCATTATTTATTATTACTCTTTTTAATGGGAGGACCTTCTGTGGCCACCTTCCATCCTATTAGTAAAGAAAAAGGCTGTTTTTGTGCTGGTCAAGCCTGGGGCTTTCAACTGGCCACTTGGGGGATCAGGTTAGCTATTGTTTTGTAGTCTGACCACTTTTTGTTTCTTTCAGTGTCCTTTTCCTTTCTGGAAAACCTGCTAAGACCCAGACTCACACAGGTTGAGTCTTCTCAACAGATGCTTAAGCCCAAAAACATTCTGGTAAGAGAAGATGGCCACAGAACTATTTAAGTTAGCATTTCAGTGTCAACCCACAATCTTTGTACTCATTAGGGAAACGTTCCGTATCTTGACTGTTCTGGTGCCTAAATAGCATCCAAGATTCATCAAAACTCATCAAAAAGTACACATAAAGTGTTGCATCTCATTACATGTGAGGTTAACCACAGTGGCGTTCACTGCAGTCTTCAGAGGAGTGCAGTTCTGAAGGCTGCTGGCCTTTGATGCGCCATGTGGAAAGCTCTTCTAGACTTTCTACTTAGGTCAAAGAAAAGGCTTGAGCATCAGTTGTTCAGACTCAACTTGTGTTAGGAAAGTCGGGGTCTTCTTTTCAGGGTTCTCAGAAAGGAAAAAGAAAGAAAAATAAGGAAAAAGTGGCCAGACTATAAAACAATAGCTCACCTGCCCCCTTGCTTCCAGATGGTCTTAAATTAAACTAAAGTCAGTTGGGCCTGGATAATGATTTTGAGAAGCATCACCAAGACCCCGCAGACAAGCATGACATTGCTTCAGAGAAGCTGAGGGGACACAAGCAAGGAGGGTATGGTGGCTATTAACTGTGGGATTCCCCAGGGCTTGGCGAGATGGCCTCACTCCCACTGTGCATGAACCCTGTGGTCAGGGACTGAAGGTTGCTCTCTCCCCAGCCAGTGCTTGGAAGCACCCAGCCCCCCGATTCAATCCAGAGCACCTTACCCAGGGTATTCCCAGTGGGGCACAGAGCTAGAAGCACAAGAGAGACCTGTATTTCCTTCTCAATATGGAAAGGAAAATGTAAGGGAATAGCAAACATGTTAAGGTTCAAACAATGAGTTCTTGCTGGAGTTACTTTGAAAATCCCGCTATGGCATGAATTACTTAAGAAACGTGGAGGGCTTAGAAATTATACAAGTGAAAGTCAGCCATTCAAGCATCTTGTGTCTTTAAAAAAGGGCATTGGAGAAAAAGGGCAGGTTTAAATAAACAAACAGACAAGCAAATAAATAGGAATTTGTTTATTAGTGATTTCACTTCTGAAAGTAGTTATGCCAAGGCTGACAAAAGAAAAGAAAATGATTAGTCAAATGTTTTCAAATGTGCTTAAATTTAGATTTTTCTTCTTTCAAACTAAAAGTAAGTAAATAAAGAGATTTGTCTTGATTTTTCAACAGAGGCATTAGTTATTCTGTGCACTTTGGTCCCTCATGAGAAATCTCGAGGGTTCCAATGACATTCTAAACAGTAAACGTATTTTTGCATTTTAACCATAATGGGGACAATATGCTATTCTTAATAAAGAAGTGGTTATTTGGGAGCTGGAAGTACATATTTGATTTTAATTATAATCAACAAATGTTTACTTTCCATGAATAAGAGTCTGGGTGGGGTTTGGTTGTGCATTTCCATATTGTGGTTCTTTAAAAAAAATATATGTACTAAGCTCTTTGTAAGCTCATGAGACTGCAGATTTGATCATTGAAGTCCAAAAAGTATGTCTGTTCGGTGGCCAGACCAGCTTCCTTTAATCATCAAGTTTTGTTTTGTTTTGTTTTGTTTTGTTTTAAGTTCCAGTAAGGAGGTCAAATCTGCCTTGTTTTGCAGGTCAAGTGTCAGGCTCTGGCTGGAAATTTGAGCCTAGAGCACATGGTTCATGATAGAGTTCATAGGATCTAGGAACCTTCTGAAATTCTGTGAAATATCTTATATATATGCAAATGTTTCAACAGTTTTTGTTAGCTATTCATAGAGGTAAGTGACTATCCCCAGAATGTGAAGGAACTGGAACTATGCTGTTGCTTTGCAACCTGGTCCTCTCTCAGCTTCCCAGGTGTCATCCAAACTGTATCCTTTCTCCCTCCGCACAAGGTGCTTGAAGGAAGGAAGTGGCAGTTTCATCATCAGTTCATCCTCAGATCAAAGGTCATGCCTTGTTTATGTCATGAATACATGAGTGGGTGTGCACTGATTCATCAATGTCCCTTTCTATGCTTGTTTTAAGACACATCTTGACAATCGTGTATCCAACTTACTGTTATATGATGGCCCTGTTGAATCTGCCTGTGGTCTACAAGGATCTCTTCATTGGAAAGTTTTATTGTACAGGGAGTTAGATGCATCTTGCACTCAGTTGCCTCCATTCATGTGTTCAGCAAATATCCACTGAATGCCTGCTACATATTTGAATGTTTGCTTTCAAGAACCTATTCTAGTAAAAATTATGAAAATTTAAGTGGCACTTGATATTTATGTTTTGCAATATTGGTGCTTGTTTGTGTTTTGGGGTAGGAATGAATTTTTGGCAAATTGTTCAGATCTTTAGCTTTTACTTTGGTGAAAGTTAATTCATTGTATAATTTCAGTTGTTTAACTCCATATAGAACACATGTTTTATTTGGTAACTGTATGTTACAGATATTTATTTAAATATAATTGTATATGTCCATACTCAAAAAGCACTTTAAATACACAGAAAGCTAATTTGAAAGATGAATTTAAAATGAGAGGGTTAGGTACTTTCGAACCTTGTACAATTTATTTTAGGAATATGGCATTCCCATAACTTTAGGCTCCATTTGTATCTTATAAATTTATGTGGTTGCACCATTTGCATGTATCTTTTCATGTATCTTTTTGAATTATACATATCTTTTCATAATTAGACTTAATTTTAAATTCTAATTCAACTCAGGAAAATCAGTGATCTCTGTTCTTTTACAGACACATATGTGAGCACGCGCACACACACACACACACACACACACACACACACACAGAGGCATGATTCTTGGGTGATAAAATCAACAATAAAATTCAAATGAATATAACAAAAACTTTACATTGTATCTCATGTACTGCACGATATGGTAGCCACTAGACAAATGTGGCTATTTAAAATTAAATTTAAGGTAAAAATGATAAAAAATTTAGTTTCCCAACCACATGTGCCACTTATTTGTGGTGAGAAGCTACCATATTGGATACTGGAAGAATATAATTTATGTAACCCACTGCCTATAGCTATGCATTTAAGTAATTCCCACTATTTCAATATTCTAAATAATTCTGTAATGAACAACGTTATATACAAATTTTTACACATATTGATTGTATCTCCTTTCTGTGCAGTAATTCATTCATCAGTCAGTGAATAGTGTAGAGAAGCCATTATGTCTCTAGAACTGCTCTACAGGAATAAATAAAAAATAGTTGCAGATCTCTGGTACCATGAGACATATGTTCTAGAAAGTAAACAATTAACAGAGTAAAAATGAATGAATGAATGAATAGTAAATTTGTGAATAAATTTGCATCGCAAGAGTTCTTACTAGGTATGTATTAGTTGAGCCAGTATTATGATTGTAAACATCTGTTCTCAGTATGTCAAGCTTTAATTCTGTCGGTGGTAACTTTTTTCATATAGGAAGTTTCAACACTACATATTTTGAGTTTAAAATCTTTTCCATTATGGCTTATGCTTTTGTGAGAGCTTTAGACCAGGGGTCCCCAACCCCAGGGCTCCGGACTGGAACCGGTCCATGGCCTGTTAGAAACTGGGCCGCACCGCATCAGGTGGGCAGCAGGCAAGCTCGCTTTACTGCCTGAACTCGGCCTCTGTCGAACAGCAGCAGCATGAAATTCTCATAGGAGTGGGAACCCTATTATGAACTGCACATGCAAGGGATCTAGGTTGTGTGCTCCTTATGATAATCCAATACCTGATATTCTGAGGTGGAACAATTTCATCCCGAAACCAACCCCCCTGCCCCCACCTCATCCATGGAAAAATTGTCTTCCACAAAACTGGCCCCTGGTGTCAAAAAGGGTGGGGGCTGCTGAATTAGACCCAAAGAGCACCAACTGCAAAGAAACAATAGATCATTTTAGTTCACTAAAATTTAAAATTTCATTTGTGCAAAGATGCGTTTTTAAAAGTAAAGAAACAATCAGGACCGGGAAAGGATGTTTGCAATGAATACAGCTGATAAAAGTTATCTTACCTATAAATCATGAAGCAAACACAGTTTCTATATATATATAAACTTTATATATATAATATATATAATAATCACACATATCTGATATATGTGATATAGATACATAAAACTCATATATATGGAAAATCGATGGCATTTGTTTTTAAGTGAGTGTATCTAAATGACAAGTAAACAGGGGAAGAGATACTCAACCTCCCTAGTAATCAGAAGAATGCAAATTGAATAACGAGGAGGTATAATTGCACAACCATGGGACTGGCAACATGTTAAAGTCTCACATACCTGAAATAGCCTCACAACATGTTTGTTTGTTTGTTAGCTTTTATTTTAAGTTCAGGGGTACGTGTGTAGGTTTGTTACATAGGTAAGCTTGTGTCCTGGGGGTTTGTTGTACAGATTATTTCATCACCCAGGTATTAAGCCTAGTACCCATTAGTTATTTGTCCTGATCCTCTCCCTCCTCCCACCTTCCATCCTCTAATAGGCCCCAGCATGTGTTCCCCTCTTTGTGTCCATGTGTTCTCGTTTGGCTCTCAGTTATAAGTGAGAGCATGAGGTATTTGGTTTTCTGTTCTTGTGTTAGTTTGCTGAGGATAATGGCCTCCAGCTTCATCCCTGTCCCTGCATAAGGACACAATCTTGTACTTTTTATGGCTGCATAGTATTCCACAATGTACCACATTTTCTTTATCCAGTCTACCACTGATGGGCATTTAGGTTGATTCCATGTTGTTGCTATTGTGAATAGTGCTGCAGTGAACATACATGTGCATCTGTCCTTATAATGGAATGATTTATATTCTTTTGAGTATATGCCCACATACCCAGTAATGGGATTGCTAGGTCGAATGGTATTTCTGTGTTTAGGTCTTCGCAGAATTGCCGTATTGTGTTGGTTGAACTCATGTACACTCTCACCAACTGCGTATAAGCATTCTTTTTTCTCCACAAGCTCACCAGCATCTGTTTTTTTGTTTTTGGTTGGGTTTTTTTTTTGACATGCTGCCTCACTCTGTTGCCCAGACTGTAGTGCAGTGGTGTGATCTCAGCTCACTGCAACCCCTGCCACCCAGGTTTAAGTGATTCTCGTGCCTCAGCCTCCAGAGTAGCTGGCGTTACAGGCGCACACCATCACACCTGGCTAATTTTTGTGCGTTTAGTAGAGATGGAGTTTCACCATGTTTCCCAGGCTGGTCTGGAACTCCAAGGGTCAAGAGATCCACTTGCCCTGTCCTCCCAAGGTGCTGGGATTACAGGTACAAGCCAATGTGCCTGGCCTATTTGTTTTTACTTTTTAGTAATAGCCATTCTAACTGGTGTGAGATGGTATCTTATTGTGGTTTTGATTTGCATTTCTCTAATGATCAGTGATGTTGAGCTTTTTATTATACGATTGTTGGCTGCATGTATGTCTTCTTTTGAAAAGTGTGTGTTTGTGTCCTTTGCCCACTTTTTTATGGGATGGTTTGTTTTTTTCTTGTACATTTGTTTAACTTCCTTATAGATGCTGGATATTAGACCTCTGTTGGATGCATAGTTTGCAAAAATTTTCTCCCATTATATAGTTTGTCTGTTTTCTCCATTGATAGTTTCTTTTGCTATGGAAAAGCTTTTAAGTTTAATTAGACTCCATTTTTCAATTTTTGCTTTTGTTATGATTGCTTTTGACATCATCATCATGAAATATTTGCCAGTTTCTATGGCCAGAATGATATTGCCTTGGTTGTCTTCCAGGGTTTTCATAGTTTTGAGTTTTATATTTAAGTATTTAATCCATCTTGGGTTAATTTTTGTTTATGGTGTAATGAAGGGGTCTGGTTTCAATCTTCTGCATATGGCTAGCCAGTTATCCCAGCATCATTTATTGAATAGGGAATCCTTCCACTGTTGCTTATTTTTGTCAGGTTTGTCAAAGATCAGACAGTAGCAGGTGTGTGGTCTTATTTCAGGGTTTTCTATTCTGTTCCATTGGTCTGTGTGTCTGTTTTTGTACCAGTACCATACTGTTTTGATTACTGTAGCCCTGTAGTATAGCTTGAAGTCAGGTAACATGGTGCCTCCAGTTTTGTTATTTTCGGATAGGATTGCTTTGGCTATTTGGGCTCTTTTGGGGTTTTATATGAATTTTAAAATAGTTATTTCTAGTTTTGTGAAGAATCTCAATGATGGTTTAACTGGAATAGCATTGAATCTATAAATGACTTTAGGCAATATGGCCATTTTAATGATATTGATTCTTCCTATCCAGAAGCATGGAATGTTTTTCCATTTGTTTGTGTCATCTCTGATTTCTTTGAGCAGTGTTTTGTAGTTCTCCTTGTAGAGATCTTTCACCTTCATAGTTAGCTGTGTTCCTAGGTATTTTATACTTTTTGTGGCAATTGTGAATGGGATTTGTTTGTGATTTGGCTCTCGGCTTGACTGTTGTTGGTGTATAGGAATGCTAATGATTATTGTACATTGATCTTATATCCTGAGACTTTGCTGAAGTTATTTATCAGCTTAAGAAGCTTTCGGGTCGAGACCATGGGGTTTTCTCAATATAGGATCATGTTGTCTGCAAACAGGGATAGTTTGAATTCCCCTCTTCCTATTCGGATGCCCCTTATTTCTTTCTGTTGCCTGATAGCCCTGGCCAGAGCTTCTAATGCTATGATGAACAGGAGTGGTGAGAGAGGACACTTGTGGTGATTTTCAAGGGGAATGCTTCCAGCATTCTCACATATGAAGAAGTGAGAATGACCATACTGCTGTTGGGGGTGAAAATGAAAACAACTACTTCAGAAAGGTAAAATTTTTATGAAACTTTTGGAGCAGAAATGGCACTTGCCTGTTATACCTGGAAAGACTAGTGAGTTCTCCCAAGGAGACAGATTTTAGAATATTTATTTCAGCATCATTTATGTTAGCAAACAATTGATAACAGCTAATAAGTGTCCGTTGATAGGAAAGTGAATAATTAGTTGTGGTTTATTCAAATACAAAAACATTAATCAGAGATTGATGGCATGAACTAGATATATGTGCACTAACAGACAGTTATTCAAAACATCAAATTGAGTAAAAATAGCCAATTGCTGGAAACTGGGTAAATGTCAAGATGCCATTTTGTAAAATTAAAACATAGAGAACAGCCCTGCATTTTGTTTGTGGTGAGATCCACATAAGGTGAATGTGTGGAAAGAGACTGGATAGCAGTCGCCTCTCTGGAGACAGGGAGGATAGGCATTGCTCACTAACCGGTGATGGTACTGTGTGGTGTGTCATTGTTCAGGATGGTATGATAGCAAGTTTAAGGTGTTTGCTATGTTATTTTTTCTGTACTCTTCTGCCTTTTGAATGTTTTCAATTTCAAAAAGCAGTTAAAAAATAGTAACAAATTGTCAAGTTCAAGAGAGAAAATGCCGCTTAAAAAAGTCTTTATCTCATATCTACCTGGAAATAACTGCCTGTCTTTTTTTTTTGAGTGGTGTTGACCCTTTATGCACATGTTTCATATTCATATATCATTATTAGCATTATTTTTTTGAAATTTATGGTCTTGAGACTTCTGCACCAGCCTGAATTGAAGGTGTTCACATATGTTTCTTACGCAGAACAGTAAGGTGAAAAAAGTCTGTTCAAATTCACTAACAGTTTTCTGATATCTGATATTTAACTCTTATCATTTTTTTTTCTTTTTTTTGAGACAGATTCTTGCTCTGTCGCCCAGGCTGGAGTGCAGTGGCGCCATGCTAGCTCACTGCAACCTCTGCCTCCCAGGTTCAAGCAATTCTCCTGTCTTAACCTCCTGAGTAGCCAACATTACAGGCATGCATCACCACGCCTGGCTAAATTCTGTATTTTTAGTAGAGACAGGTTTTGCCACGTTGGCCAGGCTGGTCTCGAGCTCCTGACCTCCAGTGATCCACCTGCCTTGGCTTCCCAAAGTACTGGGATTACAGGCACGAGCCACTGTGCCCGGCCTGCTTGTTCTTTCTTCTTAAAAATAAGTTCGTAGTTTGTTTTCATTGTTGATATTTTGTTCCCGTTTACTTTTAACAGTTCATAAGGAAAGGTTAAGATTATGATGAAGCATGACCTAAAGACATAGGCTGGCATGCTTGGGCTCCTTCTGAAACTTGATACTATTTAGTGATTTTCATTTTTTATGTTTCTAGTTTTTGCCTTTTCAATGCTTGTTACAAATATATCCAAATATCATCATGATTTTTTTGACGGCAGGGATCTGTTCTGAGAAAGGCAACCTTAGGCAATTTCATCATTGTGCGAACATCATAGCACGTACTTACGCAAACATAAATGGTGTAGCCAGCTACACACCTAGGCTGTGTGGCACAGCCTATTGCTCCTAGGCCATAGACATATGCAGCATATTACTGTTCTGAATGCTGTAGGCAGTTAGCACAATGGTAAGCTTTTGTGTATCTAATGATAGAAAAGGTACAATAAAATACGATATTATAATTGATGAAACTATTGTTGTTTATGTGATTTGCCATTGACTGAAACTTTGTTATGCAGTGCATGGCTGTATAAAATGTGAACTTTAGAACAGGAAGACAATCAATAAATATGTATCCTTGCAGTAATATTGGAATGTATAAATAATTTACCAATGCCCATATTTGCAAGGTCTTGAAACTTGGTTATTGTAACATAATGGAGAATATCTGCTTTAGATATTACACAAGTTATATGTTTGGCATCTAAGAAGATACACGTCACTCTGTTGGGGACTCATTCTCTTTTAGAAATAAACTGTTCATATTGTTGCCATGATGTCATTGCAGCTACCTTTATGCCTTGCTGTCTTTCCTCCAACCACACTGAATTCTTCAGATTCTCCAAGTTGCCAATTTTGATTAGGTCTAAGCTAATTTTGATTCTCTGTAATGCTCAGTCTTCAAAAACTCAGGAATATCATAGTGCACATTTAGCAATGTATTTACATGATGTTTTCTGTATACATCCATAGATTTTGTAGTATGTATGTAGGCCTGATACATTTCTTATTAATTTCTGAGTATTTTATATTGTTTTGTTGATTCTGTGAATGGGTTTATAATTTTTTTAAAATTATGTTTTCTAACTATTGTCACTATATAAGAAAAACTCTCAATTTTAACATTTGGAGCTTCTAACAAGTCAACTAGTTGAACTTTTAGTAATCCTATTGTTTTGGTTCTGTTTTTTCCACGTAGATGAACATGTCTGTGAATTATGACATGGTATAATTATATTATAATTGATAATAATTTTAAATATTTATATCCCTGATTTTATTTTTTATTTGTATCTATGTATCTGATGAAGTTAAACTCTGGGAAAGATATTAAATAAAAGTGGCAAGAGTGAGCATCCTTATAGCATCTGATCATAATGGAAGGGACTCTCTTGCTTATCTTCAGTATGATCTTGTAAAATTTTATTTACCGTGATGACTCACTGTTTAGGGCCATTGTTGTACAAAATGACTAGTGTCATTTTCTGTGCTGAGCAGGAAATGTATTAGTCCTTTATATTTCAGTTAAAGAGTTCACACAAGTAATTTCTTTGAATCATCACCATCCTGGAGCATGCATGCACAGACACACCCATGTACACAGACAGACATAGACAGACAGACACACACACACAGCCTTTGTAGTGGGAAACAGATGACATTGATGAATACAGGTTTCAAAATAGCAAAGGCTGTTAGTTTAGCTAGAAACTCCAAGACTTTAAGTTTTTACCAAATGGTGTCCTTTTCTTTATTCTCAGTGGTTTTATGAACTGTTTTCTAGACCGAGCCTGGGACTCCATTAAGAAGTCATCAGATTTTCTTTTCTCTATTTGCTAGAACCGCCTTTGTAGGACAATATTAGGTTCTCCTTTCAGTTAAGGAAAATGGTAAGACATTCTTATTGACTACATTTCCTTTATATTATTTTTTTAAATTCTCTATCTCAGGTTTAATCAGCTTATTTTGCTATCCTGCTCATTGTTTTAAATGCATTATATTGGTCTTGTTCTCATTCTTGACATCTTGGAGACATTTAGTGTTTGATCTCACCAAGTCTTAGATCTCCTTATGAAAGAGGTGATCTCTGATATTTGTTTTTAAGAAAGTAGAGTTAAAAGGAATTAGCAAATTACATGGTTTTAATGGCACCAATGTGAACTTGCTATTTATAAATGGCACTCCATCTGTATCTCTGTCCTTGTGACTGAGGGAAATCTTCTATTATCCACAGTACTCTAGGGTCCAGCAATATAGAACTTCACAGCAGGTGAGTAAAAAATAAAATATGCAGAGGAGACTAGGGATGAGCTTATCCTGCAAAAGAAAGCTGCTGATCCTACCCTGAGGCACCCCTAAGTCCACCAGAAGCTTCTGTGAGCCTGGCAGGCTCTGGAGACTTGGACTATGAGGATCTGCTCCAAAGCCACCCATTTTTTTGGAATCACCTGCTTGATTCTTAAGATCAAAATGTGCAGGCTGCATATATCGCAGTCTTGCTGATAACACATTCATAGCAGTCCTAATCATGAATATGGAGTAGAGTGGAACTTCATGTATAGAGCTTTCTCTTACCTAGACAAAAAGTAGCATATCCCTGTGAGGATGCACCTTGGGTCCACCTGAAAAGCACAAGGCAGAGGCATCATAAATGAGAACACGGAAGCTTTATAGCTTTTTAAGGCATCCAGTGCTTACTCTGCGAGTTCCTGCCTCAATTTTACTTTCTTTCTTAGAACGTATTGCTGTTGGTTCTCTTCATGTCCTACGGTTTAGGGGAGTAAGAACACTTAGTAACCCCACAGCCCCTTACCCATTGTTTATGTTCCATAAATATTGATTGTTTGAGTGCATGATCAAATAGGCTGGGTACTGCAGTTGATTTAAACAAAGACTCCTCTTGCTTTTATCATAAGTGCCATCCCAGTCACTTCCCATATATAGATTGCACATTTAGACTAATTCTGGTCACATGCAATGCTTATATCCTTATTCTTATTTGATTTGTAAGTGAATTTAACTAAGCAGATCATTTGTTTGAAGATTAATTCTGTAAAACATAGTCTTTGTAAATATATTCAAGACCTTCTTTCTCCCCTTGAACATGGTAGCTTTAGTTACTTAAATAACACCTTTCCCCCAAAAGCAGTTAACTAGAGTTGGTTATCTCTTGGTCTGGTGCTATTTCTTTCTATTCTGTGAGCTACCATAGCCATGCAGCATGAGGACACATTTATATGCTAGGTTAAGGGGATGACACATTTAATATTCT
The DNA here is from genome assembly GCF_049350105.2 of Macaca mulatta. Taxonomy (NCBI): domain Eukaryota; kingdom Metazoa; phylum Chordata; class Mammalia; order Primates; family Cercopithecidae; genus Macaca; species Macaca mulatta. Next base: position 8,628,531 of record NC_133411.1, read on the forward strand.
CTTCTTTTTGTAATGAGGGATGTATTATGATATGAGTAATGTACTTACTGAGAATTTCAAGAGATTCATCGTGATCTAAGTGCAAACAATAACCACGGCCTGCTACAGGGTTGCCAGCATGCTGGGTACTTTTCTTAGCCCTCTGCATATATTAACCCATTCACTCCCCACAGCAGGCCTGGGAGGCATGGAGAGGGTGACTGGTTCATTCAAGGCCACCCAGCAGGCAGATATTAAAACCGGAAGCGTGTCCTGTGTGCCATGTCTCTGCCTGTGATCTTCATAGTTGCATCAGGCTGCTTCTGCAAACTCGAATCGCTCTCTGCTCATAGTTATCGTTTCTCTAGATTATGAACTGATTTTCCCTGCATCTGAAATGCTTATCCTGCCACCCTGCCTCTAAGGGCCTTGGGCTTTGAGGAAAGGTACATTATAAATCACTGGGGTCCCAGGCACCGCCACTGCCCAACAGAGGTCAAATAAAGCATAGTGAAGGTCACCCCAAAGCAGGTGGAAGGTTTTGCTCTGTTCTTGAGGATTCACAAAAATAATAACCTAATGGTATACAGGACTATTACCAAGAAATAATGAAAAAGCATCATCAGAGACCACAAATCATGGTGAATTCAAGAACACGCGTCATTACATAAAGGTTTCTCTAAGGTTTACACAAATGTCCTAGCAGTGATGCACATGTAACAGTCATCACTTTATTTATCACTTAACAAATAGAAATGCTGAAGCAGGTGGACAGGTGGATGTGAACCTGCTCATCTCCAGGCCACGCAGAGCCTGGAATAAACGCACATGGGCTGTAACGCCCTCGGGCCGGTGGCCCAGCTCACATGCTGGACTAGAAGGAAAAGTTTCTCCGTTCTCCTTGGTGGGCTCCTTCAGGGTCGGTCTTTTGACTTTCAGAAGTTAGTTGCAAATTCACTTGATATTATTCAAGAGCCTTTCAAAGCACACATAAATGAAATTATGGGCAACTCATTAAGACGTTTATCAAAAGTGCTTTCAGTTTCTTTTCAAAGCTAGAGAAATGAATGCAGAATTGAGGAGTTCTCATTAGACTTATCTTTCCTATGTGCTAAAATAACCTGAGAACTTACAGACGCCCTTGGTTATAATAATTTTTATGCCCTCCATTTTAATATCAATAGGGAAAAAATGAAGCCTCGGTAAACACTATTTTGAGCCACTTATTTTCTCCAACATCAGTTTGCTTTGCAAGATTTGGAAACAGATTGTGGCAATCCCAAAGTTCAAAAACGAAGTCATGCTCACACAATTGTAGTCTGAGCTACAAATAAAATTAATTGTAGGCCAGTGACTGCCTTAGCACAGAGTCCAGGGGGCATGTGACTGTATAACAACATAGACCAGTATCTGCTAAATGTGTTCACAGACCCAAGTCTTTGAGGACACCTCGACAGGCAAAGAGCCTGTGTCCAGATGGTTTTGGGAGATGGCCACATACTGTCTGCTCCCCTAAGAAGCCCCATTACCAAATGATGACTGATAGCCCTTAGAATGCCAGAGCACTGAGTCCTGAGCAATCCAGCTTTTCCGAAATGTATTGGACCATGGGAACTTTTTCCATTTAACATCTAATAGTATCCCTAATTCTCAGAAACCTGCTTTGAGAAACCTCACTTAGCTTTTTCCAAATGAAAGAAAAAGTAACTCTAGTCTTATATTCATAATAATGAGCGAAACATACTTTGCAAGAAGGATTTTTCTCTTGGAGCAAGGGAAACGACTACGTAAGTGTTTATCAGGGAAGAATAACTTGGGTTCAGCAAGGAATTGCACCAAGGTGGGTCAGCACATTCTGAAGGCAGCTGTCAAATACTCATGTCCAAAGATGCCTTCCCATCAACATTAAGAGAAAGGGACACAGTGGCTTAAGCCTGTAATCCCAACACTAGGAGGCCAAGGCAGAAGGATTGCTTGAGCTCAGGAGTTCGAGACCAGCCTCGGCAACATGACGAGACCTTGTCTCTACAAAAATAAAAACATTAAAAAAAAAAAATTAGCCAGGCATGGTGTTGCATGTCTGCAGTCCCAGCTACTTGGGAGATCAAGGTGGGAGGATCACTTGAGTCCAGGAGTTTGAGGCTCCAGTGAGATATGATCAAGCCACTGGACTCCAACCTGGGTGACAGAGCAAAGAACCTGTCTCTAAAAAGAGGAAGAGAAAGAGAGAGAAAGGGACATTATTCTTATGAGTAACAGACTCATAGAACACTCTCAAACTCCGTTTCTTCTTACTAAGTATGTTTGCAGAAATAAGCCCCACTTTGTAGATGTAAACTTCGCAGCAGCCAAGAGGCTTGGTGTCATGAGATGGTATGGGATAGAGGAGCCAGTTCTTTCTAGGTGAGATACTAAATGTGTCAGGTTATGGGACCTCAGATACCTCAGTGGCAAAACAAACAAACAAAGGAAAAACAGAATTAGTAACTGTATGGTTGTCCAAATGTTCTGGGATTTTGCCAGTCAAGTTGCAAAGTAGCGTTTGGAACTTTCCAAATATCATAGTGTTTTGGCCTGGGAGGAAGTATTAAAATGGCTAAGAAAAGAGCAACTTTTCATTCTAGTTTATTTCAAGTTTGCGTTGACCAGTTTCAAGTGACGTATTTGTAAAATGCATTTTAAAATAATTCTAAGTAGCTTATATTGATAATTCATCACTTAACAGATATCTACATTTACGGGATTCTTTTCAATCTGTGTCTATCATTGGCGTAGTGTTTTCTTAGAGATAATCATGATATAAATATCATTTCTCTACTTTTTGGATAACAGTTTAGATAAATTTTTGTATGTGTCTAAATAAGTTATTGCTTACCATTTTATTGCTGCAGACTTTGATTTTTTAAAGGTTTACTACTGTATTATCTTTGAATTGAAGGGCAGTCGTTCTTGCTGCTTATGTATTTTGAATTAGCTCTCTAGAACAAGTAGAATTAGTTTAAAAGACTTCTCTCTGGTTTCTGTTGATCCAAGCACAATTAACTTATCTGCAGTGGATTTCAGCGTTTGCTTAGATTTCAGCATTTGCTTATTTTTTTTCCTAAAATGGTAAGTTAAAACTGATACTTCAGGAATTTGTGTCCTTTTTCCTTTAATTACCAATTAAGCTGACATTTTCTTCAAGGGCTGTGTTCTTCTTTATAGTTCATATTGTATAAACTTTGATCTTCTGGCCTTCTTTCTAGCTGTATAGCTTCCTTTGTGTGAAGTATAAACTTTTTCTCAGTTTTTCAGCTGTGATATAATGACTTGGGCATGAGTCTAAGTTAATACGGTTGTGTTGAGTTGAGCTTTATTTAAGCAGTTTGGAAATTCAGACTCTACCCATCATATTTATTTCTGATGTTTCCTAATTCCTGTTTAGTCTTGGTTTTCTTGGGCTTCTCTGTACAGCATTACATAACATTTATGTAATTGCCTCATTCCTGTATTTATTCAACACACGTTTTCTTATTTGGTCAGCATCTGTGAAAGAATTCACCATGTTAGATCACAGAAATGCAAAGAAAAATCTAACCTGCATTGAATTATCAAAAAACAATGGATGTACAAAGCTGAGATGCAACAAAGTGCTCTGTCTTCCTCTCTCTCTCTCTCTCTCTCTCTCTCTCTGACTGCCTTCTTTTTGTGTGCTCACCTTTTTCATTAGAACTGATTCTACCCCGGCCGGGCGCGGTGGCTCAAGCCTGTAGTCCCAGCACTTTGGGAGGCCGAGGCGGGTGGATCACGAGGTCAGGAGATCGAGACTATCCTGGCTAACATGGTGAAACCCCGTCTCTACTAAAAATACAAAAAACTAGCCGGGCGTGGTGGCGGGCGCCTGTAGTCTCAGCTACTTGGGAGGCTGAGGTGGGAGAATGGCGTGAACCCGGGAGGCGGAGCTTGCAGTGAGCCGAGATCACGCCACTGCACTCCAGCCTGGGAGACACAGCGAGACTCCGTCTCAAAAAAAAAAAAAAAAAAAAAAAGAACTGATTCTACCCCTTTAAGAGAAAACAGCATTCTGGGTTCTGTTTTTAATATTTTGTGATCTGATTGTTAGAAATATTTCACTTTTTGTTCATTTGGCACTCAATGTAGTATGGAATGAGAGCTCAGAATCAAACTACAGTTTTCCTTTTATTCACACACATTCATTTCTCCAGCAGCATTTATTTCACAGCCAGTTCATGTCCACATGGTCCTGGCAGTCCTAATTGATACTACATTAACTGATTTAAATTTCTTGGACTCTGATCTTTGGCACTCCAGCCTTTCAGTCTTGATATGGTTTAATCAGATGCATACCTCTTAATTAATCCTTAGTAAGATATATTTAAAAGAAAGTTGAAGAAGCACATGGTATTATTCTTAATGATGGTATAATAATTAGCTGTTGACAGCCCTTTCTTTTTTAAAAAAGTTATTTCTCTTGGGTCATGGAAATTATGTTGTATGAGTGCTTTGTTTCACTTCCAGAGGTGTTCCATAGTTTAATGGTGGAATTTCTCACTGGGAGTGAAAACAGAGTCCAAGATGGGAGGTGCTGATGCATGACCATAGTGTTGGCTTCTAATAAAGGCAATAGTTTCACACCAGATAGGCTGTTGGATGCTGCTGCTACCAGAACTGGAATGTTCCCCTTCTTGGAGATAAAAATAGGAGACTTTAGAGTTTTCTAGTTAAATCAGAAAATGTATCACCTCTCCTCACAACACAGTGCATAAACCAGGTGAAATTTTATTTCATTCTATTCAACTGACACCTGTTCTAGAAAATGTTTTATTCTTTCTAGCTGCATAGCTTTCCTTGCGTGTAAAGTACATTTTTTTTCTCAGTTTGTCAGCCATGATGGCATGAATCTGCATGAGTCTAAGTGAACATCTGTAGACTTCCCATCTCTTCCAATTAAACTAGACAGTAAAACCCGCCGTGTCTGTACATGGGCTATTTGTCAAATAGACTGACGACTGTGGTAGACTGCAATGTACTGCTGATACAGAAGCTGTTTTGCATTAAGCGGTTGATTCTACTTGGTAGCTATAGATGAAGAGCTCATCATGCAGGGTCCATATGGTCTCATGGAGGGACAGAGATGGAAATGAGCAACCCAGTTCGGTGTGGGGCATGATGTGAGCGAGGCACTACGGACACCAAAGGAAGAGCTTTTCAACACCTAACCAACACCTAAGGCAGGTGGGGATGGTTCTAAAGCAGAAGATACCGCAGGACAGAATCTGGATAACAGAGAGATCTAAGAATGCAGGTATGTTCAGGAATCTCACAACTGCTAAGGGTGGGTTGACCTGGCTGTTGGATGTGGGTGAGTGCTTAAGGCTTGAAAAAGACTTGGGCCAAATCATGGAAAACACACATAGTTCATGACAAATAATTTGGCCTGCATTATGGGAACTAAAGAGATAATTAATTGCTTTAAAGAATGTAAGGATATGATCCAGGATTGCTGAGGAACATGCCTAGTCACCTGTCATCTACACACTCCACAGCTGCTACCCTAGAGGTTTATTTAGGCTTCTTCAGTTACCAGGGTACTCAAGTTAGTTAGCTCCATAATTTCCCTCCAACCCTAGGTCACCAAGCCACTTGGAATATATAAGACTTTTTCATATTCCATTTGCCTAACTTCTTACCTAATCATTCCTCTGAACTGCGGCCCCAATATGACTATGACTTCCTGAGCTCCAAGGCCATAGTTGAAATGGTGAACTGCTCAGGCTTAAGAGAGACAGAAAGATTGGTTGTCTGCCTTTGGAGAAGGAAAGAAGACTGATGTAATTGACCCAGCTGGGGTTACTGAGCATTGAATCTCAACTTAATTTAGCTATGCTGTTTCAGTCCTTTACTCACACACGTATGGGAAAGTTCACTGTGGTTTGAAAATGAAGAATTTTCAATGGACAAATATTAATTATTAAACCATTAATAATCTTGAAAGTGCAGGGGACCTTACATATCTTCTAAACCAGTACCATTGATTTTCTAAAAGGAGACTGATTGACTGAATGACTAGATTAAGGGCACACAATCTTTTGATCACTGTAAGTGTAACCCTATGACTTCTGCTTGAAAATTTCACTTAAGCTTTTCCCTCAATGATTAAATTTCCAATCAGATCATAATTAGGTTCGTTGAGGGGCTGTGACTACAAGGTCTGACAGTCACATATTTCTAGCGGCAAAATAAAAACATAGAAAATCTTAGATCAAGCCACTTGTTGGTGCCTTGACTTTTTGACCAGAACGGCTGAACTGTGTGTTCAATATTATCATGAGAAACTTAAATGGACTAACTCAAATATTTTAATATCCTGTAATTTTGTTGTAATACATACAGTTTAAAAACCCTTTTTTTCCTTCAACATTTGACGTAACCACTGCAATTTAAACTTCTGTAAGACTAGGCAACATTGAGCAGGCATTCCCTCTTACTTCAGTATGCTGTGAGAAAGTGAAGCAGTATTTTGTCGCCTCTGAACATGGGTAGGAGTGACTAAAAGTGGACCAGAAATGAGGATGAGATGAAGAAAAAATGCATGAAAAAAGAAGATAATACATAGCTATGTAAGCGAAGGAGTAGTCAAGGGACCAAAAAAAAAAAAAAAAAAATGCTTGTGTTTGGGAGTAAAAAACAAAGCCACAAAAAGATGTCTAAATATATTTGAACTCCACACTAACAGAATTTCACCCTCCCTTCAAGAATGTGGCTTCTAGAAACTTTCTTTCAAGTCACAATAAATTTACCGCAATTCAAATATTGTATTAGTTCAACTTAATTTCATGGGAATCAAACTCTGATGCTATTTATTTGTGTTTAAAATTGTGACACAGAAGGGCACTGACAACTGTCCTTGACTGTAGTCAATGTTCTTTCATTATGAAACCCTAGGCCTTCAGGTTTGCTAGGTTTAGAAACACTCTCCTTGTTGATGCATTGATTATGATTCTACCAGCAATCGGCTTTGCTTATATGTTATTACAGACTTACTGTAAAAACTGGAAGCAGTAACTTACACTTTGGTAAATATATGCTATGGGAATTTTTTTTTTTTTGGTGTGGAATCCATATTAGTCAGGGTTCTCTAGAGAAACAGAGCCAATAGGTTCTCCACATAAATAGAAGCAGTATATATTCTGGATATGTGTCAGAAGAGATTTATTGTAAGACTTGGTTCACAGTTATGGAGGCTGAGAAGTTCCATGATCTGTCATCTGCAAGCTGGAGAACCAAGAAAGCCAGTGGTCCAATTTGGTCCAAAGGCCTGGAAACTAGGAAACCAAGGGTGTTAAGTCCTGTTTGTGTCCAAATGCCTGAGAAGGAGGAGTTCTGATGTCAAAGGACTGGAGAAGATGGACATTTTGGCTCGAGCAAAGAGAGAATGAATTTGCCCTTCTTCCACCTTTCTGTTCTGTTTGGACCCTCAATGGATTTTATGACACCCACTCACATGGGTGAGGCTCATCTTCGTTGTTCATCCTGCTGACTTCAGTGTTAATCTCTTCCAAAAACACATGCATGCACACACCCAGAATGAATGTTTTACCAGCTTTCTGGGCATTCTTTAGTGTGATCAATTTGGCACATAAACTATCACAGAATCTGAAGTTCAGGTTTCATCTATGGAGAGTAATTTTACTCAACAACTTCTTCACTGTAACTGAAACTCTTTCCTGTTGTTTTATTTTAAATCAGAAAGAACAAAATCCCATTTTTTAATTGATTTCTAAATGTTCAGGGCAACATCTATGCTGTAGGAGCTGAGCAGAAGCGCTGATGGACTTACGGACCATTGCTTCGCAGCTCAGCGAAAGGGCACGATGTGAAGAAAGTATATTTCTCACGTTAGGAAAGATGAATATTATAACTAACCTATGTTTTGGTTGGTCTGTATCACTGTCAGTCTGTCCCTTTAAAAGTCTGTCCATGAAAGTCATCCTGGAGCTTCCCCTGGGATCTGCCATGCTGAAACCAGTCTCCATGACATCAGTGTCAAGAATAGAGAAGCGGCTGGGCATGGTAGCTCACTCCTGTAATCCCAGCACTTTGGGAGGCCAAAGCAGGTGGATTGCTTGAGGCCAGGAGTTCGAGACCAGCCTGACCAACATGGTAAGAATAGAGAAGCTCTGAGAGGAGAGGAGAGCCTAGGAGAAGACACAGAGGAGACGTTCTTCCAGAGAAAATTTTAGGATGGCTCTCATTTAAAAAAGAAAACCAGCAAGTTGAGATAATGTGGGTGGAAGAGGTTGCAGGATTTGGAGAATTTCTGAAAACAAGTTTTTTTTTTAAGTATAAAAGAATACTAGAAATTAAAAAATTATGTTAACCTGAAATCATTAACATAGTTCAACAATAAAATTCTGGTATTAGTAGTTTAAACTTCACATTTAAAAAGTTATTGTATTATTGTTTTAGAATCTCTGTTTCATTCTTTCTTATGTCATCTGTCTATTTCCAGAGACTTTCTATCATTCCATTTAAGTCAAAAGTGTTTCCTTACATGTCAGAGCTTGGTTTTGATAACTGTTTTAAAGTCTCTGTCTAATGATTTTAACATCTGAGTTATATCAGGACTGGTATCTATTAATTTTACTTTTACTTGTGGGTTGTGATTTTTCCTGTCCTTGGTGTGTGTCTTAGCCCATTTTTCTGCTGCTATAACAGAGTACCATGATCTGGGTAATATGTAAAGAGCAGAAATAAGTTTCGTACAGTTCTGGGGGCTGGAAAGTTCAAGATCAGGGCACCAGCAGATTCATTGTCTGGTGAAGGTCCCATCTCTGCTTCCAAGATGATACCTTGAACACTGTGTCCTCCAGAGAGGCATAAGGTGGAAGGCTAAAAAGGATGAAGTCCTTCCATCCAGCCCTTTTATTATAAGGGCACCTAATCCCATTTAGGAGGGAGGAGTCCTCATAATCCAATCACCTTCTAAAGGCCACACCACTCAATACTATTGCTTTGGGGATTAAGTTTCAACATGAATTTTGGGAGGGGACAAAAACATTCAAACCATAGTAATGTTCTAAGGAATTCTGGATCCATTCTTCAACATTTTGAGTATTATGTGATGCAATTCTGGGTCTTGTTTAAACCCTAAGGAAATATATCGATTGTTTTTTGTTGTTTTTCTAGCAGGCAGCTGACTAGGGTAGGTTAAGGTGCAATTTTTAAAGTTTTGTTTAGTTTGTTCTTCTGTATTAAGGATTGTATTAGTTAATGCTATGACCTGAATTGTGTCACCCATCTCAAACTTTTTTTTATTATTTTATTTTTCACTTATAAGTTCATTATGTACAAGTTTGTTACATAGGTAAACATGTGTCATGGGAGTTTGTTGTGCAAGTTATTTTATCACCCAGATATTAATCTTTGTACCTATTAAATATTTTTCCTGATCCACCCCCTCCTCCCACCTCCCACCCTCACCCAATGTCTATTGTTCCTCTCTGTATATCCATGTGTTCTCATCATGTAGCTCCTACTTATAAGTGAGAACATGCAGTATTCAGTTTTCTGTTCTTGCATTAGTTTGCCAAAGATAATGGCCTCCAGCTTCATCCATGTCCCTGCGAAAGGACATGATCTTATTCTTGTTTATGGCTGCATAGTATTCCATGGTGTATTTATATGTACCACATTTTCTTTATCCAGTCTATCATTGATGGGTGTTTAGGTTGATTCCATGTCTTTGCTCTTATGAATAGTGCTGCAGTGAACATACATGTGCATGTGTCTTTATGATGGAACAATTTATATTCCTGTGGGTATATACCTAGTAATGGGATTGCTGGGTTCAATGGTATTTCTATCTTCAGGTATTTGTGAAATTGCCACACTGGTTGAACATTGTCTTCCACAATGTTTGAACTAGTTTACACTCCCATCAACAGTGTATCAATGTTTCTTTTTATCCACAAACTCGCCAGCATCTCTTACTTTTTTGACTTTTTAATAGTAGCCATTCTGAATGGTGTTAGATTATTTTTCATTGTGGTTTTGATTTGCAATTTTTTAATGATCAGTGATGAGCTTTTTTATTCATATGATTGTTAGCCATATATATGTCTTTTTCATGTCCTTTGCCCACTTTTTAATGTTTTTTTTCTTGTAAATTTGTTTAAGTTCCTTATAGATGCTGGATATTAGACCTTTGTCACCTGCATAGTTTGCAAAAATTTTCTCCCATTCTGTAGGTTGTCTCTTTACTCTGTTGGTAGTTTCTTTGTGTGTGCAGAAGCTCTTTAGCTTACTTAGATCCCACTTGTCATTTTTGGCTTTTGTTGCAATTACTTTTCGCACCTTCATCATGAAATCTTTGCCAGTGCCTATGTTCTGAATGGTATTGCCTAGGTTGTCTTCTAGGGTTTTTATAGTTTAGGGTTATACATTTAAGTTTTAATCCATCTTGAGTTAATTTTGTATATGGTGTGAGGAAGGGGTCCAGTTTCAATCTTCTGCATATGACTAGCCAGTTTTCCCCCACAAAGTTTATATGTAGCAGTCCTAACCCCTAGTCCTCATAATGGGACTATATTTGGAGATTGAGTCTTTACAGAAGTAATTAAGGTTAAACAAGGTCTTTAGGGTAGGCTGTAATCGGATATAATTGGCATCTTTATTTGAAGAGGCAGTTAGGACACAGACACACACAGAAGGCAGACCATATGAAGACACCAGAAGAAGACGGCCATCTGCAGTCCAAGGAGAGAGGCCCTAGAAGAAACCAACTCTGCCAACACCATGATTGTGGACCTCTAGCTTCGAGAACTATGAGAAAATAAATTTTGTGATTTAATCTACCCAATCTGTGGTACTTTGTTATGACACCGCTAGCAAACGAATGCAATAAGGTTTAATATTAGTTTTGCCCTTACTTGACATGAAGCTTGTTTTCTTTAAAATTCATCTTTTGAAATTAGTGATGTAATATAACAAAACACATGGTAAACATGCAAATTCATGTTCACATGAAGTGTGAGAGTGTGAGAGAAGGATTGAAGGTGTTCTCTGTGGAGGGTGACTGGAGGGGGTGTCAGGGGTGTGTGCTCACGTATTTCACAGGCATGGATGCATGATTCTAGAAAGAGAGCCACGGGGAAAAGATGTATATTTGACTACATGACTATTTGTGTACATTAAAATTATTCTAATCAACAATATAAATTACGTAAAAAACATGGAAAACATTTGCAGCCTCTGGGATACAGGGTTGATTTTCTTAATGGATAAAGAAATGTTTCCAGAAGATTCCTACAACAAGGTAATGGGGCAAGAGGGAAAAAAACAAACCCATAACAATGGGCATGGAGTAACTGGCTCTGTCACACATACGTACAAATACTGTAGCTAACAGACGCAAATATCTTTTTTACAATGTTTAAATTAAAACATCCTCAGGCAAAGTGGCAAAGCGTTCAAATCTATGTAATATCTAAAGTTGATGAGACCCATACAGGTGGATTCTCTCATATACTACCCATGACCTTTAAGTTAGATCCCAGATGTAGAGGACAATCTAGTAAAACATAGCAATGCTTTTCACATGGAGGACATCCATTGAGTCACCAGGGAAGCCTGTAATCATGTATCGAAGGAAGTTCCAATGAATGCATGCAAAAATTTAGTTTCTAAGAATGGTTATTGGATTAGAATGGCAAAGATTAGAAAGAATTAGGTGTCTGACACTAGGGAGTGGATTAGAGACATTTTTTTACAGCCAAATAAAATAATATAAAGATAGTGAAGACCAACAATATGAGAAAATTATTATATCATTATGTGAAAAAAACAGATTTTAAAATGATAGCAATAGTACAATTCCATTTGTGTAAAGAAAAATGTCTGTGGCAGGGTATGGTGGCTCATGCCTGTAATCCCAGAACTTTGGGAGGCTAGAGCGGAAGGATCACTTGAGGCCAGGAGTTTGAGACCAGCCTGAAAAACATAGCAAGATTTTGTCTCTATATAAAAAAAAATTTTTAATTAAAAAATAAAAAAGAGAAAAATGTCTGCATTTTAATATAATCATTGGAAGGATGCACATTGGAGTGGTGACATTATTGGTGATTTTTTCTTCTTTTGGATTGTCTGTTTCCCATGCATTAAAATAAATGAAAAAACACAAAACTGTTTTTAAAAAGACTCAGTTTTAATTTATTTAAACGTAAGAAAGATGTTCAAGAAACAGTAATGTATGATTGCTTAGGTTTCATAAAGATGATGATTTAGAATTTTGGTAGTGCAGTGCTTTTGCATTCATTTGTCAGCAGTTTATTCATTCTTGCATTTATTTTTTATTGGTTCCTTTTTTGTTCTTGTTTTGTTGATTTAACTGAAAATTATCTCTTATTTTTAATATTCCGAAGATTTAGGACTTCCTTGGTCCTAAATATTCCACAGTCCTAGATACTCTCTTGCTGTGCATACCTTTGATGGAGCCATTCATTTTGTATTTAATCTTTTGGAAAACTGCCAACCTCTACCTATCCAATTATGGATCAGTTTTTTAAAGTCATTTAAACTGTATTTTTATATTCAAATATGTACCATAGACCAACCTTAACAAAATGTTCTAACACCAATGCTAATAAAAACCCTGTAATTTACTGTAAATAATCAAGTTTGTGAGAAAACAAAATCTGCATCTTTAAAATGAATTACCTCTAACATAATATTACTGTTTTTCAGTAATTAAGAAATATTAAGCCTGTCTGTGAATGCGTGTGTGTGTCTGTGTGTCTGTGTATTTTTGGCAACTGGAGATACTTCTTTTCTATTTTCTAAAGCAACAAGGAAGGATTATTTAGACTGAGATATTTTGAAATTGGTGCTCTGACTGGGTAGGGTGTTCTGGGTTGTAGACTCCTCTACCAGAAATCTGTGTGTTTGGACATCCTCCGCCTTCCCTCCTCCAGGCCCCTGTTGGAGCGGAGCCGAAAATGTTTTCTTTCTGGCTCACTGTGCTGTACACAGGCCCTCCCAGGAGGCGGGTGGCAGTAACAGAGCTGTCACAGGGCTCCACAGATGGTTCTGTGCTAAATCTTCAGCCTGGGTTTATGACTCCTTGGGGGAGGGACAGTGTTGGCTGGAAAGTGTATTCATGTACACTCCAGCGATGCTCCAGTAGGTGAACGGGCAGAGGCAAGCCCGTTAATTACAGGTGGAAAACGCTTCCCATTCCTCTCTGTTGCATCTGTGTTTTTCTGGTTGGCATTTAGAATGAACAGGACAGTGACATGCTAGATGTTTTAGGTGAAAGAGGCTTATACAAACTAAGGCAACTTTTCGTGATACCTTCTGTAAAAGCTGGTATTATAATCCAAGAATTGCAAGGGCTCTTGGGTAAATAATAACAGCCCCTTTGAAAGTGCTTGCTGTGTGCCAGACACTAGACAAGGCAGTATTATTCAACACATTATTTTGTTTTAAATGAACCAAACTGTACTATTTTTTCTTTGCAGAATATGAAACTGAGGCTCAGATAATTTAAATAACTTACTTAAAGGTCACACAGCTTGTAAATGAAGGCAGAAAATGAACCATTTTACCCACACCCCCTTCCCCACCAACAATACTGTCAAGAGGTTTCCTAACTGGAAATTTATTCTAAGCACATCCCCAAACATTAAACAGAACTTGCTTAATAAGTAGAGCTAGGAACCTATTTAAAATTGGCAGACTATTTTAAAGAAAATACATGTGCAAGTCTGGTTTTCCTGAATAGACTTTTCTTTACTGAAAAGGTAACTTTTTTACATCATAGCATTGCTTAATGTATATCTTAATTAAGCAGTCCCAACACCTCAAGCTACTCAATTCCTCCCTCACGGATTTGCCCTGAATATGATTCTGTTTTCCTTTAGTTTGTGATACAAAGATTGTTAGTTTCTCTATATTTTTTCATAGACTATTGGATATTCCAAACATTAGTCAGTCTCTGCTACCCAGAGAAATGTGGCTGTTAAAGTATTCCAGGATGGACAAGGAGAGCATTTTAAAGATGTGACATCTTATTCAGACTGCAGGATCAGAAAGAGTCTTTCCATTGTAATTTCATATCAGATGTATTACCAAAAAAAGTAAGACAGTCTTGAAGCCATGTGCATGAAGCTGTTCTGTGGTCTGTAGAGGACTTTAAACTGGAATAATCGATTTATAATGTACTAAAAACAATGTTACTATCCATCAAATTTGCAATTTACATATGTATATGGGATTTTGATATAGCTAGGATAGAGATGCATTTTAAAAGGCAAGGGTGTGTATGATTTGTACCCAAAGAATAAAGTAAGTTGATAGTGAATTTGCCACTGGGGGTGGAGCCAATGGCTGGGAGAAGCAGTGAGCCTGGCTCCAGTCACAAGTCAAGAACAGCTAATGAAACAGGAGAAGACTGTCTCGTGGCATTATAAATACCCTCTGTGTGTGCCGTGTCCCCTAGACTACTTTTTTAGAATTACCAGTGTTAATAATAATAATAATAAATCAATGACAACAAAACTTAGAAAATTCAAGGGCCGTAGTTTACCTCTGAAACAGGAGACAAGGTGAAATTTTGAGTTTGTTACTTGACTCCCATGGACCAGTGAAAAGAAAAATGTTTGGTTAAAAGCACTTACAGTTTGATGGCTGACAAGAGTGAAAGGAAAATCAAATTCCGGGGCCCATGATGGAGTGAAATGGGTAACAGAGAAGGACAAAAGATTTTCCCAGCTCTTGGCGTGGTCTTAACCCTGTCATTGTTATAGCTAAGGCAGGAGGGCTGGTGGGAACACACTTACCTGTGTCGCTCATCAGCACTATCCTTAGTTCTCAGAAAAGACGTCACATTTTCAACAGAGATCTCTCCAGCTATCTCAAACAAAAGCCAACAGACTGAAGGCTCCTTGCTGTGTATCTTGTGCAACCTTGCAAAATTTATATGAACATAATATTCATCGTTGAAAGATACATGAAAGGAGAATGCTTTTAATGTGGATGACTTTGGTGTTTTGTTTCTTGGCATGTAATGTCTGAGAGCACTTTGAGAAATTCCAGCCAGAGGAGGCCTTCTGAAATGGTAACTTTGCATTGATGCGATGCCAGTGGTCAAACTGAAACAGAAGTCTTGAGTGTGTTTCCAGTGCTTTTTTATTGAGAAACTTATATAAATACAGCACGGAGGTTTCCCCAGTGTAAACACTTAGCTCTTTATTCTCACTGTTTCCACACCCTGAAATATCTTTCACACCTTCCTGTTTGCTGCCTAGGTATTTTTAAAAGAGAAATTATTCTTTTTAGCAAGTTTTTGTTTGTTGATGTATTTTGCATTTTGTTGTTATGGTGGTGGTTTACGTATTTTTGCAATAAATTTTCTGTTTGTTTATCTGATTTCCGTGAAGAAATAAAATATTTTGGAATTGTGGGCATCTTATTTTAGGAGCTTACTTTTACCTAACTCCAAAGCAGGAACTCTCTTAAAGGTAGGAGACTCCTCTGTATTTCCAGTTTTCATATTTGAACAGTCAACGTGCCAACCCACAGTGCCTGACAACCCCCACTCCCATTCCTGATGCTCCTCGATGCTCCCAACAGAGTAAGTTCCTTGCGAACTTGTGGTGGGAGGTCTTTCCCGGTGGGCACACAGCCACTCTGAGTCCAAATATGGTCCATCCTGGTTGGCTAGTTTGAGTAACGGGAACCCAGGCAGCACACTGAGTTAGGACTAGGGCAAACAAGGAAGGACTCCACGTAAGCCACTCAGACATATCTCCTATAGAATTGAGAAAGTCATTGTCTTTAAATATAAAAATTTTATCTTGGAATGATAGGTCTTAGGAAAGTTCTTTAGTCTCTGTGTCTCAGTCTCCTCATTTTTCCAGTGGGGTAATATAGTTTCACTTCCGTCAAGCCAATCATTCTATACCTAACAATACATATCCTGGACAAAATATAAAACAAAACCACCTGAAGGCACTGGAAGTGACCCAAAAGAAACAGAGCTACATAGGAGTCAACAACTTAAAGGAGACAAACAGCACCTGGATGACCTTTCGCTTTTTATAGATTTTGGCCTTAGGGGAAACCCCACTCAGTGCCAGTTGGGATGGATAAAATTTTAAAAAGGAAATCCATGTTTTCCCTGGATTATACTACTGGAAGAAAGAGTTCAATATCACTATAGTAGCTAAACATGAGGGAAAACCCTAAAAAGAAGAGATCCACAGAGAGAGAGAATAGCCAATACTGCATATAAACTCCACACCTGAGACTGTTGAAATAAGCATGATCCAGCCAGCATCCCGAGACCACAGACGAGAGGATAAAAGAACAGAATGGAGATTTCAGCTGCTGCCCACTGTGGGAGAGACCAGATTTGGAGTTTGATTCCTACTAAAGTGAAACAAAACAATCAGTATTCTCCAGAGGAATGTGACAGAATGTAAGGTCTCTATAACATATCATTCATAATGCTTAGTATACAATTCAAAATTAAAAGAAATAAAAGGAAACAAAGAAAAAATGACCATGTTAAAAAAGAGACAATCGGTGGAATCCAATGGGACTATTACACATAATCTATAATCAGCATGCAAGAATTTTAAAGTGGCTGTAACTCTTCACAATATCAAAGACATGGAATCAACCTAAGTGGCCACTGAAAGCCATGATCATAAGTGAATTGACATAGAAGCAGATAAACAAATACCAAATATTCTCAGTAATAAGTGGGAGCTAAACATTGGGTATTCATTGACATAAAGACCCTAGGAGCTACTAGAAGGGGAAAGGAGGAGGACACCTGTTTAAAAACTAACTATGGGTACTATGCTCAGTACCTGGGTGATGGGATCAGTTGTACCCAAACCTCAGTATCTTGCAATAATCCCACATAAAAATCCTTTACATGTATGCCCTGAATCTAAAATGAAGTTGAAATTACTTTTTAAAAAAGAAATGATAATCACTCTAAAAATGTAAAGTGGTTTAATTAAGTTTTTAAAAAGGAAGCAAAAGAAAGTATGCTTAGAGTGAACAGTAAGACACAAATTTAGCAGAGAAATAGAAACTATAAGAAGGAACCAGATTAAAATTCTAGAACTGGAAATCTAAATTTACAATGTTAATATATTAATGAGTGAGATTAACAACATATTGGAGATGACAGAAGAATGGTATTGTACATGAGTGGAACCATTAGAAATTATCTAATCTGAAGAACAGTGAGAAAAATGATTTTTTTAAGACAGCAAAGGGTTAGTAATCTGTATGACAAAAATTCTAACATATTTGTAATGGAGTCACAGAAAGGGAGTGAGAGAGGATGGAGAAGAAAATACATTTGGAGAAATAATGGCTAAATGTATCCAAAATGTGGGGCGGGTGGGGGTGGGGATAAAAATACAGATTCAAGAAGTTTAGTAAACGCCTGGCTAACTAAATACAAAGAATACCTCTACCAGACATGTCATGGTCAGGTTGATGCAAACCAAGAGAAAATCTCAAAGATAGCCAGAGAAAATGGCATATTGAAGGGAAATAATATGAATGACTGTTGCCACTTCATCAAAATCAATGGAGCCACAATAGAGTGGGATAACATTGTTAAAATGCTAAAAGAAAACAAATGTGTTAGACCACAGCTCTAAGTGAAAATATCCTTCAAGAATTAACACAAAATGAAGACATTTTCAAATGAACAGTAACTAACAGCGTTATCCACCAGCAGACATGAACTGTATGAGAAAGTAAAGGAACTCCTTCAGATTGAGTTGAAATGATGGAAAGTTGGATTGGCAGGAAGGAAGAACAAGCTTTGGAAATTGTAAAATGTGTGTACATTTTCTTTAAAAAAAAAAAAACCTGTTTTATCCTAATTTGAAAAACACATATGGAAGTTTAAGATGGATATGATAACATCATATTGAAGAATTTATAATATTTGCATTGTAATACATGACAAGGATAGTATATAGTGTGTGTGTACACACATACACGTACATATATTTCATATATAGTGTACAGTAGAATTGGAATGAACACATACAGTTCCAGGATTCTCCTATTATATTAGGTGTACAGTATTCTAAATCAACTTTAATCACTAGAGCAATCACTTGAGTAGTAATGCAAAGAAGTATAGCTGCAAATCCAATTGATTAACTGAAATGCGGTTAAAAAGAATAACTTACAGAAGGAAAGAGGAAAGTAGAGAAAGAGGAATGGCCAGTCATGGTGGCTCACACCTGTAATCTCAGCACTTTAGGAGGCCAAAGGGGGCAGATCATGAGGTCAAGAGATCGAGACCACCCTGGCCAACCTGGTGAATCCCCATCTCTATAAAAATACAAAAAAAATTGCTGGGTGTGGTGGCATGTTCCTGTAGTCCCAGCTACTTGGGAGGCTGAGGCAGGAGAATCGCTTGAACCTGGGAGGCAGAGCTTGCAGTGAGTTGAGATTGTGCCACTGCACTCCAGGCTGGTGACAGAGGAACGTAAAACATATAGGATGAACATAAGACAACTAGTAAAATATTAGCCCTAATTCTAACCATGTGAATAATTATGTTGAATGTGAGTGGACTAAAAACACTGACTAAAAGACTGATATTTTCAAAATAGGTAAAAAGCAAGACCAAGTTATATGTTGTTTGCATGAGATGCACTTTAAATATAAATACATGGGTTAAAGATAAAAGGCAGCAAAAGATACCCAGGCAAACAGGCACTGTAAGGTTGGAGTGGGTATGTTAACATGATTTAGAGTAGGTTTCAAGACAGATCATTATCAGACATTTTACAATGATATCATTGTATGGTATTCATTCATTAGAAGGACATAACAGTCATGAACATGTATGGGCTTAAAATATATACCTGAAAATAACTGTTAAAAAGAGTAAGAGATAAATCCTCTTAAAATGAACCAGTGATACTTAGAGAACAAAATAACACCAATCTTACACAAACTCTTTCAAAAATTAAAAAGGAAAGAACTCTTGTCAACTCATTTTATGAGGCCAGTATAACCTAGATACCAAAATCTAATAAAGATAGTAGAAAAGAAAGTGACTGACCCATATTCCAAATGAATTTATTTGGAATATAATTCCAAATTATGTTCCAAATTTCTTACTAAAATCTTAGCAAATAAAATCCACCAGTATATACAAAGGATAATATATTTGAACATATTGAGTTTATTCTAAGAATAGTTTAACACATTCACAGAACAAAGGAGAAAATCTATATGAATATTACAATAAATGGGAGAATTACATGGCAAAATGTAACCCCCTTATATGATTAAAACACTCAGTAATTTAGAAGAGAAGGTAGAAATTTCAAACTGATAAAGGGCATATATGAGAAAAATAAAACTAACATTTTACTCAATGGTCAAATATTAAACACTTTTCCTCCAAAGTCTGGAACAAGGAACTTCTATTTAATATTTACTGCAGGGCATGCAAATAAAGAGAGGCCAGAAAAAAATAAATGGCATAAAACATAGAAAGGAATGAGCAAAACTGCCTTTTTCGTAAATCAATTATGTACATAGAAAATTGTAAAAATTCGATTAAACAACTACTAGAATTGATATGCAAGTGTAGCGAGGTTGAAGAATACAATGTCAATGTACAAAAATCAGTTGTGTTTTATATACTGGTAGGAAAAAATGTAAAATAAAAGTAAAAATCTAGTTTCCTTTACAGTTTTTTTTTCAAAAATTATAATATCTAATAATGAATTTAAGAAAAGACAAATTAGATCTCTACATTTAAAATTACACATTTAAGACATATTTAAAAAGACTAAAGTCAACAGAACAATGTGCTTTACTCATGAATTGGAAACTGCAAACGTATTAGGATGGAAATTTTCTCAAGATTGTTGTACATAGTGAATCAATATTAATGTTAAGCTCAACAGTCCATTTGTAGAAATTTATAAACTGATTGTAAAATTTATATTGAAATACAAAGGACTTAGAGTAATCACAGTGATCTTGTAAAAGTAGAACGAAGTTAAAAGTATTTAACTTTGGTTAGCTTTGGTAATCAGGATGCAGTGGTCCTAGCATAAGGATCCACCAATAGATCAATGTCCCGTAAACCCATCAAAAGGGCCTCAAATTCAGCAGTCATCAGGGAAATGCAAATTGCAACTAGAATGAGATAACACTACCCACATATCAAAACGACTCAATTTAAAGGGATGACAATACCAGTTATTGTCAAAGTTATGGGATAACTGAACCTTTTATACATTGATGGTAGGTGTGCAAAATGGTATAGCCATTTGGGGAAAAGGTCTGGCAATTTCTTTCAAAACTAATCACACCTGCTGTGTGACCTAGGAATTCAACTTCTAGGTATGTACCCAAGAGAAATAAAAACGTGACCACATAAGTTTGATTCCAAATAGCAAAAACTAGGAACAGCTGAAGTGTCCAGGAACAGAATAATGGCTATACAAACTATGAAGCAATCATACACTGGAATACAGCTGAGGAGTAAAAAGGAACAAGCAACTGTTACATGCAACATAGATAAGTCACAAAAACATATGCTAAGTGAAAGGAAGCCCAGTGCAAAGTGTACTGTGTGATTTTTGTATATAAGGGTAAGACTTTGGATGAAAAATAGCAGAACAGTGGTTGCCTCTAGGAAAGAAGGAAAGGGAATGACTGGGAATGGGGTGATTTTCCCATAGTGGTAATGTTCCAGATCTTTACAGGGTTTTTTCTTCACTCTGATGGATGCATTTGTCAAAAATTATTAAATGGTACAAAAGACCTAATGTAAAGCATAATTAATAATATTGGATTGGGGAGGTGATTATAGTCCTGAAAGACACAATCCCAAAAACAATGATAATGAATGTTGAAATCCTGAAGGAACAAAACCCCAAAAATATCATTTTGGAAAAAATAAGTTTTAAAGATATTTATTTATATTCCTAAAAGGGAATTTACTTGAGAAAATATAAAAACATGACAGAACATTTCATAGGTCACTTTGCACAATAAAATAGGCAATAATCCATATTTTTGCATAAATACCTAGGAATAATAAGGACACTAGTATGACTGTAATAGTTTTGAGCAGATGAACTGTATTCATAAAGAAATAGATCAAAAAGAAAAATGTATAGACATATATCACTATGTTTGGAGATTGTGTGCACCCAGCTTTGTAACTGTGGTTCTCTGAAATGCCATGACGAGCAACCCAAGTCTTTATGTAAAAATGTCTTTTGCTGAAATTGATCAAAAATTGTGGTGGGCCACCACCGCAGTTGCCCAAAGAGCTGAGATCTTGTGAAATTTTTATTCTCACAAATGCAGGTGTACAAAAAGATCATATCTTCACTTATGGAGAAAGTTTCAACATTTTTACAAATATGTACAATACACAGAAAGTTAACTTTGTGATGATGCACTTTTGTGGACACAAATTTGCAAAAATGCGTGAAATGAATTAGAACTCTCTAAAAGCCTCTACACAATTTAAACCTTCTCCACTGAAAGTGATGCAGAGATGAAATACACAGCATCACAAATTGTAAAAATAATGCTGACAATTTAAAATCGTGGAAAAAAGTGTTTTAAAAAGAAAACAACTAAAAATCTAAAAATAATATTTGACTTATGAAAAAGTATATTACAGGGGGCTATGGGCACAGACATAGTATATAAGACGTGGCCAAATTTCACCATCGTTAACTATATTTAGAAGTCTTTCATCACAATGAAGAGCTGCTTTTTTTCTTTTAGGACCTGGGTCTCCTCTGAGAATATGTTCACATTCATTTTCTACGTGGCAATTTTGATTTTTTTAAATTCTTCTATGATTTGGTCAATATACACCAAGATGAGCATTCCCTGCCAATTTCTCCCATTGTCTGTGCCATGCCTCCATGTTGTTTTGTGTATGTGGAAACCATTCCACAAGCATTCATCCACAGACCACAAATTTAGTGGAAACAATAATGGTGATAGAATAGCAGTATCTTGCGTGTCCCTTTACCCTAGCAGGCACAGATTATTTTCAATCCAGTCAGGACCTTCACTGGCTTCTTCAGGCAAATGTGGTTTTAATTCATTAAATGCTCCTGGAATGTCATCAACTGGAAGGAATGCTAACGCAGGCAAATGACACATGTTTAGACTGAAGTTTTCCATAGTTACTGTATTTCATAGCCAATCTACAAATCGGAATTTTCTCTCAAAGGCAAATAAAGACAATAAAAAGTTAATAGTCCCACCTAACATGATGCAACTAACATGATATAATTATCCTATCTACAACCCAAAATACACTAATCCCTTCCCAGAATTCAGCTTTCAGGATTTCAACATTTAGGATTATGGCATTCAAGTTTGTATCTTTCAGGATGAGTATCCAAACCCATTGGATTGCACACCAGAACTTTGCTAAGAGTAGCATTTAGGTGTTCTTACCACCACCAAAAGAAGGTAACTATGTGAAGCAATGGCTGTGTTGACTTACCCGACAGCAGTCATCATTTCACGATTTGTATGTACATGGTGAAACACCACCCTGTACTCCTTAAATATATACAGTTTCTTGAAAAGAGTTAATACATGTAATTATAGGCACCATTTTACTTCAAAAATGAATCACAACCAATTTTTCCACTCACTCGATGACGTGCATGCTGAAGTGTGTAGGGGTAAAGTGTCCTGATCTCTGCAAGTTACTTTGAAATACATTAAAAAATAAGATAGATCAAGAGACGGAGAAGTAAGTAAAGGAAAAGATACATGATAAAGCAAATATAACAAAAAACACTCATTGTCAACCTCTGAGTGTTCACCATTCAATTCTTGTTAATATGTTGGAACATTTTCAGAATAAAATATTAGGGAGAAATTAACAAAATATTCAATAGTAGTTAAGAAAATAAAATGTGGGTAATAGTAATGAAATGTGGGAATTGCTCGCATGAGTCTTATGAGAATTGAATAAATTAGTACAGGAAAATCAGTCAGAAGTGCCCCTGGCCCACCAGAAGCACTTTTGCCCACTCCCTGTCATCGTAGGATTCTTAGCACATCAGTGCCCACCATTACAGGTCAGGTAGGCAGCCACGGCGGGAAAGGAGAGAGTGGAGAGTGAAACCAGGGCAACTCTGATTCATGAATCGCTGTCCTTAGCACTTCTCTTTAGCCTCCAGCCAACTCTACAAAATAGATGATGTCCCTGTTTTTACCTGGAGGCTCTAAAAATTATGCAGCTTGATGGCAAATTATGCAGCTTGTCTAGTAAAAAGGAGAACTCAAGTTCTTTCCAGGGCTTTCTACTTGCCCTCTTCCATGGATATATTGAAAAGCGTTAGATCATCCTTTCTCACTCTAAGAGAAGTTATCCTAACATAATGGACCAAAAACTATGTTATTACTGAACCCCAATTATGTGGATGTGTTCCTTTTTTAAAAATCATGTAGGGAAAAAGGGCCCAGGGAAATTAAGGGGAAGTGATGCACTGTTGGGTAACTAAGTAATACAAAATTGACTTTTTTTTTTTCTTTTTTTTGAGACTGAGTCTCACTCACTCTGTGGCCCAGGCTGGAGTGCAGTGGTGCAATCTCGCCTATCTGAAGCCTCCACCTTCTGGGTTCAAGCAATTCTCCTGCTTCTGCCTCCTGAGTAACTGGGATTGAAGGTGCTGCCACCATGCCTCACTACTTTCATTTTTGTATTTTTAGTACAGACAGGGTTTTGCCATGTTGGCCAGGCTGGTCTCGAACTCCTGACCTCAAATGATCCACCCACCTTGGCCTTCCAAAATGCTGGGATTATAGGCATGGACCACTGTGCCCAGCGCCTCAAAAATATTAAATAAGTAAATAAATAAAAAGATTCCCGTAGGTGTTTGTTTTCCTTTGTCCTCTGGTATATTTGCAATAAATTACCATACTGCTACTGAAAATCTTTCAATGGCAATTATCGAAGATTACATTTTCTTAGTTGGCATTCTTTTAAAAGCAACCAAGAAAGTATTTTTCTTGATAACACTAACAGGGGCCGTTTCAACTCCGTGACTATTTTGTGCTGACATCACGTTTTAAAAATCGAGAACTCATTTAGTGAAAATACATCATTTTTTCTTAACACACACCTTGTATTTTAGTAACTGGTAAAGTGAAATTCAGCCAACTTGGTGTGTATTTTTCCCTGTATCATGACTGGTAGGTAAGATTATGTTTTTCCCTGTATCATGACTGGTGGGTAAGATTATCACTATATTTAGAAAGGGAAAATAATATACTTATTTTATTTATCTCATTTTCCTTTTGTTCTGGCAAACCAATATGATAAATTTGGATTAATCCATGGCAAGCTGATCATGGCATTTAAAGGTTAAGAAAAAAAAATTATATTAAATTATTGATGTGGAAATTCAAGACAGGATGGTAATTTTTTAAAACAGTCACTTTCAAGGTCCTAACCACATTAACAGGACTGTCCTTCCCGTCAGCTTCCCCCACCCTCATCCTATTCTCATCCTCCCGTCTTCCTTTCCAGATCTTCTTAATGCAGGCCTATGTCGGTACCAAACAGTTCTATGTCAATTCCTGAGTTTGGACAAATGTGAGGGAAGGATCTGTGCAGTTAATTCAACCGTAACATTTGCTGCAGGTCTTCATTTTCGAATAGGAGACAAGATCGTCTAATGAGCCGCTGACAGGAACGTGCTGTGCTGTGCATCTCAGGGGATGTCTTCAGGCAGCTCACCGGCTGTCTTTAGCTTGCCCAGACAGGCCCATGATAAACTCACGCAAGAGTGGCTGAGAAAGGCCTGCAGCCGGGTGGCAGTGTAAGTGTGTGGACTGCGGCAGGTGAGCTGTGGAGAGTCCTCTTTAATTTACAGCAAAGGCGAGTGAAGGTCATTTGAATGGAGCTTCTACATGGATCCTATTCTATGTCTGTGTCCATGTTTATATCCATCGCCACATCTCCATCTCTCTATCCCTGCAGATCCCTATTTGTAGATGCAGTATCATCTAATTTATCTATCTGTAGAGATAGTATTTATGTCTGTACATAGACACACACATATATAGATAGGCAAAGATAGACAAAGACATAGATATAGATGATATAGATCATTTAATCCCCTAGTTTATAGGTGAACAGTTTGAGGCTCAGATTTGAAGAGAGTGTCGAGAGTAATAGACCCAGTGACAGGTGGAGTCAGGTCCAAACCCTTTCCTGCCCAGGCCGGAAGCGCTGTCTTTCAGCTGCACCATGCCATCATTCACAGGACTAACTTCAGCTCATCCCTTGGGACTTAACTCAGGGATCACCTGTTGCAAGGAGTCCCCACTTGCCCTGCTTCCTTCCTGAGGTGGCATCCCTCCTCCCAGTTGATCAATCAGGAATCCTTGTCTAATTGTTGTCCAGCGGCACTAAGCAGTGTGGTGAGTTTGATCTATTTATGTGGCATCTTCCCTACTCTGTTGCGAGATGCTTGATGACACGTAGCATTTTCTTTCATTTCAATTTTATTTTTACTTTAAGTCAAAGCATTGACATCTATTATAAATATGATACATGTATGTAGTAAAAAAAAAAAAATTAAAAAGTCTTCCTTCTCACAGACTGATCTCCCCCAGAGTTCCACAGTGGATGGGCTCCTGTACCTTTTAAGGAACAGGTGGGATGTATCTTTGCATTCCTTGAATCTTAGGTAGGAGCAGGTGCCTGGAACATGGTAGCGGATTAAAACCTGCCTGGATTACTTCACAGATGAAGCCCTTCATCTTAAGAATGAAGTTCTATTCAGAATGATAGCAATTAATTTAGAAAAATGATTGCTATTTATGTTATGGACAAGTGAGGGAAAGATTTGGAGAAGGAGCAAATAAAAGAGAACATAAATACAGGGTTGTAGAAGAGGATATGGAAACATTGAGAGAATTGGTGGATTAGGGGTTGAGCTGCCAGAAATCTGGGACTGCTGATGTCTCTTCTCCTGCTTTCCCATTAAAATGACAAGGACAGGCCAACAGTCTTATTAAAATTATTATGTCAATGCTAGCTAATGCAATTAGTCAAGAGAAAGAAAAAAACTGTATTAGAGAGACAGTATAAATTTATTATTACTACTATTATAATCCCTGTTATTGTTATTGCAAATAATATGTTGATACCAGAAAACCCCCAGAAAAGTAATTAGAAGCAATGTAAGAGGCTGATAAGCCTTCCTTATTTCAGTAATATGGTTATAAAAATGTCATAAAAGAAAGGATTCTATCAGAAATATTTTTAAAATGCAATGTTTTAGAAAAAATTAACGAGAAAAATAGAAAACATGTACAAGAAAACTAAAATTCTTTCCTGAAACACATTTAAAAATCCACATAAATAGGGAGTGTGGACATACCATGTTATTGGGTAGAAATAGTACATATTACAACAAGGCCAATCTTTGCCAGATTTATTTATAATGGTAAAAATACTAATCAACAGCCCACTGGGCCTTTTTTGGTAATTGGATAAAATAATGCTGTATTTTATTTTTAAAAGTAAACCAGAAATGGTATCTTAAAACATGCACCATCAATTACGGGTTAGATAGATCAACGGACTGTTGCCATTGATGGCAAGCTTTTTCTGTAAAGGCCCAGACAGTACTTACATTTTCGGCTTCATGGGTCAAACTGCTCATCTCTGTTGTTTTAGCACAAATGCAGCCAGAGACAATACGTAAATGAGCATGGCTCTGTTCCAATGAAACTTTATTTATGTACACTGAAATTTGAAATTTATGTAATTTTCATGTGTCACGAAACATTATGTTGCTTGGGAATTTTATTTTAATCATTTAAAAATGTAAAAATCATTCTTAGCTCTTGGGCTGTACAAAAACAAGCTGCAGGACTGATTTGGCCTGTAGTTTGTAGTTTGCCAGTCCCTGGAATAGATAAAAGAGCAAAGAAACGTAATACAACATGTAAGTAAGGAAGATGTTGTAAAGGAGGAAAATAAAAGTTATCCAATAAACAGGTGTTAGGAGTTGACTCCATCATTGACGGAAAAAATTATGTTAAACCTTCACTGTCCAATAGCTAAAATAAATTCCAAATAAAAAGTTAAGTGTAAAAAAATTAAGTGATTAAAATTAAGAGTGAAATGCAGCAGGTAAAACTAACCGATTTGCAAGGCACTGTAATGGTCCTTAATAGCCACTTGATAATTACACAATAACCTTGACCATTACAAAAATTAATAGCATTAAATTGCCTTATTCACCCCAATTTATTTTCTAAAAGGTTTGCTACTGTCTAATTTTTTTAAGACTTTAGTAAAAGGCTGGGAAAAACAGATGAAAAACATACACTGTAACCAACAAAAAAAAGATTCCAATTTTGTTTTTACGAAATACATAGACAAAGTAAAAACGACTGGAAAAAAATGAACAATGTCCACTGGCAAAAGAAAGAAAGAAAAGAGAAGAGAAGAAAAGATAAGAGACGAAAAGGGAAGGGAAAGGAAAGGAAGGGTTAGGAAGGGAGGAAAGAAAGAAAAAGAGAGAGAGAGAGGGAGGGATGGAGGGAGAGAGAGAGAAAGAAAGAGAAAGAAAGAAAGAAAGAGAGAGAGAGAAAGAAAGAAAGAAGAAAGAAAAGAAAGAAAGGAAAGAAAGAAAGAAAGAGAAAGAAAGAAAGAAAGAAAGAAAGAAAGAAAGAAAGAAAGAAAGAAAGAAAGAAAGAAAGAGAAAGAAAGAAAGAAAGAGAAAGAAAGAAAGAAAGAGAAAGAAAGACATACTGGTGAATATCTAATTTTGTAGTGAGGAAGACATTTCTAAGTCTAAAAGGGACTCTCTCTGGGCCCTAAATTCTGCCCCTGTTTTCCTGAGTGTTCCTCCTGTTTGTCCACCAAAGTTCAAGCATCTGTGAAGAGTTTCCCTCTTGCTCCTCCAGGGGACAGAGATGGGCTATTGGGGGTAACCAATGATGCAGCACTCGGGAGCTCACAGCACTTTTCATTATTTATGCATCCAGAGGAAACACTACTAAATCCCCTTTTTCCTCTCCCAGATACATTAAAGCCATCCAATGAAGTAAAGCCTGGGTTATGCAACATTAAATGAGTCCTTTCACAGCTGATTCCAAAAGGCCTCTTGGTCACGAACTGCTTCATCCTTACCTATCTATTTAGGTCTTAGCCACAAGTGGCTCACAACTGTATGGCCAACACTGGTACATCTGGCTGCTGGAGAAACCCAAATCCCATGGCCAAGCAAGTATTTAGACTCCACCTGCTAAAACCAAAATCAAAGCCGACAGGAGCTATTGGAAATAACATAAAATGAAATGAGTCTCTTGGGGAGTCACTGCGCTTCAACTAAGTGCGAAGGACGAAAAGGAGTAATAACGTGAAGAGAGGTATAAGAAAGCTAAATTTGGGACACTTACCAAAGACCATAGAATATGGGGATTATTAATTGATGTTGTAAATCTTTTTGTTTTGCCATCTAATTTCATTTACTCAGATAATGATAGAAGCTTTTCTTGACAGATGTAACAGAGAACAGAATAAATTGGAGACATACTGCTGCAAAATTAGATTACATTTAAATGTTGGCTATTCTTTTTAAAATTCTGTTTTTAAAAATAGTTTTATAACCATGTAAGTCATTCTAGGATCCTTATGTTCTCTTTATCCAAAGCCATATTTAAATATCAAGACTTTTGTGCTTGTTTGGATTTAGGGGAAAAAATAAGTGGTTCACTTGTGACCATGTTAAAAAAAAGAAAAAAAAAAAAAAGCAAGATTTTTCTCTCTGTAGATAATTTAATAGTTTAAGTGTGTTGCCTGGTTTTTTGTCATCAGAAAAGGTGAAATATTACACAAAATTATTTGACAAGACCATACTATAGTTTCATAATAATACCAAAAGTAATGAATGTTATGGTGTGGACAAAGTCAGCCCATAGGAATCCACAATGTAAATGTGGTTATGTTTAATATATAGAGAAAAGGGTCCAGTATGTTTTTGCTTCTAGGCATTAAAAAAGTTTGGTATTAATTTATCTTAACTATTAATATAGTCAAGACTCATTATTTATTTCTGTACTTGGTTTTTAAAATATTTTAACATTAGAAAAATAAATAATATTCAAATGGAAAAAGTGGTTATTTTTCAAATCTGTGGTCTTTTTATATTTTAAAGGTAATTCAGTTTTATCATGATTTCATACACATCTTCAAAATTATAGTAGGCAAATTTTGGAATGATTTTGTTTTTAGCTTTTGAAATTGCTCATGTGATTACTGGTGACATTATTTAATTAGAATAGTTTATGGATTTATACTTAATTCAGTTGATCACCATCTAAAGCATGCGATTTACATTTTTTAAGGGAAAATAAAATATTTATGAGTTGATATACCTATGTCAGAAAACTCAGAGACAGAACCTTTTTTTTTTTTTTTGGCTTTTTATGCATTGAAACTTGTTTATAATTTACTACTCCTAAGATGATACTCTTGCGATTTTTGTATAACACCACCCTTTCAGTATAGATTCTATCAGAAAGTTTAAGAATGTAATGATCACATTTATGATTCTGCACATGAACAGGACAGTGATGGGAACTTGCGGTCAGGACACTTAAGCTGGAACCTCCCATCCACAGGCTACTTATGAATGAGTCCTCTGAGGCCTTTTATTTTAATTTGATCATTTCCAAACTAGGTCTAATATTTAATGTCTGTTATCTGTCTACCTCAAAGTACTAAAAAGACTCATTTTGATCATGTTGATGGTTATACAACAACTGTGTAAGTCTTCATCCTTCCTATAATACTTTCTCCAGGGCTAGAGAATTAGAAGGAAAAGGTGGGGCACCGGGTCTCAGCCATGAGCCCTCAAACCAGGAGAGCCAGATGTTCCAGCCCTGGGCAAAACCCCAGGAGGGCAATCCATGCATAGAAGCAAACACACCTGGATTAGAAGTCATTGGATGTTATGCCTCTTAGTTTTTGCCAAGGACTGGTGAAAATGGTATCTCATTTTAATTTCTTTGCATTTTCCTGGCTGCTGGTGAGACTGGGTTTCTGTTTATAGGTTGACTGGCCATTTGGATTTCCTTGTCTTTGAAGTAACTTTTTCAGTCTTCTTATCCATAACATTGTTTTCCTTTTCAATTTGTAGAAGTTACATATTTAATAGGAATGTTTCACTTTTATTTTTAATATGTGTCACAAGTATATTTATCCAAGCCTGCCATTTGGCTTCTGCCTTTGTTTACAGTGGCATTTGCTACTCAATTTAAACATGTGCTATGCACACATGGCTCTTTCCTCTTATTGCCTTTAGGTTTCAGTCTTGTTTAGAAAAATATCTCCCATTGCCAATATTACAAAGAGGGTCTCCTAAATAATTATTAATATACTTTTGCTTTTTCATTCAAATATAATTCATCTGGAATTCATTTTTAAATATTATGAAAACAGACTCTAGAAATGTTTTCTTTCAGATGGAAGCTGATATCGTTGGATGAATAAAAACTAAGATTCTGTAGTAAAAAATTGTTATTAATAATGATTGGTGAACTAAATAAGGAATAGATTCAAATAGAATGTTTCTGCACCTATAGGAAAATAAAATATAATTCAACTGAAAGAAAATGAAATCTGGAGAAATGGCAATGGAGACTCCCAGTGGGAAGACGTAATGCCCAGCGGTGCCCATCCTTTCCTATCTAATGCACCGACGTCAATTCCAGTCCAGTGTTCATCTTTCCTGGAACTGTAAAAAAAAAAATGGTAAAATTTACAAAAGAAAAATTCTTGAGAACATACAAGAAAACTATAAGTAAAGTAGTAAGGAAGACCTTGCTTCTGTGTAATGATAACATACTGTGAAATCAAGGTTGGTACTGATGCCAAAACAATCATCAGTTAACTGTTATCCTGTTATCCTGTCAATAAACATAAACAGAGGAAAATTCCAAAGGAGAGAAGTTTTGGAATGAATTAAATTTGAACAAAAACTGGGCTTCATCTTATACCAGGCAATGGAGAATATCCTCCTTTAACTGTGTAGAACATGAAATGCGTCCCCCCATCCGGCCCATTACATCACCTCTATTAAATAGTAACAGAGTACAACTTATTTCTTTTAGAAGGTGAAACTTAAGGAAAAAGAGAATTCCTCCTGGAATTGTGTGATTTACCATGTTATATGTGATAGTATGCATAGCTTGAGGTTTTATGTTACTCACATTCTATAGGTAGATATTTTTGGCACCAAGCCTTTTGTATCTGGAAGATAAAATGCAGATCGGTTTGGGGACCAATAGCAGGAGGGAGAGCTGTGGAAGCAGCTGCCCAGCGCCCTCTGGGGGATGAGCACAAATCGAGGAAAACCTTGAAGGAGTGAAGTTTTAGAATGAAGTAAATTTGGACAAAAATTCTGGGCTTCATCTGGGACTAGGCAGTGGAGAAAATCCTACTTCAATTATATAGAGCACCAAACACACCCACACACAACCCATGCACAAAAGTACCTCTATATTACTTCAGTGTAAAATGTGAAACTAGCTCATGAACAGGACACGTGACAAGAAAGTGAATTTGTCTTGCAGGAGTTTTAATTAAAGAGGTTGTTGGCTTGATCCTGGCCAAGGCCATTCGCATGCAAACAGAAAAGGCATGGACTCTGGGGTCTTCCTCTGCCAACCCTATGAGCATATTCACTTCTTTCCTCCTGTAATGTCACACAGGACTTTGTTACCAACAGGGATGGAGCATAGCAGAAAGAAGGAAAGGATAGGATGAAAAAAGAAAAAAAAATAGCCAAAATCTGCTAAAACTCACTCAAAAAGAGGAGACTGGAACTTTCCTTGTTATAGAATACTGACCCAAACAGATCCATATCCATTCAAAAATATCCATTCAACATAGATTAGCTAAATGCCCCCAGGCACTTTTTCAAGAAGTTGGGGAAAGCTATACACACATATGACAAAAACTCTGTTCTCGTGACACATTCTAATTGGGGGAAGATGAGACAATAGGCAAACGTGAAAAAAATAACATGGCAGAGTGTGTTAATTGTATAGGAGGAAAAGTAAAGCAGGAAATGCTATACAGAGCTGGAGAGGAGATGCAAAAGTGTCATTTGAGCCGAGAACTGAAGGATGCAGATATTTAGGTTAAGAGAACTCTAGGTATGAAGCACAAGAAAACCAGTGTGCAGTACAAGAAAAAGCAAGCCAGCTTTGAGATTGGAGAGGTGGACATGAGTGGACCACAAATAGCTTGGGAGGCAGTGTTAAGGGCACTGACTTTTGCTCTGTGTTGATTTGAGAAGGATTATGAGAAAATCCTGGGGGCATTTCGCTAATCTATGTTGAATGGATATTTTTGAATGGATATGTATCTGTTTGGGTCAGTATTCCATAACAAGGAAAGTTCCAGTCTCTTCTTTTTGAGTGAGTTTTAGCAGATTTTGGCTATTGTTTTTCCCTTTTTCATCCTATCCTTTCCTTCTTTCTCCTACACTCCATCCCTGTTGGTAACAAAGTCCTGTGTGACATTACAGGAGGAGAGAAGTGAATATGCTCATGGGGTTGGCAGAGGAAGACCCCAGAGTCCATGCCTTTTCTGTTTGCATGTGAATGACCTTGGCCAGGATCAACAAGATCTGACTTTCATCCAATCTGGCACTGGTTACAGTGCTGGGAAGAAACAGGTGGAGACGAGGACAGGGCGTCAAAGGCAGTTTAGAGGCCACTGCAAATCCAGACGAGAGGTGATGGTGGCTTGGACCTGGGCATTAGTGATAGAAGTGGTAAGAGATATTCAGTATAGGAGTCACAAACATTGAAATATCTAAATACTCCAACCAATCAGATGTGGAGAATGAGAGAGAGCCAGAGGCAGCTCGTAGGACCCCAAGGTTTGGGGGATGTTGGGCAGATGAGTACCAGGTCAACCTTTGAAAGTAAAGGAAGCTGAGAAGCTCAAATACCATTCGAGAGAAAACCCCAGATGCTTTCTAGTTTTTGAAACAACAAACAGTCTTTTGCCGAAATGTCGCTGTTTGTAAGTAGCCAAGAACTCTTGTGTGGCCCTCTCTACAGCACCTTCCTTGCACACTGCAGTCTGTAATTAATTATTGACTTAATTAATGAGTTTATGCGTTTGTTGTTATTGTCCCCAACCAATACATAAATCTTGATGAGAGCAGGGGACTTGTCTGTCTTGTCCTCAATAAAATGTTTGATGAACAAATGACCAAATAAATAAAACTTCACCAGGTGGGTGGGCTTTTCTATATTTGGGAAACATTCATCCAAAAGAAAGGATATAAAATTATGAAAGAAAAATATCCAAAGCTTTTATATAAAGAACTGGCCCCGTTAGCCTCTTAGACTAACATCATGAACCTTATTTCATAGCAGGAAGAAAGATTTTGTCTAAGGAAGAACAGAGCCTCAAGGCCAGCTTCAAAGGACAGAGTCCAGAGCCTGCTTTTAAATGCTATCTGTTCGTGCTTCTCTAAGCCAATTATTTGACATATTGGTATATCATTCTAAATTGGTTTGCCTTCCCTTCCTCTTTTAATCTGTTTTATTTGTCCTCCGAGGCAAAGTGGTTTACAAAGGGATAGTGGTTTTGTTCATTATCTATTTATAATTATTCCCTTATAATGACCACATTGCAACAGGTACCCAAACACCTGATCACACCCCAGTGCAAGTTCTTTGAAATAAAGCAGGAATAAATTTAAAAACAACAGTGTTATTATTAAAGAGTGAGTCAATACTAGCTTTGCTTTTCTCAAAATTAAATAGCACATTCCTTATTGGCCATTGCTAATTTTGGGGCATTTATTTTAATACTTATATACTGTATTAATATTGTAATGAGTCATTACCTGTAAACCTTTGTGTTAATTTTTCAGCCTTCAAAATGTTTTGGAGCATTTAAATCTATTTCTCCCAAATATACATGAAATATATTAGTTCCTGGCTTTATTTTTAAAAACGTAGCATGAACCTTCAAGGAACAACCATCCTGTTATTTTCTTTTATCTCGCATATCTTCTTGTTGGAGAGAGAAATTCCTCTCTAATGTTCAAAACTTAGGAGTGTTTGACATCTCCTAAGCTCTGGTGTCTCTACATTACAAGTGACTTAATTTTTAAATATAATCATCTCTTACTATCCAAAGGAAATTGGTTACCAGACCCCTCACCTCACAGATACCAAAATCTGTGATGCTCAAGTCCCTGATATAAAATGGTGTAATTTTTGCATACAGCCTGTGCACATTCTCCTGGATACATTAAGTCATCTCTAGGCTGCTTATAATATCGAATATAATGTAAATGCCATGTAAGTAGTTGGCATACTGTATTGTTTAGGGAACTATGACAAGAAGAAGTCTGTACATGTTCAGTACAGACTCAACATACATCTTTTAAAAACTATTCTTGATCTGCAGTTGGTTGAATCCACAGATATGGAACCCATGAATTCAGAGGGCTGACTGTAGTAGCAAATTATATAGACGTATGAGAAATTTTATATGGTGATGCTAGTTTAAAATAATCCTTTCTTAGCTTCCTCCAAGTCTAGCGACACTCTTTCCAGAGGCCTTCTGCAGCAAGATATCTCTGCAGGAACCCAACCCTGCTTAGGAAGTCCCCTCCCCTGCAGGGGTGGGGCAGGGTGGTGGACAACACCCTACCCTGTGTCTACCAGCACTGGCTGACTTGAAAGCCCCCCTTTAGCTTCCCCATATGGGGAAATGTTTTTATATATTGTTAAAAGAAAAACTTTAGACAGAATAAATTTAACAGAGTTTATCTGAGCATCAAAGGATTCATGAATCAGGCAGCATGCAGAACCAGAAGAGGTTGAGAGTACCACTCCAGCAGTGTGGATTGTGAGCCTTTTATAGGCTGAACTCACAACTAAGACAAAGAAGATACAAAATTACAGCTGGATAGGAGGAGTGAGTTCTAGTGTTCTATAACACTGTAGGATGACTAGAGTTAACAATAATATATACTTTCAAATAACTAGAAGGAATGTATTGGATGTTCCTAACACAAAGAAATGATCAATGTTTGAGCTGATTGATATGCTGATTACCCTTATCTTATCACTATACATGATATGTATCAAAACATCACTATATGCCCCACAAACCTGTACAATTATTATGTTGATTTAAAATGTTTTTAATTGAAAAGAAAGAAAATGCATATAATTGGTTACAGTGAAGATCCTAGATAGGAGTTAGCTGGTGGTTTCAGATTGGTCAAGTCCCCAGTTTGGTTTTGCTGTTTACAATTGGCTACAGTTTCCTTACCAGGAACTAAAAACCCTGGAGCCATTCTTGCCTAATGGCCTCTTAGTTAAAAGCTTTTAAACTATGTGTGTATGTCCGTGCGTGCATTTAGAAAATTCTCAGGAGGTATTATTTAAATTCTCAGTAGGTGGTATTTAAATTCTCAGCACGTATTATTTAAATCCTCAGTAGATGCTATTTTGCACTTATATTTTCCTTTCCTTACTGAGGAAATTTATTTATTTTCTGTCTCTTCCAGTCTTCCATAGTGGGTAAGCTGTATATCATAGTTCCTCTTGCAGGTACAAAACAATTTTTTAATGTTCATTTCTCAAATGGATAACTAGACATACAAAATGGTAACAGCCTTGTCAATGGATGCATTTTGATGATAACCAAATGCCGGATCCAAAAACTTCCCCTCACCAGTTAGTCCACCTTTGGGGTATCAGAACCCAAGGCAACACAGAACTCTAGATCCATGCGAATAAATGTCTCCACTGTTTCCTCACTAACAATACAGTTGTTGTTTACAATGGAGTGATCCGATTACTTGAGTGATTAGTGTGTCAAAGGAGTTGTCTTCTAGTGAGTTGAGGAAATGTGAACAACAACGAAATACCTAAAATCACAACAACATTTCTAAAAATTAGGTGTGTAATTCCCTCATCTGAGGCAAGTGAGTGGGTGGCTGAGTTGGGAGCTCTGGAGTCAGGCTGTGCAGTTCCCTGGAGATCCCCGGGGAGGTCACCTCACACCTTTATCCTCATATCTTCATCTTTAAGATGGGAGTTAAACCTGTTAAATGAATGAATAAATATGCAGTGCTGGAAACAGTGCCTGGCTCATAGTAAAAGCTGCATCTATCCCCCCTATGTTGTTGCTGTTGCTACTATTGTTATTGCAATTATTTTATTATTGTTATTAACTAGTACTCGTGGAATTAGATGCCACCGACAATGTAATCTAAAGGTTGGGGCGTATACTGAATCCGTAAATTAGAGTAGTCATTATTTTAAAAAATTTCGTCTTCATTTCATTTCAAACAGGAATTAAGAAGGGCTACATACAAACGATACAGCCAAGTTAAACATATTTCTACAAGTATGAAAGGGAGTCCAGGAAAACTAGTGAATGAGGAAGTACAGCTCCATGAGCCACTTTTTGAGCTCCTGTAAGAACCCAAAAGATTTGTCTCCAGTTGCAGGTATCCAGGGAGCAAAATCCAGAAATTTCTATTTATCTTGGTCCTTTTTTTTTTAGCTATCTGAAGGGCAAGGAAACAGTATTAGGCTTTTACTTGCTCTCTCTTTGCTCTGCCAGCTGCTATTTCTGGCTTATGCCTGAAGGCAGGAGAGGGAACAGCAGCAGGGCCAGGGTGAGGCCAGGGCTGCGGTTTGGGCTGGATTCAGAGCAAACGTTCTAGTCAGTGCAGGCAGAAGCTGCACAGAGACCTCTTTGAGAAGTTGGGCACTCAGGCTGCGCCCAGCTGGGCCCAGAGGCCCCCTCTCCAGGGAGCAGGAGGTTGAGCTGCAGTGAATGCTTCTAGACCCCTGCTGCTTCCGGGGCTTAACCCTGCCATTCATGATGCTTCCCTTAGGAGCAGTAGAATAGGCAGGGTAAAGAATAAGCACTGGGTGCAGTGGCTTATGCCTGTAATCCCAGAACCTTGGGAGGCCAAGGTGGGTGGATTGCTTAAGCCCAGGAGTACAAGATGAGCCTGGGCAACATGACAAAAGCCCACCTGTATAAAAACACTTTAAAACTTAGCAGGGCATAATAACCTGTGCCTATAGTCCTAGCTACTCAGGAGGCTGAGGTGGGAGGATGACTTGAGCCTGGGATGTTGAGGCTGCAGTGAGCCATGATTGCATGATGGCACCACTGTCCTCCAGCCTGGGTGGCAGACTGAGACCCTGCCTCAAAAACAAACACACAAAAAGCAGTAGTAGCATAGAGCTGGAATAGATGTTCATTCATTCATTCATACATTCATACATTCATTCTCACCCATTCACCCCATGATAATTCATGGAACACCTTCTGTGTACCTTGCCCTGTGCTTGGGAGTGGAAAAATCCTTGCAATGTCTTAGTGGCAAATTCTATTGAAGGAGCTTTCCTCTCCAGTCAGCAATCCAGCCCCTAGCCAGGCCCTGGAACATGCCCAGCACAACGTATACGTAGATCAAACACCACATGGAACACATAAATGTACACAATTATTAGTGGTCAACTGAAAAACAAGATACACGTGGTGTGGTAGAGTGCATGAGAGGGGCCACCTTTTGCAGCTTGGGCTGGACTGGGAGCTAGAAAACTTTCGTCTTTCAGTGCCTCCTGTATTGAGTCCTGCAGTCAGGGAAAGGTGGGAGCGGGAGCAAGAAGGAGAGCAAAGCCTCGAGGCCAGACTCATGGGTAACCTCACCTCAGAAACAAGGTGGCTGCAGGGTAGAGGTGAGCCTAAATATGGACTTCTAGAGAAAGCCTGAGTCCCAGCGTCAAGGACATACTGTACTATTTTAAGAAGTTCACACTGTACTTGACCTTGTAGGTTCTTAAAGTATGGCTCATGGGCTACCAGTAACATAATCCCCTTGGAGGTTAATTGCAATGCATATTCTTGTACTATATCTCAAACTCATCAGAATTTTCTGCAGGGAGTTCTGGAATGTTGTATTTTAAACACACATCCTTGATCTTCATTATGCATAGGGTAGTGGGAGGGCCTGACCTGAAGGCAGTGGAGAATTGCTGGAGAATTCGAGGCAGAGGACTGCTAGTTGTGGGTGCTGGGGGTTTGGACACATGATAGGATTGTGCTTCCCAGCCCCATTGCACTAAGGTAACTTGATTTCCAGTGAAACGTGAGCAGCAGTGATGTGTGACACCTCCCGAAGGAGCCACTGCATCATCGTCTCCCCTCTGACAGTGATTGTGGACACCTGCATTGAGATGAAGACCATGTCAGCCTGGATCTCCAAGGTGCCTTTGTTGAGCAGCGCTCTCCCTACCCTCTGCTGGAATCCATGGTGGACTTCAAAGTTGAAGGAGACATGGACATTTTTTGTGTGAAGATGCTGAGATCTGGGAGCTGCTCATTGCCACAGCATTGCCCACCTGTCCTGACTGAGGCAGGTGGTCTTACGCTCATTTGCTGCATTTTGGTGACTTCTGGCAGATGGATTTGTGTAGGGACAGCCAAGGGGCAGGTAGATTTCTGCAGAGACAGCCCCCAGGGATAGATGGATTTGTACATGGACAACCTAGAGGCAGATGGATTTGTACAGGGACAGCCCAGGGAGAGCTGGATTTGTGCAGGGTTAGCCCAGGGGCAGATTCATTTGTACAGCGACAGCCCAAGGGCAGATAGATTTGAGTAGGGACAACCCAGGGGCAATAAGAGTTTTTTTTTTGTGTGAGAATCCAAAGTTGATTGATTAACAAGAGTAGGAGAAGCAGTAAAGGAGAAGGGAAGACATAGATTCAAGAGATATTTTGTGAACAAAATTGTGAGAGCTTACTGATTGTTGATGAGTGGTGTGGAAGGAATGGGTTCTGGGCTGGAGACACAGATTTGGGGGACATTGCACTGTGGGGGATTGTATCAACTGTGGGGGCCAACACGGTCACTTAGATGAAATCTTGTGAGAATAAAGGCGCAATCCTAGAGGGTTTCAAGGTGTGTGGAGCTAGAGGAGCAGAAGAGTCACAAGGAATCGTCAGTGAAAGAAGATCTCAAAGTGCAGCATGGAAAGAGATCGCCAAATAGGAGGGAGGAATTAGAAATGTCAAAAGTCTCCAAGAAACACAGGAACAATGTATATAAAGGCTTAAAAATGCTCCTGGGATTTGGCAATTGGAAGGCTGTCATTGACTTCATCGTGCATATAAAGGAATCCTGGTGGGCAGTGAGTTAAAGGATGGAAAGGGAGGAAGGAGCATAGACCACATTATCAGCAGGCGGGCAACACAAGGAGCACATAAGCCATTTGTTAAAAGCAGGTTCCTGTGCTCGGTCCTGGGATGCTGACTCACTGGGTTTTTGTGGGATGGACTTCAGGGTTCTGCAAAGCTTCCCTGAGGAAATATGGTGCACACTTGAAATTGGAACTGACTTCTCTTTCGAGAAACTTGATAGAGATGAAGAGGGAAGGCATGGAGTGGAATCTGGAGAAATGTAAGCATCCCCTTCAGTGGCCGAATCAATGGGAGGGAGGGAAGGGATGGAGCTGTAGTGAGGCTCCAGAGGGAGTTTCTGCGGAGGGTGTTGGGTCAAGGTGGGGAGGTTGTCCTTGAACAGGAGGGCACAGTGGACTGGAGAAACTGGTATGGACATGGCTACAAATGTAATTGGAGCCATTGGCAAAACCTTCAGGGTCTAAAGGATGGCCTCAGTCTTCTAGAAGTAGAAGGCACAACTGTCTCAAGGCACAAAGGCAAGGGCTGAGACAGGGGAGACTGGAGAGGGTCTGAGATGGTCTCAGAGGGAGACAGAAGTGAGAGCAAGGCTGTACTTAGTGACTTGCTGGTGGTGCTGAAAGCATGCTGAGATTGGAGACCATGAGGATGGAGCGGCTCAGTCTTAACATCCATGGGGAATCCTCTGGAATTGTGCTCTGAGCAGAATGGATAAAACAATGGCATCCATCAGTGATTCATGACTGGCTGGGCACAGTGCAGGTGGTCACCAGGGGTCTGGTGGGATGTAAATTCAGACCATGTGTGATGTTTTCCCATCAAATATGTTGATAGATTAGCAGAAAATGGCAGGGCCTGGAGAGCTAAGTCACTGTGAAGTTTAGAGTGAAGCCAGGCCATAGGAGGTTGGAAAGGAAGAATGGATAATAAGGAATTGGAGATTTCTGAGAATAAGTTCACGTAATCAGAAAGTTCAGAATTACGGCCTCGGCAATTGGGATAAAGGCCACTGGTATTACAATTTTTCAAGAATTTTTGGGTGGATTATATTCATGAATTTTGAAATCCTTTAAAATCTCTTAGAAGCTGGTACTATAGAGTCCTCTAGACCAGTCTCAAAGCCTTCAGTGAACGATGTTGGAATTGGAATTCAGGACAACTGACTCAGCCCCACCTTTCCCAGGGCGAAGAACGGAGCCACGTGGTCAAAGCTTTTGCCCAAGACCCAAGGCTAGAGCCCCTCGTTGTCCCTCACCGCCTGATCCAGGTTGTTTTTCTTTTGACAGTAGTTTTTGAGGCCAATTTAATATTAAGTTATTAATAGCTCAACTTTAAACAAATACCATCATGAATTAAAAAGAAAAAAAAAACTGTAGAGGAAATTCAGAAATAGCCAACGCCATCACGCTTGCATATAACTCAGGCCTCTGTGCAGGGCAAAAGTCAGTTAAAGCGATTTGAAATATCTGGCACTAAGATATTTATGTAGGAAAGTAACTTTTGTACAGACTCTAGAAGTTCACCTGTTCCCAACTCTCACCTTCAAGTCACATTCCTGTTGAAACTGCATGGAACTGAGCCCCAAGAGGCAAGCTCAGTTTGCCTTAAAGAGAAGAAGAAACTTCTTCAACAACATGGCCTTCTGCTAAGGGAAAATCATTCATTTAACGAATGAGACAATCTACACCATTATCCAACATGGAAACCTCAGGTCAGTCATCATGTTCCTCCCAAATGCTTCATTCCTCTCTTCACTCAGTTCCAAGCACCCCGTTCTCTCCTTTCCACCCTTCCTTAGGTGTCATGCCTTCTGGCATTTCCCTCCTGCTCCCTCAGCAGTGATGCGTGCTGCGTGCCGCGTGCATCAGAGTATTTGTTCCCTAGGGTTGCTGTAACACATTACTACAAACTTGGTGACTTACAATGTGACATTTGCTCTCTCACAGTTCCAAAGCCCAGAAGTCCAAAATCAGGGTGTCAGCAGGGCCATATTCCCTCTGGAGGCTCTATGGGAGGGTCTTCCCTTCTCTCTTCCAGCTTCTGGTGATGCTGGGTGATCTGTGACTTGTGGCTGCATCACTGCAACCTCTGTCTGTATCTTCACGTGGCCTTCTGCATTGTGTTTTCTCAGAAGGACATTTGTCATTGGATTTCGGGTCCACTGTAACCTGTGATGATCCTATCTCAAAATCATAAACTTACTTACATTTGCAAAGGTATAATTTTTTCCAAGTAAGGTCACATTCACAGGTCCCAAGTGGACATAATTTTTGGTGGAAGAAGGGAGTCACCATTCACACCACTACAATCAAAGAATGGCAACTGAGCAAAATCTGCTTTGATGCCTTCCTTTGGTGATACGTAAGTCTCTTTAGCCATATAGTAGCTCCCTGAGGGAAAGTGTGTCTTCTCCTTCTCTGGCTCTTTCTTGATTGTTCCACCAGGTACACTCCAGGATGTCTTTCCCGTTTCAGCTGGATGTGCCTCTTGTCAGCTTGCAGACCTTCATACACAGGGCAGCCTCACTCCTACCTTTCAACGTTTTGCTCAAGTTCTACTTGCCAGAAGTCTCCTCTAGTTGGTTCCATACAACGCTCCATTCACCTCTCCCCTTAAATTTCTCTTGGCATTATTGCCTTCATAAAACAGTTAATTTTTCTCAGGTCGGTCTGAATTCCTTCTCTGACTAGTTTGCCACGTTTATTTAAGGTATGCCGCGTGCATAGCTTTTGTAGCTGGTCTCAATTTATTCATTTGCTTCACACCAAACTCACTGAGCAAACTCCATATAACAGAAGCTTATCCTATGGCATAGGCAAGGCTGTGTTTACTGACTCAATTGGGCTGTCCCAAATATATGAGTCAGCCTTATATTTGGCTCCAAGAAACAGAAAACCAGACTACAGAGGATGAAACAAATGGGAATTTCTTTACTTCACATTAAAGGAAGTCCAGACATGGGGGCTGCTGGCTTTGGTGTGGCAAATTAATAAAATCAGGGCTGATGTCTGCAGGAGCCCATTGGCTTTGCTGTCACCCTCATAAGGAGGCTGCTGCAGATCCAGCCATTTCATCTACGTTCAAGGCAAGCAGAATAAGTAACAAAGTAGAAATATCCCACTAACCGTATCTGCTACTTTTTATTAGGACATTAAAAGCTACTTAGCACAGAGACCGTTCCTTCCTGAGGCTGACTTCGTTCACATC
The DNA here is from genome assembly GCF_049350105.2 of Macaca mulatta. Lineage (NCBI taxonomy): Eukaryota > Metazoa > Chordata > Mammalia > Primates > Cercopithecidae > Macaca > Macaca mulatta. The sequence goes on from NC_133411.1 coordinate 8,671,014, forward strand.
TTGTTGCATCACCGTTTCCAGTCACAGGAGAGCCCGGGAAAGTCAATGTGTGGATGGATGTTCAGCCTTCGTAGTGGGAGGTAGCCAGATAGAAGGGCTGGGAAAGGTCTTGACGAGCTCATCAGCAGTGTTTCCCCACAGTGTTGCCAGAGCCTCTGCAGGGCTTTTGCCACCCGGGTTGTGCTGGCACTCACATGTCCTCACTGCCCCACCTCTTACTGGCATCTCCTCCAATGCCAGAAGTATTAAGAGCAGTTGTTGATGTAGTAAGCAATAATTAACTCCCAAGTTGATAAATCACGTGGCTGCAGAATTTTTTTCCCCTTGAAATATACACGTGAATGCTGCTTAGAATGTGGTGCTGTGACCACCTCCTCGGACAGAGAGTAGCCCATGCAGCCATTTTGGAGCTACTGTTGAGACTGAGGAAGGGCGTTCTTTAAACAGGAAACTCACCCTGCGTAGGAGCATACCCACAGATGTTCTAATTCCTGGTGTTACTGGAGTGTGTAGAAGAAGACACCGTCATTAGGGCCAGTGAGGGTTCCAGTATGGCATTTGCTCTCCAGCAGGAGAAAATTCTGGGGTCATGCTCTCTTTCTCGATCTGGGTGTTGTTTATGTGGATTTATTCACTTAAAGATTTATCGAGCCAGACACTTAAGATATATGTACTTTTCTGTTCAAATGTTTTACTTCGACAAAAATTTACTTTAAAAATTGGATTGGAAAATAGAAAAATAAATGTGGCCCAGGTTTGGATACGGAAAAATGTTTTTAAATGGAGAGAAGATTCTGACTGAGTGATGATGTTCTCCTTTGGGCTTATGTCCAATGGTGATGTGGAGGTAAAAATGAAGGGGAAGCCTGGAAAAACACAACTAATTATGTGGATATTTTATCTGCATTAACTATTAATGCAAAATTTAATTTATGCAAATATTATGGAAGAGATTATTTTACATTTAAATCTAAATTTGGTCCATGATCATTTAAATGCAACATTTATTATTACTGAAGGCTCTGCCTGGGCATGTTCTTGCAGGCTCTGAAGTGTGATCCCCTCATTAATCCAAAGTTTATTAGATTTGCTAACCCAATGCTATCATACTCATCAAACAAAGGAACAAGAGAATGATATGTCACATCAGAATACTCATTTAACTAGTTCTCACTTGATGCTTGTGATTTTTCATTTATTATTGAAGCTATGGAATATTTGCTATTAGCTTTCAGAACAAAATGTATACATACACTATATGTATAAATGCTATAATTCCAAAAGACTATATTTTTTTAAATATTCGTGTAGAAATTACAGGAAAACCTGTCATCCCTAGAGTATAATCTTTGATGTCATATTATGTCCATACTGTCTTCCATCCCATTCCCACCCCTGTTCTTAGTTCACTTGTTGCTGTGGGTCTTCTGAAATTCCACCTGCCCTGCACACGCAGGGCACCTGAGCCTGGGCCTCAGCTGTCTTTCTTTGAGCCCTTTGATCCCATTCTGCCTTCGCTTCCCTCCCTTTTTGTCCCACAGCATCTCAGCTTCATCTGAGTTGACGTTCTGGTTCTCTTAACTGAGTTGCTCATCTCTCTTCCCTATTCAGTACAGCAGCCCTCCTGATTTAGCGGAAGGATGACTTTCTTTTGGTTTAAAAAATTACACCAGGTCTCACATTTTTAGCATTCCTGTGGAGGAAGCTCACGCTCATTAGCATCAGCCATTATTCATTCATTATTACATTCTCAGCTCTTCTCTCCACCTGAACTGTTTCTTTCTTCTGGATCTGGAAGAATTCACGTTTAGTCATCTGCTTCTTATCTGACATCAGTTTCTCTGTTGGTAGTGCACAACATATTCACTTGGGGAGGTTTATGTTTTAAAAAGTAATAACCCACTGGCTCTCCCAGAGTGGGCTCCAGGCACGTGTGCACCTTTTGCGAGTGCTAAGTGATTCCACTGCGCAGCCCGCTGCACCCCTGGGGAGCCATGATCTCTCACCAGAAAAGCACCTTGGTAGAGCTTTATTTTGCCTTTCTAATTGCTAACAACAAACCAGAATATGTATTTGCATGGCACTTACAATCGATGACATGATTTAAAAGATTACAAGTCTTGGTTTCCCTAACCAGAGCATAGTTTTTACACGAAATTTGCATTTATATATGATGGAGGATGTTTCCATTTGATTCATTATAGTTGTGAGCATTGGTGAACTTTAGGTACGGAATTGGCTGTAACTTGAATATTACCAAATGAGAAAGATCCATAAGCTCAGAAGGCCATATTTAAATCTGTGGCTAGTGGAGTCATAAATAAATTGGTATTAATTTGGTGAATGATATAATCACACCAAAGATGTGTCTCCTGGGGAGACCTGTCAACACGGGTAGCATTCATCCTCAAGGGAGAGGTCACTGCTCTGAAGGAGTGGCCTTCAGCCTTGAGAGCTCTGAAGGGTGATCCTAGGCATAATCCATCCTTTACCAGACTTGGGATGCTGATTAGTTCTAACTACTTACCAGGCAAAAAAGAATTAATTAATTATAGATACAAAAGAATGCTAATTAATTAAACTCAGAATGCCAATTTGTTAATTTGTCATGAGGAATATGACTATCTGATAGACCAGACAGTTTATGAAACTACCTCTTAAATTGTTTCTATAGCAGGAAACCATCTTATCCAAAGATCACCTGTGAGCAGGGAGATAACACAGTTGGAGGGCTGATTTAAATGCTTAAAACAGGCTGGGTATAGTGGCTCACACTTGTAATCCCAGCACTTTGGGAGGCCAAGGCGGACAGGTTCCTTGAGCTCAAAGAGATCAGCCTGGGAAACACAGGGAAACTTTGTCTCTACTACAAATACAAAAATTACCCAGGAGTGGTGGTGCATGTCTGTAATCCTAGCTACTTGGTAGGCTGAGGCATGAGAATTGCTTGAACCCAGGACGAGGACGTTGCAGTGAGCCGAGATCACACCACTCCCCTGCAGCCTGGACAACACAGTGAGACTCTGTCTCAAAAAATAAAAATTAAAGATAAATGCTTAAAGCAGTGTTTCTAGATCTTTTTCTATTAGACTCCCTCCTAAGGAAACTCTTTAGATTTTTTTTTTTTTAATGACAAAATATTTATTTTTGTCTTGATCTTTAAAAATCTATAAAATGGAAAGAATATCTCTTCATAGAGATTTCTTTTTTTTTGTTATTATACTTTAAGTTCTAGAATACATGTGCACAACGTGCAGGTTTGTTACATATGTATACATGTGCCATGTTGGTGTGCTGCACCCATTAACTCGTCATTTACATTAGATATATCTCCTAATGCTATCCCTCCCCGTGCCCCTCCCCACAATAGGACCCGGTGTGTGATGATCCCCTTCCTGTGTCCAAGTGATCTCATTGTTCAGTTCCCACCTATGAGTGAGAACATGCGGTGTTTGGTTTTCTGTTCTTGCGATAGTTTGCTGAGAATGATGGTTTCCATCTGCATCCATGTCCCTACAAAGGACACAAACTCATCCTTTTTTATGGCTGCATAGTATTCCATGGTGTATATGTGTCACATTTTCTTAATCCAGTCTGTCACTGATGGACATTTGGGTTGATTCCAAGTCTTTGCTATTGTGAATAGTGCCACAGTAAACATATGTGTGCATGTGTCTTTATAGCAGCATGACTTATAATCCTTTGGGTATATCCCCAGTAATTGGATGGCTGGGTCAAATGGTATTTCTAGTTCTAGATCCTTGAGGATTCGCCACTCTGTTTTCCACAATGGTTGAACTAGTTTACAGTCCCACCAACAGTGTAAAAGTGTTCCTATTTCTCCACATCCTCTCCAGCACCTGTTGTTTCCTGATTTTTTAATGATTGCCATTCTAACTGATGTGAGATGGTATCTCATTGTGGTTTTGATTTGCATTTCTCTGATGGCAATTGATGATGAGCATTTTTTCGTGTGTCTGTTGGCTGTATGAATGTCTTCTTTTGAGAAGTGTCTGTTCATATCCTTTGCCCACTTTTTGATGGGGTTGTTTGTTTTTTTTCTTGTAAATTTGATTGAGTTCTTTATAGGTTCTGGATATTAGCCCTTTGTCAGATGAGTAGATTGCAAAAATTTTCTCCCATTCTGTAGGTTGCCTGTTCACTCTGATGGTAGTTTCTTTTGCTGTGCAGAAGCTCTTTAGTTTAGTTAGATCCCATTTGTCAATTTTGGCTTTTGTTGCCATTGCTTTTGGTGTTTTAGACATGAAGTCATTGCCCATGCCTATGTCCTGAATGGTATTACTTAGATTTTCTTCTAGGGTTTTTATGGTTTTAGGTCTAACATTTAAGTCTCTAATCCATCTTGAATTAATTTTCGTATAAGGAGTAAGGAAAGGATCCAGTTTCAACTTTCTACTTATGGCTAGCCAATTTTCCCAGCACCATTTATTAAATAGGAATCCTTTCCCCATTTCTTGTTTTTGTCAGGTTTGTCAAAGATCAGATGGCTGTAGATGTGTGGTATTATTTCTGAGGACTCTGTTCTGTTCCATTGGTCTATATCTGTTTTGGTACCAATACCATGCTGTTTTGGTTACTGTAGCCTTGTAGTATAGTTTGAAGTCAGGTAGCGTGATGCCTCCAGCTTTGTTCTTTTGACTTAGGATTGTCTTGGCAATGCGGGCTCTTTTTTGGTTCCATATGAACTTTAAAGCAGTTTTTTCCAATTCTGTGAAGAAAGTCATTGATAGCTTGATGGGGATGGCATTGAATCTGTAAATTACCTTGGGCAGTATGACCATTTTCACAATATTGATTCTTCCTGTCCATGAGCATGGTATGTTCTTCCATTTGTTTGTGTCCTCTTTTATTTCACTGAGCAGTGGTTTGTAGTTCTCCTGGAAGAGGTCCTTTACATCCCTTGTAAGTTGGATTCCTAGGTATTTTATTCTCATTGAAGCAATTGTGAATGGGAGTTCATTCATGATTTGGCTCTCTATTTGTCTGTTACTGGTTTATAAGAATGCTTGTGATTTTTGCACATTGATTTTGTATCCTGAGACTTTGCTGAAGTTGCTTATCAGCTTAAGGAGATTTTGGGCTGAGATGATGGGGTTTTCTAAATATACAATCATGTCATCTGCAAACAGGGACAATTTGACTTCTTCTTTTGCTAACTGAATACACTTTATTTCTTTCTCTTGCCTGATTGCCCTAGCCAGAACTTCCAATACTATGTTGAATAGGAGTGGTGAGAGAGGGCATCCCTGTCTTGTGCCAGTTTTCAAGGGAATGCTTCCAGGTTTTGCCCATTCAGTATGATATTGGCTGTGGGTTTGTCATAAATAGCTCTTATTATTTTGAGATACGTTCCATGAATACCAAATTTATTGAGAGTTTTTAGCATGAAGGGCTGTTGAATTTTGTCAAAGGCCTTTTCTGCATCTATTGAGATAATCATGTGGTTTTTGTCTTTGGTTTTGTTTCTCTGCTGGATTACATTTATTGATTTGCACATGTTGAACCAGCCTTGCATCCCAGGGATGAAGCCCACTTGATCATGGTGGATAACCTCTTTAGATATTTTTATTCCTACCTGACCACTCATGGAAATTTAGTGCCACAGGTAGATTGCATATCTGTTTATGTGATGTGTACCTTATGCAATCTACCTGTGCATTGTTTCCGTCCCCAAGAACCATTGTTTCCCCCTTGGGGTGCTATGACCTCTGTTGAGAATGCATAGTTTAAGACATCAAACTCTGAAAGCGTAAAATATGCATCTCTGCTAGAGGGATGAGCCAGCCATATGGGCCAGGTACTGAAGTCAGCTAACAGGATACCTTCTCTTCTAGACAGTGCCATTTTCCCCGCCCCCAAAGAGACAGGCCTTTCTCCATGTTTCCATAATTGAAATATTCACCACCCACTTCCACTTCCCCTTTTTTATGCACATATTCTTTCTTTAGATGTTTTAGTTTACCCAACAGATCAGACTCAAATCTGGCCCGTCTGGGAAGGTTTCATTCCCTTTCAGGTGACAAAACATAGCTTCATGGTTCCAGTTTAACTCTGATAGGATAAGTTCAGGTCCAAATTCTTCATGTCTCTTCTGAGTATCATTTGCATGGATTTACTGAAGGGACGGCAGGTATATATCAAGGCATAACCCTCAAATTCAGAGATGATATCTTTTGAAGCAGCTACAAAGCTTTCTCACTAAATAGGAGAGGCAGAAAAGTAGATTGAATTGATTCAGGGCAAAAACTCACATTTTAATATAAGCCCATGAGGGCAGGGCTTTGGCCTTTTTAAAAAGTTTTCTTAAAATTATAGTTTCTATACTTTGAGCAGTTTGGGGCACATAAGAGGCTGTCAATTATATTTGTTGAATGAAAGAATGTATTTTCATTCAATACATGAATTAGGATATTTCCAATTCTTATGTGCTGAATCATAGGTATATGTAGGATTATATTTATTCATTTAATAAATACTTACCAGTACATAAGCTCTGTATGGATAACCCGATAAGTTCTGTATGGATTACCCAATCTATATATAGAGGAATATAAAACAGATGGGATCTTGACCCTGAAGGAACATAGAGCAGAACATGAAAGGCAGACAATAAGCAGATGGAGAAATGCGAAACATTTACTTTTGGCAAATGATGTTGGGGAAGTATCAGGGAGTATTACTCCACTGATATTGGAGAAGTATCAGGGAGTTTTACTCCAGTGATACTGGAGAAATATCAGGAAGCCATCCTGGAAAACAGCAGGAAGGCATTCAGATAGTGTGCCCAGGCAGCCCCTGACATACAAGCCAGGAATGAGCAGAAGGAGTTCCACACAGGGAGAGAGCCAGGCACGAGATTGCCAGGCAGAGAAAAGTGCGTGTGCAAGGCCTCGAGCCTGGCCAAGTTGGAGCACACCAGAGGAGGGCTTGGTGCCTAGAGTGGAGCTGAGACAGGGCATGGATAGAATTTGGAGATGCAGACAAGGGTGGGTTATATAAAGAGTTTAGGGTAGAATGCTTTCATAAGAAACATATTAAATTGGAGAGGCCTACTTTTCTGTGTCTAGCCCTCAGAAGAAAGATGCAGGCTAGAGATATACCTTTGGGCATTGGTGTTATTTGGATGGTGTTGAAGAAGTTAGGTATGTGGATGATGCTGCAAGGGAGGACTTGGGGGAATTTAAAGAGAAGTAGACCTGGGTAGTGCTCTGGAGATTGCCAACATTCGAATTAAGGCAGTGGAGTCAGTGAGATGGGCTCACCCCAGGGTGTCTGATGCCAGGACAGCTGAAGCAGGCTGGGATTCTCCGTAGGAGAAAGGGCCCAGCTGCTGCTGAGAGAGCCACTCAGGTGTGAGGTCAGGAGAGAGTAGGAAGGAGGCACTGGGTTTGGCAAACTTGAAGGTAACTGATATTCTTGCCTAGAGTGGTTTCGGTGGTGCCTTGGGTTGCCACATGAAATGGGTTCAGGAGAGACAGGGATCAAGAACTAGAAAGAGCTTAAGCAGACAAGTCTTAGAGGCTCAGCTCTAAAGGGAAATGAGAAATGGAGAAGACGGAAGGATGTGTGTGTTAAGGAAGGGTGTTGTTAGCTAAGGAGTAGGCTCACTGGCTCTTGGGAATGATTCAAAGAGGGAGAGATGGATGCCGTAGCATTAAGCAGTGAGGAGTGAGTTAGCACAGTGGCTTAGACTCGCTGTTGCCTGGAGACAATTGATGGAGTGATGGTCCAGGCCTATGTGGTTTTCTTACGCATTGAGAAGGAGTTAAAAAGTGCTTTTCTTGCAAATTATGGAATTTGCTTGTCAAATTTGATCTAAATAAAGGAATTTTTAAATGCATAATCTAAAATCAAACTGGTTTTCTTCATTTCTGTTCTACTCCCAAGTGATTCTGATGCCAGGCACGGTTTTTTTCTCATCAGCATCGTTCACTGCAGTGATTGCTATAGAAATCCTTGAGGTGTGAAAACTATTCCCTGTAGCAAGCACAGAATTTAAATGTTTCTGTTAGGAAAACAACTCTTAGGGCCACCTGACCATGGGAAGCTCTGCACTCTGTATCTCTTCTCTTTCCAGTGTAAAGATGAGTTTTGAGGACACTCTCCTTTAAACTATCAGTAAACTCTTTGGCTGCTTTTATTTAATTTTATATGTGACATAGCCTTATGAAATCATGGGAAAGATATTAAATGTTTCTCAAGTAAATAATGAGAAAATAAATATTCTGATCTGTTAAAGTTCATTTTATATATGATACAAAAAAAAAAAAAAACTTCATTACTTCATTAGTTGTTACCTAGTGTGCCCACTCTTTATTAAGGTCCTTAAAAAATTGGTACCTCTGGACTAACAGTTTTAGTCTGGATTGTTAAGCATCTAATTGTTTTATGCTTGATTTTTTAGTGGCAGGTTTATTATGTAATATATCCACTGGAAAAAATGGAAATGAATATTTTTAACATTTTATACTCATTCTTCAAAATTCTAGTAGGCTTGGATGGATTTCTGTTTTATTTCTGGCTTGTAATACCTCTTCACACCATCAGGAAGCATGTTAATTCATCCCAGAAATGCATTTAGACTTGGGAACAGTGGAGAGTTTATTTTGACCATGACAGTTCCAAATGAGGGTTGGGGGTTTATCTCTTACTTTCTTTATAAGCTGAAAAAGTGTGTGTGAAGCCCACCATATGGAAAACACTGTTATGCTTCCTAAGAGAAGTGTACCCAGTAAGCTTAAGTATGTAATTTTTTATAAAGCACAATGGTTTTGTCAGGCAAGTTATCCAAAACTCATCTAGGCACAACAATGAGATGATTCTAGAAGTTGGACCTAGACTGAATGTGGCAGAAATTTTTTCTTGTACTATTCAATGCCTGATGACATGGGAGAAGTCTCAGAGTAATAAAGGGCGCATGAGACGTCTTATTCTAGAAAAGCAAATTCAACTGAAGAGAGTTGTTAGCAATACACAGAGCTCTTAATCAAACATTTTCTTTTTCCCTAAAACATAATAGTTTCCATTTTTTTTTATTCTTAGAAGTGATTCTGAATTTCTCACAGTTGGATACCAGCAAGAAAAAAAAAGGACCTAGATCCTATAAAAAGGAATCATTTCCCATTTAGAAGTCACCTAATTAGGTATTTAGAACATCATGCACTATAAATAGGAAACCTCATGTTATTGCCTCAAGAAAGACAGGTCTTTATGTACTTCACTGAAATGACAAAATAGTCAAATATGTGGCTTTTTGGTTTTTATGCAATGCAGATACAGGGTATCTTTGTTTGGGCTTCCCAGAAGCAGGTCTTAAGATAGGGATAAATTGGGGGGTGGCCTAGTACAAGCCCTGAACCATAGTGAGGAGGACAGGACAGGGAAGGAGGAAGCTGAGCAAACCAGAGTGATGGTTTGGGGTGAGGCCTTGCCACAGTCTGATCTCATGGGGAGCACTGGAGTTTATTCTACCCTGAAGCAGGAACGTTGGGCTTTTGTACACCTGTGTTTGTCAGTCATTGACTAAATGAGGGATTGGCTGATGATGGGAGGGAGCAGGGAAAATGGGAGTGAAGGGTGAGAAGGAGAGTGGTTTAAACTAAGAGATAGCTCCAGTCACCCAAGGGCAACTGCTGGATAAGATGGCACATGAGGCCGGGCATGGTGGCTCATGCCTGTAATCCCAGCACTTTGGGAGGCCTAGGTGGGCAAATCACTAGGTCAGGAGATCGAGACCATCCTGGTTAACACGGTGAAACCCCATCTCTACTAAAAATACAAAAAATTAACCGGGTGTGGTGGCGGGCGCCTGTAGTCCCAGTTACTTGGGAGGCTGAGGCAGGAGAATGGTGTGAACCTGGGAGGTAGAGCATGCAGTGAGCTGAGATCACGCCACTGTACTCCAGCCTGGGCGACAGAGCAAGATTCCATCTCAAAAAAAAAAAAAAAAAAAAAAAAGATTGCACACAAGAGCTATTAACTCATAAGCTGAGCTCTGAGACAGGCACACTGGAGAAGCCCTAGGAATCCCAGGAAACCAGAGATGGAGAAGGCACAAATAGCTCAACTACAGAAATGAAGGCTGATGTGGTGTGTCCTATCACCAGAGTCTCTAGTATAGGGGCAGTTATCACCTAATGAATGACACCTCATGAAAGGAAGATTTTCTGACACCAGCTGGTTGCTGCAAAATCATGCAGGCACTAACCATCCAGCATTAGGGGAGACCCCACAAGTTAAGGGCTCAGAATTCCACCAGGCTGTCCTTCAGATGCCAGCCATACTTGTGGGGGAGGGTGGTCCCCAGGTCACCTGCATTTCTAAGCAACTGACTACAAATTCCAATTTCCATGACCTCCCCTGCACATCAGTGTGTTCATCAACCACTGAACTTTGGTGTCCAAAGTTTTTCTTGGGGTTTCATCTCATGGGCGTGACTGACTGAATCATCATCCATGTGATTGAACTCACTTTCCAGCTCCCTTCCCCAGAGGTTAGGTTTATGTTATGTGGCTCAAAGCCTCACTCCTCTAATCACATGATTGTTCATGCAGATGGCCAGCCATCCTGAGCCTCATCTTTCTTGTAGGATAAACTCAGGTATAATCCAAGAGGCTCACCAATAACAAAAACATTCCTATTACTCAGGATAGTCCCAGGATGTAATCTTCTTCCAAGAAATAAAAGACAAAGACCAACCATATTATTTACTATACAAAAGAAGAGTAGCCTTTTTGAAGAGTAGGTTTTACATTGAAGTTACCTGTAGACAGAAGAGAACTCAAGGAGTAACCCAGAGAGCACTGGGAGGACAGGCTTTGAAGAATTAACATAACTCTAAATTTGACCAGTTTGAGCAGTCAATAAGGTATCTTTAATTTACTTAATATTACCCATAATCATCAAAACTAATTCTAAGCTGACATAATATGAGCCTCACACATCTCATGAGTGTCAACAGAGACCCCAGATCACAATGAACAGAAAGCCAAATTGTTTAAGTAAATTTGTGAAAGGGGGTTATGTTGAAATATTTCACATCCCATTTTTTTAAAGTTTGGTCAGGCCTCCTAGGACTAAGAACCTCCATCTCTCTATCCTCTCTGAGTGGCCCATGTCTGCCTCTGTGTACATCTGCCCTGTCCTTCTTTTCCCAAAAGCCAGCTTCTCGATTCATCTTTCTGTCTGTACAAAATTTCATCACAGAATTCCCAAAATGGTAGCTTCAACTGCCAGGTTACATGGTCTTCATCTTGGTGCCCTCAATCTCTAATACTCAAACCTAATTTCCTGGAGACAGAATCTGATCAACCCAAAAGTCCACCTTTGGTTTTGTTAGCTGTGATTTTGCACAAGGTTGAAGTATTGAACGTGGGGTGGGTGGTCCCTGTTTGCTGCTCCAGACCCATAGTCACTGTTCTCACCCTACTGTCCCGTGGAAGTGAATGTGAAGCACTGTGTCACCAGCTCCTTTGTCCTCTGGCTTCAGGTTGGGTCAGGCAAGTGGGAGGCATGGCCAAGGAACTGCAGGGCAAGAGGAGAATGAGGTCAGGGATTGAGGCTGTAACAGCCCCTGTGCCAGGACACAGGTTTGCAGTGACTTAGCTTCCACCGGTTCCTGTTGGGTAGCTGACTCCCCAGCAGTAACACCTTTCTCCAGATTCTAGCAACATCTCCCTCCCTGTATTAGTCTGTTCTCTTGCATTCCTATAAGGAACTACCTGCTATAAGGTCATAACATTACCTTATTACTGGAGACTGGGTAACTTATGAAGAAAACAGGTTTAATTGACTCACCATTCTGCAGGCTATACAGGAAGCATGACTGAGGAGGCCTCAGGAAACTTGCAATTGTGGCGGAAGGCGAACGGGGAGCAGGCACATCTTCACACAGTGGAGCAGGAGAGAGAGAGAGAGAGCAGGGAGGTGCTACACACTTGTAAACAACCAGATCTCATGAGAACTCACTATCACAAGAACAGCAAGGGGGATATCTGCCCCCATGGTCCAGTCACTTCCCACCAGCCCCCTCCTTCAACACTTGGGATTACAATTCAACATGAGATTTGGGTGGGGACACAAATCGAGACCATATCACTCCCTTTGCCTCCTCAGATCTATACGTGGTAACGAAACTTCTGTTACTATCCCTGGGGTACTTCTGAATTCCTTGTTGGTTTTCCTGCCAATACCTTTTTAACTGTCACTTCATGTGACTTATAGCTCTTTCTTGCAAGCCATCTTTTTCAAGTGAGAACTTGACCAAATCTGGACTTATGGGGTATGTTAGATGACTGCTTCTTGTCTCAGAAGAAGAAAAATGAGCACAGAAAGGAAGTATCTGCTACTGTCTCAAAATTTTTGGAAGAGAATATAGATAGCAAGTTCATCATAGTTTTCATAACTGTTTTATTTAATTAATTTGTATATTTATTTACTTCATCAAAACCTTAGTTCTTTGGTGATGTGGTTTTCAGACTGTTCCAAGGCACCCAGGGACACTCCAGGATATTTTAAAATTTCAAGGGAAATACAAAGATGCTCAGCAAACTACTCTTGAGATAGTTCATAGTTTCAACATTAGATCATGCAGCATTCCTTTGTTCACATCGTGTCTTTGCAAAGCTGGGTTTCTGTTGTTGCTGTGAGCAAAAACCAGTATGATGCAGATATTAAGATGCAATGGGAGATGTAGGTGGCAGTCTTGAATAAGAATCCGTGTTCTGTAAAGTTATGCAACACTCAACAGGCACATTGGCCACTGATACATCATTAGTATTTCACCATGATTATCGAAGAATGAAATAAAAATATTATATTTTATTTTCATATATGGTGGTGCTAGTGGTTTTTCGTATCAACTGCTAAGTTGTTTGGGCATAATACTTAAGTTGCTTTGGCCTCACTAAGTAATAAACAAAACTCCTAAGAATTTCCTTTAGTCTAGTAACATGACAAAAAGAATTAATGAGTATTATGAACCAGGAAAACTCAGGAACCTCTGCATTAGTGGTTTTATTTTTGCAGTTAGCTTTATAATAATGTCAGAAGAACTATAATAATGTCAGAAGAAGTTTATCACCAGTCTTCCTTCAATCACAAGTATTTGTGTGTTCTCATATAGAAAACTAACTAAGGATGATCCCAATGGCAGAAACTTCATAGCCATCACCCTGAGAACCTAGTGGCTGCAATTAAAATCTCACTTTTCCAGCTCATGAGAAGCCTGCCTTGCATCATCTAAATTGTTTGTTTGCTTTGTTGAGTTCTATTGTTGGCTTGTTTTATTGCATTTATTCTAATGACCTTGATTTCTTTAGGGGGAGAGTACAAAATTTAATTGATTAAAAATAAATGCCAGCAAATGTTTTGCGGAACGACTAAAGGGTATTTAATGAATATCCCATCTTGGTGCACATTGAACCATCATGAGTAGTACATGGAATTTCCACAAAAGAGCTGCCAGCCCCAAATGTGTAAGGCTTGCCCATTTTGACATTCAAGTGGATTCTCTGGTGATGTATATGTAAAAATGTCTTTAAAACTTAGTGTCATATTGTGATGGACTGAATTGTGTTCCCTCAAAATTCATATGCTGAAGGCTAACCACCTCAGAATGTGACTGTATGTAAACATAGGGCCTTTGAAGAGGTGGTTAAGGTAAAATGAGATCTTTAGGGTGGGCCCTAATGCAATCTGACTGGTGTCTCTATTAGAAGAGGAGACGGGGACACACAGACACACCAGGGTGGTGTGCTCACAGAGAAGAGACCCTGTGAGGTCACTGAATTTTTGTCCTCTCTGAAACTCATGTTGAAGTTTAATTGCCATTGTAACACTATTAGGAAGTAGAACTTTTACGAAGTGATTAGGTCACGAGGGCTCTGACCTCATGGGTGGGATTAACACCGTTATAAAAGGGAGTTAATCCCGTTTTTTCCACTTGATCTTTTGTGTTCTGCCATGGGAGACCAAGCATTCCTCCCCTACAGAGGCTGCTGTGCTCAAGGCTCCTTCCTGGAATTAGAACTGCCAACCCTGCCATCACCTTGATATTGGACTTTACAGCTTCCAGAACTGTGAGCTGATAAATTTCTGTTTTGTATAAGTTACCCAGTCTGTGGTCTACTGTTATAGCAGCATAAAATAGGCCAAGTCACAGCAAGAAGGCAACTGTCTGCAAGCCAAGGAGAGAGGCCTCGATCAAACCTAACTACACATTGGTCTTGGGCTGTAGCCTTCAGAACTGTGAGGAAATAAGTGCCTGCTGTTTAAGCCACCCAGTCTATGGTATTTTATTAGTAGTAGTAGTAGTAGTTGTTGTAGTCGTAGTATACTATTGCACATATTTAGCAAAGCCCACTCCTTTTGATTGTGGTCTTTGAATGCTATTGTCTGGGAAAAACAGCTGCAGTCTTGTCCATTTGGGAAAACATGAGATGTCACTTGGTGTTTGGGGCAAAAATAATACATGTTCTCTGACCGAAATTTACAAGAAATCAGAGTATGGTGCCAATGGGTTTAAAAATTTGTCTTTTCATTCTTACAGGACATGGTTTACAGAAAAACATACACCAGGAGAGGAAGGAAGGTGGTTGGGGTAACCCCAAGAGTACACTCTGGGGAGAGTGCTTTTGAGTACCTTTCGGTCTTTGATTCTATCAAGGGAAGCAGTTGCCAGGCATGCCCTTTCCTGATGAGTGTGATTAATGAAACAACCAAAGTTTCATTTGTAATAGAAAAGTTTTTGTTCTCCTCTTCCCAAATGGTTTCAGTGATGCATCCTTTTATAATTACACTATGACTTTATGCAGCATATTTTGGTCAGACCAAAAAGGACATTCCAATTCAAAGTAGGCCTTGTGAATCACAGCACTCACTATTTTTCTCCTTTATTTGGAGTCCATGACTGTTTCGCAGCGTTTTGCAGCCTGTCATTTCCTTACGGATGTGCTTACTAATATCATATTTAAATCTCCAGGTGAGATTGGCCGTGGCATCCTGTGTTGTTATTCCTATACCTCTGTGCAATCTCGTCTCTGCATTGTCCTATTACATTTGATGTCAACATTTAGGTCCACATCCTTTCATCAGGTGTTTTCTGATTCAGTCATAATCAGCGGGGCAGTCTGCACTTTTTTTGTGTAATTCCAAATTGACCTTCTATTGTGTAGATTACGAATGCGACTATAGGTAGGTCACAATGCCAGTTGCAAATGCGATAGCAATGCAACCTCCCCCTGGTACCCACAAAAGGCATTTTATGCCTTCTGTGTGCTATGTTAATAGAAGGGGAATACGCCACATGTTCACCCTAAAATGGAGTATTATTTTCTCCTAAACTAAGCTGGATAAATCAGAGTCTCTAATAGCCTTGGTCATGCTTTTAAATAAACCTAAATACCTGTCAGCTTTCAAATTTTTAAATGAGTGGGTGTGGACCACATGTGTCACCTATTAAGTGGTGGTGAATGAAGAGAATTAGAAATGGTGTTTAAATGAAGCAAAACTTCATTGATTCAGATTAATTAGAGAGACGATCTGTCTAAATTAATGAAAAGTCTGAATTAGAGTGTGTTAAAGTTTCTTTTTTAAGCATTTAAGTCCACTGAAATCACCAGAACCAGGCAAAGTGTATATTGTTTGGTGCGGATCCTTAGGAGAGCTGATTTAAGACTAGTAAAATTGTTGTTTTAATTGGTGTATAATTTCATGTTTCTAAGTTTTTGAAAGGCATTGAGATGCAGCACTTAAAAATGTGTCCTCCTGTTGTGTCATTACTTTGGGAGACAGGGTTTGGGAAGACACAGAGACTGGCATTTTTAATAAGCCTCTTGGAAGATCCAGGACCATTCAGGAATTTGAGTTTCTGAAATAAGCAGGTCAAACGTCTTTGGAATAAGTAACATTCATTCAACTATCTGAACTCAAAAAGACCAAAGAGATCATGATTTCTATAGGTCTCAGTGGCGATGTAAAGTTTAGGTAATCATTGATTTGTTGCCTGACCAATGTAAGATGCAATTATCCAAACATCAGACTGGGTCAGGAGACAGTGTTTCGGCTGTCCGGACGGAGACTAATAATGCTCACAAACATGCTTTGTAGTGTATAGATGCTCTCGGAATTGGGCTTGAAGCTGTGTTGAGACAGAAGGTAGTAGGGAGAAGATCTGGTAGTGTTGCTTTGCAGAAACGATGTGCAGAATAGGTCAAGAATGAAAAGGAAACATCTGCTCTATTTTGGATGCGAGCGAAGTGGAATAGGAGTTTCAGTGATAGTGATTCCCATGATTCCCTCTGCTTTAACTTATCATAAAGGACTAAGAAATCTCCTTTGGAGAAATGTAAAGCTCCATGTAACTCTTCAAAGATATTCCATCATAGAAATTGATGACGGTGTTGCTTTTTCCTTTTCCATTTTTATCTTTGTAACTTCCTCATACAGCTCATTTGTTTCATCTTCTCTTTTCCCATAGTGGAGAGGAGCTAAACCCTGAAGCTAAGATTGTTCTGTGTGCTTGAAGTCAAAGAGAGAATGGACAGAAGAGTAAACAGAGTGACAGTACCCTCCTCTGCAGAAAATAGGGAAGCCATAAATCTTCATGGCTTGTGGTGTTTTCTTCTATGGAGTCCTGAGTATTGGAAACTCCATGTTATTCCCTTTTCTCTGGTTCTAAACTATAATCAAGTGAAACTTCTCCCCATCATTTTCAAGTTTGCAGTCACTGAACTGAGAAGTACAGGTCTGGATTTCTGCATGGTTAATTCGGCTTTCTCTTCTTGGAGGGAAACTGTGTTCTCAATGAATTAATTTGTGGGAGGAACTTTCTATCACGATCTGAGGATCTTCTAGGCTCATGTCTTCCAGTTGACTTTTAATGAGTTGCTGGAGCAGTTCGGAGAAGAGCAAAGGGCCCTCCAAGCTGCCATACTCTATTTTTGTCTAGTTATTGGCCAGACATGAGCCCTATCAACTTATAAGATTTAGCCCTTCATTCCAAATATATCTGGAAAAATAACATGATGTCTGCTATTCCAAAAGACTTAATAGCAACAGATGTGGTATAAAAAGAATAAAGAAAATAATAATCATGACCAACAGTACTATCTATTTTGTAATGGAAACTTCCATAGGAAATCAAATTGCAATGGACTCCCCATTTTTGGTTCTACTCTTTTAGCCCAAAGCCCTAATAACATCCACTATTAAGACTGTTGGTGTTTCAATTTTCTTTATACCTTTCTCTCTAACTCCACTCCTCCTCATTTGGAGGGACTTCAAATTAGAAGATCCTAGCACATGACCTAAGGATCATTGGATGTCATTAACCAAAGCACAGTGTTCCTGATTGTCACTAAATGACTCATAAAGAGCAGAAACCCTGAGGCCACTACACATAGCAAATTTAATTCTTAGAGGGCTGTGAGAAATGCTAAGGAGATGGGATTGGGATTCTCTGCAGCCATGTCTGAGAGATCAGTTAAGGAAAACTGTACCTGATCATTTTCTCCCCCAGGCAAGAGCGTTGCTTTCTGTAAGCCAAATTGGATGCTTATGATATGTGGTGAGCTTACTGAATATTCATTCCCAGCTCTCTTCATCATGTTCTTGTCTTCCCTTTTATTTTCCTTTGACTTATAATTGGTGTTTTTGCATATTTATGATCTGCTTTGTTTTAAGCTGATGACCTGTGTCAAATGCTATAACTTTTCTCCTTTGACATTGTGCAGTTAGTTCATAGAAAAAAAAAAAAAACTGTCATTAAGTGATGGCATTTCCCACATTACCAGGAGCCTGGCTTTGCCCTCAGCCTGCAGGGTGCTGCCTGGTATCTGCGTGGGCCATTTTAGTTTGCCACCCCAACATGAGGTTAAGAATTAGAATAGTAAACTCTTTAAAATGCATAATACATCAGAGCCACAAGGAGGAATCTGAGTGGTCACCTAACTCATGTGATAATTTCTCAAATGTTTAAAGACAATGACCTGATACCCTTAAATGTTTTCTTCCCAGGTGAAATAGTCCTCAGATGGGTCACACTTGTGCCTCATAACCTGGGTGAGAGCAGCCTGACCCTCCCTTCACTCTCTTCTCAACAGGCACAGATGCATAAGCTGAACCAGTAAAGGCTCCATGGGCATATGGTCTCCAAGAACTTAACATAACTTTAAATGATGAAAGTACTTTGCAGCATAAATACAAATGCTTTATAAAGAAAAAAATCAGTTTCTTACAAAATAACATGTGTCTCTTTAGAAATTCCTCAGAAATGCCTTCCCCATGCCCTGGAGGGGGTTGCGTGTGCGGTGGAGAAATCTGGCCGTATGCGTATGAATTGGGGCTGTGTAGAATGTACAGGGATAGTCTGGAGAGCCTCTCCCGGCCTGGGGGCAGCCCTTAGGTCACTTAATTTTTTAGACCTTTTGTTGCCCAGTCTATAAGATGAAATAATAAAACAAGTGCCTTCTCCTGATTGCGTTGCTCTCTGTACTCTTAAGGTAAAAAGATATGAGGTATATTTAGAAGGGTTATGGTGGTCATTATGAAAGGAGCAAAATAATAATAATAATTTGCTAGTAGACAGCATGCTTCCGAGAAGTACAGGATTCATTAATTTGCATCCTCTGAGAAGCATGCGAAGTGTTGACAAATCACCCCACATTTACATCAAGAGAAGATGGGGAGCAGTGCGGACAGCAACCTTCTGTGAGGATGTGTGGGCATGGTTCCACTTACACAGATTCCAGACCCCACACATGCTCGATTTTAAGACCTGGTTTTAATCTTCAGGGTAAACCTTGACTGCTGTTATTACCTTAAATAATTTATTTCCTTCTAAGAGATCTCTGGAGGCCAAGTTCCTCTCCTGTTTTCTGACAGATGTGAAAGTAGCTAAATGAAGCAAGAAGATAAAAGGATACAGCAAGATGGTATGATGTTATAAAACAAACTCAACATTGTGGAAATAGGATTGTTTGTCAGAGGTTCTGCTTAATAGTCCTCTGGAAAATAAAATACTTTGATATTATTTTTGAAAAGAAAATTGTAACCTAATCACTTTCTTGCAGCTCTAGGTCTTGTATAAAGTCATTTCATGCATGCATCATTTTAAAAGAAAAATTATTTAGGACATCAATTGTATTTGTAAATGTGTGTCATTATCAAAATGCCAAGGTCAATTCAATTAACCTTAGAATATAGGGATGAAACCGGGTATTAGGAACAGGCTTATAATTCGATAAGTTTTCCATCAGGAAAGACATATCATATTCTATTTTACATTAAAGCCCTATGTTGTTTATTGCTTAAAAGTTTTCCTTTGAATATAGAAATTAAAAATCAGTAAATGCATTCTTTCCCATTCTCTGTAGATAGGAGGGGTTCAAATTACATTTGTTGGAAGCAATGCAGCATCCAGAATGAATTACTCCAAGAAGGTTTTTCCTTACCTGCTGTGGCAGTGCAAATGTGCCAGTAGAATGTGGCAGTCGGAGAGTATTGGCTGGAAGACAGGCAGCAAGAAGTGCAAAACCTTATTGCTCTCCAGGCGGCCTCCCCTTGCTTGGAATGAGCTTCTGTTGTCAAATGTTTGGAAACCTCTCAATGGACAAGAAACATTTGCCTGGTCAGCTACACTGGCTCTGTGCACAGGGCCAGGCAGCACGGTGGAGAGCACCCTAAATTCAGTCTACTGCCGCAGAGGAGGGACTACCCTATACAGGCTGCCTCAATGTAGGGGAAGAAAAGCCTGTGGCAAGCTCTGTTGCAACAAGGGCCTCCGAGCGAAGAGAATTCAGAGGAAATAAGTGGGGAGTGGGATTCTAGGAAAACAGGATAAGACAGTACTCGCATTCCAGAGGGTAGAGACTCGCATTGGAGCCTCAGTGTTGGTATCAAAGTGCCCCATTTCTATGCCCTGCAGAGGAAGCCCAGGGACAGATGATGGCTTCATTCAGTTCTGTTGCTTCCACTTGGTTTTTATTGTGGAGGAATTTACTCCCTAAAATGTTGACAGGTTTGCTTCGAAGGCATTTTCTGAGGAGGAAGAGAAAAAGCTCTCATGAATAATCACTGAGTCATTTTTATTATTATTTCAGCTACACCTAATAAGGAAGGAGTTAGTATTTTCTAATTCTGAGCAGCATGGTTTGTGTTGGCTTCTCTCATTTCCTGCATTCTTTGGTGCGCTGTTCTTCAAAGCATATCCAGCAATGACAAGATCTGAAGAACTTATAGCAAAGCAGATGGTCATTTCGCAGAAGCAGAGTATGGCAGGACTTAACTGACAATGCACCATTGGACATGGTGCTGAAATCAACTCCTGTTCAACTAGGGGAGGGTCCCCTCAAATCGGAAGCCAGGAAGGTCATCCGGACTTTCCACATGCTCCAGGATTGACATTCTCAGAAGAGGTGATGTGTCAAAGTATGGCCTTGGGAAGGAAGAGAGCCCTGTGATGCTAGAAAATGTGTAGAAGTAACACTGAAGACAGCCACATTGCTCTGAAGCGCTGGGCTGCTGCACCCGCTTACACACAGACTGTGAGCACATATGCCTTCCACACAGAGCACGTGCGTTACCTGCATATCACATGCATACACATCACCCAAGCATGCATTTCACACACAGATTACACACAAGTTACATGCATGTATGCACACCACATGCATATACCACACACAGATCACACACACAGAGGAATTCCCAGTAAAGATTTTAATTATCCATTCTAATGGGGAGGAGATAAAATATAGATGCATAACTGGACATTATGGGGGTTAGCTGTGAGAATATGGGTGAGCTTTAGGATCTCCCTGGCCCCAAATCTCTCTGAAATGAGTGAGTTACATGAAACATCATTGAAGGCCCCTTCTAATATGCATGATTCTGGACCTCACTTCTATTGTGCATCTGCATTTATTCAGAGAGAACCTCATCACATCATTCTTCCAATTCTAACTCTGTCCTTTTTTTCCCCCTGTATCCCAAACATTTATTTTCTAGGACTTGAGGAGGCTAATAATTAATATCACTGTTTTCCTCTTGGGTTCAGAACCCTTTGAGAGATAGACAAAGGCATTGGGTAGATAGAGAACAAAATGTCAGCTTATTACTCTTACACCTATTTGGAGAGTGCAGTTAGGAATAAATGATCTTGCTGATTATCCCCTGAGTTTACCCATCTTTCCCTACAGCCATCTGCCCTCAAATCAAGGTCTTTCTCAGCACAGAGGCAAGTGGCCCACTAGGTCCACTGCTTCGCTGAGAATGCAAAACATGAAGATGATCACCCACTTTAGGGAGGAAGACCCTGCTTATGGGGGAGGATGGGCTAAGATGCAGAGAGTTCATATCCTTTTCCCAAGCCCTCCAGTTAGACCGATTCCTCCTGCTCTCCTTGGCAGAAGTGACCCCCCTACAGAGAGGGAGGACAGCTATGATTCTCTGTTCAGTCCTGTCATGGGGAACCTTGAAGATTTAGGAATAAATTTCCCACGATGGGTTCCAGCCACTCCTGCTCACCACGTTGGATGATTAATGTGATAAAGTGGTCTGTGTTATGGGGAGATTCTTAGGGAGGAGCATAGGATATTTGGAACTGATGCTGCTGAGTTGTTATTAAAGCCACTAGTGACCTGTCTTGGTGATAATACAAGTCATATGGAAATGGAGGGTAGGTTGGATTTTAACCAGATATGTCTATCCACTCACAGACAGGTCTGTAGGTCTTGCCCTGGACACACAAGAGCTTGCTCCATGTGAATAGTGGGCTACACTAAAAAGACTATTGTCATACACTGTTGATGAGAATGTAAATGGAATATTTCCTGAGAGCAATTTTGCAATATGTATCAAGAATTTAAAAATACTTGTGGCTTTTCAGTAATTATGTCTGAGGAAATGATCAAATATGAAGCCAAAGCTTTATACATGAGGTTGACCACTATAGCATAATGCAAATGCACAGAATATTGATAAGTATTAAACAATATGGACATATCTAAAGGACAATCCAGTCACAGAACTGAATATTATCTAAGCATTTAAAATCTTGTTTCTACGGAACTTATATGATCTAAAAAATATCTTATTAAATGTTAAAGCAAAGGACAAAAACTACATTCAGAATGAACTGAAGTTTTTTGGAACGAGAGAGAGATCTTGACAAAGTAGAGTATGCCACCGATTTTGAGAACATGGAGGAAAACGGAGTAGGTAGACAAGGCCATATGGACAGCAGAGTGTTCTGCTCGGGCAGGACAATTACAGATTATTTTTAGTTTTTCTTTATATCTTTGTTTTTCTCCCAAATTGTATGAACATGAATTGTTTTTATCATCAAAAGAATAATGAGTTTTATGTTTTGAAAGACTACCATATTTCTACATAAACAAAAGATAATGGGTGAATGTCAGTTATCCAGGCTCAGCAAGTACAGTTTTGGTGTGAGGGCAGTTTGTATTAGTCACCTAGTATCGCAATAATGCTGCGTAACAACCATGAAATCTCAGAAGTACACAATAATAGACTGCAGGTTGAC
Source organism: Macaca mulatta (assembly GCF_049350105.2). Classification (NCBI taxonomy): domain Eukaryota; kingdom Metazoa; phylum Chordata; class Mammalia; order Primates; family Cercopithecidae; genus Macaca; species Macaca mulatta. The sequence goes on from NC_133411.1 coordinate 8,693,578, forward strand.
TAGGACAGCTCTGCTCTATGTGTCTCTCATCGTGGGACTGGTGGGCTACCCGGAAATGTTCTTTTCCTAATGAGGTGCAAGAGAGTGACTTGAAAAACAAGTCACTCTGGATCTGGATCTGGCTCATGGTTATTTCTGTCCACATTGCATTAGCAAAAGCAAAGCAGATCTCATGACTGAGCCCAAAGTCAAGGGAGGGACTACAAAGTTGTCTACCAAAGGGCATGGATCCAAAAACAGGGTAGAACTCTTCTGGAGACTGATGTTTTCTGTTAAGCAAATAAAAATGTTACTTTGGAAGCAGAAGTAAAATTAACTTCCCGCAGTTATCTCTCTGAAGACAATTGCTAATGTGTGCTTCGTTTTGATTATATTCACGAGTGAGAAATAGTCACCCTATTGAGCAGTTCTTTCTGTCTCTTTAGATCCTGGCCAATGTGATCATTTTCATCTGTGGGAACCTGGCGGGAGCCTACCATAAGCACCTCATGGAACTTGCTCTTCAGCAAACATATCAGGACACCTGTAATTGCATCAAGTCCCGGATCAAGTTGGAATTTGAAAAACGTCAACAGGTAATGCATGTTTTTCATCTTACATCCACATTACTTTAGGCATTATCAAAATGATGCTGTTACTATTAACGTTGAATGTGGTTCATTCATTCATGAGCTTCAGAAAAACCAGAGAAGACACCCTGGGCTCTGCACCTGGGAAGTGTCTTAGTCTGCTTAGTGCTGCTATAAAGGAATACCTGAGGTTGAGTAATTTATCAAGAAAAGAGGCTTATTTGTCTCATTGTGCTGCAGGCTGCACAAGAAGCCTGTGCCATATCTACTTCTGATGAGTGCCTTTGACTGCCTCCACTCATGGATAATGGGTAGTGTGCAGGGATCACTTGGTGAGAGAGGAAGCAAGAGAGAGGCAGAGAAAGAGGGGCAGTGCCAGGCTCTTTTGAACAACCAACTCTCATGGGAACAATAGAATGAGAACTCACTCAAGCTTCCTTCCTAGGGAGGGCATTTATCTGTCCATGAGGGATCCACCCCCAAGACACAAACACCTCCCACCAGGCCTCACCTCCAACACTAGGGATCAAATTTCAACATGAGATTTGGAGGGGACAAACATCTAAACTGTAACAGAAAGTTATGATCAAAAGAGCAAAGATGGCATCTTCCCCATGCAGCCTTCAGACCCAGGGACCCAGGATCACCCACAGCCAGACACACCAAGCATCCTCAACAAGTGGCTGGGGAAGTCAAATAAGAACAGTTCGTGACGAAACTCACTTCTGGTTAGTGTTTGTGGCAAGCGTTTGCACCAGCAGAAGTACGAGCCCCCACCCTCCACCCCCGCCCGCTCACCGCACTGTGCCATCATCGCAGCGCTTCCTACAGCACCTGTTGCCCACGTAGGATGAAATGTTGGAGTCTTCCTCAGGGAGGTGATTGAAGAGTCTGGGGAGGAGCCAGGTGTCATTGTCAGGGGTATCCTAGGTTGATTGCTGTGGGTGACACAAATGCACATCAGGGAAATACATAGACTGCAAGGAAGCATTACAGAAAGCAAGCAATGGAGACAATAGGAGATGTGCGGGGACAAAGATATCACCAAGCATGGTGGAAAGCAGGCACAATAGATGTGCATGGAGAAGAAGCCATAGAGGGGCCCTGGATTTGCTGTGCTTCACTCCGGGTGATGGCGGATCAGCTGTGTGTTCCTGGGTTTGTGTATTTCTCACTGGGAACCCAGTCTGTAAAGCTAATAATTAGCATGGCTGGCTATAAACCCTCTGCTCCCCCTCCCTGTGGGCCTTCATCATATTACCTATGCTCTTAGCAGTGTTTGGCATATCATGGATTCTTAATTATTGTTTGTTATGTTGTACTGAGTTAGTTCACCCTATAAAATTTCATCAAAGTGTATTGTGGTGGGAGCAAAAAATATATCCTCTAAATGTTGGCACTAGTCCTTTGTCTGTGTGTGGACTGCTGAATGGTAATCACATTCTTTTTTGAAAACAGAGATACAGGATATTCGTTCATTCATTCAACAAATATTTAGTGAACACCAAGGCTGTGGCAGGCATGGCTCTAGGCACTGGGATATAACTGTAAACGCTGCCTTTGCATTGGTGTGATTGGCAAATATTATGGTTTGTTTTTTAAAAATACATTTTGTCTTACCACCTATATAGCAAAGGTATTCGGGAACCGATGTTTTTGTTTGTTTCTTTGTTCTAGATGTGTCTCAAATTCTGAATTCAAAATTAAGAGACATAGACAGTTGTTAACTTGGGACTATTATCCAGTTTATCCTTATATACCTATTTTCAGTAAGTTTTACATCTGGGTTCTAGAAAATTCCACAGTTTCGACAAGTAGCACTGAGCATTCGTGGGTGGTCCTGCTGTAGCGCATGCTACAGTTCAAATGTTTTGGGAGAGTTGGTTTCCTTTCTCAAGCAGTACAGACTGGAGCAAGTTGGGCCCGACAGCCATGTCTAACTTTTTTTTCATCAGCTCTGTCATCTCCTTCAAAATAGCACCAAAGCTACAGAGAACAGAAATTCCAAGTAGACGGATTACGTAACCTAATATTTTTAGGAACAGCCTTGATAAAAGCAGTGTCAGGTCACTGACCTCACCTGCACATCATATTTCTCTGAAGAGACCTGAGCGGCCAAAAGCACATGGCGTCCCTTGCCACAGTGAGCTGAGGGTTAGAGGAGCCACACTGACCTTGTGGAGCTCAAGAACTAGACCATGATGGGAGACATTAGAAAGACATGCATCTACTAGTTTCAGAAAAGAAGCCAGTGATTCTTTTAAAAATAAAGAAAGTGAGAAGGGACACTTTAAAGAAATAAGAAATGATATTAAATATGTTTAATAGAATACAGCTTTACCTCACAGGAGCATTTTGTCACAAGCGTTGGAAGTCCATTTCCAGAGTCTACTCCTAGAATGCAGTACCTTTCTGGTTAAGGCTTCCGAGAATATGTGTCTATGATGAGATGTGTTTGCACTTTTCTCAGACCAGCATGTAATTAAATGGGAAGAAGAGATTATCTTGGTTTAAAAAAAAAAAAAAAGCCATCAGTAAGGTATAATCTGATAGATTTAAGGAAACAAAAAAACTGGCCAGTGGCAACCTGTGTGACCTTCATAGAAGGGCGAGGCCCCGGAGACACTGAGGCCCAGTAGGGCCACCGATCAAATTCAGGTTTGGGTTCCACATGTCACTTCCTGCTCGCCCTGCATCACAAATCACCTTTTGCTTCATCCACAGTCACTGTGGCCAACAGTAATGTCCTTCAGAGTTCTTCATTCAGGAAGGATATGTGTTGATCAGCCAGAAAACAGTGTCAGTCATTGTTTAGATACATAAATAGCATCCAATTTAATGTACACGTTAGCAGCTGTGTCAGAGAGAGCTGCTGCTCCCAGAGGTTGAGAGGCGGCCACCTTGGGAGTTCCTTGGCCTCGTTTCACAGCCCCACTCTCTGCTGTCCTTCCTCCTTGGAGAGGATGCAGTGGCGGGTGAGCCCAGCAAGCCGTCCCTCTTCACCCAGGATGGGAGTGTGCGGGGGGCGGGGGGCTATTGAAACTATTGGGACCTGTCTAATGATTCTGAAATCTTTTCAAAATTGCAAAACTCCATGCTTTCTTTTCTTCAAATTTTGTGACATTTTTCAGATGCAAATGAGATGAATTTCTAAAGATCAAAGCCCATGCTTGAATAAAGTGGCTATTTGTACTATAAGATTTTGAGGGAAGAAGGAATGAAAAATGTTGCTAGAGATTTTCTCGGAGTTGTGTTCTTGCCTTAAAAGTGTTCTCATTATGAACAATAAAAATCATGACTTCTTACAAGGTAGGGAAAAGAACGCATTGCATTGGAATTGAGGCCACCTTTAGAAACTGAAGGTATTCACCTGTCTCGAGTTGACTTTTGTCTTAAGTTTCATATCCCGCAGTAAAATCCGCGGCTGTTTCCTGAACACCATGTAGTGTGGCAGATGGCTCTTATCAGACCTGAGAAAACATATTTCAGTGAGTGTTGCTCTCTGGGGTATGTAATAGGCTCTCAGGAATTAATGAGAGCTGGATTCACAGCAAAACAAAAACAGTGTTTGCTAACTGCCTAGGCAGTTGAAATAAATGCTGTTTCCGTAGGAGTAAAAGCCAGGTTTGCTATTTCATAGAGGGAGAATAAACCCTCTTTGATTTATATATTGTATTTGTTTTAAAGTAATTTAACAATTTTTGTGTGTGTGTGTGATTTACTTAATCTAAACCATCCTGTGGATCAAATATGACAGAACAGTCCTTTTAGTAAAAAATGCTGGTCAAGCGAGGCACAGGGACCCCATGCTATACCTGGATTCTGCAACTCTCTGTGGGGGTTAGTGACCCAGTAGTCTTTCTGGCTGTCCTTGGATACAAAATTGTCTTCCTCTCTGCAGAATTTAGTGGAACAACAAAGTGATCCTTGGGTGGTCATGGTTGGGTAGATAATGACAAACTTTCCTGTTTTTAATCCTAATGTGATAGCAGGTATTACAATGACTTTATTGAATGCGTTTTATGGCTCATTTGTTTTGCAAGGTGAAGAGTTTTTGAAGTTTTTCTAGATTTGGGCTGCTAAAATTTGGAAAATCAAACAGAAGCAAGTACTATTTCTTTAAGTTTTTATAATTTCCCGGGTAGTTTATGTAGTACTTTATGTGTACTGTTGTATCAGACTCCTATTGCTGCTATAATAAATTTCCACAAATTTGATGGTTTAAAACAGAACAGATTTTTTATCTTACAGTTTCAGAGGTTATAAGTCCAAAATCAGTCTTACTGAGCTAAAGTCAAGATATTAGCAGGGCTGTTTTTCTCTGGAGATTTTGAAGGGAGAATTCATTTCCTGGCCTTTCCAAGCTTCTGAAGGCTGCTTGCATTCTTTGGCTCCCAGATCCTAGCCCCTTTTCCATATGTAAAGTCATCAGGATAGAATCTTTGAATTGCTTTCTCTCTTCTCTCTCTCTCTCTCTCTCCTTCGTGTGTGTTTTTTTTGTTTTTGTTTTTGTTTTTTTTTTTTTGAGACATTGTCTGGCTCTGTCACCCAGGCTGGAGTGCAGTGTCATGATCTCAGCTCACTGCAACCTCTGCCCCCTGGGGCTCAAGAGATCCTCCCACCTCAGTCTCCCAAGTAGGAGGGACTACAGGTGTCCACCACCACACCTGGCTAACTTGTTATTTTTGTATTTTGTATTTGTTTCGCCATGTTGCCCAGGCTGGTCTTGAACTCCTGAGCTCAAGCAATCTGCCCGCCTTGGCCTCCCAAAGTGCTGAGATTACAGGCAAGAGCCACTGAGCTGGGCCTGTCTCTGACTTTTGATTCTGCTGTTGCATCTTCTTCCCTTTCTCTGACTCCAACCCTCCTGCTTTACTCTTATGGCTTCTATAATTACACTGGACTAACCAGGCTAATCCAAGATAAACTCCCCATTTCAAGATCTTTAATTTAATCACATCCACAAAATTCCTGGTTTGCCAGGAAACCTAACATAGTCCCAGATTCCAAGGATTAAGATGAAGATACTTTTGTGGGACCGTTAGTCGGCCTACCACTCTCTGTCTTCTTTATTCCTACAGCAACTCTAGGACCTAAGTCCCTTTTCCCATTTAAACCGAATAAAGAAACTATTCACATTACTTGGCCCAGATCACTCAGTGAGTAAGTGTAACTTCCAGGGCCCTTCTGTCTTTCATGTTGGTTTTGCATGGGTTTTCTGGTCTGATCTCTGGGAATGTTAACTGGAGATTTTCCAGGACATGAAGGACTCTTTGATGGAAGTCCTACAAAGAGTAGAAACAACTCTGAGCAACTTTAAGCATCCAACATTGTATCCTGCTGAGAAGCCAGTCAGTAGCTGTTCTTCCATTGAATTCTCATGCACTAACATGAAGCAACAGAAATCAGCTGCCGCCCTGCTCCCTCCATGACCATGCCGAGGCATGGGGAGAGTTTGATGCCAGCCATGCCATCCCCAAAGATCCCTCCAGGATCAGCTTTCTTTTTCTTGGAGGCAAGGAGATTGAACAGAGGACTCTGAAGCTTTGTCTGCTTGGACATGTGGTGGTGAGTTATTCAAAACAGTCTTTTACCAACCCCATCTCTGCATGTTCAGTTTACTTTTCACCAATGAAATAGACCTTAGGCGGACTCATCAATGACAAGACTAATTGTTTTACCCAATTGTCTTCACCTGAGTTGGTACGTGGACTTGAGTTGAGGCATCTCAACAGTTATGTACCTTTTCATAAAGCCAAGCTGAACGTTAGTCATGTGAGAGGAATTCAAGCCAGTGAGGCTTTCTCACTGCAGTTGCTGAAGAATTAAAGCAGCACATTTTAATGTAAATGTCATCCCTGAGCTTTGAGGTACAGGGCTGGGGGACATGCCCAACAGAGAGCCTAACAGGAGAAACACACATCGTGCGGTAGGTACAGTTTGGCTCAGATACAAAGGCCTTTCCTGGGTTCTGGCATCTCAGACCATTAATTAAACTCTCCCACATCCCCCACTTATGTTTTTGAGATCTCCACTTTTCATCTTTTATTAAATCATTAGTTGTGTCATTCTTTCTTTGGTATCTCTTCCTTGATAAAGAGGCCATAACTTACATCCATCTTGGTCACCACATTTTTTTCATTTTATTAAATGATTAGTATATGCTTTTCTCTTTGGCATCTCTTCCCCAATGCAGAAGGCATAGCTTAAGCCAGTGTTGGTTATTGCTTTTTTCTCAACTCTCATTAGTGAAAGATTAAATGATGTGGAAGATGACACATACACTTTACTTGAAAATTGAAAACAAAAAAAAAAAAAGAAGAGCTGAGATGTCATAAAAGGTTCTCATCACAGTGTTTGCTATTCCAATCCATCAGAATGAACTTCAAGAAATATTTTCACAGTTTGCACCCCATTGTATTATATGGGTTACTTAAATTCTCATGAAGCTCAGTTGTTATGCCTCATTGAGAAATTCCAGGACAAGATGTTTCAGAATGCTACAATTTTGCCGTGATGTCTATGGGTGCTTTTCAATGAGAAATGAAAATTAGCCCCAGAAAAATGTCAATAATCCTTAAATCAAGTGTGCAGTATTTTCTGAGAAGTCCTTTAGTTAGAAGGGTTGAGATCACCACATATTTGCGAAGATTGCAGTGAAGGTTTTGCTATGACTGTGCACTCAACCTCCTTTAAGGAGAAATCAATAGTTACAGATCCAGGATCCAGGGGGAGGATGAAGGAACTCGCAGGAATCACTATCCAGTCTTGATGCCTAACAAAGAACATAAATGCAGGCCATTAGTCGGGTTTACAAAAGCCACATTAGCAAGTATTTGTTCATTCTTTAAAAAAAAAAAAAAATGGACATTTTGGCCAGGCATGGAGGTTCATGCCTGTAATACCAGCACTTTGGGAGGCCAAGGCGAGCAGATCACCTGAGGCCAGGAGTTTGAGACCAGCCTGGCCAACATGGTAAAACCCCATTTCTACTAAAAATACAAAAATTAGCTGGGCATGGTGGTAGGCACCTGTAATCCCAGCTATTCTACTCGGGAGGCTGAGGCAGGAGAATTGCTTGAACCTGGGAGGCAGAGGTTGCAGTGAGCCAAGATCACACCACTGCACTCCAGCCTGGCAACAGAGCGAGACTCCGTCTGAAAAAAAAAAAAAAAAAAGACATTTTGCTTTAAAGGAAAAAAAAAAAAAAGAATTATAGCAATTAATGCAATTAATCAAGCAGAGATTCTTTTAACAATTAAATATATGTAGGTGTCTATTTACATCATGGCAGTAGAAAAGCCAAATGATAAAGTTAAACTCTCTAGAAGTTTCCTCTGTATAAGAAACTTGAGCAAGACCTCCTGCTCATGTCCCCAGTGAAGAAGCAACTCACCTGTCTTGCTGAAGAAACACCTGGAAGCAGTTATATTACTCCAGATTATGACAAGCAGATTTTTGTCGATAATACGCAAGAAGCCCCCAAACTCAGAAGTCACGTACTAAGGAAAACACCTGATTTTGATGTTTCTGAGGCCCTCGAATTTTCAGTATTTCCTGGGGATTGTCTATTTTTAATACTCTGTGATATGGTACCTTAATGCTGGCAAAAATGTTTAATAGGCAATGGATAATCTAGCAAAAAGATTCAAGAAAGTTTGACATCATTTGATAGCAGTAAATCCAATAAAAATAAATCCTAAAATCAGCCCTTTTATTTCATTAAACGTTCTTGTGATATCTGTCACATATAGAAACAAAACTCAAATCTTCTGTGATTGCCGTCGTATTTTTCTTCCGCAAATGTAATCACAGGTAGGCCACTATGCCTCTTAATGGGGGGAAAGGCATTTTGAACTTCCTTTTCTGGTGCTGACTTCAAAATGTTAAAGTTACTGATCATGCATATTTAATAGTATATTACCATGAGCACAGCTGCAGATACATATACCTCCTACGGCACTAGTGATGTGTTTACTGAACCAAGGTATCCATTTATATCTGTACCAAATTGAAGGTTAGGACTCATGAACTTCAGGTTTTGTTAATTGCATATGTGTCTTCAAATGGTATTATTTTTGGAGATTTTACTTTTAGGGTTATCTGAGTGCTGTCAAGATTTTAAGAAATTTTATCCCAGAAATTCTGTAGAAGATTCCTTTAATGTATTTACATATGATGGGACATTTAATATTTGTGTGTTACTGGATGTGAAAATTCCTCCTCAAGACTAACATTGTCATAAAAGTGGACGATATGATGCACTCAGAATGCAATGCAAGAGGCATGTGAGACAATGATACTCACATAAACCCATTCATACCCTTTTCAAATTGCATAGTATTTTTACATCTATTCCTCTGTTAAATACAGGATTATGCAAGATACGGAAAAGCCCTCTTCTCCTATTTATCAAATTTACAGTTTTTTTGGCTTGTTAGGTTCTGGCGATTTCCCCAGGTTGGGGAATGCAGAGGTAGCCAAGACTAGAGGTCCCCGTTCTCTTTGTGCTTAAATTCTAATAGAAGGGGACAGACTGTAATTTATCAAACCCATAATTTCATGAGAAGAGATAACAAGATAGTGTGACAAAGTATGGTGGCTGGAGAAGACCAAGAGGCCTGTTGGAGGGGCCAGGCAGGGAGGCTTCTCTGGGGATATGATATCTAGGTTGAAATACAAATTTCTGAAGGTCTCAGACCTAGGAGGGCCTGAGGAAAAGTGTTCCTAGCAAAAGGAGTGGGAACTACCAAGGTCTTGAGACAGGAGCCAAGTGGCCTGTTTGAGAAATATAGGGGCCAGTGGAACAGTTGCGGAGAGAGAGGCAGGAGCCAGACTACATGCCAGGCCTTGCAAGGTGGGTCAAGGACTTGGAATGTTATATTGAGTGGGAAGTCACTGCAGAGTTTTGAGTAAGATAGCAACGTAAACTGATTACCATTCTTAGAGGATCCTTCTGGCTCCTAGTAGAGGATGGGTTGGAGAAAGGATGAGTGTCAGTAGGTGACTCTTTGGAAGCCATGGCATACTATGGCAACAGTACAGGCTGGAGACAGGAATAACTTTGGTGAGAGTAGACAGATTTAGGACATATTTTAACATTGATTTAGTGTGGGTTACTTTTGGATTAGATACTGAGTGAAATCAAAATAAAATAAGGAAGAGAGCTTTCTGGGTTTTGAACTTGAGCCACGGGATGATGGTTGGTGTGACATCTAACGTTTCAACATCTTTGGTCACGTTATTTATTGGGAGGTAAGGTAGAGTAGAAATCCAGAGTTGAGTTTTGAACAGCTGATTTCGAGATGCCAAGCCAGCAGCTGTACATAAGATCTGGAGTTAAAGATGTGAACTTGAAAGTCATCAGCATATAGTTGCTATTTCAAGCTACAGAACCAGATGACATACCCCAAGGAGAGAGTGGGATTAGGAAACACAAAAAGGGTCCAGGACCAAACCTCAAAGCACACGAATATTTGAGCAGGAATAGAGGAAGACGAAGAAGCCCAAGTCACTAAGAAAAATCAACCAGTTATATAGATGATTTATTTTTTCCTAATTTGGTCTTGAGTTCCCTCTCATGTTAGTGGCTGTAAAGTCTAGCCCTGCCCTGATGGGGATACTGGGGATGTGGTCGTGGATGTTTCCCATGCGCCTTTCATGGGATCCTTCTTTGACGTCACAGATGGCCTGATACCTAAGTGTCTTGCCTGTGGCCAGGTGTCCCTCTCACGGGAAGCTTGTTTATCCTGGCACGTGCCCTTGCAGCTCTCGTCTGACCTGTGTCCAGTTTATTCCTACCAAGACAGCCACTCTCCCAGAGAGGCCTGACCAGGAACAAGTTAGGATGGGGTAGAAGAGGCAACTCATCGGAACCCATGAAATGACAGAAGCAGTTTATTGTTTACAGATCTGGATAAGAGAGGGCGCAGCACCATTTGCAGGGCCAGCAAAAAGCAGGGAGGCATCCAGGACACACAGGGTCAACCAGCAGGTGCAGAGCAAGAGAGAGAGGGAGCTGTGGGCCAAAGCCTTTACTGGGGTTCAAGACATTATGCAATTGGGTTTCTAATTGGTGGGTTTAGAACAAGCAGGCACATGCCCTATGGGGTCATGCTGTGACTGAGAGAAGGTCAGCGTGGGTGGAATACCTGTGCAGTCTATGCAGGGTATGGGATTAGTAGGGTGTATCCAGCTGTCCCATGGGGAGGTGGTTACCAGGAGGCAGTGTACAAGGCAGATGTCTTGATTGACCACCTTGAGAAATTGCAAGGAGGTGGGGGAATGGAAACTGTGTCAAACATGATTAGACTTTGCTTGAGTAAGACCAATCTAAATTTAAAATTGATGCCAAAGCAACAAAAAATTGTAAGGATTCACTACAATAGAGGAAAAGCCAGAGAAATGGTTCAATAGAAGCCAAGAGAAGAAGGTATAAGTGGGATAGTGGCCAACATAGTCACATGCTGAAGACTCATAGTGAGAAGAGGGTGAAGGAGTGACCACTGGTCTTGAACAAATGGTGGTCAACAGTGGCCTGGACAATACGTTTGGGGCCAGGTGTGGTGGCTCAGACCTATAATCCCAGCACTTTGGGAGGCCGAGGTGGGCGGATCATCTGAGGTCTGGAGTTCAAGACCAGCCTGGCCAAAATGGCGAAACCGTATCTCTACTAGAAATACAAAAATTAGCCGGATATGGTGGTGAGCACTTGTAATCTCAGCTACTTGGGAGGCTGAGACAGGAGAATCACTTGAGCCCAGGAGGCGGAGGTTGCAGTGAGCTGAGATCACAACACTGCACTACAGCCTGGTTGACAGAGTGAGACTCTGTCTCAAAAAAAAAAAAAGAAGAAGAAGAAGAAAGGCAACTGAGTTTGCTGCATTACATTTACTAAATAGTCACAGCTGTAGTCCATTGTATATGTAGCTAATGTTCTGGTAATAGCTACTAAAAAGGTTTTAATCCAAATAGAAACAAAGGAAAAGTTTATTTTAAACTAGGCAAATAACCTGGAAAGCACGAAAAGGAATAAAATGTCAACAAAATTTTAGGTAACATGAAAAGAATACATTAAGACAGAAATTCAAGCCTCTACTAAGTTTAACTATGTTTTAGAAGCATATTAAAGTAAAAATAGAAAATTAAATGTTAAAAGTAAACCAACTGATCCTCTAGGCAAAAGAATCAGCACATATCAGTACGTGTCACGTTATAACCATATTCCAGGAAAGAACTGCTATCCAGAGCTTGAGAGTTTCAAGGTTGGGCAGTTTAACTACAAGCACAATCCTCATTATAAAAATGGAAAAAGCAAAAAGGCTAGGAGCTTCTCCTCCAGATAAACATCAGTCAGCAGCCAGTGGAATTATTAGAGCTGAAATGCAAAAATAAAAAAGCCTCGGGTGGCAGCTCCAGCCATCATGGGTTAAACGTGAGAAAGCAGCAACAGATATCCTGAGCCTTTCTCACTGCTGTGCTGTGGACTCGGGCACCTGGTGATTGAGCAGATTCAAGGTGACAGGAGGTTAGCAAATCATGTTTGGCCTCCAGATGGAATTTTCTTTGTTATCATATATTTTTGTGTGTGTGGTCCTATTTTCAATACCTTTCTGGCTCCTCGTGAGGCAGATTATCTGGGAAATTAACACTTTATTTTCTAAACCAGTAGCATAGAATAAAAACACAAATATTTTATCATTGACTGTAGAATGAGTTCAGACTCATCTGATAGAATTTGAGGCTCAGCAGGCCACGCCTATGACCTCTGCCCTGAAGGAAATGACCATCCCTTGGACAAAGTTTAGTTAGTAGTGTGGACTCGGCCATTCTAGTGTGTTTCTGTTCCTCCAGGGCAGGAACCAATGATTGGAGGAAGAAAAGTGCATTTGAAAGAAACAAAACACACTCCCAGCATGAGGTCAATGTGTGCAAGTGCCTTGCAGGAGTCTTCACTGGAATGCGACAGCCATTTCAGCAGCCACCTGAGAGTTTGATCCCAGATGAAGTGACTCAGCGATTCATTTCCTAGGGTCATCATCTTCCTAGCCGGCCTGTTTAGGGCCCATTTCTGCCATCATGAAACTAGACCCTGAAATCTTTGGCGGTGATATGGTTTGACTCCATGGCCCCACCCAAATCTCATCTTGTAGCTCCCATAATTCCCACGTGTTGTGGGAGTGTCTAGGTGAGAGATCATTGAATCGTGGGAGTTCATGATAGTGAATAAATCTCATGAGACCTGATGGTTTTAAAAACAAGAGTTTCCCTCCACTTGCTGCCATCCATGTAAGATGTGATTTGCTTCTCCTTGCTTTCCACCATGATTGTGAGGCTTCCCCAGCCACGTGGAGCTGTAAGTTCATTAAACCTCTTTCTTTTGTGAATTGTGAACTAGGTGTGTGTTTATGAGCTGTGTGAAAATGGACTAATATGGGTGGCAATGGCTACTATTTCATTATTTTTCTTTAGAGTATTAGAACCTACTACAGTGCCCTGCATGGAGTAAATGAGAACATATGCTCTCCAAACACCAACTGACAAAACACAGAAGTATGTTCTGCACTAACTTGCTCTTTCTCTCTTGCTCTCTCTCTCTCTGAGCAACCTTCATAATATGTATTAATCCATACATATAATTAATTAGAGAAATATGGGCCTGGGAGGAAGAACAAAGCATTGTAAATCTCTTCTCTTTATCCTTGCTTGGTGTTTGAAGTTTCAAAATGACCAAGAGTCCACTGCACAGCAGTGAGAAAGGCCCAGGAAACCTGTTACTGCTTTCTCATGTTTAACCCAAGGAGATGGCTAGAGCTGCCACCTGTGGCTTTTTTATTTTGTAATAATTACTTATTAATAGTCCTAAAACCATGTCTCCCAGTACTTTGTACTCCTCATGGTTTGTAGCAATCCTTGGACTCCTGAGTTATTCTTACACCCTTTAGAGTCTCCATTCATAAATCTCTCCCTCTATTTTTTCTAAATTCTATGCAGGTTAAATGCAATCTTTGCACACCCATACCCCATGACTGCTCTGGATGAGCTCAGATATTATTGCATACATCTTCCTATTCATTATGAGGCTCACTTATATCATCATTCACAAAAGTAATACTTGGTCATCTTGAAACTTCAAACACCAAGCCAGGATAAACAGCAGAGATTTACAATGCTTCATTCTCCCTCCCAGGCCTGTATTCCTCTAGTTTTAGTGTAATTTTGGCTGACATATTTCTGTGAACTTGAGTTATTTAAACCTTATTGTTATAGAAGTGATTAGTCTCCTTCCAGTAGGGAGTGTAGACATGGATTTTTTCTGTGTTATGAAAGATGCAATTTTTATGTCAAAGATAAAACACAGGCTCGACATCATCCCAGCCTGTTAAATTAATCCAGATCTGAGGAAGAACAAGCATTTAAACTAGTCTTTATTAAAACACTTGACTGAGGGATGCAATTGTGACGACAGTTTGCAGGGTAATGAATCTTTAAAACAGTGTTAGATTTTGACATTGATAAGTACAGTAGTTAACATAATTATTATTCCAGATCTCCGCTGGTGAATTTTATTCACGAGTCAAGGAAAAAAGTGTTTAGAGGAATATTTACGAGTGGGTATTGCAAGGTCAGTACAAAAGGCAAATGTCAAACCACAGATTCTACCCCTTAAAGAGACAGGTAGATCATGATCAAAATCTGGGCTCCGAAGACACAACACTTTTATATGAGTGGGCCTCTTGAAAAGATATGAGTGGAATTGTGAATGCTTTATTGAAAAACAGAGGAAAATTTTTTCATTATAGAGCAATGTACTTCATCAACTGAAAGAAATGAACATAAAATGTGACAAATTCTATATTACAGAGAATTGACAGATCTCTCAAAGTTGCCGATGAATAATGGGAGAATTTTAAAATGTCTTTAAAGTTTGCTTTTGGTATGTTTTCAAGAAAAATGGTAACTTTGTTTCTCATGTAAATTAGCATTTATGACTACTGTCTTCTGCCTTTGGTAACATTATTTTTTTTTCATTTAATTGGGAAATGAACAATATAAGAGGGAAGCCTAGAGCAGATCAAATCAAGAATATTATTATGCAGAAAAATAGAAATATACCAATTTTATGGTATTTCATGGGTGTTGTCTCTATGCAACGACTGGTTTATTTCATATCTTGCTATCTTTCTTTACCCTTGAAACAGAGGATAATGGGCTACACTGTCTTCTAAGACTAAAGAAATAACAGCTAATTTGATTATCCAGCTGTGAATGGATTTGGAAAATTAGCTTTTCTGATGCCTCAAAGAAAGTTTTGTGCTTGCTCACTGTTCCGCCTTTCATCATTGGAGCACTCTTTGAATAGAGAGATAAGAAATTTGAAAAGCTGATCTTACCCTGTCTTCCCTGTCACTCTATGCATTTCAAGGCAGGAGATTATAAGAACTATGAGACCTGGTTCTGATGCTCTTCAGTCACAAGCCCTCTTTCAAAGATGTGGGTAGGGACCAGACACTCTACGATGCCTGCAGTCCTTTATAGCTGCTGAGGTGGGGCATTCAGCACCTGACAAAGATGTGGATAGTTTTGTAGATTACGTGGTAGCCAGACTGTCCATTACATTTGCCCCGAGATTCACAGATTCTATGAATCTCTATCTATATTGATTGTGCTAAAACTAGAGTTGTAAAAAATGCAGATCAAAAACACAGAGATTCCCAAGCACCTCAAACTTAAATAACAAAGATGATTGTGGTAAAAGATGTGAAGCTGTTTTTTCTCTTATTTATGAGTTATCATTCTGTGCTTTGTTCTATTATGATATCTCCTTTGTCATATATTAATTTTTTAAAACATTTTAGGCCAAATGGAACTGTCTCTTATTAAGGAGTTTGTCTCTATGTCCTTGTCCCAGTAACTTCACAGTTGTAATTGCTGTATTTGTAATTGCTATAAGTGCTGTATTGCAGTACTTCCTCTATCTTGCAAGATTACCACTACTTGATACTTGATACATGTATATAAAACTTGATATATATACACACGTATATCTTGATAACAAGATATACATATAAATACATAACACATACATATATGTGTGTATATATATGCATACATATATATGTATATCTCTTGCAAGATTACCATGAATATATCTTGCAAGATTATCATCAATGATACATGTGTATCATTTTGACTTTTATTTTAGATTCAGGGGGTGATAGGTTTGGGGTATGACTGATCCCGTTACCCAGGTCCTGAGCATAGTGCCCAAGAGTTTTTCAACTCTTGACCCTCTGCCTCTGTCCATCCTCCTCCCTCTAGTAGTCCCAGTGTCTGTTGTTCCCATCTTTATGTCCATGAGTACCCAATGTTTAGCTCCTACTTCCTACTTATAAGTGAAAACATGTGGTATTTGGTTTTCTGTGTTCTGTGTTAATTTGCTTAGGATTATGACCTCTAACTGCATCCATGGTGCTGGAAAGGACATGATTTTGTTCTTTTTTTATGGCTGCATAGTATCCCATAGTGTACATGTACCACATTTTCTTTAATCAGTCCACCATTGATGGGCACCTAGGTAGATTCCATGTCTTTGTGACTGTGAATAGTGCTGCAATGAACATATGAGTACATGTGTCTTTTTGGTAGAATGGTTTATTTTTTTCTAGGTATATACCCAGTAATGGGATTGCCAGGTGGAATGGTAGTTCTGTTTTAAATTCATTGGGAAATTTCCACATGGCCATCCACAGTGGCTGAACTAATTTACATTTCCACCAACAGTATAAACATTCCCTTTCCTCTACAGCCTCACCAGCATGTGTGGTTCTTTGACTTTTTAATACTAGTTATTCTGACTGGTATGAAATGGTATCTCATTGCGGTTTTAGTTTACATTTCTAATGATTAGTCGTATTGAGCATTTTTTAAATATGTTTGTTGGTGGCTTGTAAGTCTTCTTTTGCAAAGTATCTGTTTATGTCTTTTTCCCATTTTTAATGGGATTATTTGTTTTTTGTTTGTTAAATTGTTTAAATTTCTTATAGATTCTGGATAGACCTTGGTCAGATGCATAGTTTACAAATAATTTCTCCCATTCTGTAGGCTGTGTGTTTACAATGTTATTATTTTCTATTTCTGTACAGAAGTTCTTTAGTTTAATTAGGTCCCACTTGTCAGTTTTTGTTTTTGTTGCAATTGGTTTTGAGGACATAGTCATAAATTATTTCCCAAGATGATGTCCAGAATGCTATTTCCAGACACTGTATATACAAAATGAACGTCACCAATGCATATAGTCACCAGACTGTCTAAGGTCAACATTAAAGAAAAAATTTTAATGGCAACTAGAGAAAAAGATCAGATCATGTACAAATGAAATCCCATGAGGCTAATAGCAGACTTTGTAGCAGGAGAAATTGGGGACCTCTTTTCAGCATTCTTAAAGAAAGAAATTCCAACAAAGAATTTCATATCTCACCAAACTAACCTTCATAATCAAGGGAATAATAAAATATTTTCCAGACAAGCAGGCACTAAGGGAATTCATTACCACTAGACCAGCCTTTCAAGAACTCATTAAAGGAGTTCTAAATGTGAAAATGAGAGAACGATACCTACTACCAAAAAACACTCAAGTATATTTTTTAATTAGAATTTTTTTTTATTTTTTAAAATCCTTTTTCTGTATCTACAGAGACTGTGGTAGGATTTTTTTTCAGATTTTCAAATATATTTCTTTAGCCTTCACATTCAGAAATGTTGGATTTTTCTATTTGTGAAAATATGCCATTAAATCAATCAGCATGCTTTTAGTGTTTTCTCTGCAGTTTCTAAATAATTTAAATGTCTATTCTAGAAATTTTATAGGTTAGCATGCTCTAGCAAAGAGATTATTTTTTTCAGCATGAATTTTACCAGATTATAAATAATATCCAGGAATACTGTTGGGATGTACATTTATCTTGTATCCAGACACTCAGTCTATTCACTCTAGTGCTTTCTACCTGAGCTCATATACATTAATCTTCCACAAACTATACTTTTTTGTTTTTATCCCCTGAATTTTTTGTATTTTCTGGTATCCACAGATACCAAAGCTGTGTTGAACGACATTATTCTATGGAGCAGATTTGTTGTGTTTGTGCTTACAGGAAAGGCTCATCATTTTGGTTTCATTTCTTTTTTTTTTTTTCTTTTTTTCCTTAACAATATTTTGGTGATTTTTTTTTTCTAGTTTCTTTAAACATTTATCTTTTAATCCATGACATTTTGATTTCCTTCTAAATCTAAACATAGTTTGCTCTTTGGGGAACTAAATGTAGACCATTTTCATTTGTGGTAAGAATTATTATACCATATCTAATGTCTCTCATTCTGTTTCCTAATACTTAGTGTTGTTTCCTAATCTTTCTAAATTTTATTCTAGTTTCTTTTAATCTCATACCAACTAGTGAGGGACTAATTTTTTAAAATAATAATCACATTCTATTGTGTGTTTTCTTTTCTTTAAAAGTATGATTTTTAAGACCTCTTTTCTTTTTCTGATATGTCTTCTGAGCATCTTAGAATACCTTACCACATTTTAACAATATAGTTATTATTTATTAAATGGCTCCAATAATGCATGTCTGTGTTATCCCTTGCTGATATGCATTCCAGTTTCTCTTATTTTAAAATAAATAAACTAAAAAAGTTATATTTTCTTAAATATCTCACAAATACTGTCTTCATTCTTGATTCCTTTCACTCACCACTAATTTCTTGAAAAAGTAGTTACTTTTCTTTTTTCTTCCCTCAATACTTACCCACTTCTTAACTTTGCTGTTGAACTGCCATCTAAATTCACTGTTCAACTGAAAACACTTCCTAAATTTAAAGGCATTTTCCATCCTCCTCCTGGATTTCCTCAGTGTTTCCTTCTGCTGCCCACATTTTTGTCTACTTGGGGAAAAACTATTCTTGGGGCATCACCTGGTACCAGTCCAGTTCTCTGACTTCTTTTTACCTCTCCATGTCCTTTGGAGACACCCTTTCTATTCCCTCTCACCAAACACATACATTCTCTAAGACTCTGCACAGGGGCACAGTTTCTCCATATTTATGCTGGCCAGCTTTTAGCCCATCACACATTTTTAGTCATCCTGTCTATATAATTGGCTTTCGATTAAGTAATTCCTGTACCTTGTCTTGAGTTTCAGATCATTTTTCATTAACACCATAAACTCAGAATGTTCAAACACCGTCTTTGCCCAAATCCCATTCTTCAATCACCCTATTTCTGTGAATGACTCCACCTTTTTCTCTCCCACCCCAACTCTAAACTTCCCTTTTTGGCTTCCACTTTCTCTTCTTGTCCCCCATACAATTAATTGCTCTGTTATATAGTTCTTCCTACATGTCAGTTTCTATTTGCCATTCCCAAAGCTACACCCTTAGCTTAAGTTTTCATACACTCTGCCCCACCAAATTCTTGCTGTACAGTAGTATCATATTAATCCTCCCGAGGCACGGTTAGTCTCAGAACAAGGCTGAGTCTGTTAACACCCTAGTTAATAATGCAGTGCCCTTAACTGATGTTCTTCTTTGAATCATTTGTTGAGAGGGACTATTCTGTCCTTGTTATGAGCATGGCTGTAGTTTCATGCTTTTGGTTGTGAATCCTTGGAAACCTTTGATAACTGTGTGACCTTAGGAAAGTTACTTCATCATTCCAGTCCTTAATTTCCTTACCTGTAGAGCAGAGATAATGACATTACCTGCCTTAGTCAAGTTGTGGGCATCTTACACATTTCTGTAATCACTCAAGGTGCATGTGCTTATTAAAGGTATCTATTTTTTGAATTGCAAATGGCCTAAAGAAAATCCATGGAAAGTAGCCAATGCTTTAAAATATCAGGGTAGATGGATGGCTGAGGCCTAAGTGGTATGTCCCTGGATTCACTGGAAAGTTTTGAAAAGTGATAATAAAAGCGGAGCTGGCATTTGTACCTTCAAAGTCCTCAGAAAAGAAAGCTGGCACAATCCATAAAGACCAGGATAGACTTTTTCAGCCAACAGACAATGAAGAAAGAGACATTGAAGCAGTAAGATTAAAGAACGTTCAACCTTCATTACCAATGAGACAATGTCCAGTGTGGTATAAGAACTTTGGGAAGGAGGATGACTGGTTGGATCACCAGGTTACTAGTGAGTGAACAAATTCCTAATCAAATACATAAATTTCTGCCCGGTAAAACCTTTATCCCCATTCTTCTTTACATCATTATTTACAGACATTTGTTTATGTTGAAAACAATGAGGAAATGATAAGATGCTCCCCTTGTGAACCTGAGTCTTCACTTATTCAACGGACTTTCCAAATAACCATGCTAGACTCATTGCTGTGCTGCTACTATTTCAGTGTTAGGGATAAAGAAAGGAATCCTAACAGCTTCTAGAGAGAAAATAACTAGGTTTTCTGCCATGGGGCAAGAGTCAGATTTGCATTTTGCATAAACAACAACAGTTGTCAAAGCAAACATCTTAAAAATACTTAAGAAAAGTATTTTGCACTTCAATTTATATGCGAAGTTAAACTCATATTTGTAAATATTGTAAATATTTGTAAAAAAAACTAATATTTGTAAATAAGGTTAAAATAAAGACTTTCAGGCAAATGTGGATTCAGAAAATGCAACTTCCACACATCTATTATGGCATTTCATTTGTGGATTTCCTCCAGTGAAACAAAAATGAATTAAAATAAAAGAGAAAAAAAGTTGGGATTAAAAAAAAAAAAATTGTAAGAAGAAACCAGTCTGAACCAGTTCCCCATAAAAAGTTATTGTAGGAAAGTTTTGTGTCCTGAAGAAAGGTGAGACCTTCATCCTATTCAGGATTCCCTCACTAAGAAGACCCCTTCCTTGTCCTTCTTTGAAGGTGTGCGAATGTGCCTTTCAGCTTCTAACACACCCCTTTCAGCTCTGCCTGATATGTGACCAACCCTGGATTTTTGGTTCTGTTCGTTTGGGGTTTTGGATTTTTTAAACACTCTGTGCCTCAGTTTCCTGACCTGTAACATGTAAGCAATGATAATATCTGCCCCAGAGGCAGATATCCCCAGAGGATTCTTCACGAGACAAATTGCAGGTATCAGAGATACACAGCAGGCCATATAAGCAATGATAATATCTGCTGCACAAGATTCTTCCCGAGACAAATTGCAGGCATCAGAGACTTACAGCAGGCTTAGCAGCCGGCACACAGTGCACGCGGGCCCTGCGTGCTTGTGAAGGTTCATCCCCCACCTCCACCTGCTTTCCATAACCTGTGAATGGTTGGTTTTGCACCAAAATTCATGTACCATATACACTTCAGAATTAGCCCTAAATATTTGGGAAAAGGCAGCCCCAAAGGAAGCTTTTGGATATGTTTAATGCTTGTTGACACATCTTAAAAATTAAGAAAATGGCAACTAAAGGTAGATCAAGAGGTACTGAGAATGACGGTCACAAACCAGCTAGTGTGTTGCCAGGCATTTGGCCTCTTACTCTTGCTTTCTCTTCCTTCTTCACCATTATATGGCAAAATTTATATATTTGAACATCTACAAAGACTCATCAATCCTATCTGCTGTAGATCCAGCTGTCCTTGACTTTGATGTGTTCTAATATTCTCTTTTCCCCTCTGTATTGAAATATTTCAGACTTGAAGTATAAAGCAAAAGAACACATAAGCGGACCTTCTCCTCTTCTTCCTCCATCCGATTAAAGGAGCCTGGGGAAAAGGCGCAATGCTGAGAGGGATTTAAATGCTCTCTGGACTTCAGTTTCCTCCTGTGTAAAATGAGGGTTCTGGACCTTACCATAATAGGTTTTCTTCCAGCCTTGATAGTCCATGAGATTTCACATTTTTCTGGTATTATTTTCAATCTATTAGAAGCCTTCAAAGAAAATTATATGACTGGTTGCCTTTTTTTCTTTTCTGTTTTACTGTATCTCCAATTTCGACTGTAATTTTCAGGTATTTTCTAGGAAGCCTTTCACTCCTTCCTATCTTTTCTATCTTGTGGGCAGAATGTTCGATTCTTATGGCACATTACTCACATTCTAGCTAATTATTTTCAGTAACTGTAAATACTCATGTGTGCTCATTATAAAAAACTCTTCAGAGCAAAGCGTAAGAATATAAGTTTCTTAAGCGAAACTTCTTTGCATTTACAGGGAAGAATACTATGGCATGATGAGAAAATACGATTTTGCCTAGAAATGTGTTCTACCATTAATATTATCAATTGCAGTCAAAGAACCTCACTATTCTTCATACTAGTGTTTCAGGTAATAAGCACCCACTATGACAAATGTCATGGCAATAGAAAAAGCCAGGGTCTCCTAATAATTTAAGAAAAACTTTGCCAAGTAAAATCCCTGGGGTTAGAAACACTGACTTACTGTGAGAATTGAAATGTATAAATATGTATACAATACACCAGTCTCAGGTCATAAAATCCAGAAAACATTAACTATCAATAAAATGAATTAAAACCATTTTGTATCATTTAATATAATTTTGATAATCAAAAAAGGTATTATTTTAAATTTGTGAAGCAAGTCATTTCTGCCATTGTAGGCAAAATAGATTTTCTGTCACGTTCTGAAAACTAATAGAATTGGAAGAAGGTCTTTTGCTCACGGTTATGACTTAGGCAAACAGTGATAGCTCAGGAGATAAGCTACTAGAACTCAGTGGACATAAAACCTGTCTCATAAATTTGAGAGCTCTGTGATAAATCACTTCTTTGGCTAAGAAAATGCTATCATTTTTACATCTTCCGGATTACATAGTGGGGTCCACTTTTAGAGATATAGCCTCACTGAAAGAATTTCTTTGTTCTTTTTTCTAACAATATGAAAATGTTTAAAATATGAAAAGCATAAGAAATGGCATTTTCCTGCTCTGCTCCTCATTTGGGTAACAACTGAGTTAAATGTTTCCCGTTATCTCCTAGAACCACAAATATTGTGTTGATGTGAATTGGAACATTGATACTAAAAACAATTTTGGTTGCTTGCATTCTGATTTGCTATAAGATTAAGCCTGGACATTTGAGCTCTCTGGACATTGTATTTATTTATGAGTGCATCATCAGTTTATAGGAAGCACAGCTGAGCTCTCAATGTTCTTCATTAAACATGGTAAACTGAACAAATTCTAAGAGTCTGGAGTATCTAAACGGTTCTTGCTAAGCTACCTATTATCATGTACATTTCTAGAGAAAGAAAGAGAGGAATGAAAGTATATATTTTCTCTTCTGTTTGTTGTATTTATGTGGGAGAATAAAAGCTGCAGACCACAGCACGCAGTGCTTCAGAGGGAGAGGACTTGGCAGGATGCCTTGCTTGCCTGATATCTCTGAAGGCCGGAGTGTACCAGGGCTTGGGTCTCCAGTCTATTCTCTGCCATTCACCCGTAGGGATCTCACCCATTCTCACTGCCTTACAACCATCTACACACTAACAACCCCATAGCTCCTATCTCTCCCCTGAAATCCAGACTCGAAGTCCCACTGCCTAGTGTAGTCTTCATTTGAATTAAAGAATATCTCAAACAAAACATGACCAAAATAGAGCTCTTGATGGCCTCCTAAACCAACTTTCCCCCTCTTTACCCTTCTAGGTAAATGATGCTCCATTTACCCTCTTTTCCAGGCCAGAACTCTAGGAGGAGCCATACTGGACTTTTTCCTCTCACTTCTCGTATCCAAACCATCTGCAAATGGTCCCAGATCTACCTTCAAAGTAAACCCAAAGATGCTATTCCTTCCCCCTTACCATCCTCATCCAAGCCAACATTCTTCTCCCCGGACCTCAGCACTCACTGAATTGTCCTTGTTCACACTCCTGCTTACCTAGTCTATCCACTACGCAGCAGCCACGTTGAGCCTTTAAAATAGTTCATTAACTGACATTACTCTCGTCTTAACCCCAGGGAGTGAAACCCAAAGCCATCACTTTGGTCACAAGTCCACGTGCAGGTACAGACACACACACACACACACACACACGCTCTTCTCCTCTTCACATATCCTTCATTTCACTGTCCCTGAGTGTGCAGGCTCAGAAATGAAAACTGTCTGGAATGATGGCTGCCACTATGAGGCCACTGGGTGTATGACAACTGCCATTACCATAAATATGAATTTATATCCTTTGGTCTTTTGTACCTCATGAGAAGATTTGATTAAGTAAAATTCAGAGATAGTAATACCTTAAAAAATACTTTACAGTACCAACTCTATAAGTGGAATGTAGATTGGAGTAGCAGAAGTGCACCTCCAGACGCAGGATGGAGGAATCCCACAGAGGCCTTCCTCCATCCTGAGCCCACTGCGTGGGAGCCTCTGTAACTTTCCTTTCTAAGCTCCTGCCCCCTGGACAGTGGCTTGTGCTTTCTGTATATTCCAGTATTGCTGCTGCTGTTTTTCTAAATGAAATAATGAGGACAGAGTGTGAACTGTGATTTTCTCTAAAAAATTTCGATTCTTTTGAACCTCGTGGAGTAAGGGTCAATTTAAAAAGAAAATAGAGTTGAACAAAGACATGTTTTCCCCATATCCTAACAAAATGGAATTGAGCAAGGCGGGGTGACTTCTGGAACAGAAATCATTCTCTGTTTGTAGGGCGGTTGCCCAGGGAGTAATGTTTGCATAAAAGGGCGCTGATAGACGGTTTACTGACAAGACGTTGCTTGGTGGTTAGGTTGCCACTCCTTGGTGACTTGGCAGAAAGGAGGCCTGTGGAGAGGAATGGAGCCTGGGATTCATCCAGCAGCTCTGCAGCTCTGCTCCTTGTAGATGATGTAGCTGCCTGCATGGTCAGTGGCAGGTACTTATCCCAACCCACGGGTCCTGATTTGAAACCCAGCATCAAAGCATTCTTTGAAACTGTTTGTCCAGCAAGCGTATCCAAGGCACCAAAGATAGAGGAAACAATGCAAAAAAGTGCAATTTGTTTGATGACCAATTCTTCTAGTAAATTTTAATTTCATGTCTGTATGAGTCAGGGTTGTCTAGAAGGACAGAACTAATAGGACAGATGTATATATAAAGGGTAGTTTATTGAGGAGTATTGACTCACATGATCACAAGGTGAGGTCCCACAATAGGCCGTCTGCCAGCTGAGGAGCAGGGAAGCCAGTCTGCCTCCCAAAACCTCAAAAGTAGGGAGGCCGACTGTGCAGCCTTCAGTCTGTGGTCAAAGGTCCAAGAGAACTTCAAGTCTGATGTCCGAGAGCAGGAAGTATCCAGCACAAGAAAAAGATGAGGCTGAAAGACTAAGCCAGTCTAGTCTTTCCATGTTCTTCTGCCTGCGTTTATTCTGACTGCACTGGCAACTGATCAGATGGTGCCCACCCAGATTAAGGGTGGGTCTGCCTTCCCCAGCCCATTGACTCAAAAGTTAATCTCCTTTGGCAACCCCCTCACAGACACACCCAGGAGCAGCACTTTGCATCCTTCAATCCAATCAAGTTGACACCCAGTATTAACCATCACAATGTCCATTAATGAACATCTCTTCCCACCTTCACCTCTATTTATTTATTTATTTATTTATTTTGAGATGGAGTCTCACTCTGTCACAAGGCTGGAGTGCAGTGGCACGATTCTGGCTCACTGTAACCTCCGCCTCCTGGGTTCAAGCGATTCTCCTGCCTCAGCCTCCCAAGTAGCTAGGACTACAGGTGCACACCACCACGCCCAGTTAATTTTTGTAGTTTAGTATAGATGGGGGTTTCACCATGTTGACCAGGATGGCCTCTATTTCTTGACCTTGTGATCCATCCACCTCGGCCTCCTAAAGTGCTGGGATTACAGGTGTGAGCCACTGCGCCCGGCCTCACCTCTTCTAAAAATCACTTTAACTCTACTGAGAGCTCCAGCCCTGAGCAGGAGATATGCCAACATTTATCACAGGCATAAAAACTGATCAACAGAACTATTAACAGTACAAGTTTTAAATCATTCCGTGATTATAGCTCTGGGCACTTCCCTTACCTTTCCCATTAAGTAGTGATATGTATAAAAATATTGAGTCCTTTATATTATGGGAGAGAGAAAGAGAACAGAAACAGAGAGATCAATAAGAAAGATTGATACCAATTGCCATTTTTCTTGCTGAACAAAAACCCAGTTTTCAAATATCAACCATAAAAACCTTTTTCCACTGCTCTTTTCTAAAGCGTGGCCACATAGTAAACATTATAACAACAATGCAGATAATTATCCCTTCTACTCTTTAGGGTATGATGCATTTTGGATATGCTATTTAAAAACTGACATTGTATTCTCTGTATAATTGTTATCACTGTTAATGATGAAAGTAAACTTTTGAATAATGATTACATAATTTTGTGTACAAGATCTATAGAATTCCTTTTGTCAAGTTAACCTCATTTTACACCAGGAGTGCAAAGCTCATAGATGTTGAGTGTGTGGCTCTTAGTGAGGTGGATGCAGCTGATCTGACACTGATTTGACTTGGTTACACACGTGCTAAGTCAAGCTGGTGATGCCAGGCAGAGATTCTTCATGAGTGCCTGGGGAATGATGCCCCCCTGCCTTCTACAAAGAGACCCTCTCTTGCTCTGTGACTTGCCCTGACCAAGACACACTGACCTGTCATTATTACATACATTTTTTCAGTAAGCTCTCTGAAGACAGCAATAAAATATCATCCAGAAGGAGAAGAAATGTATAGAAAAGAAAAAAAAAAAAGAGGAAGAAACAAGTGTTAGAATGGACAAAAGGAATAAATTCTATGATGCTGAGCTTTTTCCATGTTACTGTGTGCTGGAAATGATATTGTTTTGATTTCCATGAACCTGTTAGCCCTGTCGGTGTAGACAGGGAGGGCTCACATTTCAGGGGAGAATGCTGGTAGTTCTGCCAACAAGAGTTACATTTTATGCTAAGTACAATTTCTAAGAGTTATAGTGGTGACATAACTGGAGATACTAGGAACTGCTGACCTCAGATGATCTGTCTGCCTCGGCGTTCCAAAGTGCTGGGATTACAGGCGTGAGCCACGGCGCCCGGCCAGCTGCTAGTGCTGAAACACTTCCCTAGATGACTTGGATTGATCCTATGCTGATTCTGCTCTTTAAAATTTTTCAGGATTGTTTACAACAAAATTAATCAATTGATTCCAAGTAATAAGCACTCTGGGAAAATTAATTGGGAAAATTCACTAAATGACATTATTGAACAGAAAGTCTATATAGAGCTATAAATACTTTTTAGTCTCTCATGTCAAAGGGGCCCTGAGGGCCTTCCTCATTGTCTGGGTAGCTGAGCAGCCAGTTGTCCTGTCCCCCCTCACAGCACTCGAACCAGAGTACAGAATTCTATATGGCAGCGTTTCATCATCTCATTACATAAGCAAAGTAGGAAGGATGTGAGGGAGTGCACTGTGACTCAGACAGATGTGCCATTGTAATCCCTCTGAAGGGGGATGACAAATCCCTGGGTTCAGGTATAGTCCCTAGGAATGAAAGCATCTGATTTTAGAGTCTGCAGTCTTCTATCATTGAGCTGCCAAATTCTGAACACATAGTAAGGGTTGAGTATCCAGAATCTGAAAATCCAGAATCCGAACATCCAGAATCTGAAATGCTTCCAAATCGGAAACTTTCTAAGTGCCAACATGATGCCACAAGTGGAAAATTCCACACACCAGTACTTAACACAAATTTCATCATGTGCAATTATTAAAAATATTGTATAAAATTATTTTTGGACTTTGTGTATAAGGTGTATATGCAACATAAGTGGATTTCATGTTTACACTTAGGTCCTATCCCCAAGATATCTCATTATGTATATGCAAATATTCCAAGAACCAAAAAAATCTGAAATGCGAAACATTTCTGGTCCCAAGCATTTCGGATAAAGGATACTCAACCTGTAATAACGTGCTCCCCAAAATGAAGGAGTTTGGAAAGTGTTAGTCCACTGGAGGGCTGAGGAGGCAGGGTGCTGGATATTTGAAAATCAGTGAAGCTCATTGAGTCGTTGAGTTTCTGCTTCCTTCATCACGCGTACTTTTCTGCATACGCAGAATGTGTAGATTAGGGCAATGTGTAGATTAGGGCAAAGTCTTCTACAAACATAGGAGGAGCTATGTGCTGTGATGCTGTCTTCCCCGAGCATTAAAGTGACGTGAAGGGATGATCAGGGTTAAGTATGTCGCAGTGACTCTCCCTTCCCAAACCAGTGCTATTCTTGCCTCCTGTATCTTCCATCTCTGCCTGTGCTCCGCCCCCACACCATCTCCCTGCCATGCACACATGTGTACACATGCCAGGACACATTTTTAATTTTTAATGCATAAGCAAAGTACTTAATAGGGGTATGCTCTTTCGTTCTTTCCTGCACTAAGGGCGAAACACACGTGAGAGTTAATCGCCTAAGTTCTCATATCAAAGACCAAAAAAATGTGCCTCCCCCACGGTAGAAATATCTCCTCAGCATGAGATTTCTAGGGGTCATAGGGGTCTGTTCAGATATGCACAATCCAGATCTTTACTTTTCCCTCTCAGCTGAAATTTAAATGCCAAAATTCCCAGCAATTAGTTCTCCTGAAAAGCCGTAAGAACCAGGCAGAGGAGAGAGCTATGACTGAGGAGGGATACAGCTCCCAGCTTCCACTGAGGCTAATGGACGGGAGGGACCATCCATTGGAAATGAGTGTCCCAGACCCCGGACCACCAGGTGCAGTGACATGTCTGCTTTCCTCAGGTTTCCAATGGCGAATGCAGGAGGCCCTCACCCTTTGACATGAACCATCTTCTAGGTTCAAAGAGGCAGATATCAAAGCTGGTCAGCCAAAGACTTTTTCTCATCATGGAGATCTTCAGTGGTACCCAACCAATACACTGCACTGATGGACTGTTTTGAGCCCCTGCATGCTGGGTGGACAATATCCCTGCCTTTCCTGAACTGAAGTTTCTGTTTCCATATAGTTGCTGTCCTCTCCAGGTTTTTCTCATGAACAGATTCCTTGAATCCCTTCTCCTGAAGATTTGTCCACTCTTGGGTTGTGCATGTTCTTTGACATTTTTACTTGCTTTTTTTCTGTAAGTTTTTGTTTCTCCTTTTCACCAGGGAAGAGAAATATATATATATAGATTTTTTTTTTTTTTTGAGATGGAGTCTCACTCTGCTGGCCCAAGCTAGAGTGCAGTGGCATGATGTCAGCTCACTGCAACGTCTGCCTTCTGGGTTCAAGTGATTCTCCTGCCTCAGCCTCCCGAGTAGCTGCCACTACAGGCATGAGCCACCACACCTGCCAAAAAGTGTATTTACTGTATTGCTTCTGTTAAAAGCAAAAATCTAAGGAAGCAGAAGCATTATGTTGTATAAATCTTAAGTGTATTAGTCAGGGTTCTCCAGAGACACAACCAATAAAATGTGTGTGTATATGGAAAGACATTTCTTTTAAGTTTGGTTCACACAGTTATAGGGGCTGGCGATTCCAAAACCTGCAGGGTGGACTTACAGGCTGGACCAAGGGAAGAGCAGATACTGCAGTTCAAGTTCAAAGCGCATCTACTGCAGTATTCCTTCTTGCTTGGGAGAAATCACTCTTTTTCTTTGAAGGCCTTGAACACATTAGGAAGAACAATTTGCTTTGTCACCAATTTAAATGCTCATTTCATCCAGAAACAACTCTTATAGAAACATCTAGAAAAATGCTTGATCACAACATATTTGGGCACCATGACCCAGTCAACTTGATACATGTAATTTACCATCACACTGAATTTTCTTGGTGATTTGGTTTAAAACACTAAGATGCAGTTTATGCAGAGCCTTTAGAAAACTAAATATTTCAATGTGCTAATACTCAGATTCTGAGATGAAAGAAACAAGAAATGCCATTGGCTAAAACTTTACAGAGGTTTACTCTTCAGCGTAGGTATGGCTTTCCTTATTCTGCAGCTGTTCACTCTATTCAATCCAGTTCCAGTTAAATAATGTGTAATTTAACTAATTACACGTATCTCTCCAATGCAATGCAATTTAAGATGAGATTTGGCATAAACCAACATGTCTTCTTTGTGTGTATGTGTGAGTGTGTACATTTGTGTTCTATTCATCTTTATAATACCCAGATTGCTCTACTGTGTTGGTTATTTCATTGCTTTTCACCAGCTTTCAAATGGAAATGGAAAGAGTCTGGTTAAATTGACACCAAACTCATTGTCTGTTTATCTGTAAACGTGCTGAAAACCTCTAGCAGTTGGTGTTGATCCCACAGCTCTGTGGTTTCTGAGAGTTATACTTGCCAGTTAGTCTCTTATGTCCATGGCTTGTAACAGGACACTTGTGGGACCAGGAAATTGAGTTATTAAGGATAAGTAATACCTCTGCTGTGAGCCAACACCACCAGAATAACCCAACTTACAAGAAACAGTTTCATTATTCTTGTGTCATTTACATGAAAGTAGAGATTCCTAGGAGTAGTTGGAAAACTTGACTTTGCATTTAGAACTGTGGCTCAGCTACACACAACTGTCCAGGTACTCACTGAGAGCCTCCATTTACATACTACTTGCTTTCCAAACTGGTGTGCATAATAAATTTTCTATAACCAGATGACCTGTGTAAACACAGTAATAAAAGATGGAGCTACTTATGTAGGTATATATATTCTTACTTATAAGTGAGAACTAAACATCGAATGCACATGGACACAAAGATGGAAACAATAGACACCAGGGACTGCTTGAGAGGATAAGGTGGGAGGGGAACATGGGTTGGAAGGCTACGTATCAAAACTATGCTTACTGCTTCCGTGAGTGGATCTTTCATATACCAAGACACTCCCATGCAATTTACCCATTTAACAAATCTGTACATGTACCCCCAGAACTCAAAATAAAAGTGGAAAAGAAAGAAAGAAAAGGAGGGAGGAAGGGAGGGAGGGAGGGAGGGAGGGAGGGAAGGAAGGAAGGAAGGAAGGAAGGAAGGAAGGAAGGAAGGAAGGAAGGAAGGAAGGAAGGAAGGAAGGAAGGAAGGAAGGAAGGAAGGAAGGAAGGACTGTGAGAAAGGAAAAGAAGGAGAGGCTATATTGAGCTGCTCAGATCCTCTGAAGAGAGAGAGAGGCATGGGCAGGACAGGGTTGTTGACTCTGACTTTGCTCCCTTTACATGTGGATTAGTGGGGCAGTCAGGGTTCTCCAGAGAAACACAAACAATGCCATAGGTGTATATATAGAGAAGGAAATTTACTTTAAAGAACTGGCTTATGCAATCACAGGGGCTGGAAAATCTGAGATCTGTAAGGCAGGCCAGCAGGTTAGAGAATAAGTTAAGAGTTGATGCTACAGTCTGGAGTCAGAAGGCTGGAAACACAAGCAGAATTTCTGTTTTACAGTTTGGAGGTAGAATTCTTTCTTCTTCAGGGAAACTCGGTTTTCACTCTTACGTTCTTCAGCTGATTGGATGAGTCTCAACCATGTTGTTGGAGCGTAATCAGCTTTACTTAATCTGTCCACTAATTGTAAATGTTAATCACATGTTAAAAAAAATACTTTCACAGTGACATCTATTCTACCATTTGCCCAAACTACTGGGCACAATAGCCTACTGAAGTTGACATAAAATTAACCATCTCAGCTCAGCAGCAGGGAAGGGTAGCTATGGGAGGTAAGGAAAGATCCTTGTACATGCTGCTGGAGGCAGAATCGAGTGTCCCAACACCAAGCAGTGTAGAAACTCAAAAAATCTTTACTTCATGGCTGGCTTCCCTAAGTCCCAAGGCAGTATATTTCCTTACCTGAAAAGTTTTTTTTTAATTTTCTTTGGCTACTTGAGAACCAACAAGGGTGATTTGGACAGGGATATACACCGCTAAAGCTTGGGGCATCAAACTGTTTTGATTGTGCACACCTATGGGTAAATATTTTTAACCAGTCGTTTTATATATTTGCTTATTCATAAATTATATGTGCTAATATTTATGTAGATTATTAATCACAAGTTAAAATTAAGGGTAGACAAAGATTTAGAAAATATGTTAAAAGATCTACTTTTTAATAGCTCTAAAATACTTTAAACCTTCTTATTTAATATTTTTGGTAAGATTATTATGATAGAAAATGCATACTTGCCAAAAGGGAAAAAGAGGGTCAAAAGAACCATAAGACAAACAGAAAACAGTGAACAAAATGGCAAAGGAAACCCCTCCCAATAAATAATTATGTCAAATGCAAGTAGATTAAACTCCCAATCAAAAGGTATGTTTAGGAAATTTTTGGTTAACACTTTGCAATCAAACGCTATAATTATAACAAGGTTTGGTTTATCCCGACACTTGGTTTTAATGGTCGAATAAATGATTCAGTGATGCAATACTCAGTGACCTGCCTTCCAAATCACGGTACTCACTTCTCAGTCCTGTTCACACTGACATGGAAGTTTTGGTAAAATTCAGCTGATCTGTCACCATCTTTTCTGATGTCAGTTCTTGAAATTCAACCAAAAAACATTGTATTTTTATTTTTTAGTAAATGGATTTAAGACTCATTGAATCTTTATTTGGAAGATTTTAAACTGAATTTAGAAATTCTTTTCCTAAGGTATATCACTGTGCAGATATGAGAGTGTTTAGAGTGTTTTTGTCAGGAAAATCACATAAAAAGACATTTCTAATTGCATGCTTTTCACAGATGATATCTCCATAGCATGTTCTTTGAAATAGATCATTTCTCACCTCATCTGTATTTTATTTTGAAAGCAAAGTCCCTTTTGCTGTGCAAGGTAACATATACACAGGTTCTTGGAATTTGGATATGAATGTTTGAGGGAAACCATTATTCTCCCTACCACTCGTAGCCTCCTCACTTTTGTTAATCACCGTCACTCAAAGGGTAACATACAAGTTAGTGGTACAGCACACACAAACACCAAAAAGAAAAAGATGATTTCCAGATTTTAGGGAGACAATACTGGGGTCTAAAGGATAATGGAATTCCTTAGGTTAGAATATCAGCATTTCCCAACCAAGCAAATGTGCAAAATTTAGCAGCCATCAGTGTTCTGGAAGCAAGGGACTATTGGCGAATATACCTCTCCTCATTTCAAGGTCACAGGCAGAAATGCAACTGAGACTCCTTCATCCAGCTGTTGCTAGTGCAGATAACAGCTGCTGCCCCTCTCCATGGCACAGTGGCCACCAGCACGGAAGAAGCCTGGTCAGTCTTTTCCCAGCCTTCCCAGCAGACAGATGTCCTCCTGCCTCTCTCTGCATGGCCAGCCTCCTGCCAGCCCAGCACGGCAGCACTGCCTTCAGTTCTACTTTTAATTTATAGTGCTGGGACCATGGATGTTTTAGTAGCATTTCACACAGCTTAGAACACATTTTGTGTTAGGTCTAGAAAAGTATCGCCAAGAATGTTTATTCTCTTACCCTCAAAGCCACCGCAGTTTACTTCGTCATCTTTAGTCTCACTTACCTGGATGCTATTGCACACAGACAACCCCATTCTGATTGTCAGCCTGCATAAAGAATCTCCTGAAAGAGATTTTCATGAAAGGACTTTACAGAAGGAAACAAGAGCGCAGAGAAGTTCTGGGTACACTGTCTTTGGTATGCTCGGAAGCAGGTCCAATCCTAGCACGAGTAAGGAAATTGATAGAACCACAGCAGTTTACTCAGACCATCGTCTGTTTAAAGAGTGGTGTGAGGTCTTCACCCCACGCCTGCCTCTTTATGTCCGCAGTGAAATTCATACATTCAGTTTGAATTAGCAGTTGATTGTCAAACATCTGTTTAGTGTTGGATTAAGTAGATATTAGAGACCTAACGGAGAAATGCAGCAATCCAGAATCAATGACTATATCAATCTGTTTATCTCTTGGTTTTTATGTCACTAGCAGAATTCTTACTACTACTAATAAGCATCTATTAAATTACTACAGTAGACAGAGTTAGGTACGCACCTTCTAGATTGATACAGATTTAGCCACACCAAAGAAAAGAAGGAAACTCCACACCAGCACCAACTCATCACCCAGGCACTCCACATGACGCGTAAACGGCCCAGTGAAAAGCACAATTCCAGGAAGCCCCAGGCACTGACCCTATTCACGCCTAGCATGAGAGTCACGCTTTGTCTCTGGGTGCACTTTTGTATTTTTCATCCTGCCCATTGCAGCACCTCCCACTGAGGGGCCTGGAGCCTACTACCAAAGCCTCAGTGCCCACCAACAGACCTCAGGACTGCGCACTTTCACTGAGAAACTCTGAAGACATTCATGGCTTCTGCATTAGTGAGCTTGGAAACCTCATGTTGGGGAAATTAGTTAAGGGTGTTTATTCCAGGTCCTTTGGAAGAGCCTGGAATGGGGCTGACTTAGGGCCTGCTACTTTCATGATCCTGATCACTGAACCTTGTTTCTTCTGGAAGACCGGCCAGAGCCCTCCCTAGATGGACCCCTGCGTGAGGCTATTGGACGGGGCATATTTGGTCGAGCCCATAGGCTTGGGGTCAGGATTCTAGCGATTGGGGCCCTGAGATTAAAGACAAACCCCTGAGGCCAGGCACACCCTCTGCAGAGTTTCGCATATCTCAGAACTCTCTCTTGGAAGGAGGTTTGTGCTCTGTGCTATATGGGAAATTTTCTCTACACTGGGAATTGCAGAGGTCAGGAAGGTATCTGAAGCAACTGAACAAGTTCAAGCTGGAAGAGGATTTCGAAGTGTGACTCTTTGGAGAGGCCACTGTGTGGACCCAGTGCCTAAAATACCCTTTCCATTCCTTTGAGCTCAAGCTGGAAGCTTCCAGGTTCAGCATGACAAAACTCTACAAACTGGACACGGGTTTTCAGGGTAACACTAGCAGTTTCCGTTTATAGAAACCATTGAAATTGAGGTTAAATGAACATTTCAAAAGAATCTGTTTGTAAAGCTTTCTAATAAAAACATTTAATGGCAAAAGATGGGATCAAATAGCCTAAAGGACATAGCCGCAAACTGTTCAATGTGAAAAACATCTGAATTTTTTTCTCTCGGCTGAATTGAAAACTCATTTTTAAAATTTTACTTCAACTGTAAAGAACTATTTTTTTACAGTAAGACTTTCACTTCCATCCAGTAAGACTTTCACTTTCAGAGAGAGATGGTAAGGGAGGACTTTTCCTTTAGGAACAGAAAGGAGACACTCCCTTTTGGGAAGCACCGGCTTGACAGGCTTGCCATTGAGAACTAAGCTCTGACTTTTTATCTTGCCTAAGTTCCTATCTAAGGGGTCTGGGGAGCCATGGCCTACAAACCATAAATTCTCATCACATGGGTTTTATTTGATCTTGTATATCATGACTTACTTTCCAATCTGACCATAACAAGCAAGAAAATCAAAATGTTTTACCCCACAATATATTTCCTTGCCATATCTTGAAATTGCCCTGCAAAAATCTCTTGTGGAAAAAATCCACTTTCTATAGAGAATCCCCATTTTTTCCTTCTTCCTTTCCAGATCCAGGAAATCATCAACTAAGAGACAGGCACCCTTTTAGGTCTAATAAGAAATATTTTACAACCTGCCCTCTCTCTGAAGTCTGCGATCTGAGAGATTCCTCTGCACAATACAACTTGGTCTCCACAATCCTTTACCTTAACCTCAACATTCCTTTCCATTGATCCCAGGTCTTCAGATAAACTCAAACCAGTTGTCAATCAGAAAACGTTTAAATATACCTATAGCCTGGGAGCGCCCGCCCCCTCCCCCTTGCTTCGAGTTGTGCCACCTTTCTGAAGCAAATCAACGTGTTTCTTCAATGCATTTGACTGATGTCTCATGCCTCCCTAAAATATATAAACCCAAGCTGCACCCCGACCACCCTGGGCACATGTTCTCAGGACCTCCTGAGGGCTGTGTCACAGGCCATGGTCCCTCATATTTGGCTCAGAATAAATCTCTTCAAATATTTTACAGAGTTTGACTCTTTTCATCAACACCATTGTCCTTTCCTTGCCTTCTTTGGCTGCATTTAAAGGCAGCAGTGATCACAGGCGCCGCCGGGATGTCCCAGTTGTCCATCTGGATGTCCACCAAGATAGCTTCCCAGTTAACAGCCAGATCTTTCAATCCAGCCAGGGCTGGCCTTTCCCATCGGGAACTCAGCAATGTAATTTGTCAGCAGCCCAAACATACACCCCACTCTTGCACCAGGCTCGCAGACACTGAGGAAGCAGACTATTTATGAACGGACCCTGAGCAGTCCCACCTCACCCATGTAAGACTCTCCCCTTCGCAGGTCAGTTATCTTCATCATTGTGCCCCGCTAGCAGAAATAAGATCAAGTGGAGCTTCAGGACTCGTTATCGTGAGGAGGTCAGACCTGGACATGGATGATGGTCCTGAGCCCACCTGCCCTCTCCTGGGGCCTCTCCTTAGGTCATCGCTGGAGAGACACTGGCTCGTTTCCTTCTCCTGCTCCTTTTCCTTACACTTCAGCTGCTGCCTGGCCACATCTCTATCGCTCTGATATTACTCTTTAAGATGTCTGTTCCGGGTCTATTTCTGTTTGTTTTTTTAATTCTTAGGGAAAAAAATCTGTAATCACTTTGTCCGAATTCTATGAGAGATAGGAACCACCTCCATATACCGCAGACATGTTAAAGAGGCCATTTCCTAGGCTGCCAGGAGGAAAGGAACTAGCATTTATTTGTGCTCCTGTTATACCAGGATCATTTTGTGTTTTCATTAGAATATCAGTGAAAACATGCAGGGTGCGTGGAGCTTTCTTTTTCTTTTTTCTTTTTTTTTTGTTTGTTTGTTTGTTTGTTTGTTTGTTTTTCTTGAGATGGAGTCTCGCTCTCTCGCCCAGACTGGAGTGCAGTGGTGCGATCTTGGCTCACTGCAAGCTCAGCCTCCCAGGTTCACGCCATTCTCCTGCCTCAGCCTCCTGAGTGGCTGGGACTACAGGCGCCCACCACCAGCCTGGCTGATTTTTTGTATTTTTAATAGAGATGGGGTTTCACCATGTTAGCCAGGATGATCTGGATCTCCTGACCTCGTGATCCACCCGCCTCGGCCTCCCAAAGTGCTGGGATGACAGGCGTGAGCCACTGTGCTTGGCCGGGCGTTTTCTTTATGGGGCTGATGATGATACTGAGATTCCCATATGTGAAGTCCAAGATTGCACAGCTGTGTGTAATGTCTGGATTGGGATTTCAGCCCCCGTTTTCTGGTTCTAAATGCCCAGCTCTTTCCCACATGGGTCCTCAGTGCCAGTGCTGGCGCTGCCTCTGCACTGGCTCTGTGCTCAGCTGACGTTGCCCTCCTGGCTTCCTGCCTCCCTGCTCCATCCTCTCCCACCGTGGGTCACGGTCATGGAGTCTATTCCCTAGCAGTTGGTCTTCCCTCTGTGTGCTTGCGTTTTTCCCTGGAACATAACTCTTACAAAACAGCTACCAAGGTAGCTGGTTACTTACTAGTCTCAGCTTCATGCCCCAGTTCCTCTGCATAGGCTAAGGACTCCTCAGAGACGGGTTGTGTTCTAGGCATCTGTTTGTCCTCGGTAGCTAGCGCTGTCCTGGAACTTGATGGGATAGTCCATTGTTTATCAGGAGGTGGATGGATAAAGAACGGTTAAGACTCATGCTTGGGTAAATAAAAGAGCATTCAGAGCATATGAGCAAATAAACTGTCTCACAAGCTGTCAGAAGGGGAGAGGATTACTGCAGCTACTTCCAGGCTTTTCCACTTTCCTGATGAGGGAAAGTGCAAGAGGAAACAAATAATAGGTGCCCCGGTGGGGATGACTGACACGTCATCTTCCTGTTCTTTCTTCAGTTCTGCCTTCAGTCTTCAGTATGTAGATGTTTTGCAAAGGTCACGTGTTCCACTGTCAAACCGTCAGAAAGTTTCAGGTTAAAGAGACCTCAGAACAGGAGCACCAGCATTCTTGGTACCTGTTCATCTGCTTCCAGACTCCAAAAGATATCTACATATTTTTTGAGTAACTGTTTCTCGGTATTTAACATGTGTGATTCATTGACTTTTCTTCATACTTTTAACATGACAATATTCCCTTCCAAGCTCATAAAATAACATGTCAAGACTTGTTCAGGAGTGAGAAGGCCATTCTCTCTATTAGAATGAATACATTCTACACTGATATGGGTAGCACAATGAAGTGACTACGGTATATGATAACAATTTTGTGTATCATCTTCCACTAACTAAAGTTAACTAAATTTGTATTGCCTTTAAGTAATTAAATCAATTAAAATGAAAGTATTCCATAGTTGTAAAGGCTATTGAAAGTGAAAGCAATGCTTATTTAAACTCCCTCCCTCTATTATGAAGACATTCTAAGCACTGATGGTATAGACATGGGGTCTGCTAATACAACGGTATCAGGGATGCAGAGATGTTGCCATGGTGATCCGGTGTGACTTCTCTAGAACAGTGACTTCTTCGTTGCTGACAGCCACCTGTCTGTGCCATTTCTTCAGTGAATGGGCTACTCTCCTGGAGAATAAGACAGGAAAAATGAATTGTATGGTCCCTCTAGATTTCAACACAAACAACTCCAGTGAAACATTAGTGAGGAGGAGAGGAAATATTTTTTCTACGATGTATGTGCTTCATTATTTAAGTTGTCTGAAACTATGGTGTGATGGTTAATTGTCAATTTGGGTAGGCCATTGTACCCAGATATTTGGTCAAAGACTAGATGTTTTTGTGAAGGTTATTTTTAAAATGAGATTAGCACTTAAATCAGTAAACTCTGAGTGAATCACATTACCCTCTATGATGCGAGTGAGCCTCATCCATTCAGCTGAAGGCCTGAAGAGAAAAAGACTGAAGTCTCCAAAGGAAGAAGGAATTCTGCCTCCAGGCTACCTTCAGACTTCTCATCTGCCCTATGGAATCTTAACTTGCCAGCTTCTGCAGTCACATGAGCCACTTTCCAAAAATAAATGTTCTCTCTCTCTCTGTCTCTCTCTCTCTCTCAATAGACAGACAGAAATGGACATATCCTATTTTTTCTGTTTTCTCTGGAGAACTGACTAATACACATGGGTACTTCAGAGATCACTAGAAATCAGAAGAATAACATGGAGAAGTTAAAAACAATAAGCACAAATTTGAAAATACCCATCTAGCAAACAAGAGTTTTTGTTTTTTAATATAAATACATTTATGTGGGGAAAAAATAATTGATATGAACAGAAAGGGTGTTTTTTTACTGGTGGAGAGAAAAGAGTATGGCATTACTTGTGTTATAGCTAGGACATTTGTCAGACAAAGGTTTTCTTGCCTTTCATCTCCCCATCATCTGAGATCAGCTTGGCATCAGAAGATGCCAGCTGCTCTGAAATTCCAACCCAAAGATGTGAAGTGTGATGACGATGTGATGTTGCCCAACAACTTGCTCAGTCTATACTAATTTTGGAATAGCCTGAAATCCACCATAGCTCCAGTCTTTACTAATTTAAGAGTAGCCTGGAATCCATGTCTACTCCACTATTTTCCTGAAACATCATTCTATATTGAAATGTGCCTGATTCTAACTGCACCCAGTATGAGGAGGCACAGCAGGCAGCCATCCTGGGCCCGGCAGTGGGAAGCAGTGCACCTTGAAAATATGGTGGGAATCACCTGAACTGCTGACACTTCAAAAAAGGAGGAAATGAACAGGAATTAGAGGGAATACACTGGTAGGAGCGAAAGGAATCAAGAGTGTAGATGAGCCAAGTTCAAATTCCAATAGAGTAAATAGCCAGGTAAAGCAGAGGGAATGTCTGTTCCCCTCTAAACTAATAAATACTTACCTGGGTCAAGAGGTGTTGAGAAGCCAGACAATCTAGGACTGTCCGGGTGTGTGGGTCTAAACAGAAGTTTCCAGATGGACATGGTGGGTCAGAGGGATGAGTTTGTACACAAAGCTCAGGAGACCATTCATGGAGAGAACTGCAAATCAAATGATATAGGGGAGGGTCTGGGTGTATTGGGGTCACAATGAGAGATGAGAATCCAGATCCCAGAAAACTTGGTATCCCAGGTCAAGGAATGTACATTTTACCATTCAGAGGGGTGGTTTTCAACTTATGTGGCCCTGGTTAGTGGGTCATGA
This sequence comes from Macaca mulatta, assembly GCF_049350105.2. NCBI lineage: Eukaryota > Metazoa > Chordata > Mammalia > Primates > Cercopithecidae > Macaca > Macaca mulatta. The sequence goes on from NC_133411.1 coordinate 8,733,276, forward strand.
AATCAATTCAGTGGGTTGCAATTTGCATTTTTAAGGAATAGACTAGAATAGAAAATGTCAGTGCATTTCATGTAAAAAAGGTAGTTTTGGTGGGGGGAACCAGTTGCTCCAGTTACATCTCTCTCTATTTATTATCAGTGTGTATGTGCACAGGGCTTTCTTCCAGTCCATCAGTCCTAATCACACAGGTCAAAAGCCACTGCTGCCAGCAATGGGGAACCACTGAAGAGTTTAAAGTTGCAAGAAGCAAGGTTAGCTTTTGCATTTAGAAAGATACTGTTGTTTCAGAGAGAAGACAGATCAAAGGGGTAGGGTTATGTAGAGGATGGCTTTGGGATACTGAAGCTCCACCACGCCCAGGCAATGTGAGCTTAGGTCATGTTCCTCAATGGTTCATGGGCATAGTAACCATTCCCAACAATGGGCTCTCTGCGTTTTTTATGTCCCAGCACTTGCTGCCTGGCACAGGGTAACCACTCCAGACAGATGAGTTGTTGCCAATATTATTTTTTCATTTACTTAATGTTTCAGGTTTTAATGGATTTATTTTCATGCATTGCCCAGTATATGAAAAACTGTATAATCAACCTAAAGATAGGCCATGTGGACTATGAGACCTGCAGACACTACATGGAGGCGTGGAATTGAGGGCCTTTTGGTGAAGGATGGTTGTGCCCCTCCCGCTTTTCACTCTGCTTCTTTCCAACCAGTTTGATTATTCCATGTCTACCTAGTTTAAGAGATTGTGATAAACCAAGTAGATGGGACTAAGCTCATGTCTCAAAATAACATCCATTTTCTCAACATTGATTGAGTGGGTATTTTGTGTAAAATATTTGATCATTAAAAAAATAATTGTTCACTGGGCATGTTGGCTCAAACCTGTAATCCCAGCACTTTGGGAGGCCGAGGTGGGCAGATCACCTGAAGTCGGGAATTCAAGACCAGCCTGGCCAACATGGCGAAACCCCGTCTCTACTAAAAAATACAAAATTAGCAGGGCGTGGTGGCACATGCCTGTAATCTCAGCTACTCAGGAGGCTGAGGCAGGAGAATCACTTGAACCCAGGAGGCAGAGATTGCGGTGAGTCTAGGTTTCCCCATTGCACTCCAGCCTGGGCAACAAGAGCTAAACTCTGTCTCAAAGAAATAATAATAATAATAATAATTGTTGTATTTATTTTTGTGACAAAATGTACATGGACTGAATGGCTTTATTCAACACCTATACTGCTATGCTATTATTTAACCTTATGACAGAAAACAAAAACTTCGTTTATATACTAGGAATATATGCTCAGTGGTACATGGAACATGTGTACACATGTGTGTTATAAAAGTCATCCCTAACCTTTTTGGCACTAGGATGCATTTTGTAGAAGACGAGTTTTCCACAGACTGGGGGAGAGGATGGTTTGGGGATGAAACTGTTCACCCTCAGATCATCAGTCATTAGAGTCTCATAAGGAGTATGCAACCAAGATCCTTACCATGCACGGTTTACTATAGGGTCCATGCTTCTGTGAGAATCTAATGCTGCCGCTGATCTGACAGCAGAGGCAGAGCTCAAGCTACAGTAATGTTCGCTCACGCACCACTCATCTCCTGCTGTGTGGCCCAGTTCCTAACAGGCCAGCCAGTCTTTGGCTTGGGGGTTGGAGATCCCTAGTCTAAAATGAACTCCATTGATCCCATATCTGCTATTCCATATCCCATGTGATAACTTTTCTAAGATTCCATCTGTGGGGAGTGCTTTATTTCTTCTTGATGAAATCAATCTTTAATGTGATTTTAATTATTTTACCGACAGATGTTAGGCAAGAGAGGAATTTTGCAACTAGAAATGATCATGAGCACTTCAATTCTTCAGCTATGAACAGCATGCCTATTTGTGTTTTAAATCCAGTCTTGCATCTTCTTTATTTGTATAACAAACATTAGAAAACATTTTGATTGATCTGGTTTTCAATGGAATCATATTATTAAAATTTTGCTTAAGATATGTGTCATAATGGGAGAAAAAGTTAAGGCATTTCCCAACTTTTTCAGCGGGTTATTTGGGGCATTTCACTACTAATTTTGGCAATTTCCCAAAGGCAAAATGCTACAAAATAAAATTCAGTAAAAAAGCAAATATATTCAGTGGTTTTTCTACTCAATGATCACTCATAGACAATGATGCTCGAGTGAGCATGGAATAGTCAATAGGGAAACGGAGGAGGATTTATGTTTAGTATTAATTACACAACTGAGAAATAGTTCTCTCCATCAAAGAGCTGCCTTGAAAACTTCTTATTGTTCACTGTGAGTGTGGTGGAGACATCCGTGACAGCATATGAATCAAACTAATTGTAACTCTTACTTGGTTATGAAAAAAAATGACATGTGCGTTCTTCTAAATTAAGTCTTTCTCACACAAATTACTGGTTGCCACCGTAAATCAAGCAACATGTGTTCTGAATTCTGACTGCTAGAGAATTAGCTATTGAGTGGGGAAATGAGATACTTTTGTTTGCAGCTACACCAAGTTGACTTTTTTTTTTTTTTTTTTTTGGCTTTATCTAAAAATACACTCCCCAGCTTCTACAGCAAGAAAGACATTCAGAGTGTTAGTCCAGCCCCTTCATTTTCAGGTGAGGAAAATGATGCCCAGGAAGGTTAGGAAGTGACCTAGAGTCTCATTCAAATGAGTGGGTGAGCTCGGACTTGAATTTCGATTTTCTGGTTTTGGTGCAGTGACTTTTGTGCTCTCTGATGGCTACCTCAGTAGCAAGCAGTCACCTAAATTCAGACTTGGCCAGGTCCCTGCGTAAGCCCATACTATCAGGACACAAGGAGGTGTTGTGGGGCGGGGTTTGATCGAGACTCTTGACTCCAAAGCTACCACACTCTCCTCAGCTGAGAACTCAGTGATCACTTGAAATTTATTATTTTCTAAAAGATCCATTTTATGGTTTTTATTGCAAGGTACAACATGTTAAGTAACCTGTGAGTGTCAGATTATGGAGATAATAGTAAAAATGCCCTTTGGATGAAGGATATAACCTTTATTGTCCTTAATTCAATTGTCAGTGACACTTCTAATGTGTCTGCAATGCCTTTAACTTTGACTTTTCAAGGGAACTTTCTCTATACTGGGAGTCATCAAACTACAGCCTGTGGGTCAAATCTGGCCTGCCTCCTGTTTTCATGTGGCCTGAGTACTAAGAATGGTTTTTATATTGTTAGATTATTCCTTTTTTTTTTTTTTTTAAGAGACAGGGTCTCACTCTATCACTCAGGCTAGGCTAGAGGGCAGTGGTACCACCATGGCTCACTACAGCCTCGACATCCTGGGCTTAAATGATCCTCCTGCCTCAGCCTCCCGAGTAGCTGGGATTACAGATGTGAGCTATCACTTCTGGCTGATGTTTTAAAAACTAAATATATGTATTTTATTACAAATGAAAATTATATGAAACTGGGTGTTTTTCATAAATCAAGTTTTATTGGAACACAGAGCCACACTCATTCATTTGCACATTGGCTATGGCTGCTTACAGGCTACAGTGGCAGAGTTGGGTAGTCATGGCAGAGAGGGCATGGTGCTCAAGGCCTGGACTATTCACTTGCGGCCCTTTTCAGGGGTGGTGTGCCAGCCCCTGCTCTGCTCCACCTGAATGGAGGCTCCATGTCCTGGGATGTCATCCCACAGTGCTGTGACTCTGCCTCTTTCCTCTGAGGCTGGAGACACTAGAGCATCCCCCACCTCACAGAGGCCATGCCTCCGTGGAAGGATCAGGAGTACAATCTCATGTAATTTTACTAACCAAGTTACTTCATCACATGCTTAAGCAAAACTGAATTTTATAGACTTACAATGGTTGGGTGCAGTGGCTCATGCCTAAAATCCCAGCACTTTGGGAGGCCAAGGCGGGTGGATCACTTGAGCTCAGGAGTTCAAGACCAGCCTGGGCAACATGGTGAAACCTTGTCTCTACCAAAAAAAAAATATATATATATATATATATGTGTGTGTGTGTGTGTGTGTGTGTGTGTGTGTATAAAAAAAAAATTAGCCAGGTGTTATGGAACATGTCTGTGGTCCCAGCATCTCAGGAGGCTGAGGCATGAGAATCACCTGAGCCCAGAGGTAGAGGTTGCATTAAGCTGAGATTAAGCCATTGCACTCCAGCCTGGGTAACAGAGTGAGACTCCATCTAAAAAAAAAAAACAAAACAAAACCTACAATGTGCACGAAACCTGATGTGATAGCTTCTGTTGAGCCAGCTTCTGCACCTCAGCACTGTGGGCATTGGAGTTGGGTACATCGTCAAGGTGGGGTCTGCCCTGTGCCCTGCAGGATGCATAGCTGCATCCCTGCCCTCTGCCCACTGGATGCAAGTAGCGTTTCTCCAGGCTCTGCCCAACATCCACTTGTGTGGGGAACAGAGTTGTCCTGGTTTCTACCACTGGCTTAGAGTGAGGCCCCGCAGGAAAGCCAATAGGGAAGAGGTGGGGGACAGGGGAAGCTGAGACCCTGACAATACGTAGTAGCCAGAGGCCTCAGCGGGGGCTTGGAGGTGAGATCGTGAAGGGCAGCCTCCAGGGCTGTTGTGTCTTGGAAACTGTTTCCATTCTTTTTGAGGCATATCTGTGAGGTCACTGGAATGTGTTCTGGGATTCCTACCCCCCAAGAAATGTACATTGTCAGGGTACCTAAGCACTCTTAGTCCTTTACACTCATGTGTCCAGTGGAAGACAATGATCAACTGAAAGATGAACGAGGAGGAAGGGCTGTTCCCTGGGTTCAGCCGCCTGCTAGCAGGGGCCCCAGAGGGTAGGGTCCAGTCTCTGTGTGTCTGTCTTCAGCTGTCCCTAGCTTCGGTGTCGAATTGACCCCCACTGCTCCCTCCTGGCCCCCACGGCATCACTTGTTGTGGTAGTGGTGGGGTTGTTTTCTGCTTCATGTGGGATCCAGTAGGCGACTCTCTAAAATAAGTCGTGCATCCTGTTTCCAGGCTCCTGGCCTTCACGTCTTACCCCTTTTCCCGCTGTATGGGAGGCTGGCGATTCAGTGGTTTGGGTGTGGGGTGGTTGCAGTTTGGGTATTTAGTGCTCCGTCTGCTTTATGGCGGGCAGACAGAAGTATTGGTGCTGGGAGGGCGCCCGCAGGAGAGCAGGGCTGGCTTTCTCCCCACGTTTGGTTGTGCCATTTCGAGTGTGTTCACCCCCTGGAGGGGAGCAGATCTCTTTCCATGGAGGACAAACTTGGGGTTCCATCCATTCCTCAGCCTGGAAGGCTTCATTTCTAACCAAGAGAAACTGTTCCATTTTATTCATTTTAAAAAAAAACTTTGTTTCCAACCACGCAATGATCTTCATCATCCTTAGGTCTGAAATTGAATATGGCTGTTAGTTGGCCCCACTTTGTGGGTATTCAGAAGAATTCTCTGACTTGGTCAGTTCTGAGCTGCTGCTTGGAGGGGTGGGGAGGGTTAAGAGTCAAGCACACCTCCATCTTATGTTCAGCTCTGGAATCTTCTTTCTCCTCTTGGCCACTGATTTTTGAAGTTTATAATACTGAGCCATGACCTTTTTTGTGTTGTGGCTGTAGTGGTGAAGGTCCTTTGTTGCATTGTAGAAATGTTGGTCTATTTTGTTAGGTATTGTGTAGGGAACTTCTGCCCAATCGTTTTAATATGACACTAATATTTGGCCACCCATATTATTTATGTCTTTATGGTTATCAAAAAATAGAACCATAATTATTGATCATTAAAAAACTGAAATAAACATCTAGAAGTGCAAAGAATGTGTAAATAAAATGCATTATTTCTGCGTGCCCTTCCCCCACCAAATGATTTGGAGGGCAACTGGGACGACCAATGTAAGTGAAAGAGTTAGAGAATAATTAAGTGACAAGAGGCCGTACTGACTATGAGCCATCGTAATTCAGAGAAAAGAAGGGTGCATGTAGGCTTGAATTTGTCAAAAGAGACTTTGTGCCCATCGAGGCTAACATTTGAAGGTTTTCTGCAAACTGGGCACTTTCCCGTTGTAAATATTAATTCCTTTAACCCTGCAACGGCTACCATTGTGGGGCAAGAGCAGATTTTAAAGGAGAAGTAAGAACAAAACCAAACAAAATATAACAGGAGAGAATGAACAGGGAAGAATCCTGTTCATTCACAGCCACAACTCTCTAGAATGTTAATGAAATGGCGGGCAGGTGTGTAGGTAGGACTGGATCCAATTATGAACTTCGTGGACATGTTTAGGCTTGAAGTTATTTTAGCAGTAGTAGAGGACACCAGTGAGTTTACTGGGTAATTGATATTGTTATATTGGTGTTGGTATTATGTTGATAATGTTAGCAAAGTAAGACTAGCAAGTGTCTAGTTTTCCTGATAAAGAACATTTAGCTACAGTAGAACATTTGTGAATTCTAGTATTTATTATATGATGTTTTTGAAATAATTACTCTGAAAGTTAATAGATACTTCTGTTTTACTTTTCAGATGTGTTACTTTAAAACAAGCTACTCTATTCTGTAGCTTTGCAGTATTGGGTAAATGATGAGTGAGGATCAGATATTTGATGTGAGTTTCAGTTTTGAATCCAGGTTGCATAAAAAGCCTGAGATTCATCTACTGAATTGAGAGTTTTGAACATTTCTTTTAAGGATCTTCTGCTCTGTCATAATTGCATATATCATATGCAAAGAACATCTTGCTACGGGTAGTGGTGTGGTATGCTTTTATCAGCTAGCTAAAAAGTATTTTAGTAAAATCACTAAATAGAGAATCACTAAATAGAGAACAGAACAGTCCCAGATATTTCAATGGATCACCTAAGAATGAATCATGAAATATACCTAAACGTTGTTTCATTAATTTTCTCCTTTCTTTGTTCAGAATTGTTTATTACATCTTCTCAAACCTGTCTAATTTTTGTTTACTTTTATTTTCTTGACAAAACGTCAACATGAATTTCAAAAAAAAAAAAAAACCACTTTCTGAGATAATTCATATGGATTTACCTCTAGAACAGTCTTAAAATAAACTGAAAGTGAGTCACTGCATTTGTAGACAGCTGCTTCATTTCCATTGTCTGTCTTGTTTGTTTTAAGGCATTTCTAAGAATTTATGCCAAGTGTTAATTTGAGGTAGAAGCCACAGTGTGAGCTGAGTGATAGTAATTTGTGTATTCACCCTATGACCTCTCAGGAGGACCAATCCTTCTATGTCTTATCCTGTGGAGTTTCAGTCCAGCCTTGGCCATATGTTTGGACGAGAATGAACAGAAGAGAAATATATTGAATATGTAACTGGACACAAGGTGAATTCACAGAAATTCAAACTGGAATTTAGGTAACTGAAACTGGACTTGAAGCTGGAGTTTTTGTATTGCCTTTTCTCAGGGCCCCTTACAGAGAGGACCTGAGCCCCCAGATTCACTGTAGAAATTATTTAACCCAGCTGGGTGCGGTGGCTCACGCCTGTAATCCCTGCAGTTTGGGAGGCCGAGACAGGTGGATCACCCGGGGTCAGGAGTTCGAGACCAGACTGGCCAACATGGTGAAACCTCATCTCTACTAAAAATACAAAAAATTAGCCAGGCTTGGCACGGGCCTGTAATCTCAGCTATTCAGGAAGCTGAGGGAGGAGAATCTCTTGAATGCAGGAGGTGGAGGCTGCAGTGAGCCGAGATCATGCCACTGAACTCCAGTCTGAGCAACAAAAGCAAAACTCCATCTAAAAAACACAAAAGCAAACAAACAACAAAAAAGAGAAATTACTTAACCCTTGGCTCCACCAAGCCTTCGGACCCTTGAATGTGGGAGGAGCCTGTCATCCAAGCTGTGGCAGATGGAAAACATGATTGAATCTGGGAGGGCCTGGGACTTGCGTTGACTCACAGGAAATGGGGTAGTGACTGTGAATTCTGGAATCCAGACCTTATGAGCTCTTGAAGATCGTCTCTCATTTTCTAGGACTGCTGCCCTGAGTACACCATTAGGGAAGCCAGTCCAGCCTGGCAGAGAATGAGCCTCCACATGGAGAAGACCCAAAGTCCCAGCCCATGGCCAGCAGCAACAGCCAGAAAGACGTGTCACTGGGGCCACCTTGTAGGGTCAGCCCACCCTCGAGCTGAGCACAGTCATAAGATTGTCGACGGTAAAACCAGGAGGACGCAGTGCCCAGTCACCCAGCCCACTGAGTCAGGAGAAACCATCCATCATTGTTGTTCCAAACCACTAGTTTTGAGATGATTTGTTTTGCAGCAATAGATGATTGAAATATTAATGCTTCCTAAACCAAGCCAGGCTTGAGCTCAAGTCAGCGTGGGTGCATAGCTGGTGAGAATAACACATTATTTTCCTTAGAAATCTCTGCATACGATTTAATATTTTATCAGACTCAGCTTTACACACGTCAGTTTAGTGCTGTTAAAAATCTGTTTACTGTTTGATAAATATTTTTGTTGGCATGACAAAGCTGAAAATTCCTAAGTTTATATATACTCATGTAGTTATTCAAATTAATCAATAAATATTTTTTAATGTAATATAGCATTTTCTCATTAGCCATGACTTCCATTTCCATGCTGATCTTGATTTCTGTTTCCTGGCAGAAAACTTGCCTTCTTTTCACTTTGGCAGGGCTGCCGTTTATAAGTTATTCATTCCCTTTTTGGCTCTTCCACACTGCATTCTGGGCCACATGTCTTCCGTCATGGCGTGTAGCTGGAGTCAGCCACGGGAGGAGCCTTCAACAACGTCATTAACGTGAGCGCTTGGACTTGTACCTGCAGAATAACAAAAAGGAGAATGTTGCTTCATCAGCCCTAGAAAGATCAGATATTAGAAGATCTTTGAGAAACACATAGGAAAGAATTGAAATACTTTTCCTTCTCTGCAGTTCCCCTGAAAATCTATGTGTGCATGTCAATAATGCATATTGTGATAAAATTAAAAGAGAGAGATGTAACACACGCATAATATATATAACATGTACATATATTTATATATATCTTCCAATCATTTCTTCTAATTGAGAAAACACGTGGGTGTTTAACAGTAACCAAAAATAGAATTCAAGGCGTATTTACTTTTCTGCTGCCACCCTCAAGGATGTCTTACCATTTCCTCCTGACACCTTATTGAATGGGAGACACCTAGAACTGAAAGGGACAGCAATAATGTACCTCATCATTTCTCAGGCGAAAGGCCAAGAGGTTATGTAATTTACCCATTGTCCACTTATAGAGTGACAGAGCTGAGGCCAGAATGTTCTCCTGGTTTCTGTCATTGAAAAGTCAGATTATTTAATGGGTTTCTCAGTGAAAATCTTATTCCGTGTCCTCACTCATAAGTGGGAATTGAACAATGAGAACATTTGGACACAGGAAGGGGAATATCACACACTGGGACCTGTCGTGGGGTGGAGGGAGGGAGGGAGGGATAGCATTAGGAGATATACCTAATGTAAATGATGAGTTAATGGGTGCAGCACACCAACATGGCACATGTATACATATGTAACAAACCTGCACATTGTGCACATGTACCCTAGAACTTAAAGTATAATAAAAAGAGAAAAATTAGCTACAGAAAAAAAAGAAAGAACCCCCCCCCCCCAAAAAAAAGAAAATCTATTCAAAATGTAAAATGAGGCATTCGGTCACACAATCATGCATTCACTCCTCTATCCATCCCATAAATGTTTATTGTGTATGTGTCTGCCTATGCCAGGCAATGGCCTCTGTGTTCTGTACTGGGAACAAAATATTGAAGAAGGCACAGGCTGGGCTCACTAACACTTATGCTTGAAGTAAACAGATGACTTTGGCAGAGGTCAGGGGCCATTAGCAGGGTGAATGTTGACGGCTCACACAGCACACAGCACCTAGCCTAGCTGTGGGTGGGAGGGCGTGCAGGATGGCTCTTAGGGAGGAGGTGGTTGAAAGCTTGCCTGGAGAATTGGTGGGGATAGCCTTAGCAAAGGAATGGATGGAAATGATGTGATGGAATCAGCCATCCAAGTCCCAGGGGGAGCGTGCTCCAGTGCGGGTCTGAGGCTGCAGGTGATTCAGAAGAGCTGGGTTGCAGGGTCAAAGAAAGGAAGAGGAGGAAATAAAGAGGGTGGGATGCCTGGGGCCTATCATATCTCGTAATATACTGCAGGGCTTTGGCCTTGTCCCAGGTGTTAGAAGCCTTCAGAGCTGGAGCAGAGCTTATTTGACTACTTCCCATTTTAGAAAGAAGAGAAGGTGAGGGAAAAGGAGGACTGGAGGAAGGAAACCAGTTAGGAGGTGATTCTCTGGGTGACAGTGGTTGTTGAGAACTGGGCAGAGCAGTAGGCTGAGGAAGGGGCAGGTTCTGAAGTGTGAAAGACAGGAGCCTGCCTCACTGGATGTGGACTGGTAAGAAGGGAAGAACAGTCAGGTATGAAAGCAGGTTTCTGCATGGGCAGCTAGGCGCATGGGCAGATATTGACTGCACTAAGATTACAAACAGAGGGACAGCTTTTGGAGGGAAGGTGACAGTTTCCATTTGCAAACAGCTGCATTTGAGTTCTCTGCAGGTGACAGGGAACAATGGATTGTCTCCCAGTATTCGTTCTCTTCTTCCTCCGTTGTAAGACGATCTCTGTGACTGGGTACGTCTCACCCAAAATAGAGACATGTCACTGCATCCCTTAGAGTTGTGTATAGCTAATGGCATGTGAGAAGTGATGGTGTACCTCCTAGTGATGTCCTGGAGAGGTGCCATTCTGGAATGGCAGGGGCAAGACAACAATGAAAGTGATGGGGCCACAGAGTCCAAGGTGGAGAGGAACAGAGGTAAATGAAGGGGAAGAGTATGGGAGAAAGTAGTCAGGTTAAAACTCCAGAGGAGAAGTCTTATATTTAGAGGAATGATTCTCAACCAGAGGAAGACTGTTACCCCCCAGGAAACAGTTGTCAATGCTTGTGAGCAGTCTGGATTGTCATAAAATGGGTTGGGGGTCTTGCTGACATCTAGTGGGTAGAGAGTACTAAAGTCTAGTCTACGTCTCAGTCTATTGGACAGATGCTGCTAAACATCCTGCAGTGTGCACGTCAGCCCCCCACAGCAAAAAGCCATGTCGCTCAAAATGCCAATAGTGCTGGGGGTGAGAAACCATGGCTTAGAGTATAGGCAGACATGGTACATGTGTGCAGTGAACTTGCAAGTCATTAGGGAATGGCAAGGACTGTGGTAAACTGTACGGTGCATGACCTATCTGAAGGGGTTCAAATTCTTTAAACATGTACACATAACTATGCACTCTGCAAGCTAATCAGAGTACATCTGCCTGACCAGGCTCAGCCCACAGGCTGCCAGTTGCCTTTCTCTGGACTTAAAAATTTTGATGAATCTTAAGAACTTACACACTCGGATTCAATAAGCGAGTGGGAAAACACACCCAGTCAAGGTTTCCTAATGCATTATATGTATAAAGTAAACTTGAGTTTTCATCCTATGTAACTTGCAAGGAAATCCATTATATGATTGATTTCTTAAATTCTGTAAGCTGTAAGCCATGGTTTATTTTTGTCAGGTAGTGGGGCACATGAGAGCCTGCTTTTAGCTAATATTTGATGTGATTTTCTCCAAAGACAAAGCTGTTGGTGAAGCTTAGAAGGAAGAGTCCCTGAAAGAAAATCTGCATTCTAATTACTAAGAATGCATTTTCTAAAGACAAAGAGAAAGCTTAAAAAATACCATGTGCCAGCAACATAGGTACACAAATAAGATATGTATGTGTAGAAAACTGATAGCCAAGTGAGCCACAGCAGAAGAGCACCTTTATTTTTCAGTTTGAGCCTCAGTCATTGAGTTACATTTAATAAAATTCCAGGATCATGACAGGCTTTCAGCTTTCTGGTGTGATGACTTCCTTGCAGTTGCCTTTTGCATCTTTAATCCTTATCTGAAGAAGCTCAGAACATTGCCTCGTGAGCAGAGTAAGAATTAGAACAGTTCTGCAGCCTTTCTTTCCTTGCTTACTATTCTTTCCTGAAAAGTTGTTATACAGAAATGACACGTGCGTCTTTTGTTATCAGCTACATCAGTGCCCACAGGGGCAATTAGTGTTTGAAGACAGGCACAATATTTAAAGGCTGTTATCTGCTGGGTTGTATCTTTGGAGGCTTTTCTGTGGGAGCGGGCATGGAGCACTTAATTTACCAGAACGAGTATGCAGAGATGTGGACATCGGCGGGAGTGTCCTAGACTCACCTTCCTAAGCATCCACAGCAGAAAATGTATGTGACCACTTCAGGATTCAGTCATGTGTTCGAGAGAGGAATGCAGTGCAGTTTTTTCCAGAAATCTCCCCAGTTGACAATATTTTCAAAGGAAGCCTTTGGATATTGGCTACAATTTTGCTCTGGGCTCCAACTCTCACCCAGGGGGTGCTCCCAGCCTGGATTGGGCTTGGCTTGGTGGGGAGAGATTGGGAGTCTGCCGACAGTGTGGGATACTTGTGGTACTCTTCCCCAAGAGCAGGTGTGCTTTGGGGTTCAAATCTCCGACTTCAAAGCTGTTAAAAAAAAAAAAAGCGTCATTGTCCCCACTGAAATGAAAGAGAATCAGTCATGCCCTAAGACACTTCAGTATGGAACAATTGCTCTCCTGTCCGCAGCTGAAGCTATGTTATTTATTCTTGTGCCTATTTATGTATTGTCTCTTTTTCCTGGGTACAGTTTAGCAAACTGGTTAAGAGCAATTAACCACTAACTACTTTCCTCCCACTGGTTCTAATCCCAACTCCACCACCTTCTTACTTTGGGTTGTTTAGGAAGCCATGCAACCTATTTGGTCTCCAATTTCTTCTTCATAGAAATGGGAGAAATAATAATATCTACGTTATTAAGTGCTGAGAGAATTAAGCAAGACAATACTTACAAATTGTTTAGACCTGGAACTGACACGTGGAAAGTGGTTGATAAATATTTGTTGAGTGGAAGAAAGAACATTGAATTAAGAGCCCAGTGTCTGCATGCAAGTAGAGCAGTTCTAAAATTGCCTGGGAATAATAGGAGATGGTGCATTTCCGTGCAAAAGAAGAGACCTGTTTTTTTTCATTCAACAACTTTGAACGCTACAAACATGAGTTTATAGACCTCCTTTAAGGTGAAAGTTAGCAGAGCTATTTCAGGTCTGGTCTCCGCTTCCATGACTTTGCCCCCTTCTGTGGCTCATCCTCACCACTTCAAGCTTCTCTTACACTCATGATGGTTTTATAAATCTGAGCTTCTAAGCTTGGCAGCACAGCCTACTCCAAAGGAGAGCCATGAATGTGGGAGGAGCCTGTCATCCACGCTGTGTTGCTCTTCACGATTGAATCTGGGAGGGGCTGACTGTCAAGGGTGAAGGGAGGTGAGCCCAGAGTCTCAGCATCATCAGGGAGGGAGCTGGAGTCTGTGCCCCTCGGGACAGACGATAGTGTTCCTTTTCTTATGCTTTTCAGAGGAGCCTCACTGCCTCCCTGAGTTTGGGATGGTGATGCCGATGCCGTGCTGCCAGCATTCTTAAGGATGGGAACCAGCCTGGCTGATTAATCCCTGTTACTTTTGCATCCAATGAGAATTATAACTTTGACTAGAGAATATAGACAACAATAATTTGCATGTAGGATAACATCTGCCACCAAGTAGAATGAGTAAATTCTCATGACTCCAGGTTTTAGTTTGAGAAAATCTTTTAGAGGCATGACGTCTGGTTTTTATTTTGGAGGAAGAAATGCACAGTGGTACAAAGTTGTCCCATACTTGCTGGGATCATTCCTGCTCTGTGTAATTCTGACACCACTGAAACGACCACATTCTCAGCCTTTTCTTCCATGGACTGCAAGGCAGACCAGCGGGGGTTACCAGTGTGGGCTTCAAAGTCATGAGGTCCCTGCCCTGAAGACTCCTCACAGGTGGAATGGCCTTGCCAAGGCTCAACTTTCTCTTACTCGAAGTGAGGGAGAAGAATCAGCACTTCACTGAACTTTCCTCTGGAAAGAGGAGCTTTCCAGAACTTTTGCCCTGAAGCTACAGCTTGTGAGTGCAGCACGTGAGCGAGTGAGTGGCCTCTCCCCAGGTCAGAGCAGCTGAGAAAATCCGCAGCACTCAGGGACAGAGGACATAGATTGATGTGCACATCTTTGCATGGAGTTGCATCTGTCCAATAGCTAGTGTAGGCGGTGATAAAAATGGCTCCCAAACCAAAGTGGCTGACAACAATAGTGGTTTCTCACTTGTATTTGTCCACTATAGGGGGACTGCCACTTTGCACCATGAATGGGACCCAGGCTCAGAGTCACCATCTGTGACACGGCTGGTCCCAAAGAAGAGGGAAAGGAAAGCATGGTGAGGCCCACAGCGGCTCCTGAAGCTTTTGTTAGAAGGAGCACATATCACTGCTACTCACATGTCACTGGTCCTACCAAGGTTCATTGCCTCCCAGGGGCACAGGAGGGAGGGGCAACACATTTCAGAACAATAGTCCAGTCCACTGCAAGTGTAGTGTGTACATAACTGCATCATGTATCTGTCATCTGTAGCATGGAGTTGCTCTGAGGGATTGCATTTGAACATAAAAAATATTCCATTTTGCTCCTTGGGACCTTTCGTCAAATCGATACCAATGTGCTGCCTCTTTTTCCTTCTTCTTCTCATCTCCTTCTGTCAATGATATCTCCACCTTGTCCTCCTCAGAAGAAGAAATCCAAAGGCTGGCGCCACCACCTGCCTGGCCGTCTGTACCTTATGTTGAGGGATTTTGGCCAATGCCCAGGAGCATGGTCTGTCTTCACCCATTCTCTCCCCAGCATACCTCCACTGGCACTGCCCAGGTCAGGCTGGATGGCGTTGCTTACCTGTGGATGGATACTCTTTGAGAGGCAGGTCCAATCAGACTTGGCCCCCTTCTGGAGCATTTTGCTTTTTCACTTTATGGTGTGTGAGTGTGGCGGTCTTGTTTGCAGGACGAGATTCCCCTTTGGGTGATTTTCTCACACTGGTGCTGAGCTGTGCTTGCTCAGGCTTTGCAGCTGCACCAGCCTGCAGGGCTGACTTGGGTGCTGGTGCACCACGAGGTGCCCTGTGCCTACCCCTGGGAGCACAGCTGCAGCTCTCATCTGAGGACTTGCATAGACTCTTATCCAAGGATTGAATATTTTTCCACCTTTTGAATGATTCTCATTTCCCTAGAGGCTCTATTTTAGAGAATTGAATTGACCGTTGATGATAAACAGTTGCAGTTTAGAAATACCAATTTACTGTCATCAGTAACCGTAGACATACTTTATAATTTGACTTGATTAGCACTTTCTTCTCTGTTAACTGAAGAGTCATCCCGTGTGAGTGATAATTTCATTCTTTCCACCATCTTTTAACAGTATACTCTACAAATGTTCTGATCATCTCCTTGAACCTGCAAATCCAGCTGGATAGAAACAGCTGGCTGTGAAGCTGGAAGATGAGTTCCATCCAGTCTCAACTCGCAGGTGATGACCACCTGCCTTCACTCCCTCAGAGCCACATCTATGTCTGTTGTGCCTTTTTAAAATTTTTTGTCAAAACATGTATAAATCTGAATGATATTGTATGTGACCAGGGTTTGTTAAGTGAGAAAATAAGATATGTATGCAAGGAAAGCACTTGCTGTCTTATGAAAGGGGCACCTGATTTGCTGAAGTGCGTAGTGATTTTAATTTGCACAAAGCATTCCAGTTTTCCGGGCTGTGAAAGAAGCAGGTTGACTTTCCCTCTGCACACAGATATGAAAACACTGCTCTTTAAAGTCGCTCCTCAGTCATCTCAGCCCTTCTTCATCCTCCTCCCACAAGTCAGAGACACTGCAAGGAACAGACAGCCCAGACTCAGCCTCCTCCCTGGGTGCTTGTTCTGGATCCCACTTGGAGTCTCCTTGCCCTCAGGCCATCTGGACTTGCAGTCTTCACCACCGGGTGGGGATTTGAGCACTTGAGTTCTTTCCTCTGTGTGGGGCTAGTGGTTGGGCACTCGGGTGCAGCAGGATGTAGTCGTCTCTAAGACAGTGGAAGGTAAGTTCTAGAAAGGGCCCCCCATGGTTCTTTGAAGGGCTGTGCTCTTACATGGACATGGAGGCCTTCAACTCCGTAGCCAACAGACCTGTTTTCCAGATGACCAAGCTGGGCCCCAAAGGCTGACTGATTTCGTTGAGGTAGCAGAGAAAGGGCGGAATCCCATCTTCTCCTACTTCAGAGCTATTTCTACTGCGACGCCTTCTACTCTCCATCCCATGTGAATATGATGACCAATTTTTTTTTTTTTTAAGTCAAAGAAAGATAAAGCAAGACCTTTCAAATAGTAAGAGTTTTAATTGATTGATGTGAAGCAAAAATTCTACTGAGGGACCTAAGAGAAAAAGCTAAATTTTGTAACGGGAAACAGCGGCAGTAGCAGTTGTTGGGAGAACAGGGAGGTGGAGGCTGAGGCGGGAGGAGGACCATTATTGTCTGAGACTTGGAGACGTGGAGCCTGCTGCAAGGGCAGATGTGTGACAGGAGCTGGGGGAGGTGCTATTGTCCTCTATTTCTGTCACCTGTTTTCTCAGGACAGCATAGGCAGCATTTCATGTTGATGGACAACCAGCTTTTTGATACTGCAGGACATTATGAAATGACTTCTGTTTCCTAAGTACGTGGATAACGGAGCCACAAGTGGCCTAATGGCTGCTTAGGGATCTGGTGTTTGTCCACTCTGTTAACTTCTTTCTTTTAGAAGGAGAAAAACTTACAACATCTTTTCTGTTTATCCCATTGATTTAGCATCCTGATGTAATTGAAATTGCATTTAAAATAAGAATTAAAAGAGAAAAACTTAAAGATTCATATGAAAGGAGTGTTTCATTGTTATCCTCCCTTCTGGAAAGTAAAACAGCTTTACGTATCTATTCCATGCATGGTTTATTGAAGGGACAGGGTATAATATGTTTTACTATATCTTTGCTCAAAATTTAAGTACAAATCTTCTTTGCTTCAATTGGATTTTCCTACCAATCGAAATAGTCTAAAAAAAGACGTCAAATATAGTTACAATCTCTGCCTTGCTTCATTAGTTTAGAAACACTTCAGAGCTCAGATTGTTCTGAACTTTGATCACTAGTACATTGAAATTTACTAAATTAACTCTGCATCTCTTTTATCAGACACAATTTAAAAGAACAAGTTCTAAGAAAAATATATTGTTAGTGAATAATAATTGGAGGTTTAACAAAGGGATGTGTTAAATGAAATCCCCAAATCAAGGGCAAGTTATTAATCAGATAACCTTTGAATATGCCAGAATTAGACAAATTCTCAGTAGTTGCATGAGCTTTACTAGAAAGAGAAAGTAATAACCAGTGTGCATCAGTCAGTTTAATTACAACTTAATTTTTCAAAAGTATCCCTAAGGAATTTCTCCAAAAAACTTGGGAAAATAATGTAGCTAAGTTATACCCAGTATATTAAGCACTTAAGTGTGTGTGTTCCTTTCAGAAAATTTGGCAGGGCACACATCTACGTTCGCAAAAAGCTAAAATATTAATGGAAGTATTAACATTGTCAGATTTTACAAATTGGATTGAAATTTATCATGTGTGCCATAATAGTGGGCTTTTCCTTCAGATCAGAACATTTTTAATGGGGAGAAAGACAAATTTAAAGGAAGGAGTCTTGCTTCACCACTTTTGAGCTCAGGCTTTTTTTGGCAACTCATTCAATTGCCCAGCACTGTGATCACCTAGAGGGCACGGGCACACTCAAAGCATGGACACTGAGCTGTCGCCAGGTCCAGTGCTATCTACCAGCCACCAGTGGTGCCAGCATTGAATGATGGGGGGAAGGCTTGAGCTCTTTTATTTGGCTGGTTGGCAGTTACCAGCATCTTCATTTCAGTCTAAATTCACATGGATTCTTGAACACTTCCAACAAAACAAAAAAATTCTTGTTTTGTACAACATATGAAGTTTACTTTCTATATTTTTTAAACCACCTATTAAAAGTCAGTCATCCTTCTACATTTGGGTCTAAAATAAAGATTTTAACTTACATTTGGTTGTTAAATGAGGCTCTGGGTGTGGAAAAGGATTACTATATTTGATTCTCTTTTTTTGATCATAGAATCTGTATCTTTCAGGAAGGACCGGCTCTGTGTGATTTGGGGCTTAGCATAATCTTATTACAGAATATAGGAGGAGGAGAGATGATGCTTGGAAATATCTGTTAGGTTTACCACAAGCAGATCCTAAGACAAGGGTCTGGGTACAGTAACTTAGTTGGGAAGTGGTTCTCTTTAGCAGGGTGAGGGCGTGGGACCATGAGGTCAGCTCCCTCCAAAGAGGGAAGTCAGCTCGTCAAAGGGGCTGATGATGGAAGCAGGGCTCAGTCTTGCCTGGGATTCTCTGAGGGATGTACCGACCATGCTCAGATTTCCCACTGAGGGATGTTGATGCAAAAGCTGGAGTATTTATTCATCAGCTACCTCTTCATTAGCGGACACACAGGAAACCATACATTCAGGAAGGAACAATCTACAGTGACCCCCAAGCAAGGAAGAAGGGAAATGAGTAGGGTATTGACAGCCTCGGCTATAAGAAGCATAGCTAGAAACTCATGTAAACACTGGGAATGTCGACTGTTTTAAATTCAATGGAAGATGGTATTGAATCCACGTACACACAGGTTATCATCATAAGCTCTGCTAATGGAGAGTTATGTACACTGAGCGCCTGTGGCTTGGTGCATTTCATTTTGTCTCAGCCCTTGACTCATCACCCATCAGAAAGAGTACAAAATGGGTTTAAACCTAATCAAGCCAATCTTAAGACATCTCTGTAGATGAACAGATTCTACTGGAATTTCTGAATAGATAGCCTAGATCCAGACCCATAATTATTTATAGTCTACATGTTAATATTCCTTATCACTGCTCTAGAAATAACATTTGTTTTCAACATCTACGTGCTTTGATTATGACAGATTCAATGGGAAACCTCAAAGCCACATGCCTCCCTTCTCCCATCAGGGGCTCCTCTGTTCATGTCTGAGAATATGACCAGACAGGTCTCCTGATTTTTTTTTTTTTTTTTTTTGAGACAGAGTCTTGCTCTGTTGCCCAGGCTGGAATGCAGTGGCACAATCTTGGCTCACTGCAACCTCTGCCTCCCAGATTCAAGCGATTCTCCTGCTTCAGCCTCTGGAGTAGCTGGGACTACAGGTACCTGCCACCATGCCCAGCCAATTTTCGAAAACATTTTTAGTAGAGACAGGGTTTCACCATGTTGGCCAGGCTGGTCTCGAACTCCTGACCTCAGGTGATCTGCCCTCATCAGCCTCCC
Organism: Macaca mulatta; assembly: GCF_049350105.2. NCBI lineage: Eukaryota > Metazoa > Chordata > Mammalia > Primates > Cercopithecidae > Macaca > Macaca mulatta. Next base: position 8,752,639 of record NC_133411.1, read on the forward strand.
AAAGTGCTGGGACTACAGGTGTCAGTCACCATGACTGATCCAAGGTCTCTGATGTTTGTGGATAGAAATTTCACACTTTCCTCACCAGCTTTCCTCTATTGGTGTGAATAGACTTTGGACATTATAATTCCTTTGTATGTAAAATTTTGGCCTCACTCCAATTATTCCATCTATTACTCAATAAACAGAAAGAATAGGAAGTGACCACCCACAGGGTGCCTCACTGTACTGTACGCTCAGGACCTGCAGAAATGGAATTCAGTGGAGGCAATACTAGCAGAACTCAACCCCTAAAATTTATAGGACAACTTCTATCTGCTAAACACTGCCATGGGTAATCAAACTTGTTTGATTACCTTTGGAGTTTCCCAAAGGTCTAACAATTTCATGAGTCACAGAGGCCAAAGCATAGAGAAATTGAAGACAAGTGGCAAGTTTATGCATTTGGGGGATGAGTAGCCAAATGTGAGTAGATGACAGAGTAGTTCTTTATATCAAAATGATGAAAGCTAGCAATTGAAGTGCCATTAACTTAGAACAAACCCCTTGGTTTTTTCAAGTGGGCTCTGAGAAGAGAGTGGGATCAGGCCATGCCCTTTCAAAAGCGCTAATGGTAAATCAAAGAAGAATGTGACAGGGTCTCTGGTATCATATCATTCATAACCAAGGCTTCAACACACAGTGCACTTGCTGTCAGATGAGATTAGACAGACAGGGTGGTGTTTGGAAGAAGCTTAATGCCTGACTCTTGGGAAACAGAAGGGCAACCAAAGCAGAGAGTCTCTGCATCCTTCTTTAATTTACCATTAGTGCTTTTCAAAGGGCATGGCATTTATTGGTCAAAGATGGATACTTTCTGAATAAGTGAATGAATGAATGAACAAATGATCAATGCTCAGTTATGCCAGTACATGGAGAAACTACCTACTATACACTGAGGTTCCCCCATGGGTACATACTGTGTCTTCTGTTGCCTTTGCACTTGTCTTTCCTTGGAGGGATGAGCCGGGGGCAGGATTATCCCATCTGCATCAGAATGCACTCCTGGCCCACCCTCAGCTCTCTCAGGGGAATTTTCCAACAGCCACCCAAGCGATGTGCACTAGGAGTGGACAAAGAGATTGACACCTGGCCCTGTGAACCTGAAAGCAAATCCAAGCTTCCCCTCCTCCCCTAATCCCTCATCAGCTTGCCAAAAAAAGAAAAAGAGAAAGAGAGACAATGTGATAGATAAAGATGTCATAGATAAAGTGTTTCATTGAACAAATATTTGTTTATCAACTTGAATATCAGTTGCCAAACTCTACAATAGCTAAAGAATATGGTGCTTTCTAAAATGGATTAACATTAAAATACTCCAGGATGGATGTACGTCCTGAAGATTCCCCTTCTGTTAGACTTTTTCTCCAAAAACTATTGTGTATTTTCACTGAGGAGAATGAGAAAATGCCACTCTAACTAAAATAAGTTTATGTTAAAATGAGTATAGTATTGTTTACTAATATTTACTGTTTTCTGAACTTACTGAATATAAAGACCAAAAATACTCAAAAAGCTCATATGTTATCATTTCCTGGTGTTCCACCTGTAGTTTCTTATGGATGACATTTTACAGAAGCTAACACTTCTGACTCCATTTTTATAATAGCTTAGAATTACTAAAGAGGATTGGGTGTTTATCATAGAGGAAATGAAATCTTTGAAAGTATTTATCTTATTTAAGAAATGCACAATAGGTGGACTATCAGCTGTCTTTCTTAAGTGCAATAAAGCTAGCATTTTAGCTCAGAAATGAACAAGCAGGCGAAAATGAGTGTTTTCTATCTTAGACTGACCAGTGGTTTCTGAAATTTTAATATTGTTTCTGCTTTGCTACTTTAAAATCAAAATAGATTTTAAAATCTCGGGGAAACAACTTTGCTTTCCTTTATTCTTCATGCTGAAGAACACACACTTAGAATTCAATAAATAATATAATAATACACTCTGACCTTAGAAAATCTCTTTTTATTCCCAATATATATTTCTAGAATCTGTATTTTAGCTTCTGGGAAAGAATTCCCAAATTGGCCTTCCTACAAATCAGTGAGGATCTCCAGTGTCATTTGGTCATCCCTCGCATTGTCTGAGAGACATTTGTTCCTCCTTCCTCACCTTGTCCAGGAGCGGCTTCTGCTCTCCCTGCTGCCGGCCCACATCGCCATGGAGATGAAAGCGGAGATCATCCAGAGGTTGCAGGGCCCCAAGGCAGGCCAGATGGAGAACACAAATAACTTCCACAACCTGTACGTGAAGCGGCATACCAACGTGAGGTACGATGCCGTGCTTACTCCTTGGCTGGTCTGGGAGCCTGTTTGCCTGATTGGAGACATTTTGCCTGGGATCTCACGTCTCATATCACTGTCTCTCCTTTGTGACAGTGGATCCTTTACAGGGGAAATAATCACCCAAATTCTGCCACCCCACTCACCTGTTGCTGCCTCTCGGGGCCTTCACATTAAGATGAGAAAATAGGATGCTGTTTGCTGTATTGGATTGAGTTGTCCTTCACAGCCCTGGCTTCTGTGGCCAAGCATCCGTCACAGAAAGGAGTGAGGGGGACAGCGGGGTCTTCATTCTGGAAACCCTGTGGTCAGATTGCAGTAAGATTGGAGGGAGAGTCTGTGGGATCTCCAGGCACAAAGACTGAGTCCTCCAAATAGACTTTGCAGGAGCAGGGCCTCTGTGAAGACAGCACATCCCAGGGAAACTGGGTGTTCTTCTCTCCATCAGCATGAGGAGTTTCTCAGATCTGGAAAACCAGTGACCAGTGTCACAGAACAATGATGTGCACCTTAGTTAATTTACTGTGAAAGTTACTGCTTTTCTGAGACTGGTATACTCATATCTACTTCCCAGGAGTCATTCTGGGAATTACAGTGCCTAGGAAACTAACATGTTATCTTCATGGGATTATAGTAGGGAAGGAGACTGGTGTGAGGCTTCTGTTTCCCACGAGCTCTAGAGAGGAATTGTGAGGAGGCCTCACTTGAGGCTGGAGAGGATCGTCCCTCCCATTTCTCTCCTGCCCCTGTCTCCGAGCCACAGCAGAGCGAGGCTCACCCAGACTATCTTGATTTCTGTGTCCCTCCCATTCCCAGTACCACTTCTTTCATCCACTCAGTGTGTTAATGCACTACTTTGCATTCTAGCTGTGTGTATTTGTCCATTCTTGCACTGCTATAAAAAACTACCTGAGACTGGGTAACTTATAAAGAAAAGAGGTTTAATTGACTCACAGTTCTGCAAGCTGTACAGGAAGCATGGCTGGGGAGGCCTCGGGAAACTTATAATCACGGCAGAAGGTGAAGGGGAAGCAGGCATATCTTATGTGTCCGGAGGAGAAAGAGAGGGAAGGGGAAGGTGCCGCACACTTTTAAACAACCAGAACTCATGAGAACTCACTCGCTATCACGAGAACAGCAAGGGGGAAATCTACCCCTCTGGCCGAGTTGCCTCCCAGGCCCCTCCTCCAACACTGGGGATTACAACTCGACATGAGATTCGGGTGGGGACACAAATCCGAACCATATCACTGAGTTATCACCGTAAGTAACCTGTGCATGTATCTGACCTCATTTGTTATGTTTTGATGGTCTTAGTTTAGTCGTTAGAGTTTTTAGAAGAGCCAGGCTGCTTCAAGTCTACGTTTTTTGAAGCTTGTTAATAAGAAATAAATTTAGCTGTTACTTAAAGACATTGTTAGGACAAATCTCATTTGACACCAGATTTTAGAAAAGCTATATAATACCCAAGCATACACAGATGTCAGTGTGATACAGGAAACTCATATCAGGAAGGAGGTAACAGAAACACATTTGTGTATGAATGGGAACTAAGGAAGCATGACTGGATGGATACATGATAGCAAAAACTAAATACATTCAAAGAAAGTTCACACATGTTAAGGAGTAAAATTATTTAAAATACTGGCTTGCCTTCAGGTTTGTGAGCATTTTGCCTATACAATTACAGAAGAAACATTTAGTTATCTAAGTGTATTATGCTATTAATGGCTCTTTCTAGCCTTAATGTCTGAAATTAGCAATGCCCCTCCCATCTTGGGAAATATTTTTAAGTCACTTTTTGACCACTCAAGTATACCTGACACCTTGGCCTTGTCCTCCCACTTAAAGAATTTTCTCATCTTTTTGTCTCATGACATTGCATTCCCTTAGTTTTCTTCTGACAGTCTGTTTTGTTCTTTTCTTTTCCCTAAATTAAGTCTGTCCTGTAAATGAGAATATGTTGGGGGCTCTCTCGTACCTCCTCTCTGTTTCTCTCCAGTCCTCTTCCAGGACTTTAATTCCCACCTAAATGATGCTTATACACAGGCCTCAACCATAGCTTTCCATACTCATCTACTTAATGTGTATCTAAGACACCACCATCAAGCACAGCACAACCAAAGTTGGACTAGTCATCTTCCCCTACACACTTGTTTTGATTTGCACAAACCTAGATTTCTGAACTCTGTCGCTCAGCCAGATATAGGATCTTCATTTTCAATGCTTCCCTCTCCCAGACAACCCCTGCTACAACATCAGTGACAAATCAAGTTCATTCTTCCTGTCTCCCACGTCTGTCCACTTCTATTTCACCACATTATAGACCTTCAGTGGGGCTCTCCAGGATTCCAAGGATAGAGTTCTAACTGACCTGCCTGCATCCAGGTTGCCACAGCAGGAGTGATCTTTCTAAAGTGGCAATATGGTCAGGCTCTAGGTGGGGTTTTCTTCCTCTATGGTCCCATAAGTGCACTGTACTTTCTCTACCATAATCCTTTGCAGTTTTGTACCTTGCATCACAATGGGCTGCTTTTTTTTTTTTTTTTTTTTTTTTGAGATGGAGTCTCACTCTGTCACGTAGGCTGGAGTGCAATGGTGCAATCTTGGCTCACTGCAACCTCTGCCTCCCGGGTTCAAGCAATTCTCCTGTCTCAGCCTCATAAGTAGCTGGGATTGCAGGCACCTGCCACCGTGCCCAGCTAATTTTTAAGTATTTTTTAGTAGAGACGGGGTTTCGCCATGTTGGCCAGGCTGGTTTCGAACTCCTGACCTCAGGTGATCCACCCGCCTTGGCCTACCAAAGGGCTAGGAATACAGGCATGAGCCACCATACCTGGCCACCTGCTTACCTTTTTAATCCCTTTGCTGCAAAATAACCTCTGAACCAGCTTAAGCTATCTGCAGGTAGCCTGTGTCAGAGCTGCTTTGTTCACTGTAAGTTTTGAGCACAAGAAGCACTGGAGATGATGTGAAAAATAAGTAAGTGGAGTCAACTGCCCATCCACACGTGCTACGTCCTGATACTGCTTTGAATCAGGGACTCTTTCTCTGAGCGAGCATGGTTCATCCTTCCTCTTGCACAATGGCTCAGCACTTGTGATAGCTGCCACTGTAAGTCAGCATGGAAGAAATAGGGATGATTTCTCAGGGATCATCTGAACAGAATGGAGAGTAAAGCTGCCCTCAAAACCCTGATTTTCCTGTAACCATCAGAGCTCTCCCATAGGTCGTGTCCATCAGCAGAGGAGCAAGTATTTCCTCTAAGGTGCAGCCACACATCCTGGACTTAGCAGAAGGAGTAGAGTATGGCCAACAGCAGAGTCTCGCCCTGCTCTGGCTGAGACCCTGCTGACTGGCGCCCTTGTTTGTACTTTTTTTTTTTTGTAAAATATGCATAGCATAACATTTACAATTGCAATCGTTTTTAAGTGTACAGTTCAGTTGGATCACGGACACTTACGCTGTTCTACAGCCATCAATATTATCCATCTCCAGAACTTTTTCTTCATCCCAGACTAAAGCTCCGAACCCATTAAACAACACCTCCACACCTCCCCCTCCCCCAAGTCCCGGTCAACCAGCATTCGAATTTCTGTCTCTATGGTTTGACTATCCTGTGTGCCTCATATATGTAGAATCATACAGTATCTGTTCTTTGCACGTGGCTTATTTTACTTAGCATAAGGTTTTCAGGAGTTTCAGCACATGTCAGAACTTCATTTCTTTTAAAGGCTGCCTGACATTCCATTGTATGGATAGATCACATTTTGTTTATTCATCCATCTGTCCATGGACATTTGGTTTGCTTCCATCTTTCGGCTATTGTGAATACTACAGCTATGAACATTCATGTACAAGTATCTATTCGAGTTCCTGATTTCAGATCTTTGGATATATACCCAGAAGTGGCACTGCTGAATCATATGGTATTTTGTTTAAGGTTTTTGAGGACCAACCATATTGTTTTTCAGAGTGGCTGCATCATTTTACGTGCCCACCAGCAATGCACGTGTACTCCAGTTTCTCCAGGTTCTCATCCACAACCATTATTTGTATGTTTTATAAGAGCCATCCTAATGGCTGTGAAATAGTAGTTGTTTTTGTTCCATGGGACATCTTAAGTCATACATATTCACTTTGTGAATCTCAAACCACCTACAGAAATTTAGGCTTCTTTATAAGACCTTGATACAAATCAGAAACATGTTATTGTGTGTGTAGGAAAAGTTGCAGTGTGCACACAGGTGCTGTGTTTTCCTGTTTTAAACACATAAAAGCTCTAAGGAATCTCACACTCGCCTTCCCTAGTGTGTACATCCCATGAAGGGAGCTGTTCTGTCATTTCCTAAGAGTGACCTTCCCGGCCTCCTCGCTGTCCAATCCGCCCCTGCTCTTCTCTCTCATAACAGTCTCGTTTTCCTTTGTAACCCTTTTTATGATTTGTAATTGGACATTTGTTGATGTCCACATGTGTTCAATACATCGTCCCAGCTAAATTCTGAACATCAGGAAGATATTCCATGTCTGCTTCATCCTGGCAGATAGGAGGGATTCCAGAATCATTTAATGAATCTTTTGTAAAAAGAGGATTATTTTTCCAGTTTCTACTTTGACTCAATATAAACAGAATTTTTTAAAATTATTTTGCTGCTTCACTCCCCATCTTAACCACAAAAGTTTAACCTCCAAAATGTTAATTAACAAGTTTCAAAAAATGTTTATATATTCTTAATTCAAAAAATGACATCTTACTCATGAAAATATAAACAAAATTACATGATTTTAATGGCAAAATTATTATTACTTTCTTAAAAAATGGATAAACTGGAAAACTCTGTCTCCCCACCTCCTTTCTTCCCACAGCATCTTATACGCTGACATTGTTGGCTTTACCCGGCTGGCAAGTGACTGCTCCCCAGGAGAACTAGTTCACATGCTGAATGAGCTCTTCGGAAAGTTTGATCAAATTGCAAAGGTGAGTGTTATGGATTCTCTTGCTCTCTGAAGATTTCTAAACTCTTGGTTTCATTTTTCTTCATCCACCTGTCAATAGTTTACTTTTTCATAAAAGCATCCTTTAGGAAGGTTGTTTGTAAAAGTTGGATTTCTTTGCTATTGGTCTTTCATGAGCCTCAAACCTGTCTCAGGGATGAGAAACAGCATGGCATATCATTATCACGTTTTTATCTATTTTAAAACTTCCCCCTATGTATAATTCAGCACACATATAATAAATACATTCCAGGCAGCGAGATTCCGTTTGCAAATCCCTCTGCATGGTACTATTTTAAGGTGCTCTTTGAGGCATTTCCATGTCAAGGATCTGGTAGGATCATTTCCACTCCTCTAGTTGCCAACATTCTCTATTCCTATTGTTAAGCAGGACCCTGGAAGAAACCCTGAAATAGAATGGGTATCTTCCATGCAAAGCCTTCCCTTACTCTTGTCTCATTTTTATCCTTTGATTCTTGTGCCACTTAAACAGAAATGGAAGTTCAGGGTCTTCCATTTGTATGCTCTTTCATGGACAATTTCACAGATAGGAGTTGACGTGAAACCATCTGAAACCACACTAGACCCTACTATTTATTAGAACTGTCACAGTTGCCGGTGGCCATATCGATGGCAAAAAGTTTCTTCCTGCAAGCCCTGTACTTCTCATTAAATGTTTCTGGTCAATTCTCTCTTTGAATTGTTCCCGACAACAACAAAAATGCTTCATTATGCCTACTAATATCAGTTATTTATCTATGGAAGAATTGGTCCTAAATTTAGTTCACTGTGTGATTTAGATCACTTTTCAACAAGACGGAACATTCCAGCCAAGTCTCTTAGGAAGAAATCTGGCTTGCAGATGTTAGTATGATTATTCTTGCGCCCAACCCCCCAAGGTTTTTGCCTCCTGTAGTTCCGCTGACCATGACACAGCTCTCACTGGAGATTGTAAAAAATCAGCTAAAGCACAGCTCTGCTTCCTTCCTTTACCAAGCCAAAGGAAGGGGGTGAGTTTTATGGGTGTTCATTTATAGGAAAAGAAAGGTTTGAAACTTACATGATGTCTTAAAAGTTTGAATTAATAAAAGGTCATTTTTGTTGGACTACCTATTCGTGTTAGGAAGAAACATTTCTATCTTGGCTGGGAGCAGCATAACTCCAATGTTCAGATGACATTCTCTCCTCTACGTGCCTGTCTCGGTGTACAGGTTTCCTTCTTAGAGGATAAGGGCCCACCTAACTCCAGTTCTACCTCCTCTTAACTAATTAAATCTGCAGCAACCCTATTGCCAAACAAGTTCACATTCACAGGTATCAGGACTGACTTTAACATGTGAGTTTGGAAGGACACAATTCATTACCCATAACAGAGGTACTCGGCATGACTTCCTGTAGTCAATGGAACAAAGGAGTGTACAGCCTTGGCTTTATCCATCATTGGTCAGAGGGGCAGTGTGCCTTCATCATGAGTTCATGGCTCACTGTTCAATAACGGGGGGTTCTTGTCAGCAAACCAATACACGGTGCATTGAGTACTGTGTAAAGCACATAACCTTACACTAAGGAACTCGAAATCATTGCCACTCACTGTAACTTTCATGATTTTTAGTCTCAGAATATCTGTTTAGGAAGTATGGGAGGGAAGCTTGATTAACATGTAATTGTTTGCCTTTTTCTTGTTTATGATATTGTCATCAGGAATTACTACGCACATCATCTGTAGTACTATAGATACGTATGAAAGTACATCCTGGCTTGTGCACTATCAGACAGGGAAAGAAATATGCAAAATATTCAGCAAAACTAACACACGTTTGAGAAGAAGATGTGTTCACTTGATTATTTCAAATGTGTTCAGTTTATACAGAAGCCTGTGTTCGTGTTAGAGAAAAAAAAAAATGCCCGCATTTGGTACATCTTTTTTGTTTTTAGTTTTCTTTTATTTTACTGAAGAGTCTGTAAGCTGCATCAAAGGGTTGGAAACAAATAGAGGATCAACATGTATGAATGCAGTTAATCTAAATATTAAAATATAAACACAAAACTTAGCCCAGAAAAATAATGAGGTAGTCAAATTTTACATTAAAACAGTTGAGCCTAAGATGAGAATTAACTTTTAAATTACTTGGCAGTGTTTTGAATGGTAGCTTATTAGGTGTGGTGATGTCTATCAGAAGGGACATATCTGCAGGTAAGAATCTGCTTTAGATTTAAAATAAATGAAAGAAACCATAAGCACAGTAGGGAAGGACGTGAGATTCTAATTCACACTGAGTGCTGGTCATCATTTTCTACTCTGAAAAACTCAGCTGTGCATTGAATGTTTTATTTCACCATAAATGTTTGGAGCTGCTCAGACTAAAGAGATTGGCCCCATCACCATCCTTCTCTGCTTCTATGGAGTATAAATCATTCCAGAACATTCTCCCTTCTTTCCCATTTTTTTCCCCTTTTCTTCATTTATTCCACTTTGGAAATCGGCACGTAGGGGAGGGCAGCTCATTCTGGTTGGGTAATGAAGGGAAGCCCAACTGGTTCTCATTGCTCTCTCCAGACGCCCCTGGAATGGTGTGAGCAGAGCTGGCGCTTGATGATATTACATAAATCTAGATCATTTTGCAAGTGGTTAATGCAACTGAAATTCTGTAATTTATTCTTCCAGGAGAATGAATGCATGAGAATTAAAATTTTAGGAGACTGCTACTACTGTGTATCTGGACTCCCTATATCTCTCCCTAACCATGCCAAGAACTGTGTGAAAATGGGACTGGACATGTGTGAAGCCATAAAGTAAGTGGACTGCTTAGTAAGCATTTTTTTATATGCTTTAAGTTCCGGGGTACATGTGTACAACCCGCTGGTTTGTTACATAGGTATACATGTGCTGTGTTGGTTTGCTGCACCCATCAACTCGTCATTTACATTAGGTATTTCTCCTAATGCTATCCCTCCCCAACCCCCTCCCTGACGGGCCCTTGTGTGTGATATTCCGCTCCCTGTGTCCATGTGTTCTCATCGTTCAGCTCCCACTTATGAGTGAGAACATGCGGTGTTTGGTTTTCTGTTCCTGTGTTAGTTTCCTGAGAATGATGGTTTCCAGTTTCATCCATGTCCCTGCAAAGGACATGAACTCATCCTTTTTTATAGCTGCATAGTATTCCATGGTGTATATGTGCCACATTTTCTTTATCCAGTCTATCATTTATGGATATTTGGGTTGGTTCCAAGACTTTGCTATTGTGAACAGTGCTGCAGTAAACATACGTGTGCATGTGTCTTTATAGTAAAATGATTTATAATCCTTTGCGTATATACCCAGTAATGGGATGGCTGGGTCAAATGGTATTTCTAGTTCTAGCTCCTTGAGGAATCGCCACACTATCTTTCACAATGGTTGAACTAATTTACACTCCCACCAACAATGTAAAAGCATTCCAATTTCTCCACATCCTCTCCAGCGTCTGTTGTTTCCTGAGTCAGGAAACAATAGTAAGCATTTTTTTTTAACTGTCTAACAATTTGGGGTTGTAAGTCTCACCCATGACTATTTCTATTGTTCTGCCTACTGGCATTAAATACATTATTGTGCATTTAAATATAATTGTGCAGAAACCCATTTGTTGGGATGTGAGTAACACAATGGAAAGTAAGACTTCATTAAGTGTTTAGTATTATTTTTGTTTGTTGGTTTGCTTTTGAGATAAGGTCATAGTCTGTCACCCAGGCTGGAGTGCAGTGACCAGATCACAGCTCACTACAGCCTCTACCTCCTGACCCCAAAGCAATCCTCCCACCTCAGCTTCCCAAGTAGCTGAGACCACAGACAAGCACCACCACATCCAGCTAATTTTTGTAATTTTTGTAGAGACGGGGCTGTCCCTGTGTTGCCCAGGCTGGTCTTGAACTCCTAGGCTCAGGCGATCTGCTTGCCTGTGGCCTCCCAAATTGCTGGCATGATAGGTATGCGCTGCCTGAGCCAGCCTAGTATTGTTACTATGAGCCTTAGATTACAGTGAAACTGAGTTGGAAATCTATAGGAAGGGACGGTTTTGTTCAAAGGTGATTTTTTTTTTTTTTTTTTTTTTTTTTTTTTGAGACGGAGTCTCACGCTGTTGCCCAGGCTGGAGTGCAATGGCGCGATCTCGGCTCACTGCAAGCTCCGCCTCCCGGGTTCCCGCCATTCTCCTGCCTCAGCCTCCTGAGTAGCTGGGACTACAGGCGCCGCCACCGCGCCCGGCTGATTTTTTTTGTATTTTTAGTAGAGACGGGGTTTCACTGTGGTCTCGATCTCCTGACCTTGTGATCCGCCCGCCTCGGCCTCCCAAAGTGCTGGGATTATAGGCTTGAGCCACCGCGCCCGGCCTCAAAGGTGATTTTTAAAAGAAATTTTGAATGTCTTCTTTGATCTTAAGGTAAAAGTGTGCACATGTTATCATCTTTCCAATTTCTGACAAATTCTGTGACTTCACACACGTCGTAAGGGAAGAGGTAGTTTTTACAACCAGACTGCAGTTAATATAAAAAAAAATACAAAAATATTTTCGTCAAGTCAAAAATGCTCAGCTCAGCCGGGCGCGGTGGCTCAAGCCTGTAATCCCAGCACTTTGGGAGGCCAAGACGGGCGGATCACGAGGTCAGGAGATCGAGACCATCCTGGCTAACACGGTGAAACCCCGTCTCTACTAAAAAATACAAAAAAAAAAAATTAGCCGGGCGAGGTGGCGGCGCCTGTGGTCCCAGCTACTCGGGAGGCTGAGGCAGGAGAATGGCGGGAACCCGGGAGGCGGAGCTTGCAGTGAGCTGAGATCCGGCCACAGCACTCCAGCCTGGGTGACAGAGCGAGACTCCGTCTCAAAAAAAAAAAAAAAAAAAAAATGCTCAGCTCTGTGAATTTAATTTTAATTTGTATTTGTAACATATGTTTTCTGCATTGCATCTATAATGTTTTTCACTGTGATTCCAGAGAAGATTTGCTTACATAGAATAATGATATCATTACTATTGACTGCTACAAGGTAAAAATATAAGGTAAAAAGGTAATTTTTATTACCAGCATCACAGTTTTATTAGCAGTACCTTCTTTAGTAATGCCCTTTGTAGAAGCCAGAACATTCTTATAAATAATAAAGCCTTTTTTTTTTTTTTGCTGACTGCATGATTGGAATATTGTACTTCATTGGGTTTTTCATTGTCCATTTTGGTCAAATGATTTGACCTTATCCTCCACTTTTTTAAAAAAAATCTGAACAGAGTTGGAATTACAAGCTTGATGTTCTTCTTCTATGTCTCACGATTAAAGTAGAAAGGGCTTTATGTGAGAATACATCAAGTCCTGTTGTCACTGTGTTGATCATATGCTGAAGCGACTAAAATATTAACAGGTGACTTCCACAGCCCAGTCCTGGGAAGATTAATGCCCCCACCCCACGCCATCTCCCCACCGCACCCACCACATATACACACACACGCACACACACAGCCTCAGCCAATGAAATGGAGAGACCCACATGTTCCATATTCACTAGCTCTGTAGCAAACTCCTGCATGCTTCTGTCGGACCAATCAGAAATGGGAGGGAAATGAAGTCGATGGGGGAGTTGAGATGCAAAGAGTAGTTAGTGTGAACTCAGTTTCCTATACAAAATGCGTAGTGTGAGAAATAACCATAATTGCTTCTTCCCATAAGTAATCATATGTACTCTCTGATACATGAAAAATAGCTTTTAGCTTTTTTCCAAAAGTAAGTAACTACTTATAATTCTATGGACCTAGATATAAGTGAATCCAATCAGTGGAACTATTGGATTTAAAAAAATATTAATTTTTTTCAAATTTGTAGCCTGTCGCTGGTGACAACCACATGAGGTGAAATGAGTAATATTGGAGAGAAGTATTTTTTTTATTTCCTTTTCAAGTAGTTGTGGAAAAGAGTCTTATGAAGGGCAAAATTATGTGCATCAATAACACACTGGATTAAAGAATCCACCTATTTACAAAGCCTTGGTTCTGCTTTTGAATGAAGTTTCCAATTCCATAATGTTTCAGTTATTCCAATGTCTTGAAGATCTTTTAGAAGAAAGAATCCTTACATTACATGCACTGGCATGTCACCAGTTCATTAGAAATACTATTACATTTTTTACTGTGATAAAATATGTATACCATAAATCTTACCCTTTGAATCATTTTTATGTGTATATAAAAATGTACGATGAGACATAAAAATGTACAATTGTGCAGTGATGTTGAGTAAATTCAAAGTGTTGTGTAACCATCACCACTGTCAACTTCCAGAACCTTTTCATCACCCCAGAGAGAAACTCCGTCCCCATTAAGCAGTAACTCCCAATTACCCCTTTCCCAGCTCCTGGTCATCCCTATTCTACTTTCTGTCTCTATGATTTTTACTATTCTGGATATTTCATGTAAATGGAATCATATAATATCTTTCGTTCTGTGTTTGGCTTCTGTCACTCGGCCTAGTGTTGTTAAGGTTCATTTTTGTGGTGACATGTGTCAGCACCTTTTGATGCTTTGGATGACAGCATAATATTCCCCTGTAGGTATATACCACATTTTATTTATTTTTTGATCATTGATGCATCAGTAATACCTTACGTCTGCAGAATCTCAGTAATGTCAACAGGTTTGAGGGACCTCTCCCAATTCTTGCTAATCCCTCAACTCAATCCTCAAGTCAGGCAATGGCTTTGTGTCCCTATTACCTGCCACTTGAGGAACAAGGAATTCCACATTATTCCTCTGTTTGCTTCATGTATTGTAGACAAGGTGATCAATAATATGGTTATTTTGGACTGGGCATGGTGGCTCATGCCTGTAATCCCAGCACTTTGGTAGGCTGAGGTGGACCGATCACCTGAGGGCAGGAGCTTGAGACCAGCCTGGCCAACGTAGTGAAACCCTATTTCTACAAAAATATAAAAATTAGCCATGCACGGTGGCACACGCCTGTAATGTTAGCTACTCAGGAGGCTAAAGTAGGAGAATCACTTGAACCCAGGAGATGGAGGTTGCAGTGAGCCGAGATCACACCGCTGTCCACTGCACTCCAGCCTGGGCGACAGAGCAAGATTCTGTCTTTAAAAAAAAAAAAAAAGTTTATTTTGTTACACCCCTATGAAAGTGCAGCAACAGAGAGGGCATCTCAGCAAGTTCCAGGAATTGTTTGTCCACTTTCATCCTCTCTCCCACGTAAGGACGCGTATTTCCATTCCCATTCATTGAGGCATGAGGTGGGATGGGTACCAGACAGGAACTGTCAGTTTTTAAGCTAGTGAGGGGAATGTGCACAGCTGGCACTTGGGTTTTTGCCAGATGGTCTCAGTGTCATAGGAACCAGCAGCATGAGTCCCAGACGGCTGCCCGCTCTTCCCTCTGTGTTCACACCTCCACACTTAGCAGCACCTCATTCCCTGCGAGCCCAGGCACTGCTACAGAGGCACTTCAGCTGCAGTTTTGGAACATCTCCAATGCTTAGAAACATTTCTTTTTTCTGTCATGAACATGTAAATTATTTTTAATAAAGTAATATTAAGGACCTTGATTTTATAAGGGATTAAGCCTTCTCTTAAACTGTACTGTTTGCCTACTACTGTTGCAAGCTTTAAGCAATGATTTCAACATTTTTCTATAGCTCGTAAGTTGCATATACATGCAACAAAACATGTGGCGAGTTGACCCATTTGAACCCATGGTCAACTCATTTAAAAAAAAAAAACATGAAGACAGATTAATGTTTTAACCAGTCAGCTCATTAAGGAGTTCAGCTCTATCAAATGGACAATCTGAGACTCCTTTTTCCTCCGTTTTTATCCTTCCTTGGCTCTCTGCTGGCCTATTTTGGTAAACAGAAATGCCACGTGGTTGGAAATGTCCTCTCAACAACATAAAATGTTAAGAACAATTATGGGTTCTCTAACAAATTTTTCAGGATCATCATTGCTCAAAGACAGAAGCACAGTACATTTTTCAAAAATGACCTTGGTCCATTATTAATCTTGTATGAAGTGGTTGCACTGGGCCTTGAACCCTTTGAGAGGGAAACAATCCACTTGGAGGACATTGTGTCCACCCACGCTGAATTTCTGCTGAGGGCAGAGATGGAGACAGACAGGAAGTGCTAATTGCCCTTAGGGCAGTTAGAGGACAGAGGCAGCAGGGCTGCCTAGACCAACCTAGAGGGGAGAGAATAGAAAGCCTTTCTGAATGGGGCTGTGCCTGAGCCCGGAAGAACAATGCCAGCTGACCACATGACACCAAAGGGAGGCTTGGGGGCATGGAGAGCAGGAAGAGGAGTCATTATAAGCAAAGTCTGGAGGTGAGGACGCCCTGGTGCTCACACAACCGCAGCCTGCAGATGCAGGGCAAAGGGGTGGGGGTGGGTGTCCTTGTCCTGTTGATGCTCTGGCTGGTTTTGTGGGGCAGGAAGGAAAGGTTTGGATGACTTGCATAGAGCCAAATGGGTAGCTGGGTTTTTTGCAGAAACAAGAAAGGAAGACAGTGAGGGAAAAAAAGGAAAGGAAACAGGAAGGAAAATATCTTTCTGTATTCTTTTTTCAGAATGCGATTTATTTTTACATCGTGGGTCCATTTCGTTTGATCATTTTTAGCATGCTAAAATGGTATCATTATATCATTTAAGTATGACATACATGCCTATGCCATTTTGAGATGTTAATGATTCATTTCACTACGATTCACAAGTGGTAGTGTCTTTCTTTGATTGTGCTGCGGTCGGCATCGTTGCTTCCCTCCACATCGCCTCTTGGGGTAATTCTCGCGATGTAATTAGGAATATCTTCCTGTATACTTCTTTTGCAATACTACTTTAATGTATTCACCTAGCAAGAATAAATAAGCATGGCCAAGCATTTCCATTTTTTCTTCATTGAAGTTCATCACTTTTTTCCATTAATGAGTTGGTGATAGGGTCCTAAAAAGTATTTTTTCTCTTTTTGTTAAAGAATGTGCACAACTGAAAAGGCTTAATGTCATGATTATTTTGCTAAAAATTCTTATTTAAGCTAAAGTCATTATTAAGCTCACAGATGAGCTATATTGTTCTCTTATTAGCAGAAGATATTCATTGGTGAGGTACATTGTGCTAAGTACTAAAATTGCAAACCCTGTTTAAGACTGTTTCTGACATTACAAGGCAATGTCACCTGATTCAAGTATGAAAATGCAGACAAGTGCCAGCACATGGTAGTTGCTTGATACATATTCACTGCAGAAGTAAAAGTTATAGCCAAAATGTTTTGTCATCACTATAGTCTGGCCTAATCTGGCTTTAATGGCAAGAACATTGGTCTAATCTGAAATGATTGGAAGGAAAAACCCTTCTTAGCTCAAAGGAGTGATCTCCTGCCTTAGGAAGGTTCATGGCCATTTCCAACAGTCTGAAAAATTCTGAATAATAAAACAGTGGGAAAATTGGCCAAGAGTTAAAGGAAACATTGGATGTTACTTGATCATGATCTCACTTCCCTTCTCTTTAGGAAAGTGAGGGATGCTACTGGAGTTGATATCAACATGCGTGTGGGCGTGCATTCTGGGAACGTCCTGTGCGGCGTGATTGGTCTGCAGAAGTGGCAGTATGATGTGTGGTCACATGACGTGACCTTGGCCAACCACATGGAAGCTGGAGGGGTCCCTGGGTAAGGCCAAGCATTGGATTTCTTTCTTCAAGCAGACAGCACTATTAGGAATGACAGATTATTGGCCTAATGACGGAGTGCTCAGTTTTTGATCACTTCTGTTGCCTCTGCTGGTATCATGTTACTCATGCCCAACAGCCTCTTATATTAAGCAGATAAAGACGAGCTCTCAAGTCCCTACACCATGACCCCTATTGTCCATAGTTCAAAGACTGTGAATATCAGACAGTAAATTACAAACTTTTACTTATTTGCAAATGTATGACTAGAGACCTGATTTAAAGATGTTTTACAATACAGTCCAGATATGGCATCTGTCCAGAACTGTTGACCTTTAAAACCATTATATTAAAATAAGTGACTGCAGCATCCTTCTCTGAGCAGAATAACATATTTCAGTCAAGAGAATCCTTATCAAGGGCTATAGTTGAGAGAAGCACAAGAGAAAGCACTGAGAAAGAAAATCTACACTATTATACAGATTAGCATGCTTCTAAAATGCCCATGACATACATTTCAAAAGGTATTCTCCAAAAGATACGAGATAATAAAGTTGTATTTGCTGTAATTCACCACACCCAACATGCAGGTTTCTGTGAATGCAGAGAAACTCCAAAACTAGTAGTGCACGACCTCCAAGAGCATCTTTCCAAAGCAGTAGTCAATAGAATATAAAAGTTTATATTAAAGTTAATTGCAGTCAGTGCTCCCAAGAACATGTAGACTTTCCTTCATTTGGTGGATACATTATTTCAGAAATCATGAGCAAATAGAACAACTTTCTTCACACTTATCCTTTTGTGTCTTGACTGTGATTTTAAAATGCAATTTCAGACGTGTTCACATTTCTTCTGTTACCCTGGAGCACTTGAATGGCGCTTATAAAGTGGAGGAGGGAGATGGTGACATTAGGGACCCATATTTAAAGCAGCACCTGGTGAAAACCTACTTTGTAATCAACCCCAAGGTCAGTACTGTTGTAAAGACTCTATGATGAAAAGGGAAAAGGAGCAAATTATAGATATTCATAAGTGTTTTTAGTCAATATCCAATATAAGTTTTTGCTACTCTTTGTCCCCAAAATGATTTTAAATGCATATGGTGGTTTAATTGTTAAAAATGGAAGCTGTTTTGTAATCATGAATTCAGATATTTATTAAATGAGCAGTTGAAATGCATTGCTTGTCCGCAGAATGAGGGTGTTGATGCAGGTTGCTGGTTCAGGCTGTCATGTGTGTTAGTCGGTGGATAACACACCTTGGTGGATGCTGCATCTGAAAGCCTCTCAGTGGGCACAGCTGTTGATACCTGTCAGTTGGGAAATTAAATAAAGAGAAAATAATTTACTTAGGGCTTTAGAAGATAAAAATCTAATTAAGTAAAATAGGATGAACATATACAAAAAAAGAGAAGAAATATTTGAAAGAGTAACACATAAATATTACATAGACATGCTTGGGAGAGGTCTGTGTGCACAAGCATATTTACCTTCCATAACATAAAAGCATCTATTGCCTGGAAGATGACCCACCCCATAGAAACAGTGAGAAACTCTCTCCTATTTCATTCACACCACATTTAGGCCAGATCAAGGGGCTTAGAGTTCTCATTTCTTTTAACCCTTCTCAGATTCCTGCCAAATGGGTATTATCACTATTTACAGATTGAGAATCTGAAGCTTTCGGGGTTATGTAACTCTTCCCAAATTTCACAGCTGGTAAATGGTGCAAATATCAGCAAGAAAGACCTCTGAAACATGAAAACCAATATCATAAAATCAACAAGACCAACTTTATGGACATTTACTTATGGTAGCATCTGGGAAGCCCCAGTTTCACCTTTGAAGACAAACTTTCAACTAGCTTGATGATCGATCTGGAGATAGATGTGTGGCAAGCAGCAGGGACTGGGAGATGATGGGGGAGGTGCTCAAAAAATACATGTACAAAGAACATTATGCTCAGGTAAAGAACACCAAAACACGATGTTTGGGGCTATTTAGCATTAGAAACAGCTACAGTTATCACTTTAGAAAAACACAACCATCAAGGAAAAGCTAAACAGATCAGCACATTCTGTTTTAAGAATTTACTTAATAAAAAATGTCCATTAACATGTCATTATTTTTTTCTAAGTCTCAATTACATGTATGTTTTGCTAGCTTAAAAAAAAAAAAATCCCTCAACTCAAATAGTGTGTTCCCCAGTAACACTGAAGGAATAAGGACAGAAAGCACAGAGGGTGAATGGAGGTCTGTCAGGAGGAATATGACCCTGGTCCAATGAGTTTGATGCCGAAAGGATCATGTGTGGCCCTGTGCTGGGCCGGGTGTGATGCTTTGTTTTTCACCCCAAGGGAGAACGACGGAGCCCCCAGCATCTCTTCAGACCTCGCCACACCCTCGACGGAGCCAAAATGAGGGCCTCGGTCCGCATGACCCGGTACTTGGAGTCCTGGGGGGCGGCCAAGCCATTTGCACACCTACATCACAGGGACAGCATGACCACAGAGAACGGCAAGATCAGCACCACGGTATGCCCTCCCCTGCCTCCAATGCCTGAGCCCTGGGGGCAAGCTAACTTCTCAAAACCAAAGGCTGGGCATCTCCTGCCAAAATAACTCCTATCTGCAAGAAACAAACTTACCACCTTCTCCTTCTTAGAGAGGCCCTTATAAACAGCCATCAGGGTACGAGTGAGCTCCATGCTGATGTTGCTAAGGGTTCCACCCTAGCGTGATTTTTTGCATTATAGCTTCATAGACAGTGTTATTTACAACTGATAGTAGCAATTAAATACAACTATTTTTTAATTGAGGGGTTTTTAAAGAAAAACTTATATCATGAAGTAGAAAGCCTTGAGGTTCTTCATGAAAACACAAAGGCATGATGCCCTTAGAGTTTGAGTAGTATCATCAAGCCCGTTTCTTCACCGCACAAATGTCCAGGCTGTGTTGGCAGCAGTGGACACTGTCTTGTTATGGTTCCATGTTTCCCTCCAACTTCCAGCATATGAGAAAGCACTGAAGCTCCTTACACCAGGGACATCTGCGATAAGATGGCTGCAATGGAGATGGAAAATAGAAAGGCCCATAGGAGGAGAGAAAAGGAATACAACCAAGCACTTAGTATAATCCCCATAGTATTTTTAGATTTTAAAACTATCTGGGGGCAAAATTTCGTGGATAATGCTACTAACTGTGCTAAGGATGCAGTTACGATTTTTTAAAATATAATATTACGTAATTCTTATTGTCTGATGAGAAGGAACATGCCAGTTGTCAGGTGAAAGTGGAGTTTTTCAGTTGCCCTGGGCCCCTACCCGTCCCAAGGTCTCAAAGTGACACTCCCACACCCAACAGGCAGGGCCTCAGCATTCATGTTTTGGCTCAGTTGTATTTCTTCTCCCAACTTCTCTTCATCTTTTTTCAACTCAAAAGTAAATGGGACTATCAGACGGAAGACCATGACCCATCAGACAATCAGTAAGACTGCACAAGTCCTAGCATTTGCATTTTAATAGCCAAAGAGGGACCATAGATAGAAAAACAAATAAATGAACAAGATCACGTGAGGTGCTGATGAGGGTCATGGGAAAGATGAAATTGAGTGATGGCATCCAGAGTAAATGGAATGGCCACTGTGGTAGGTCAACTGAGGGAGTTTCAGAGGGTGAAATGAGTGAATGGGAAGAGGAGGTGGCAGAAGAACAAAGTCAGTGGCCCAAAGATGAAAGTGAGTGTGGTGTCCCCTGGAGACAGAGAGGAAGCTGCTGTGGCTGGAGTATCATGAACAATGAGCAAAGGGAGGTCGTGGGGTGAGATGCACAATGGTAAAAGTTTATATGGCATTCTATGTGCAATTGGAAGTCATGGAGAATCTTAAGCAAGAGAGGATCATGATATAATTTAGGCTTTGGAATAATGGAACAAGAGTGCAGGGGTACCTGGTAAGAATGATATCCCTTTATGCTAAGAGTTTGGCACCACTGCTAAATGAGAAGCAAATTCAGGGGCTAATATGAAAGTAGAGCCAACAAGACTTGGTGATGGATTGGGTATCCGTGAACATTAGGAACAGAGATGAATCCAAACTTTTTGGCCCCACAACTGGAACAATGATGATGCCATTAATTGAGATGACAAATACAAGGGGG
The DNA here is from genome assembly GCF_049350105.2 of Macaca mulatta. NCBI lineage: Eukaryota > Metazoa > Chordata > Mammalia > Primates > Cercopithecidae > Macaca > Macaca mulatta. Next base: position 8,773,792 of record NC_133411.1, read on the forward strand.
AAACCAGGTTATTTAAGATGGAAATTTAAGATTTTCTGCTGGACATCTTCTAATCCATAGTTAAGTGCAGCGAGGATGTAGATGGTTGGATCTGCAAGTCTAAAACTCACAGGACAGGTCCAAGATGGAGGCATGAATGTGAACATCATCAGGTTGTAGATGATATTTGAAGCCATGGGACTGGATAAAATCATCAAGAAGAGAACAATCCAAGGAGGAAGGCCTGGGACAACTGGGGCCTTCCAGCATTTAGATATGTTAGAGAAACAGCATCCTAGGACTCCAGTGTCCAACCAGTGAAAGCCGGTGTTTCTGTCACTCATGAAAAACAATGATTTGGATAAGTTAGCCTCAGTCTTGCTAGTTAGTGCTATGTTGGATAACTACATTTCCCATCAGGATTTATTGTACACCAGCAATTGGTTTGTTGGTTGGTTGGTTTTTAAGGAATAAGAATCATATATAAATACCTGGATATGATTTCCCGTGCTGTTTTTCATGTGTTCCTGTGGGGAAAAGGCTTACTTTCCCAGGTATATTGTTGTTGTTGTTGATTTCTTGTCAGCCTTTATTGTCTTAAGACTTAAGAGTGACTATCTCTTTTATTATCTGAGCGTAGGACCCAGGAATGGTTTCAATCTGACTTTAATCTGGTGTTATGTGTTGATGAAGATGCCTTCTTCAAGATACAGCTACAACTGTTGAGTGTCTCAGCTTCAGAAAGTTGTTTATAAAAATTAAAGGACCTCTTGAACGAACTCTATTTTCTTAACCATCTGGTCCCACCTGTTGCAGGTTCAAAGCCAGGCTTGGATTGCCTTAGCAGCAGTCTAGCATATTTTAAGACAGTCCCAAGTTTTTGGTGATGCATTAAGCCCAAACCACTTTGACTTACTGTGTGTCTCATTCACTTTCAGAAAGACCCTGTTGGAGTTTTCACTTATAAATCCCAGGGTCAAACAATTGACATTGCAGAAAGTGATTCCTTTATCTAATCCCCTATGCAGAACTCCATTCACTCTGGATTCAACATTGATAGAGCTCTTGAATAATACATTACTTTACTGTATGGAATGAAACTTGGAGCTCAATTACTTTTTGAAAAACGTCTTTCCTTTCTGTAGGCTAAATCCATATCCTAATATAACCTTGGAAATCAAAGCAGCAAACCAAAGTTTCTTTGGAGCAGTTTTGTTCCAACTTTTAGTTTCATTCCTACTATAAATGTGGAAAGGCGATCTTTCCTTGAAAGCCTATTATTGAATATTTGGCAATGGCTTTTCCACTGATAAATTCTGACTATTTCTCTTCCATTTCTCTTTCGGGAACTACCAGCACCCCTTTGCTGATTTATTCTTTTTGTCCGATGGTTTGTGATTTCACATACTTAACCAATGGTACTGTTTCTTAACACCCCAGTTCAGTGATGAGGATGACTACAGATTTTTGTTCTTTCTACAGCATTTTCTAATATTTGTCTGATACCAAAGTCCATTTTCACATGGTTATAGGTTACTGATGGTAACTCTGATATCAGTCCCCTGATTTCAAACGGCAGGCCGCTGTTTGAAATCAGATGTGATAATAGCAGGCTATAAATCTTAAAACTCCAGACCATAATCCTGATGCTTCTAGCATCCAGAGTTTAGAGATTACACCAACATTCCAAAGATAAACTGAGTTTACACCTTGATTTAGGATTAAGCTCTTTTTCTGCACATAAGTAATTAATTATTTGTTAGCTAAATGTTACTGTCCATGATAAAAGAGGAAATATGTTTCACCTCATTATCATTGCAACATTCTTCTTGAAACATGTTTTTGACAATTAATAACCTTTTTTCTCAATATAGGATGTACCCATGGGTCAGCATAATTTTCAAAATCGCACCTTAAGGTATGGTATCTCTTTGACTATCTGATTTTTTAAAGCTTATTGCTCTTTATTCATTTCTGAGAGTAATTATCATCAATTATGGTCATTTCAAAGGCTACTTCTGAAAGAGCAGCTCCCCTTGAAAAGCCCTATTAAATTGCTTTCAGCTTCTAAAAATAGAATCATTGGGGTCTTATTGTTAGAATTGAGAGAGGGAGAAGGAAAACACCACCTGGTACTCATTTTAGAATGTTAAACTGTTTTCCTAAAGTGACTCTTCTTAATGTTAATGTGTGGTAAAAAAAATAATAATAATGAATTGCCTTAAAATGGGTATGTTGCTTAAAATTGCATTTTTCTGCCTGTAATCCCAGCACTTTGGGAGGCCGAGGCGGGTGGATCACTTGAGATCAGGAATTTGAGACCAGCCTGGCCAACATAGCAAAACCATGTCTCTACTAAAAATGCAAAAAATTAGCCGGGTGTGGTGGCATATGCCTGTAATCCCAGCTACTCAGGAAGCTAAGGCATGAGAATCGCTTGAACGCGGGAGGTGGAGGTTACAGTGAGCCAAGATCAGGCCACTGCACTCTAGCCTGGTCGACAGAGTGAAACTGTCTCAAAAAAAAAAAAAAAGAAAAGAAAAGAAAAAAATTACACTTTTCTGTTGAATTCTAAAGGTAAAAGCAAGATAAATCCAGTCTGTCTATAGTGAAATAAAGGGTTACCCACTCTGCTCAAAAAAAGAGAAAAGCTTCCCACAAATGTCTCCACGCGCCCTGTTGCAGCCACTGTAAAATCCCATGCACTAACTCCTTTTTTTCCCCATGTTCCTCTATCTTTCGGGCTCGGAGTTTCACTTTAATATTGGTTTGGGATTTAATCAAATCAATATTAGGACATTCAGATAACCGGTGTAAGATGTAGTTCCAAACGCTAAGCCAGGCTTTCTTTCTCCCCGGAGAGGTCAGTTTATTGGAGCTATTGATAGTTTTACAGAAACTAAGGGAAAATATGAGATCTGATCTGTTTTCTGTAGAAAAGGAATTGTATCCAAGTAAAAATGAAACATAGGTTGTAACCTGCTGACACAAGGCAACAGGGCACATTAGCCCAGGATCCTTCTCAGTGACTGTTGGGATGAGCTGTAATTTGGACTTTGTGCAAAATTTGACATTTTAACTTTGAGATATAACATTCACAGTCTTTATGTTATGAGGATAAGTTGGTTCTTGAGCTTTTGAAGCATTATATGTAAGTCGCATATGCTGTAATAAAGAGAACTTAAGCTAATTTGAGGCATATTGGAGAGTCCATAAGACACCTGGAGAAAATAGCACAGTGCCTCTGGTCAATAAGATGCTGGCACATCTATGAGCAACTGACCACAAAAATGTCATGGACTTCCTTTCACTTTATATTCACAGTCTCTTCTGTTATCTGTTTCTCCCTCCCAGCAATCCTGCTTTAAGCATCTATTTATAGAAGTTACAATGGGTCATGTGTCATGGAACCCCAGTATTACGTTAGGCAGTGTCACCCGGGATGAGCGCTGTCTGGAAGACAATGATAAGAAGCTGTCGTTATTATTTGCACTAGGCTATAGAAACTCTAATTTGGTCTCTGCAGCATTACTACAAGGCAGAATCTGTTGCTGTTATCATTTTAGAAGGGAAGAAACTGAGGCACAGAGGGATGGGAGAATGCCAGAGTCATATGGCTGGTGGAGATGAAGCCAGTATTTGTGTCCGGGCTCTGTGACTCCAGAGCATGTGTTCCTAACTGCTCTTCAGGCTTGCCTGCTTTACTAAAGGCCTCTTCCACATTTATCCCATTTGTCTCTGTAGTCGTTGATCTTTGGTGGCCTCAAAGCCTCCTGGAGAAAATCCCAGTTCTGAGTCAGACTTATCCAGGCTGCCCGGACACTTCTGGCCTTTGTAACGTGGACTGCCTCATGATACCTGTCTGAGCCTCCAGTCTGTCCCATGCACTCCTGTCACATGTCCCTTCCCGTGCCTACTTAGACCTAACAGCCCAGGCAAGGGTCTGGGGAAGGAGCCAGGGAGACAGAATGGAGATGTGCTGGACACAGGGGTTGGGGTCCTAGAGCAGTGTGAAGGCCAATGGTGGAGCCCAGGGGAAGGTGCCAGGATGGGAAAATGAGAGATGCTGGACGTCAGCGGGAGAGAGTCCTGGAGGCAAATCAAGACTCCTGGTGGGGAGATCATCAGCCCCAGGGGACCTTATCTCCATGGCAGAGGTCACAAGACTGCAGAGATAAGAAAAGTGTCTGTATGTCAAGAATTATTGTCTGGATAATTAGCGAATTCAAATAATGCAGAAAGCATGCATTTATTGGCTACTTTGTGTGTCATATTTACAGCGTTGAGCTCTCTACAGGCATCATCTAAGCAAATCCTAAAACAGGTTAACAAAGGCAATACCACTGTTAGCACTGGACAAATATCAAAGAATTACATTTTCCTGTAAGCCTCAACATTCTTACACTGCTCCTTCTTAGACTTTGCAGAAGAGAAAGCCATCAAATTGAAGTCAAGAAACTCAAGTCTAGATGTGGGACTGATAAACATTCAATGAAGGGTTTAAGGTCCTACAGGTCTCAACTATAAATGAAAATATGCAAGCCATACTAGTTGCTTGGTAAAGGGTTCCTTGCTTTTTTTTTTAAAGGAAAATAAAAATTAATTTGCCTTCTTCAAACAACTTGGAATTTGATATACTAAAACCTCTTAATTCAGTTGGCTCAATATCTGTGGATGGATCACTTAATATCATTCATTTTATTTTTTTAACCAAGACTGCTCTCAGCCTGTTTGAAGAAGACAAGGCCTGAAGACACAAATCCACAAACATAGGATGATGGAATTGGAAAACTCATCCATTTCATTAATGATAATTCTGTGAGATTTAATTACAGATAAATGTGATTTTGCATATTTAATGCTATTCTTATCTATATGTAGAGGCAATTCTGAACTCAGGAAAGTGTGATTTTTATTTTAGATTTGATGGTCTATTCATTTGTAATCTAATCAGCCATAACACACAGAATTCATGCCTCAACCAAGATACAGGCATAGCCCTGTTCAGGCTAGCAGGCTGTGCTTTTTTAATCTTTGCAGTGGATATTTAACTTCTAAGAATAGGTACTATTTTGGTTTCCTCCTGACATCATTCTTATGCAAATTGTCAAATTAACCTTGGAGGGCTCTTACTATTTGGCACAATTTATTCAGAAAATATCTTATATTATGGCTAAAGGTTATTTGCTTCTGAAACTAAGTGAGATGGTCTGCAAACAAAAGTGGAGCTTTCTGTGAATAGTGCTTTCAAAACTGAGGAGCATTTAACATACCTGAAATAAGACTGTAGTTCTGAAAATTTTTGAGAGTTGACCAAGGAAAACATGAAAAAGGAATGACTATTTCGTCAACCAAGCCACATTTTTACAGGGGAATTTCTAGAACCAATGTATTCTTTCATAAAATAAAGTTTATGAAGGCAGCAAGTCAAAAGCTAATACATCTCTTAGGAGAGAAAGTTACTTTATCTCAGACACCAACTATATGTCTTTCAGTGTTGCCTTGTAAATGCCTAGTAAATTTTACTGTGAGTGAATAAGGAAACATCTTTACTATTCCAAAAACTTTAGTTATTCACTCAATCCAAAGAGTGGCTGGATGTTAATAGAGAAGGGCCTGCTCATACACTGTTGTTTCTTTTTCTACTTGATTGACAGAATTAAACAGAGCTTTTGACATCATTGAAAAATAGGCTTACCGACACAGAAAGACAAATTTGGCATGTTCTCACTCTTATTGGGAGCCAAAGAAGTTGATCTCATGGAGGTAGAGAGTAGAATGATAGATACCAGAGACTGGGAAAGGTGTGTGGGTGGGAGATGGGTGGGTAAAGAGAGATTGGTCAGTGGGCCCAAACTTTAGTTGGATAAAAGGAATAAGTTCTAATGTTTGATAGCAGAGTAGGGTGACTATAGTTAGCAACAATGTACTGTGTAATTCAAAGTAGTCAGAAGAGAGAATTTGAAATGTTCCCAACACATAGAAATGATAAATACTCAAGATGATGGATTCCCCAAATACCCTGATTGATCATTGCACATGCATGCAACACAATATCATCTGTACCTCATAAGGATGTAAAATATTACGTATCTCTAATAAATAGGCTTAATATTTATTTTACTAATAATATCCTTACCTGTAATATTTCCTTTTTCATATAGAACCAAGTCACAAAAGAAAAGATTTGAAGAAGAATTGAATGAAAGGATGATTCAAGCAATTGATGGGATTAATGCACAAAAGTGAGTACTTTTTTCTCTTAAATTATCATTCATTTTCTATTATGTTCCAAATGAATTTTATCATAGTCTCTGCAATAGTTGCCGTGACAAAGCCAAGTTTCTGAGACCATTGATTCATTTCACTTCAGTTGTCCCTCAGAAAAGTTTTGTTAAAAGTATTTCTTTCATTTTTTAAAAAATATTTAATTCCTGCCTAGAAAATATTCCCAAGTCGATTGCTGATAAACAACCTGAGGTGTAATTGGAGAGAGGAAAATTACAGCACAATGTGTTCAGCAAGTAATAGTTGTAAAAGATAGATTCTATATGGGAAAATCTTCAAATGTTAGCATGTGATACTATCCATCCAAAATGCATCTGTTCTTATTACAAAATTAATGTTGAGATGCCTGTGTTCTAAATCCTAGAAGAGAATTAGCATTGGTGAGCAATGAGAGGAAGACCGATTTTAGGGGACACAAAATGTCATTTAGCCTCTGAGGCCAAGAATTGCTGTTATGGTTTTAAATTGCTGTTATGGTCCAGAGTTGTGGGAGGGAAACGATTTAAAGAAGGTGATGGCCTTCTCAGCCTCGACAGAATGATGGCGCTCATCAACCTTCGTATTCTCCGTGGGTGCGTGTGTCATAACTGAACCCACGGAGAGCAGAAGGCACACGGCTCAGTATGGTGCCTGGCACACGTCAGACATTCCATTCCTTTTTGTTGAGTTGAACTGTAGTGAAAACATCAGGAGGTCCAAATGAAAAGCCTTTACAGAAAAGCTTCCATCCTTATGGAGACCTATTTAATTTTTATCATGAAAGCTGACTCTTGAAAAGTGTAAATGATTTTCACCTAGAGTTCTTTGTCTCTAAAATTAAGTTACAGGGTCTCAAATAGTGCATGGCTTTGCAAAATGCATGCCTGTTTGAGATTGTTCTTTGTAGGTATTTATTATAGAATATTTACAGGGCTTATGAGAGAATCGCATCAGTTTGTTATGTGTGTCTGTGGTGGGTGTGTGCTTTGGTGTGTGAGTGTGAGCCCATATTTTCTAAGCAATAAAGCATCTCGGTCAGGCAAGAGTTGCCATTTGGATGTGCTGGAATACTGAATTATCACCCGTCTAGATCCCCTTCCTGTGCCACAAGTAGGCAAAGTCTTCTTCCTGTCCCAGAGTGCCCAAGGCCCACCTGCAGCACCAGGGCCAATGCTCTGCTTTGCCTGGCGCTAGGGTCAGTGTGAAAAACAACCTCGCCTCTGCCTGAAACCATCACACACTGAGAAATAAATAACTTCCTGCAATGTAACAGCAGCTAAAACCTAGGGAGGCACCTGATTTCATAAAACATAGGTAGAAGGATGCATTCATTCAAGCAGAGGAAATAGCAGCTGACACCGTGTGACTCTCCAGAATAAGACACAAGATCAGAAGAAAGAGGGAATCTTGTTCTTTGAGAAAAGTTAGCAAATAATAATAATAATAATAATAATAATAATAATAACGTTAGTATTTTAAAAACTAATTCCTAAAGTCAACCTCAGCATGTGTTCACGCAGGTGAAAACCTACCTTTTAAAATTATTTTTGTATGCACCGTTTAGAACGTTCCTACCACACAAATCATCAGAGAGTGCCGCCACTGGCATTGCTTTATTGTTGATAAGTTGCCTTTAAATTATGTGTTTGCTTTGTGTCATTTAGTATTCAAATACATGTTTAGTTAACACCTTATGTTTTAACGTGGTTTTATTCCAAAGTAATGCTTAGTGCTGATGTAACTGCTTATGTTGTAATTTTCCCGACATGTTTCAGAAATCAAATAGAGAAAAGTGTGCTGTACTCAAAAAATAAAAGGGAAGTTTTTCAAATGGAAGCTCTTATGCATGTATTTTTAATTAACCTCAGTTACACTTTGTTATGCCTTACTCATTAACTCCTCTTGTTCTTTGATATGAAGTTCTTCTGATCTTTGGATTTTCACTTGAGGACTCAACTGGAGCTCCGGGCTTGATGTACCATTCAGTAGTTTCCTGCTATTGCCATAAAACAGTGATTCCTGTGCAGATTTTTGCTTATTCATTCACTGATGTATTGAACACGCATTTGTTAAAACGCTGACTGATGTCACCATCTGCTCAGCCTTTCCCCAGTGTGTGCCATGGTGGTGGGGAACTCTCTGGTGTCTTGTCTTAGAAAGACTCCAAAGACACTCATCCTATCAGATCAGGACCGTACTCTTATGACCTCATTTAACCTTCATTTCATTCTTAGAGGCTCCATCTCAAAATACAGGCACACTGGGAGTTAGGGCTTCAAAGATGAACTTTGGTGGGGGACACAAGCTCGCGGTGCATAACAATAAGAAAGTAGTCTTCTCATTTAGTATCTCCTTTGTGGCAAGGACTTGCATTCACATATTTCTGAATAATTCTTGGTGCAGGTGTGGGTATATCCATGCCCCTCTAGTCAGCATAGTATTCGGAATTTCCTTTATTTTCCTTAACCCTTTGACAAAAGAAAAAAAAAAAACCTTAGTATAAATAAATAGAGAATCACTTATTGCGATAACTCAGGATGGGGTTGACTTTCTTCATGCCATAGACCACTGGGGTCAGGAAAAATGTCAGGAGGCCCTAAATCAAGCACACACAAATTCCCTCTCTCTTCTCTCCTCTCCTCTCCCCTCCACTGCTCTTCTCTTTCTCTGTAGTTCCAATCCCCTGCAAGTAATAGTTGACCTAATTGGCACACACAAATCTATTCCCTTCCAAATATCCAAATCACATTTATAAATCTCTTTGTTTTCTACACATCAAAATATTCCCAAGTCCATTGCTGATAAATAATCTGAGGTGTCACTGGAGAGAGAAAAATTACAGCACGATGTGTTCAGCAAGTCACATTTGTAAAAGATAGAGTCTATATGGGAAAATCTTCACATTTTAGCATGTGATACTATCCATCCAAAATGCATCTGTTCTTATTACAAAATTGATGTTGAGATACCTGTGTTCTAAATCAGTAGTGGGAGTGGAGGCCACCTCAGAAGATTCACAGAGGTGATTAAGTGTGTAGGAAGCATATGCGCTTCTTAATTCTGAAGACAAAGTGAGAATTAGGCCCATCCATCATTGCTGCAAGGGAGAAGCCACAGGCCAGACCCAGCGTGCTATGGCAAAAGGAGGCGAGTGTGTTCACTGGTGAGGACTTAGTCATGTCCCCAAGCATGGATCTAGTGCTGGGGCTCACGAAGCACCACATGGGTTCTGGGGACTTAAGGCAAGCAAGCCTGATCCCGAGCCCTTGCCATCCACCTGCAGGTCACAGGCCATGGAAACCTAGACTGGGTGCATGCTGGCATGACTAGTAAAGGAGGTGCTGGTTTTATTTTCACTTCCTAAATTTCACTCTTGCTCCCAAGCTGACATTTTCCAGGAGCATTTATAAACTATATTTTTTTCTCAGTAAAGGAAATACTGTTTTTAGTAAGTTACCTGCATATATTATTCATAGTCTGATAAAGACACAGTTCTGAAAGTGAGTATGGTTAAAATTTATCTTAATTTGTATTTTCTGGTCCTTTTAATGTCAACCAATCTTTGATTCCTCCGTCTAGTCTTGTGAAACAGAATAATAGTTCTGCCGCTGGTATGGTAATAAGAAATACCATAAAAGTTTATTTCCCTACAGCTTATACCCTTGAATCAAAGAACTATGCAGCCATAAAAAAGAATGAGATCGGCCAGGTGTGGTGGCTCATGCCTGTAATTCCTGCATTTTGAAAGGCCGAGGCAGGTAGATCACCTGAGGTTGGGAGCTCAAGACCAGCCTGACCAACATGGAGAAACCCTGTCTCTACTAAGAAAAACAAAAATTAGCTGGGCTTGCTGGCATGCACCTCTAATCCCAGCTACTTGGCAGGCTAAGAGAGGAGAATCGCTTGTACCCATGAGGCAGAGGTTGCAGTGAGCTGAGATCATGCCATTGCACTCCAGCCTGGGCAACAAGAGTGAAACTCCATCTCAAAACAAACAAACAAACAAAATCATATCCTTTGCAAGAACATGGCTGGAGCTGGAGGCCATTATCCTTAGCAAACACAGGAATAGAAAACCAAATGTTCTCACTTATAAGTGGGATGAGAGATGAGAACACATGGACACGTAGAGGGGAACAACATATGCTGGGGCCTGTCAGAGGGTGGAGGGAAGGAGGAGGGAGAAGATCAGGAAAAATAACTAATGGGTACTAGGCTTAATACCTGGGTGATGAAATAATCTGTACAACAAACTCCCATGACACAAATTTTACCTATGTAACAAACCTGCACTAAATAAAAGATTTTTAAAAGAGATATTTTTATTGTTCTCACTTTTAATGGCTGTCAGTCTAGAATACATTACTGACTTCCCTGCCCCAGTCGAAAGTGCCCTGTGGATGGTTCCTGGGATGTTCAAGCTAATCTTGGTGTGTGCCTGGCAGTGAGAGTCTTCCAAACTACTTGCTTCAAACAGGTGTTTAAAAGTCAAACAGTGTGGTACAGTGCATACTTCCATATAATTTTTATTTATTTGTCAACAACTGAGCAATGCATAGTATTTATGCATGCGTTTTTATGTTTGCGTCAATCTATCCTGAACAGATTGCTTATTATACTAGTATTTTTATCAATTTTTAAAAAACTCTAGACAGGCGCGGTGGCTCACGCCTGTAATCCCAGCACTTTGGGAGACTGAGGCAGGTGGATCACGAAGTTGGGAGTTCATGACCAGCCTGGTCAACATGGTGAAACCCCATCTCTACTAAAAATACAAAAATTATCCAGGCGTGGTGGCAGGCACCTATAGTCCCCAGCTACTCAGGAGGCTGAGGCAGGAGAATTACTTGAACCTGGGAGGCAGAAGTTGCAATGAGCCAAGATCACATCACTGCGCTCCAGCCTGGGCGACAGAGTGAGACTCGATCTCAAAAAAGAAAAGAAAAGAAAACTTTATTCAAGCATGACTTTTTCTTTCTAGAAATGAAAAAAGTGACGATGAAAGTATGTTTGCTAAGTCTGAAAGAAGCAAAACCTTCTCACCCAGATCTTAAAAGCACTCTGATGGTTTGGATGCTCTGATCTGTTGCCCTCTAGAAGCTGAAAAAAAAAAAAAAATGGTGCTTCTCTAGGAATTAGATCCTTAAGGAGGTGAAACCACTGGATGATTTCAGAAAAACATGGGGAAATCACATTATTGATGTCTTTACTCCTTTAGATGAACTTATCTCCCTTGTTATTTAATTCAGATCCCTTGAGTTTCAGTTGATTTGACAGCTGGTTTATAATATAGAATTTTCCAAGGAGGACAGTGTATGATTAGGAATATTATATTTTCAGATCCTGTTAACATTATCCAGATTCCATATCCAGTTAGTTGGCATTATATGTTGTTTTTTTTTAAAAAAAAAAAAAAAAACATTGTTCGGAATGATACACGATAAAGAAAGAAGAGTGCAAGTCATTTTAACAAATAGTTCCAGATGTTTGATTGGAGATTCAGTTTTATGATGTGTTGGTCCTTTCTATTTCTAGGCAATGGCTCAAGTCTGAAGACATTCAGAGAATCTCACTGCTTTTCTATAACAAAGTACTAGAAAAAGAGGTAAGCTTTTCTCTTCTTCAAAATCACCAATTGGGTTTTCTGAAATTTGAATTTCTTCATGAAATTGTGCTCATGTTTTTCATATGTGACATTTAAGCTGCCTCTCACTATATTCAAACTCTTTCTGGCTTTTCTGGTGATTCTTTCGTGCATATATTGCTTTATTATATTTCTTGTTACTAAGTTTCTATCTTTGGTCAGTCACCATTCTCAACCCTCTCCATAGTAAATGGTATCTGCAATGTGTGTGAAATATCCCAATTAAATGAAAGATGTGAGAGATAATATCTGCTCTTCTCAATGTGAAATTCTCTCAGAAAAGTCTTTAAAAAACAGAATTCTTCTTGATAAATCTACAATGTCTTTACACAAATTATTTTAATATTTTGACCAAAATGTGAGTTTTACATTCAATGCTTTCTCAGGGTAATTAGAACTTTTAAGTGTTATTGTATCTAAGTGTTTTCATATTATGGCTCTTAAAGTGAGAGCTATTTCAGGCACAAATAAGTAAGCAGACATTTAGATTTTACATGTCAAGCTATATATGGGTTTGCTAAAATGAATTCAGTTGATTGTTGCAGAGAGGACAACCATTCTTCTAGCTCAACTTTATTTTATTTGCCTTTTGTTTTTTGTCGATCTAGAGAAGGAACCAGATTTAGAAGTAATTTGCATCATTCAACTATATATTTACAGGCATAGTTTGAACAAAAGTTACATTAATGGTAGCATTTGCAGCTCTGGTATTAAAATTATGCTGATAGGCACGGTGGCTCATGCCTGTAATCCCAGCACTTTGGGAGGCCAAGGCAGGCAGATCACGAGGTCAGGAGATCTAGACCATCCTGGCTAACATGGTGAAACCCAGTCTCTACTAAAAATATAAAAAAATTAGCCAGGCATGGTGGCGGACGCCTGTAGTCCTAGCTACTCGGGAGGCTGAGGCAGTAGAATGGCAAGAACCTGGGAGGTGGAGCTTGCAGTGAGCCAGGATCGCGCCACTGCGCTCCAACCTAGAAGAGTGAGACTCCATCTCAAAAATAATAATAATAATAAACTATGTTGATAAAATTTAGTGCATTATTTTATGCATATCAAATAGAAATATTAAATATGATAATTCCTTCCAAAATCTATGGACACACCAAAAGTTTTTTTTATGTTGGTTGTCAAGAGGATGTATTGTCTACTACTAAGTAGAGGACTCTGACCATTGAATGCAGACAGTTTACCAAATTGATGCTTGTTATAATGTGCTATTATTGACCATCTTATCCTTAATAACTTGAGCAAATATTAATGGCTACTTATTGCTTAGCTGTTACATTATTTCTTTCCTGATAGAAGTCCATTTCTTTGTTAATACCACAAAGAAATTCCCACTCATATCTCTGCACAAAGGCCTGAAGAAGTTAGAAGATAAGGATTTAATTGAGGGCATAGAATGTAATCACATTTCAGCAATTATGCTAATATAGCTTCTTCAGGAGCATGGAAATTATGTTGGCTACTAAGTCACAAAATATACCCCCCAAAATTCTAGTAAACAGAAAGTGATCATTTAAAAATCCAGCTTTTGCACACATTCCCCATGTATACATATTTGTGGATGCCGACTTTAAAGCAAATTTTAGAGAGCAGCAAGACTTAAGCTCAGTTTTTGTCCTTCTATCCCCAGCTTGCCCTTCAGGGGATCAGGTAGGGCAAAAGGCTGCAAGAGCTAAGAGAAGAGAAATATCTGGAGACCCATCAGAGATCCTTCATGCAGCACTAAAACAGGGAGGCTAAAATGCAAGAAATACATATGTGTCCCTATAACTTGGGAGAGTTTATGCAAATGTAGCCAATGCAACCTGACAGTATTTTCAGGAGGTTTCAAAGGCATTGGCACAAAATTTTATTTCCTTTAATTTTACCATACAACCTTTCGTAAGGCAGTTGAGCCTCAAGGTTGAGAGTATGAGTTCAGAGCCTGGTGAAGGTCCTGGTTTCCCATGCACTGTATCTCCCTGATTGTAGTCAATTGTTCCAGTCCACAGTTTCTTCATCCAAAAATAGGGGCTGTTGTCTGGATTGAATGATTATCACAGGGAAAGCAGGGAATGCAGGACACCATGCTGAATGTAGCAGGGGTCATCATCAGCATCATAAGTATAGCCCTCTCTGGCATTTTTATCCTGCCTAAGTCAAGCAGGGTCAGCCCCAGGTAAGCAGCTAACGCTGATCAGCTTATTCATGGCATGGGGAACCATGTGGGCTCCTGCTGAATGCACTGGACAAGAGGAAGGAAGAGGAGCCCATTGGCCAGACTCAGAACAAGCCAACTAAGAACCAAGTCGGCAAACCTTTTGGTCTTGTAACTTTACCCATCACCTCTCAATGGCATTAAGACAAATAATAAAATAAAATACTAAAATAAAGGAATATGACTTGCATTTCCTCAGTAGTATTGAAAAGTAAAATAGTATATGAGAAGTCATTCCCTTTCCCTCAATACTCATAAACAACAGACCCTCATGGGACCCAGGGCACAGGCGCGATTCACAGTTCACTCACTCAACCTTCTGGTCAGGTACCTCTCTCCTTACTAGAGAGATTCAGTTGCTTATAGATGGCTTTGAAAACAGTTCCACTCATAAACTGTGGTCCTTGGAAGTCGCTCCTTCACAGTTCTTATGGGGGAAGAAAACACTCACTGCTGAGATGAACAGGCTTTCTCCTTCCCTCGCGTTGGCGTCAATCTACACAATTACTGAGTGTGGTGCATGCTCTGGGTACAACTAGGCTGCTGGTCACTGTGTACAGCTCTTCTCTTGGAGAACCGTCACTCACAGGTTCCTTTCTCCCCTTCAGTACCGGGCCACGGCACTGCCAGCATTCAAGTATTACGTGACTTGTGCCTGTCTCATATTCTTCTGTATCTTCATTGTGCAGATTCTCGTGCTGCCAAAGTAAGTACTTCTGGTTTCCATTGGGATTCTCACCTGGGTTGCCTTTCCACTGGAGCCCAGTTATATTTAAAGGTGTGAAAGGATGCTAATGTGTAGACAGAGGGGTGATTTAACATGTCGTGGTGAAGGGAGAGTAACCCAGGACCTCGGAGGTTAAGTGGCCCCCATGTGTCTTCCTGAGCATAATGTTGGATTTTCCAAGTGGACATGTTGATTCAAACTTCTAGGGATTTAAAAAAATAATAATTTAACCTTCTTGTTTTGATGTTGGTATTACTCTGATGCACAGTCTAGGAAATGTAGCTCAATAAACTTTACCCACAAAGAGCGCAGTCCCCAGATGTGGTTTCTAATAAACAAATGGCATTATATTATATTGAAAGGGCATGGCCTTTCACTATAAGACACACTTTGCCCGCCCATCCATTTTGTCCAAGTTCTGTGCGTTACACGGCCCTCTCTTTGAAATCCACTCCACAGCCGTCTTTGATTGTTACAAGTCAAGGTTCAGCCGACCTCTCCCAGGAGAGACGTGGGTGCAAATGGGAGAATCGGAGCAAACCACATTTCATGCTTTGAGGTGAATTCCTTCTGGCTCCACTTACTGGTGAAAAACCAATCACTTTAGGATCCCTAGGTCATCTTTCTCTTGCACCTTCTTAATTTGTTCAAGACCAATCAGGTGACTTTCTTCAAGAAAGCTAATTCTCATTTTACAATCTAAAGAAAATTCTCGTCCTTCTTTTAATAACTGGAGATATAGAAAGAAGTTTCTTTCTATATCCTTCTGATCATATATATTTTTTTTCCTTCTGATCATATATTTTTTCTTTCTTAACCTATTTTGTTAAGGTCAAAGCAACCATTTTCAATCTAGTAGAATTCAGTTGTGTGCTTGCATTTAACTCTCATGGTGCAGCCAGCCTTTGTGGGCAACTCAAGCGGCTTAGATTGAGTAGTGTTTTGTCAAAGAAGTTGTCTGTTTCTCCGCCTCTGTACTTCAAAGGATTTTCTTCTGGGCACTGAGCCAAATAGCCAAAAACCACTTTTGGGGTGCAAGTGGTTTTTGATTACGTGGATGCATTGTAGAGTGGTGAAAGTTTTGTTCATGTGTGTCCAGTTCCTTAGCAATGTGCTCCCTTATGGAAGGGGTTTCCAGTAGACTTCCGCTCTCCCCATGAATTGGAAGTGTAATACATGGGCAAAAGGAGCCCTTCTTCAGGACTTACAAAATCTTCAGTGAAATGTCCCAATGTGAACATATCAGTTTTCCATTCAAACAAATGTTAACAAATTAAGCTCCTTAGTGTCAGGCCTGTTATCATGGTACTGGAGAGAAACAGCCATCCCAGTACACACTGGCTTATAGACTGATAGAGCAGAAAAGCATTTTGAAAGCTAGATAGGTGGAATAAATATTACCCAGGGAAGGGGTCCTCACTGTTACTCTTACATAGATAGATTCATTAATTTTTCTACATCTTCCTATTGGATGAGTATTTCTGTATTCTCTGCATTATAAGTAATACAGGATCTGTCACCTACTGGGAGGACTGGGGGCAATTTAGAAGATGCCTCCAAAGAAGGCAATAAGACTTCCAGGAACCAGGGAAAACGTTTCGTGGGATTTCACTTTTAAGAAACACATCTCTGTCATGTCTTTGCTGGCTTGGCTTTGGTTTTCCTTGTCTCTCTTCTGTGGTATTGCATCTTTATGAGGACCCATGGACGTTCATTCTCTCAAGCTTCATCACCCATTATTTTTGTGGGTGCACGCAGGTTGCATTCGCTCTAAGGAAAACCCACAGCCTCATCTAATGGAGCCCCCAGACCTGCACTTGCTGTAACAGCCTCAGGCTTCTTGTTCTGTGACTTCTTCGTGTTTCTTTCGTATTAATATCTCCTTTTTTTTCTTTTTCTTTAGAAACAATCTTCCTAGAAAATATTTCAAAGATACAAAAAACTACAGAGTGTGATATAATAAACACACACGGGTCCATAATCCAGACTTTTGCAAATGTTTACCTTGTGTCCTCTTTACTGTAGACCCAATTTTCCACCCTCTTGACTGTTACTATTTGGGTATGCTTCCTTTAAACAATACATGTTTTTATTTTGGTTTTATTTATTCAATTTGATATCTTTCTTCATGTTAATTTCTTCTATATTTATTTTGTCATCTGTATTTTGATTTTATAATTGGTGTGAGTGGACCCACTTCTACCATTTTATTTTGTGTTTTATTTACCTTGCTTTTCTTTGGTCCTTTATTCTCTTTTTTCTGATTTCTAATGGATTGATCAAGTTCTTTTATTCCTTTTATTAATGGTAAATTAAAAGCAACTTTATTAGAAAGTAAAGAAATAAAAGAATGGCTACTCCATAGGCAGAGAGGCCTGTTTATTCTTTTATTTCTTTTACTGGTTAGGAAGTCTATGTATTTTTTTCATTAAAGATTACTATTAAAGTTTAGAGAATATACATCATTTATATTTTTCTTTTAATGATTATCATTAAAATTTCAATATGTATTATTTATGTTAAAGAATAAAAATATATAATTATTGTTTATAATATGTATTTTATATTTACATGTTTTTAATATTATATATTTTTTGTCAATATCTTTTGGGATAGAAGTGGTTTTTGTTACATGGATGAATTGTAGAGTGGTGAAGTCTGAGATTTCAGTGCATTCATCACCCAAGTAGTATACACTGTACATAATACGTAGTTGTCTATCCCTCACTCCTCCTATCCTTCCCCCTTTGGAGTCTTCATAATCCATTGTATCATGCTGTGTGCCTTTACGTACCCATAGCTTAACTACCATTTATAAGTGAGAACATACAGTATTTGGTTTTCCATTCCTGAGTTATTTCACTTAGAATAATGGCTTCCAGTTCCAACTAAGTTGCTGCAAAAGATATTATTCTTTTTATTTTTGTGGCAGAGTAATTTTCCATCGTGTATGTACACTACATTTCATTTATCCATTCATTGGTTGATGAATGCTTGCGTTGGTTCCATGTCTTGGCAATTGTGAATTGAATTTTAACATTTATGCTTAATGAAATACATTCTAAACTTATTCATAATCTCTCTTCAATATAATTATTTCCTAGGATTTTTAGCTCTGACTGTAATTATAGTCAATGTGTATTTAAATCTGCCACATTCTTTACCAATTAATTTGCTCATCAATGCTTTTTAAAAATTATTGGTTTCTTCAAATTCATTTATTTATTTTTTGGTGATGTCTATGAGTTGTTAGGGTTTTTGGAGAGGGGATTTATGAGTAACAATAGCTGCCTTTTTTAGTTATATTAAAATTTCTGTATCTACCTTATTTCACAGTTCTTGAATAATAGTTTAACTGGGCATAAAATTATAGGTTAACTTTTATTTTCCCTCAGACTTATGATGACATTACTCTGTGGCATTACAGCTTCTATTTTGGTTAATGAAGTATTTCTGTCAGTCTCATTACATTCCTTTCTAGGGAGTATGTCTTTCCTCTCTGAGTGCTTTGAGGTATCTTTTTGGCTTAGGGGTGTGGTGACGGTGTTTTCACCTTATTGTTTCCATAAGTGTTTTTGTTTTCATCTACCTAAGTGACTAGGTGTGATTTTTTGATCTGAAGACACATATCTTTGCTCAGTTCTGCAAAATTCTCTGCCTCTGTCTCTTACATATTGCTGTTGATTGTCTTGATTGTCTATTCTTTCTTCTGGAGTTCTTGTAACTGCATATTTTGTTCTCATCCTGGGCTCCAGGTTTTGTCATATTTCCTCCCAGTTTCCACTTTTTTATTTCTTTGGGCTGCATTCTGATAAATTCTTCACCCAACATTGAGATTATAATATTTGTGATTTTTTTTTTCATGTCTAAGAAGTCTATGTTGTTCTTAAAACCTAACCTTTTTGTATATATAATTTTATATTTTGCCTATGGAGTTTTGTTTCGTTTTCCTTTACTTGCAGATATATACATACATACATACATACATATATATATATTTTTGAGATGGAGTGTTGCTCTGTCACCCAAGCTAGAGTGTAGTGGCACAATCTCGGCTCACTGCAACCTCCTCCTCCTGGGTTCAAGCAGTTCTCCTGTCTCAGCCTCCCAAGTACCTCAGATTACAGGCGCCCAACACCACGCCCAGCTGATTTTTGTATTTTTAGTAGAGACGGGGTTTCACCATATTTGTCAGGCTGGTCTCGAACTCCTCACCTCAAGGATCTGCCTACCTTGGCCTCCCAAAGTGCTGGGATTACAGGCGTGAGCCACCACGCCTGGTCTATTGCAGATTGTAAACATGTTATATGGAAAGATCACTTATTTTATTTCTTTTTCTTTATTATTTTGAGACAGAGTTCTGCTCTGTCACCCAGGCTGAAGTGTGGTGGCACCATCTTGGCTCACTGCAACCTCTGCCTCCTGGGTTCAAGCAGTTCTCCTGCCTCAGCCTCCCGAGTAGCTGGGATTACAGGCACCTGCCACTGAGCTGGGCTAATTTTTGTATTTTTAGTAGAGATGGAGTTTCACCATGTTGGCCAGGCTGGTCTCAAACTTCTAGCCTCAAGCAATCCGCCTGCCTTGGCCTCCCAAAGTGTTGGGATTACAGGTGTGAATCACTGCGCCTGGCGGAAATATCACTTATTTTACTGTGTTCCTTAGGATTGATCAATATGTGATTCTGCCATTTAAGTCTGTCCTTGTATTGTCTGTAATTTTGTGTATATATTTATCAACAGCAAGGATTTGGGTCCATGGTAGTCTTGTATGTTCTGAGTTGTAACGGCATCACTATGGGATAGATTTCAGTGTATCTTTGCCAGGTATCTCTGGGATTCACCAATTCAAGTCACAATATTTTATTAAATCCTTAGACTAAGGTTCCTGCACTAAGGAGGTCATGTGAATTTGGGTCAACACCTCCTGGCATGGAGCAAGATTGGTGATCCCAATTTTTGAAACTGACCTTTTCTTCATGGCCCCAGTCAGATGGTTATCTTCCCTAAAAATTACCAGACTGGTGGAGAGTTTTTCTGTTTCTTGTTTCTTGGTGGGACAGCCCTTCAGGGCCCCTGCCTTTATTCAAGAGCTCAGTTCTAATTTCATGTTAATCAAATGCCTGAGAGCATCACCTTCCTTGGGTAGACATCAGTCTTACACCAAGAACAGGTATTAGCCCCTGGTTTCTCCTGGGCCTTTAGCATCAGCCCCTCTCAGCGATCTGCATTTGAATACCTTCTGTGTACTAGGAATCTCTCTTTCTTGCCTATTATCTCATCTATTTAAAGAAACCATTTTGTTGTATTTTATGAAGCATTTTTGCTAGAATAATGGTGCTTCTCACTTCTGCTGACCTGTCTTTACTTATTTTCTTAACTCGTTAATTATACTTTTGCTTTGTTTCATTTGTTTAGCTTTTTTTTGGTGGTAAATTGCCTCGTGTTTTTGGAAAAGGGAAAGAAATAAATGAGTGAGTAAATGAATGAATGAATAACTAATAATGGAGAAATTTGTTACCTGGAAAGGACCAGTAAAGGGAGGTGTTTCCCTGAAGGGGAGCCCAACATCGTCCTTATTCAGCCTATAATCGTTCAATCTGGCTGTAGTCTCAGAATTTGAATAGATAAAATTAAATTATTGGTTGACTCCTCTTTTTGGAGTTGCTCTCTCACTCTGTCTGCCCTGTAGTATAACTTTATCAAAAATGTGAGCTACCTTCGAAGACCAAAAGTGATCAAGCATGAATTGCTTTTTCTGTTTTTAAGTAGTTTCATTCATATTATCTGCCAAACTAAATGGATTATGTTTACCGGTCATGAGGACAGTTGTTAAAACAAGGATGAATTTTTTTTCTAGCACAATTTAAGTAAATAACATGTGTTTCATTAGCCCAAGAAAAATTAAGAATAATGATGTTTTATTTAAGAGATATTAATAAACCAAATTATAATGTTAAGTATCTTAGAATTATTATTTCTGCTTAGATCTCTAATATCAGTTTCATTACTTATTTCAATACTCAATACTAGAGGTGGTAAAATGCGTTCAAATCCTGGCATAGGTTGTACAGAATGATATAGGCAAGTCTTACTGCTGGATTAGATATAAGGAGTATGAGAAAATAAGTTTTGCAGGGGTTTTAATTTTGTTTAATTTTGTCCTGAACAGTTGGAAAAACTGTTGCCATTTACAAAGAGAGAATCCTGGGGCAGGCACAGGTTGGGGAGGGAGAGCAAACTCAAGGGCTCCGTTCTGGACATGAGATACATGTGCCTGCTACACATCAGGTGCTGGGGTTTCACACAGAAGGGAGTATGTGACCTACAGAATTTATAGAACCTCCCGTGAAACCCTCTGTAGCTGCTATAGATTCTATAGAGCTGGGTGGAGATACAATCTGAAAAACCTGCACCTATGGATTATTTAAATCCAAGAGATGGGATGAGCTCCCCCAAGTAGAGGGTATAGGAAGAGAGACTCTGCACTTTCTGGGGAATACAGTGTGTCTGAAAATTCAGATCTTCAGCCCTTATCATTGCTGTAAAGGTAGAACTCTTCTTACTTGGCCAAAGATCATCTCTTTTTTCTTTCCTACATCTCAGAACCTTCAAGTGTCCAGAACATCTCAAAGCTAAAGTCCTCTCATCAGAGAAAGGCTACTGTAATGGTGATGAATATTTAAATTCCATTTCCTCCTTTCAACTTTTGATTCTTTCTTTCTTCTTTTCTTTTTTACTGAATTCCCTTTCATTTTGAAGTTCTATCTTTTAAAAAGGAAGAATTTTTATTTCATGCTAACTTATAATTAAAAGAAAAGTTTGCTTCCTTTGGTTCTTATCATCCTGACTGAATCCCACACAACAGATGTGAGTGGAGAGCTGATGAGAGGCTTGCTTTAGGGAAGAAGTAAGGGAAGTGAAGTCAACCAGGAGAGAGGCCGTGAAAGTCATGACATTCAATAGAATGCCAAAGACATCATTATTTACCCAGAGAGATGGCTTGTAATTAATACATTTCGTAGGCTTTTTGAGTGGAATGTGTGTCTCCACTGGGCTTCTCTCATCAATAAATGTGTTTCTCACCCCTGTCAGGCCACCTTTAAGCAATTCATTGACTGGGGAAAAAAAGCAGAAAGGAAAGAGGACCTTGTCCAGAATCAGCCTCTTCCGTATTCCGTAAGAATGCGCTTGAGTAAAGCACCAAAGTCAAAAATGAACACTAAAAGTAATTTTTCTTGCCTCATGACAGGGAAGACTCAAGTTTGCTTTTCAGTACATACGTAATAAGTTATGCTTCAGGGTTAAAAAGAAGCAGTTTTGCAACTGGGATGTGAATTAAAATTGATTAAGTTACACCAACATCTTTGTATACTTAATGGACCTGAACATGCTTTTGACAGAACAGGCAGGATAAATGGTTATAATTAAGAGCGTTTGACCAACCATTACTTTGTCTCACAGTATTTGTTGTTCCCTGGTGTCTTAGTCCTTTGGACTTCTCTAACAAAGGACCACAGACTGTGTAGCTTAGGAGCAATAGGAATTTAGAAGCCATGGTTCCAGAAGCCAAAGTCTGACATCAGGGTGCCAGCATGGGTGGGTTCGGGTGAGGGCTGTCTTTCAGATTGCAGACTACTGTCTTCTTGTATCCTCACATGGCAGAAAGAAATAGCTAGTTCTGCAGCCAATTCTCATAAGGGCACTAATGCCATTCATGAGGTCTCCACCTTCATGACCCAGTCACCTCCCAAAGGCCCCATTTCCCTAATGCCATCACATTGGGGGTTAGGAATTCAACAGATAGATTTTGGGGGGCAGAAGCATTAAGCCCATAAGAACTCAGATGGAAGAGAGGTCCATCTGAACATAAATGCCAGTATGCCATAGACTAGAATACTGAACAGCCTGAAGTTGAGCATATTGGTGAGAGTTTGAGCCACCCCAAGTCTGAATCTCAGGTTGTCACATACTATTCTATATGCAAGACCATATCACCTACAAATGAAGATCGTTTTACTTCTTCTTTTACAATCTGATGCCTTTTATATTATTTTCCTGCCCAATTTCCCTGGTTAAAACCTCCAGTACAAAGTTAAATAGAAGTAGCCACAGCACACATCCTTTCTTATTCAATCTCAGGAGAAAAGCATTCAGCCTTTCACCACTAAGTATGATGTTAGTTGTGAGTTTCTCATGGTGACCTTTTATCAAGATAAGGAAATTCCATTTTAGTAATAGTTTGTTGAGTGTTTTCATTGTGAAATAGTGTTGGATTTTGTCAAATCCATTTTCTGCAGCTATTGAGATGATAATGTATTTTTTTCTTCTATTCTATTAATGTGATCTATTGATAGGTTGACTGATATTCAGATATTAAAGCAACTTTACATTTCTTGGGTAAACTCCACTTGGTATTGATATGTACACCTTTTTACTCGTGGCTGGAGTCAATTAACTAATATTTTGTTAAGGAGTTTTGTATCCATATTCATAAGAGATACTGATTTCTACTTTTTTGTGATGTCTTTGGTATTAGTATCAGGGTGATACTGGTCTCGGAACGAGTTAAGACCTGTTCCCTTCCCTTCCATTTGATGGAAGAGTTTGTAAAAAATGGATATTACTTCTTCTTTCAAAGTTTTGGGCCAGGAATGGTAGCTCACACCTGTAATCCCAGCACTTTGAGAGGCAGAGGCAGGTACATTGCTTGAGCTCAAGAGTTTGAGATCAGCCTGGACAACATGGCAACACCCCTGGGCAAAGGGGCAAAACCCCATCTCTACCAAAAATACAAAAATTGGCCAGGCGTGGTAGCACAGACCTGTTGGTCCCAGCTACTTGGTAGGCTGAGGCAGGAGGATGGCTGCAGCCCGGGAAGTAGAGGCTGCAGTGAGCTGTGACTGCACCACTGCACTCCAGCTTGGGTGACAGAGCAAGACTCTGTCTCAAAAAAATTTAAAAATTAAATGAAAGTTTGGGAAAATTTACCAGTGAGGACATCTGCACGTGAATTTTTCTTTGTAAGTAGATTTTTTTTAATTACCAAGTTAATCTCTTTACTTTTTATACGTAAGCCTATTTATATTTTTCATTTCTTCTTTAGTCAGTTTTGTGTGTCACAACATACTTTTAAGAATGATTATCCCTGCTTAAATGGGCATATCATATCTTACAGCAAATAAAAAACAGATAGTAAGCTGTATTAGTAACACTGTATTCCTTTATCAGCTCTTAATAGATTTGGACATTTGAGGAAGGAGTAAGTAGTGGTCATCAGATACATTCACAAAAAAATGTTAACAACTAACTCTTCTGGGATGCTCTTCACTGTGTCCAGCATATTATTATAAAATAGGAAGAGTCACATTTTAATACATGTATTGTTTTCCAGGTCTATTTGACCTTACTTTAGAATGTCTCTGTCAACTCTCTTCATAGTGAATAATTATTCAAAAAAAAGAAACATTGAAATGCATTTTAGGAAACAAAGGCCTATATAATTCATTGTAGTACAAGAATCCATTATTTAAACTCTGATTCACAAAATAAACCTTATGATTTGTTAGTAGATTAACACATAATTGTCTCTAAATCAGTTGATATGTGTTTAATTGAAGGCCAATATAATTCTATAATCCCTTGTTCCATTTATAAAAAAAATTAGAGTATGGCGTAACCCAAGGAATATATACATATTTCTCAATACTTCTAATGCTAAATACTTCCAGTAACAACTTTGTTTTGCTGTCTTCAAAAGAAAAAGAAAGGAATTTAGAGAAGTCACTGTTACAGTTCTTCCCTAGGTTTCTACCTAACTATTAATGATATTATAGTACCCAGAGAAAGCTTTTTTTATCTAGTTTATGGATTAGGCTCCAATAAAGAAAACAAATTGCCTTAGGTTTTTCAGAAAGGGAATTTAATAAAAAGAAGTATTTACAGAATAACAGAAAAGCTGATAAACCAAAGAGGGGAGAGTATAGTAGCCATGGTGTAGCAACAGAAGAAACTTTCTACCACCTCTAGACTTGTAAGGAAACAGGATAGAGGTGTTGTTAGCAGAAACCCAGGCTCCTGGGCATTCTTGCAGATGCTAGAACCATGCAAAGCTAGAGCTAGACGAAGGTAAGGTGTTGTCTGACAAGGATCTGGAACTTTAGAAAAGGCAGGAGTTGCAGGCCATCCAGAAAATGACTACCAAGGAGAGAGTAAGAAGGAGAAATATACCAAATCTCTTTCTTTCCCTTGCCTCCCAGTCTCCCACCAGCTCTCATCAGCCAAACTAGCTAGAAACATTTGACAAAGAGTCTGTGAAATGAAGTCTTTAGGAGACGGACAGAGATATACTTGAAAGGAAACAAGAAATTACCAACACACTTAGTGACAAGTTTTCCTAAATTTGTTAAAATCCATCAATCTCCAAAGGCAAGAATCTCTATGAACATCAAGCATGATAAATATGAAGGAAACCACATGTGGCATATTATAGTCACACTTCTGGAAACCAAAGAAAAAAAAGAAAGAAGAACATTAAATGTACCCACAAAAAAAAAAAAAAACACAATTCTTACAAGGGGTCAATGACAGAATGAATGGCTGCCTTCTTATCAGAAATTATGGAGAGCAAAAGACACTTGAACATCTTTAAACCACTGATAGGAGCATGATTAACCCTGAGTTAAACATTAAATTCAAATATTCCTTTTCAAAGTTGAGATGAAAAACACTCTGCAGGTAAAAAAAGAGGGAATTCATCACCAGCAAACATACAAGATATGCTAATGGAAGTTCCTCAGCTAAGGTGATATGATGTCAGAAGAAAACATGAATCTAAGGAAGGAATGGAGGGTATTGGACATGCTTACTGTATGAGAGTATAAAAGACAATATATTTATCTTTCATTTAAGAAAGCATGTATTAACTCTTGGGCAGTCACTAAAAATAAAAGAAGTACAGCTAAAACGCCAAGAGGAAATGAAAAATATTTTAAAATATTTAATTAATAAAATGACAATAATGGAAGAACAGAAAAACAAAAGTAAATGAGACAAATATAAAGCAGACAGTAAAATGGTAGGTTTGAAATAGTAGCAACAAGTAACAGACCACACTATACAAATAAAACCAATGGGGCAAATAAACAATAGATAACCAAACGGTAAGATTAAATTCAAACATTATTAAATGCGAAAGGACTAAACACTCCAAAGGAAAGTATGACCAAGCCACATTCTCTCTACAAGAGGTGCACCTTAAATACAAAAATTAGGTAGCTTGAAAGTGAAAGGATGAAAAACATATCTGATGTAAACAATAAGCACAAGGAAACTACTATACATATATTAATATCAGACAAAGTAGTTATGAAGGCAAGAAATATTAACAGAGATAAATATAGATAGTGAGTAATGATAAAAAGGTCATTTCACCAGGAGACATAAAATCATAAAGCATGCTTATACCTAATAACAGATCTATAAAATACAGATATGAAAGCACTTAACCTACAGTAGACCATAAAAGCATCTTATGCATATCTGACAAAATCCAAGAAAAAATGAGACAAATCTATGACATAATTAGATATTTAGTATCCCTTTTCTAGTTCTTATTATTATACCAATAGGAATATATAGGAGGTCTGAACAACATTATCAACTTCCTAAAACTAATTGATGTTTCATAAACTACTAAACTGAATTGAAAAATACTTGTTTACTTAAAGTGCACATGGAACATTAACCTGTTACAAAGATATTACTTATGCTAGGCCATAAAAGCATCTCCACAAATTTGAAAATACAGAAATAAATATGAAGACAAAAAATCATATAGTCTGATGTCTAACCACACTAAAATCAAATTAGAAATCATTAACAATAGAGTATTTTAAAATATCCCCAAATATTTTAGTGTTAAACTATATGCTTCTAACCCAGGAGTCAAATAAGAAATACAAGAGAAATGCAAAGATGTTTAAATATCAAAATGTAATGTATCAAAATGTGTGGGATTGCAATTAAAGCAGCAATTTAGGGGGGAATTTGTAGCTTTAAAATGCTTTAAAATTAGAAAAGAGGAAAGAGTTAAAAATCAGTTGTCCAAATTTCCATCTTAGGAAGCAGAAAAAGATGAGCAATTTAGAATCAAGCAATTAGAAAGGAATAAATACTAACAAGAAGAAATCAATAAAATAGAAAACCATCAGTAGTGAAAATTAGTAAAGCCAAAATATGGCTCTTTGAAAAAGACTTTGAAAATTCCTAAACCACTAGCAAGACTGATCAAGAAAGGAAAACAGGGAGAAAATCACAAAGCATCCAAACTAACAATTTAAGGGAAAAAAGAGGACTCACTACAGATTCTACAGATATTAACAGGATAGATATGAAATGCTATAACTTACTTGAGGCCAAACAGATTTACAATTCAGATAAAATGAGTTTCTTGAAAAGACCATTTACCAAAAACTGAAACATAATAGAAAATTTAACTGTGCATGTATCTATTACATTTATTGAATTTGTTTTAAAAAATTTTCCCACAAAGGAAACTTCATACCCAGATTATTTGTGTGTGAATTCTACCCAACATTTTAAGAAAATAAGATAGAAAGAATTGGTCAAATATTAACAAATTTTGTATTTGTGAATGGATAAAAATGTCTTATTCATGGAAAAAGGCTAAAAGATTGGGGCTACAAAGCAAAGTCCACATCTACACCATGTGTAGGAGATCTAGCTGAAGCAAAATGAGAGAGGTTGGAAATAAAGTATATAGAATAGCTATTCCAGGAAACAGCTTATAGAATAAAGGAAATATTGATAATATAAATTCCTGACAATAAAGAATTCAAATGAAAGGTATTCAGCATTAAAAGAAAGATTTTTATTATGATTCAGGCACCAAAAATTTAACAGTCATAAATATTTATGCACTTCAAAATCTCTTTGAAATAAATAAAGCAGAAAGTGTTAAAATGTTCAAATACATGGACAAACCTACACTCCTCTTTGGAAATGTTAATATATTCTAACATTGACAGATCAAGTAAGCCAGCCCATTAGGGATTTGACTAACTCATAAGGTTCCTTGAATAGTTATATTTAGAGAAACACTTTGTTACCAGCATAAAAATTACATGTAATTTTCAAAATTTCATAAGACATAGAAGTTGAGCATATTTATCCCATTCCAGAAGAAAAATAAATTGTCAAAGTGAAATAATAGAGGCCACAATCTCCGATAAAATCAAATGAAATTAGAAATAACAAGAACCAACCAAAAATAATATTCTTGTGGAATTTAAAATTCAGACTTCTGAGTTACTTTTAGTATTAAAAGAAAATGGAAATTGAAATTATAGGCTTTTTAGAAAAGAGTGATAATGAGTAGCTATGAATTAAAGACTGTGGGATTTGGCAAAAGCTGTAACTAGGAGAATATTTATGTCCTTAAATGCACTTATTAGAAGATACAAAAGATTTTCTAATAAATGACAATCCAAAATAAAGTATATAAGTTTAAGTAAGGGGGAAGAAAGGAATTTTTAAAAGTTGAATCAGAAACTAATTAATATAGAAAGGAAAAGCAGACCTTAATAATAAACCAAGAACTTATTCTTTGAGAAGATCAACAAAACATGCAAAACCTCACAAATCTGATCTAAAGAAAATGGCATTAAGCATAAGAAATTACAAATACGGAGAGTTTTTAAATTATAAGAAAATATTACATAGAATATTTTACATTTGAAAATCTAAATGAAAAAGATAATTTTCTAGGAAAATTATCAAAATTGACTCAAGTAACAGAACCAATAAACATGGCAGAAATGTGACATGTCTATTTCTAAAACAGAACCTGGATCGGGAATAGAATTGGGTAGACATAAATGCCAACAACATCACTTAATAAAGCTATAACTTTACGCAAGTTCCTTAACTTCCCTGTGTATCAGTTTCTCTGGCAAAATGAGGTAATAATACTAACTACCATATAGGATTATTATGAGAATAAAGTGAACTATATATGTACATATATACATAGCACTTGGCACATAGTGAATACTCTATAGATGTTAGAATGTAGCACCAACACCACCAGCACTACCATCACCACCACCATTATCCCCATAACTGTCCCTATCACCATCGCCATCATCATCACCATCACCATCCCTATCACCATCACCATCATCACCATTACCATCACCCATCATCATCATTACCATCACCATCATCATCACCATCATCACCATCACCATCCTCATTATCATCATCACCATCACTATCATCATCACCATCCCTATCATCATCACCATCATCACCATTACCATCACCCATCATCATCATTACCGTCATCACCATCATCACCATCACCATCCTCATTATCATCATCATCATCACCATCACCATCATCACCATCACCATCATCACCATCACCATCCCTATCATCATCACCATCATCACCATTACCATCACCCATCATCATCATTACCATCACCATCATCATCACCATCATCACCATCCTCATTGTCATCACCATCACCATCACCATCACCATCCCGATCAACATCACCATCACCATCCCTGTCACAATCACCATATCACCTATGTCATCATCATCACCGTCATCATTACCATCACCATCATCATTATCATCATCATCACCATCATCATCACAGATAATTTCATACTTGAGTTTTATCACACCTTCAAGAAGATATCATTCATTCAGTATTTAAACAGTTTGGGGTCTAAAAAAAAAGACGAAATGTTGTTTCTATACTCAGCCTTATGAATATGGCATTACCTTGACACCAAGAAAAAGCTAGGAGAGCACAGTGTCCAAAAAAAAAAAAAAAAAACCTGTCAGAGCTCCTTCGTAAAAACAGAAGAGAAGATAGCAAATCAAAGCTCAGCAGATGAATCACTGTGGTCGCCTTTAGTCATGAGGATAATGGCAAGCACCCTCCATAGCTCTGAGATGTGGGCTGGCACTCCTCCCGCTGCTGCAGGATCACATCTTACTCATCTTTGTGTCAGAACAGCCTAGCATGAGCCTGGCCCATCAGACTAGTCAGCAATCTAGGTGTACTTGGTATATACACACCCTCCCGCAGAGTCTTATCATCACTCATAAAATCTGAACAAATATTATTATCAGGCCAGGTGTTTGAAAGCATTGTGAATCATGTCCAGGACATGACTCATTGCCCAAAAGTTATTGATTGGGTCAGGTCCAATTGTTGGTTTGAACTCGAGTTTTTGTAGATGTTGTTTGATGTGTGTCCCTGTAGTCATCTCTCTTAATAAAGTAGGTATCTGAGATAGAGAGTTGAGGACAGCTTCTCACCATGACAGCATCAGGGGCTTTACTCAGGGCACTAACTGCTGAATTTGTTTCTCTTTCTGTGGGGCTCACAGGAGTGCACTTACAGGATGATGTCAGCTTGTGGCTGTCTTATATCTGGTTCTTCTGTCCCATACGTCGTCGTTTCGGGATGTTACTCCTCTTCTTAGCCAAATCCTCTGTTTCTTCACTGTCTCTAGCCAACCTCATTGGCATGAGGTTCCATTTTGGTCTCACACACCATCCAACCTCCCTTTGGATGTTCCATTTGCATCTCATCTTTGATGATTCACTGTGCTTCAGTACTTTTTATACCTCTGTAACTTCTATCCTGGCATTAAACTCAGCTTTAAAAGGCTTTGAATTATTTAATTATTTAAAGGACCTTTTGGATATGTATACAATTCTTATAAATAAACCTGTAATCTGTCAGTAGCAGAATTCGCAACTCGGTAGGTGTGTTTTTCACATGATCATGGGATGCTTTTGAGTTCATTGGTGCACTCAAGCGTGTAAAAAGCCTTGCTACACATTTTGCTGCATCTGTGTTGAACAAAATAGGTTGAATCTGGTTGCATGAGATTGGCGGGGGCGGGGGGAGGACTCAGTGTCTCCTGGGTCAACAGGAACAAGGGTGGAACTTGAGGACTTCCAGGCTATCAAGGTGTGAGGCTGTCCTTAAGGCAGCAGCTGCCAGGATCTCACTGGCAGTGAAGAGGCCACCGAGATGGGGGATGTGGCCAAGTACCACATGAAACTGCCAGACACATGGGCAAGTCATTTAAAAAGATTCTTTATCCTCCATAAAGAACTGATGCTTATGAGGCAGTTTTATTGAGTCAGAGTAAGTTGATTGGCCATCGCTGTGTAGACCCTTTTCTATGGACATGTGTGTGGTATTTTAGCTCCATTTTTATTTCTCAAAATTTTAGTGAGGATTGCAGTCTGAATTTAATAAAGTCCTCATTAACCCAAAAGTATTACTGGTAGCTTTCCAGAATGATAGAAACGATCTCCACCCTGACTTGCTACTTTTTGTTTCCTGGTAGAACGTCCGTCCTGGGCATCTCCTTTGGGGCTGCGTTTCTCTTGCTGGCCTTCATCCTCTTCGTCTGCTTTGCTGGACAGCTTCTGGTAGGTATTCAAATGTGGCGCTTCTTTGAAAAGTATGCTCATTTCATGAAAGCTGATTTCTTACCTAAAACTTTCAGAAACAAGGAGCTTATTGCTTTACCACTTCAAGAACTCCAGATCCCAGTTAAGGAAACATGCACCCTTCAGGTCTATAAGCAAGAATACAGACTGGAACAGCTCACGCACAACCAAGACACAAATACAAAGATGATTTGAAACGTTCGATGTCACATCAGAAGATTGCATTCTTGCTATTTGGTTCTGTCAATATATTTTTATCATTTCCTCTAACTTTTCAGAGTATTTATAGCAGCAAATGCAAGTATAATACGAGACTTTCAGTGTACAGGAGAATTAAAACTAACACAGGAACAGAAAACCAAACACTGCCTGTCCTCACTCATAAGTGGGAGTTGAACACATGGACACAGGGAGGGGAACATCACACACCGGGGCCTGTTGGGGGGGTAGGGGAAAAGGGGAGGGATAGTAGCATTAGGACAAATACTTAATGCATGTGGGGCCTAAAACCTAGATGATGGGTTCATAGGTGCAGCAAACCACCATGGCACACACATACCTATGTAACAAACCTGCACGTTCAGGACATGTATCCCAGAACTTAAAGTAAAATTTAAAAAAAAAAAAAAAGTAAACCTAATACATTGCTACAGTCACTTTCAAGCTATACAATGTTGGAGTAGTTGAAGAAAGCATATATTAAAATATCTTTTATTAGTGTTTAAG
Organism: Macaca mulatta; assembly: GCF_049350105.2. Classification (NCBI taxonomy): domain Eukaryota; kingdom Metazoa; phylum Chordata; class Mammalia; order Primates; family Cercopithecidae; genus Macaca; species Macaca mulatta. The sequence goes on from NC_133411.1 coordinate 8,805,853, forward strand.
CTAATCAGGTTTAAACGCTGGTTCTGGATATACAGATTACATCTAAAATTGGAAGTCTAAAGCAAGTGTTGCTAGCTGGCCATCGGTCTATGAGAACATCCTAAGGAAGCAAACAATGGGATAGAAGGCCCTGAAGAGAAGCCACTATTTTGTTTTGTTCAGTGGAGATGAGCTGGGACAGAGAGGCCACTCTGAGCTTCTCAACAGAGGTCATGGGCATTCTCAAGAGAAGCTTCAGAGATTTTTTTTTTAAATAAAAAATTTAACATGATAATTAATAACCTATTATAAAAAATAAATAGAAATGTTCTTTAAAATATTTTTCAATGTATGTATTTTATGTGAGTTCTGCAGTTATAGACTATAGTCTAGATATTTTCACATTGTCAAAAATCATGATTTCTTCTGCCAGTTAGACTGTGACAAACCCATTTAGATGACACCTCCAAGGAAGCCTCCTGAGGTTTGTGGTCTGTCTGTTACCTCTCAGGACTATTGTGGCTTCTATGAAAGAATTTTTTCTTATTCTGCATGGGTTTACAGTTTGCATCTGTGGCTTTATTGCAATGTTATTTTGCTTTTCATAAAACACACTACTACTGCTAGCAACAATATCAGGACAGCGCGATAGTGGCCTCTTAGAATCCTCGTCCCCCCTTCAAAAGCTCTGAAAAGTGGCAGTCCTGACCCCCAAACTGTCCCTTGTATTCCAGTCCGACGTGCTGAAAGCGTTTGGCCAAGGCTGGTTAAGACTCCAAACCTTGTCTCGGCCTTTGTGCAGTCGACAGTAAGCACTTTGCCCTCTGTGCCTTATACCGTTGCAAACTTGTGTGGATTTTGTTTACTGTATAATAGTTTAGATGTTTCTAATTGTATTGAAAGCCCTTCCAAAATGGGACTGTGGTTTCTGCTTTACCCAAATGCACACATAGCATCTCGGTTCTGAAGCCCCCTGAAGACACTGTGGGTTGTATAGAGGAGGGAGGACCCTTGGTTAATTTGAATCCGCTCTGAAAGGCCCTGATGGGACTCTTTGGCAAAGTTTGAAAATGCTTACTGTAGAAAGAAGCCTGGTTTTCTATGTTCCCAGAATCATCCCTCGGGTGGAAAGGCACACAGGCTCCCCTGCTCTTTTCCTTACCCCCATAAATCTCCTGAAGTCCATTTCTCAGGTTTTCAAAATAAGAACCATCATTGGTGGTTCCATTGGAAATCCCAACCTAGTTCTATTTAAGTCAGTTCACATCATTGTGCCTAACTAGCCATATTTATCATTTTCATCCCAGGGAATCTGGTCTTGGATATGGGGGCATACGGTATATTTAGGGTATCAAGCTGACTTTTTTTCTTTCTACTGTCTAAGTTGTTATATTAAAGAAACATAGAGCTGGGGGCAGAAAAAAATATCTCAGGAACAACCGTGCTGAGTCTGTGGGAAAGCATTGCTCCCCTGTGATGCCTACCTTTCAGCCTTGCTGGAATCCCACGCCCTGCTGCTCCTGCCATAGCTCTTGTTCCCTCCTGTGGCCAGCCTGAGGCCCCGGTAAGCCGTCAAGGTGACATCCATAGCTCCTCCTGCCCTCCCATCCCTGGAGCTTCCCAGGACCCTGGCCTCCACAGGCCACATGCTAGGAAGTCCCTTTTGACTCCATGGTACCACAAAAGGAAGATTTCAAGGCTGCAAATAAATTGGTGCCTACCTCCTCCTCACAAGAAGCCTGTATGGTGTCAAAGTGCCCAGGAAGCCTAAACGTGATGACACTTCGTCTTCCTAAACTTGATTCCATAAGATCTGTGAATGAGGCTCCCTCTAGTGGCCAGCTGCAATTCCTCCTCCTTGGATGTAATCCATGAAAAAATCAAGAAGGAATTCTTTTCACTTCATTAATAGGTACTTTTTTACTGTTTAAACCATTCTGTAAGGATTTTTTAAATTTGCAACATCAAACATATTGGTGTACAGACAATTTAAGAAGGCTTAAGTGTACTTAAGAGTACTCCGCACTCTGCCATCCAAATTCAGTCAAAAACTGCTCATCACAAATATTCCACGGTGGTCATGGAGAAACATTGTCGCATCCTAATTGCTCATTCCCTGGCTTCTTAATAGCTTCCCAGTTGAGTAAGGTTTTATAATGATTTGCATTTATTATGTATTAAATACTTAGTTTATTAAAGAGTATTTAATACCCGAAACTTACCTTCAATTAACATATGGTGATTTTTTGAAAACTTCGATGCCAAAGGCAGTATTTGTGCTCTAATACCAGCTTTCAGTTCTCCGTATGAAGAATTAACATAAAATGTAATACTTCATAAAGGAAGCTGAGGAGAGGTCGGCCTGGCTAATGTTTTCTCCCAAGAGTTTTGCCTCTGTCATTCTCTGTTGCATAAAAAGCATAACGCCAATAAATCAAATCGATTGCTTGTTTTACAACTGGCCTTGATAAAAAGGTAGAAAGATATCAAAATAGGAAAAAAAAATAAGGGTGATAATGAATTGCAGATTTGTTCCTGTTGATAGAAAAATCATACAGATATTTGTTCAGTGACATGTTCTCAAACACATGGCAGGCATTTCTTTTCTGTGATCATTATTTCTGTGAGAAGCCCAGCCCTTGCCTCCATCGGCCCCTTCACTCCCACCCGAGGCATGCCCCATGCTGGCTCCCTGCTACCCCCACATTGCCCAGGTCTCAGTTCTTGTGCACGTGGGTGGGCTTAGCCACCGGGCACCTTCCAAGAAACCTGGAAACTGCACCAACTCCTGCACCAAGCCCTTCTTTTTACACCATGGGACTGACAATCTGTATCATTTAGCTTAGCCTCCAACACATAAGATCTCACTGAGACCTCTAAGTTGTTTCTGTTTCCCCTTGAATATATAGAGTTCCTTGTACTGTAGCGTTTTTATGGGGTCCTTTCCTACTTTCTCCTCTCATCCGGCTCTGGTTAGCACTCCCTCATCTCATGGAGGCCAAACTTTCTCAGGCCGAGTTAGGTGTCCCCTACAGAACCTTCTCCAGATGTCCCAGCATGGGGCCAGGCTCTTATGTGTAAATGATCATGTGGACGTGAGGAGGAATGTGAGTCAGTGGCCTTCATCACGCTGCATCCAAATGCCTTGTTCACATACACCGTGATTCCTTGACTCTGACATGCCTCCAGCTGTCTCCTCAGTTGGAAATCATCGTCTAACCTTCATAACCCAACTTTGAAGAGCCCATCTTTTCCCCACCAACTCCCCTCGTGCTGACTGGCTGGGATTCCCATTTTGCATTATTACTTTCATTCTTGTGGATGGAAAGATCTTCAGTGAGTTCACTGCAGCCCTGTTTTGTTCATTGTACTACTCTAGTACTTGAAGCACAAGATAAATATTTAATATCAGTCTCTGCTTGAAGGAATGTTGGGTTGCACCCAAGTGCAATTTCCTGGCACCACTGCTCAGAAAACATTCCACCCCTATTCTCACCCCAACTGGACTCCTTCTGAACTTGAAGCTCTGAATCCAGCTCACAGTCATGGTATCCTGCTCCACATTCTGGTAGGTTCCCAGCGTCTGCATCTGGGCCTGGAATCTTGATGTGCTCACTTGTTGGATCTTATTAGACACCTCTGCCTCAGGTGCCTTCCTGGGCCCATATAGCAGCCCCTTCATCTCACCATTGCCAACTATTCTGAGGCAGAGATAGATGTGCCCTAAGGGACCTTCTCCAGATGTCCTAGTAAGAGGTGACAACATGCTAGCAGCCCTCGCTCTCGGCACCTCCTCTGCCTCGGTGTCTACTCTGGCGGTGCTTGAGGAGCCCTTCAGCCCACCATGGCACTGTGGGAGCCCCTCTCTGGGCTGGCCGAGGCCTGAGCCAGCTCCCTCTGCTTGCCGGGAGGTGTGGAGGGAGAGGCGCAGGCGGGAACCTGGGTTGCACGTGGCTCTTTAACACTCACTGCGAAGGTCTGCAGCTTCACTCCTGAGGCCAGCGAGACCACAAACCCACCAGGAGGAATGAACAACTCCGGACAGGAGGAACGAACAACTCCAGAGGTGCCACCTTAAGAGCTGTAACACCGCAAAGGTCTGCAGCTTCACTCCTGAAGCCAGCGAGACCACAAACCCACCAGAAGGAAGAAACTCCAAACATGTCCGAACATCAGAAGGAACAAACTCCAGACACACCATCTTTAAGAACTGTAACACTCACCGTGAGGGTCCGTGGCTTCATTCTTGAAGTCAGTAAGACCAAGAACCCACCAATTCCCGGCACACTAGCAGGATAGTGCTTCCATGTGTAAAGGAATGTGGATGAGAGAAGGGATGGTGAGTCGGTGGCCTTCATCACACTGCATTGAAATTTCTTGCTCACATTCACCATGATTCCTTGACTCTGAAATGCTTTCTACATCAGATGCTACTTAGCATTTCAGAATTTAAAAGTCAAGAGCTGAGAGGGAACCTAGAGATAACCTCATCCAGTCTCTAATTTTGTGGATGAGGGACCCAGGACTCCAAAGGTGCCATCCACTTGAGTGAGTTTTTATTTCCAATTATTTAAAATAAACGTTTCCCCCACAACCCCGCAACACACACATACACACACACACACACACACACACGAAATGCTGAAGAAGCTGTAATCAGGCCTCTTGAGGATGGAAATGGAGGCTTTGGAGTAGAATCAGGAATGCAATGGCTAAGAGGTCTGCAAAGGCTTCTTATCCTTGGGTAAGAATCTTTGGAATAAATCCAAACTATTTATGAAGGACAAGATCCCAATGAGTGGTTCTGATTCCAGCCTCATCACAGTTTGTAAGTAGTAAATGTTGTGTTAAAAATACCTACTTACTCTGCTAGGTGCTTAGCTTTGACTGGCTCATTTATGCTCACAAGAGCCCTTGCAGGTAATATCTATTTGACAGTTTCATAGAACGGGATCTCACAGATGCTACATAACTTGCCTTCCCAGTGGTATATAGCAAGTAGATGTTGGAGCTGGAATTGGAATCAAGCCTTGGAACCTTATAGTAGAGGCAGGTTGCAGAGGGTACCAGGGTTGTGAATGGGGTGAGTCACAGGCAGACGGTGCCCAGCACTAGGCAGGGATGCCCATGCTTATGGACATGGACCAGCATGACACCAAAGTTGCCTTGTGGTGACTGCTCATTACCCATTGATCAAAATCACATTGGTAAGTCATGGTAACCTCACATAGTAACTATTCCTATTCGTCTCTACTCTAGTTTCCTAAAATATGTTTTTCAGCTGTTGGTCCCATTTATTTAAAACTAGGTTCTGGGCAAAGTGTAAATTCATCTTAAAAGACATTTGATATATTTTTAAAGTTAATTTATAATTGTATTTAGATTAAAATAATCTAGTAAGAAAGTACTCAGTATTATAATAATACTTTACAAAATGTTTTATACATATAATAGTCCTTCAAAGTGTTTTCAGACATTATTTTATTTGATAATGAAAATAATCCATTTTATCTAGGCAGAAGCTAAGACTAGAATAAGAGATTCAAGTTCACATTTTCATTACAATTAGCAATTAAAAATAGTACTAGTTGTCACTGTAGCAGTAATAGTAATAAGTGCACATTCACAGTCACATTTAGCTTTCTAAACTACCTGAGGCAGACTTACATTTCTATGATAAATACAAGAGAGTGACTCTAACCAAATATTCCACCACCAAACAAACAAACCCCCAAAACACGTGTAGAACGCATATGCTGGATACAGCAAGTGAAAATGCCAGAAAATATCAGAAGAATTGTTACCTTGTGCTTTCAATAGCAGAGAGAATACGATGCCAGCCCACCAACGTTCTTCTAGGCAGAGATGAAAGCACAAATAGAGAGGTCGCCTTGGGAAGGGAAAAGTAGGTCACACTCCCAGCTAATAGGAAAGCTTTCTACCCCACAGCCGTGTTTTTCCCTTGAAGTCTGTTTTCTCTCCTGTTAATATCACTCCACCATATATATATATATATATATATATATATATTTTTTTGGTTAGTATTTGCTTAGTGTTCCTTGTTCCATCTTTCTACTTCCAGCTTTTCCTTGTCAACGAAAAGGATATAGGTTTTAGGTGTGTCTCTGGTGAACAGCATGTAGCTCTATGTTCTTTTCTCTGTTCCAGACATCTCTCTCTCTCTCATTTGACAAGTGTGATCGGTTTATGTGCATTGCAATTATTACTAAAATCTTTTAAAATCTACTTTGTATCTTTTTTGCTTCTACTTGTTTTTCCTTCTTTTCTGCCTTCTTTTGGACTCCTGGAGTTCATTCTCTTATTCTCTCTGGTGACTTGGAACTTATATACTTTGGTTTGTTTTTTCAGTTATTACCTTAAAACAGGTAACATGTACACGTGATTAACAAAGTGTATTATTGGTAATATCTCCACTTCCTTGTTGAACAATGCAGGGACCATGCTCTGAGTCTGGTAATTTCTCATCTCCCATACTAGCATTGTTTAAATTTTTCTAAATTTAAACGGCTCAAATTATTCAATGTTTATTCTTGTTTTTGTTAAATGATGTATTTGTTTACTATTTTTTCCAAATACCATTCCACCTTTCTGGATTCAGTTTCCATATTACTAAAATGCTTCCTTTTATAATCCTTCCCATGAGGGCTTGTAAATAATATACCCACTCAGATTTTGTGTTTTAAAAGTCTTTATCTTTTCCTCATGGTGATTATTTATCATTTTTTCTAACATTCTGAAAACAGGATTCCATAATTTCCTGGCCTCTGTGGCAATGAGATTAACTCTCCTGTCCATCTAACTGTTGCAGACACTTGGTCCCTTGTCTCGGTGGGAGTTTTTGCAGGATTTGCTCTTTGAATCATGGGCAGTAGGTTCCATGTGTTAAAGTGTAGCCTGACTTTTATTTTTGAGACTCAGCTGTGTATTCTCAACTACAGACCTCATAATCTGCTCTAGGTCTGCAACGTCATTGTCCAATATCTCCTTGTGTTTTGTCTCTTCCCTGGTCTTTCTGTTCTGTTTTTTTCAAACTTTTATTAGAGGTATGTTGAATCTCTTCATCATATCCTCTGTGTCTCAGTCTCTTTTTCCTATTTTCAACTTTTTTATCTTTCTGTGCTATTTTATGGTTTATTTCCTGAGATGTTTCTTAGCGTCTCCCATTCACGGGCAGTTCATCCAGTTCCTCAATAACAATTTAGTTTTAATTTCAATATCTACATTTTCATCTCTAGAAAGTTTATGTGGCTCATTTAAAAAAATACTTGTTATTTTTCCTTAACAACTCACTCATTCATATGGATTATAATCCCTCTTTTGTTACTTTAATCTTATTTTAGAAACTATTTCAAATTATTGTCGTATCTGCAGATCTCGTGGTGCTAATTCTACCTCTTATGTTTTTTGACTCTTCCTCATATGGTCCATTGCCTTAGGTACTTTATAATTTGGTTTTTATTGTCAGGCTATGTTCAGGAGGAACTGCCCCAGCCCCCAGATGGGACATCCCTGCACTCTGTAGTCTAAAGTATCATTTACAAGCAGTGTCATTCTTGCTTCTGCCATAGCCCCAAGGATTTTCTCTGGTTTTGACCTAATTAACAACCCTTCAATTTGGAATTCTCATTATGAATCAGGTAATATAATTTCACACCCAACACTTTAGGGTTTGGATTGATCCTTGGAAGCTTATTGATACTTCCCTGAGGTAGTGAATGGAGCTCTTCTAGACTTCTTTGTACAGAAGGAATAGCGGTTTGAGGCTCTGGATTTTATTCAAGAGTCTTAGTTGCAGCCGCCCACGTTTTACTGGCCCAAGGAAATATCTTCTTTTCCCTATGGGTGTTAAAAGGCCATCCGCTAAGTGCCATAGCCTGAGCCCTGATCCAGGACACTCCTGGATCCACCCCACAGCCTCAGTCCTTTTATCACTGAGCTCTCTCTTTGTTTCTGTGCCCTGGTAATTTCCCTTTGAGTCCATCATTAAAAATAGTAAATAGAATCACCACGTATTTGATGAGTTCCTACCATTTAACAAACATTATACTGGCTTCTGAGAAAACAGAGACAAGTGCGATATGGTCGCTGTCCTCAACCAGCTCTGCATTTGGCCGGAGATAAGCATGTCAGCAAAAATGATGCAGTGTGGTACCCAGTGGAGCAACAGTGCAGGGAGGTGGCTCGCCCAGGGCGTAGGGAAGAAAAGGGTTGATTTTGTAAAATATGATTGATTGGCATAAAGAAGTCTTCCTGTGGGAAATTAAAGGACAATTAAATAATCAAAGTACACATCACAGTCTTTGTGACATTAAATGTTACAAGTAATTATTGCTCCGGCTTGTTCCTGCCATTCAGAAGGACGGTCCTCAGCTAATTAAAATGCCAAAGTAGATGTTCCTTTAGGCAAATACACAAAAGTACATGTTTATATGAAACACGAAACCACCATATTTTCCAAGCAAGATTTTAAGATGGATTTTGTTTTCCTAATAATAAAAGTTTGCTTCTCAGCTACTCAGATATCTTTATAACTTTTCTGGATTTTTTTTTCATTTTATTAACTTTATTTAATATGAGCTTCTACTTCAAGTGTCTCATCTGATTTTTAAAATGGATACTAATGAAACAGTAAATGAAGTCTACTTGTATAATGATTAAGTTAAATTATGAAGAATTAATTTTAGAGTGAAAAAATTAGATTTAACTTAATTTGAGAGACTACCAGTTGTTTCCATTGCAAGTGGATCAAAACAAGGGAAGAAAAAAAAAAAGGAAGAGAGGGAAGGAAGAGAAGCTGGCTGATATTTTTGGTGGAGCATGTATGAACATTTTGTTTTTCTGAGGAGGATCTGCATGTACTGGATTAGGAACGTTGGGATTCATCCCACGTTTTTCCTACCACACCCCACTGCTCATTATCCCCACCATCAATTCTATGATAGGATTAGGATTTTCCTTTTTTTTTTTTTTTCCTGAGACAGAGTCTTGCTCTGTCACTCAAGCTAGAGTATAGCAGTGCAATCTCAGCTCACTGCAACCTCTGCCTCCTGGGTTCAAGCAGTTCTCCTGCCTCAGCCTCCTTAGTAGCGGGGATTACAGGCACCCGCCACCACACCCAGCTAATTTTTGTCTTTTTAGTAGAGACGGGGTTTCACCATGTTGGCCAGGATAGTCTCGAACTCCTGACCTCGTGATCCGCCCATCTCAGCCTCCCAAAGTGCTGGGATTACAGGCATGAGCCACCGTGCCTGGCCAGATTTTTCTATAAATTTATATTGCTTCTTTTATTACATCTCCCACTACATTTAGTACCAATCCCTTGTTTGTTAGTGGATGAATGTGATATTCACATCCAAGAGCATTTCTAGAAGGTACACGGTGAGCTCACTGTAAGTAAGAGCCAATCATGGGGTTCAGTGAGATGATCAAGTAAGGGAAGAAACAGATGTGACTGAAATTACGCCAGGAATTAAACCAAAGATCAAAGCAAATGACTGCACCGACTGGGCTCACAGCAGGCATTTTCTCATTTTCAGTTGAATAGTATCTTCCAAATAAAGGCCAAAATATTCTTTGAGATGTTGTCGTTTATAACATTTAATTAGGATGGTCTGAATTTTGATAAATGTTTTTCCACCAGGGCCTTTAATATTTAATCAAAAACAGGATAAACTGAAGCCAATGATCATATCAAGAGCCAAGCTGTAATTTTTCTACAGAGCTACACACTGAATCAAGGATCTCCGTTTTTCTTCATCAGATTCCTTCCATTTGAGGATCTTAGTCTTGTTTCTCCTCTTAGCCCCATCATTGGTTTCTTCTGCTCCCCCCACCAGCTTGATCCTCCACTTCCTCTTTCGTCATTGTCATTGCAACTGCCACCTCTCTGTTCTCTTCTACTTCCTTGTCCTTGCTGGCAGCAATCCTTGCCAATTTTTACACTTCAGAACAAGTTTACTTACCTTGTCGCTGCTTGGTAACAAGGAAAGATAGCCACCTGTCTCCCTGACCTCTGGAACAACACATTTGGCATAAGTTTTAAAACAACTGTGAGGGAGAACTTTGAGACGTGCATGGAAACTGCATAGGTGAAGCAACTGAACCAAGTGCATCCTGAACCGGTAGTGCCAAACCCACGTCCTCCGAACCCCCATGCGTCTAGTAAGTAGCTGCAAGTGTTGCTGATTTGTCATTTTGCCTGGCATGTCACATGAACGGAAAAAAAATTCCTGCATATCTGCCCAGGTCTGTTTTAGTAAATTACTAGCCTGTGAGCAGAATACAACATATTCCTATTAGATAGCGTATCTGACAAGATTATCACCATGTATTTTTCTAAATCTTCAAACGCAGTAACTTGTTTTAATTTTGTAATTTCAAAAATTTGTCTGTGTAATAACTAGATAATATTTTACCTAATTGACAGCGATATGCAATCTTAGCTAGATGTACATTTTCTCCTGAAGTAATAAACTTTTTAAATGTTCTGCCATTAACATTTTCATTATCATCTCTATTGATAATTTCTGTTTACAGAATTTATCATATTTTTATTCAGAATTTAATTCATATCAGAATTATGAAAATTATCATAATTTCACAAACATAAGAGCATTGATTTTAACAATTTTCTCTTAAAGATACTAATTGTAGTCGATCTGGATGTGAATATAAATATATTGTCCTAATTTGCGAGAATCAAACCAAATGCCATCATCCAATGGAGTCTGAGTTAGATGAGCGTGATATTTCATTTGAAGCTCGGCTCTTCATATTTTATTATAGGTTGGTGCAAAAGTAATTGCGGTTTAAATGTAATGGCCAAAAAAAAAAGCTCAACCACTCAGGAGGCTGAGACAGGAGAATCGCTTGAACCCAGGAGGCAGCGGTTGCAGTGAGCAGAGATCACGCCATTGCACTCCAGCCTGAGTGGCGACAGAGTGAGACTACGTCTCAGGAAAAAAGAAAAAAAGAACACAGATTTGACTGTGTTTTGTGATATTAATATTATTAGAAGTAGCATGCATTAAACAATAATGATAACCATTCGTGGGTGGATGTTTAATGATAACCATTTGTGGGTGGATGTTTTCTGGTTACCTGACCCTCTAAGATGCTGCATGTTTAGAGCATTAAGGGACAATTTACTGCATGGCAGATTTCCTGCCACCACCAACCCCTATCCAAACCTGTTCTTGAGTAGAAGCGTCAAGTGCAGATCTGGTTCTGCTGCTGCTGGTGATCAGAGGCCCTGCAGAGCTGGGCCAAGGGCGCCCCCTGCCGCCAGCCAGCAGTCCAGCTCTGGGCAGCCTCTGCGGCTGAGGGCAGCCCTGGCTCAAGCTCCCTGGTAGGTACTCGGAGAAATGAGAGGAGGGCCCGGGAAAATCAGCCCAAGACGTGAACCCCGAACCTGGTCCCGTGTCTCCTTCAGTGGGGCATGTGCGCTGTAAACAAACATTCTTCATCTTTTCCTATCAGGAGCTGGAAGGAAGAAAAAAAAACCAAAGCCACCATGGTGGAAAGGAATAGAGAGGAGATTTTGTTGTTGTCGTCGTTGTTGTTTACATAGATATAAAGCAAATAGGAATTTGGTCATTAAAATGTTTCTAAGAAATATTGTGTTTTCTTCATTGAAATAACAGAAAGAGTGAACATTTGTAAGTCCTGTCGCACACACCTTCTCTAACTCGTTTAAACCTCTGGAAAGACAGAGGAGGCAGGTACTGTTATTATCCCCATTTCTGAGAGGAAGAAACAGAGACCCCATTTCCGAGACGATCATTAACTGGCAGCAAGTTTCCCAGCAGTGGAGGTTTGAAGCTAGGCCACTGGCTGAATCTTCATCCTTCTCAACTCCTCTCTCCTGTATTTAGACTCTCATTCAACTGCTGTATCAACATTGAACATACAGCAACACTTAGGGCAACAATCATTTTAGGAACAATACAAAAAGAAGATGTGAAAGAAGTAGAGAACTAAAGCACAGCCTATTCATGCTGTTCAGGAATATTCTTTATTTGAATTTGAATTTCACTGATGTCACACCAGCTTTGTTTGCCAAATAGATTAACTTAGTATCAATCAAAGGGTATAATTTACGTTATTCCTTCTTATGAATTTCTTGAAATCATCACCTTTTTTGTTTGTTTCCAAGACACATAGTCTTGGGACCACATTCCTTTAGTGTGAAGATATCAATCCCTGGAGTACTTTTACATCCTGCTTGTCATATCAGATAATGTATGCAAATTATGCCCACGCAGCATCTGCATAGGCAGAGCTGATGTCACTCACAGTTTAGGGGAACTCTGTGTACTGCTGCACACTCGGGAGATGGTGAGAATCTTTGGAAAGGTGACCCTCAGGATGGGTGAGCTCATTCACTGAGACCCCATAGTGAATGGGGAGCAAATGCTGGCTGTCGTTCCCCAAAGACCTCAATTCCTTCTTATATCAAAAAAGCTTCCCCAACCCCCATATGTATAGCAGCATATTCACAACAGCCAAGAGGTGAAGCAACTCAGTGTCCATTTTATGAATGGATAAAAAAAAAGTATAGATCCATACAATGGAGTTTTATTCAGGCTTTAAAATAGAAGGAAATCTTGGCATAATGCTACAACATCATGATCCTTGGAGACATTATGCTGAGAGAAATAAGCCAGTCACAAAAGGAGAACTACTAGATGGTTCCACTTACACGAGGTCTTAGAGTAGTCACCATCGTGGAAACAGGAAGGGAAATGGTGGTTGCCGGGGCTGGGAGGAGGGAGGAATGGAGACTTGTTTCTCCATGGGTATAGGGTTTCAGTTTGGTAAGACTGAAAATCCTAGAGTTGTTACACAACAATGTGAATATGGTTGTCACTACTGATCTCTACACTTGAAAATGGTTTAAAGAGCACGTTGTATATTATGTGTTTCTCAACACTGTTAAAAAATGTTTTTGGGGAAAAAAAGAGCTTCTCCATGTGGGAGAAAACCCCCACAAGACCAGACGGGATCACACAAAGCCATCATGCCTCATGCCTGAGACTTTCAGATACCGTATTTATAAGTTTAGGTGCCAAACTAAGTCTGTGGCCTGGGCTGTATTCTTGTGATCTGCTAATGCAGCATTAAAAGGGTCAGGAGATGTGCTGATCTCTTTCCACATAAATCAGCTGAATAAATGATAACTTTCATCGTAGCTGTGATCAGAGACCCAACATATCCCCCAGGGTGATGTAATTAACTGACATTTTTCCTTTGAGAAAGGAGTCACTTAAAAACATAACTTCAGGTCTGTTTTAAAAGACATACAAGCACAATGTACCTTTGTCATAGGCATTTAATTTGTTCTCAGTTGGTAGCAATGATGCCAACATAATTTTAATAAGGTTTGTGACTTGGTATGAGTCCCCAGGGGAGGCTAGAATCTACATGTTTATGAATAATGTTGGTGCTTCTTGTGGTTTTAAACATTGTCATCAAGAAACTGGAGAGAAGTCATAAACTAGCAATGCTCTTCTTTTTCTTTCTCTCTTCTCCTAGCAATGCAGCAAAAAAGCCTCTCCCCTGCTCATGTGGCTTTTGAAGTCCTCAGGCATCATTGCCAACCGACCCTGGCCACGGATCTCTCTCACGATCATCACTACAGCCATCATTTTAACCATGGCCGTGTTCAACATGGTAAGCCCCGGACCATGACTGTGTTCAACATGGTAAGCCTCTAACCATGGCCGTGTTCAACACGGTAAGCCCTGGACCGTGGCCGTGTTCAACATGGCCAGCCCCGGACTGTGGCCGCGTTCAACATGGTAAGCCTCTAACCATGGCCGTGTTCAACACGGTAAGCCCCGGACCGTGGCCGTGTTCAACACGGTAAGCCCTGGACCGTGGCCGTGTTCAACACGGTAAGCCCCAGACCGTGGCCGTGTTCAACATGGTAAGCCTCTAACCATGGCCGTGTTCAACATGGCCAGCCCCGGACCATGGCCGTGTTCAACATGGCCAACCCCGGACCATGGCTGTGTTCAACATGGTCAGCCCCAGGGTGAGTCAGGGCTCACAGCAGGCAGGGCGTTCTTCCCTTCTGGGACCTGTCCTGTGGAATTTTAGAAACTCGCTTTTAACTCCTTTGCAACACCAGCTGCTGCCTGTTAAATTTAGCATCTAATGGCTACAGCAGTCATTTCTCTAAGGGAAGGGATGCTTTCACAGAGCCACCTTGAGAGATGGGGTGACTCCTTGGAGCAGTTCCCCACTTCCTTGCTCATGGTGGCCCCTCAACAGGCTGCAGAAATGACTGCAATGTCTTAAGGATAGTCATGAGGGGCAAAGGAACCCTCAAACTAAGGGGAGTGCGGTGTCCTGCCCTGGAGTTTAAAAGACCCGATTGCAACCCCGTGCTCCCCGTCTCACCAGCTGCGCGACTATAAGGACGTTTTCATTGAACTCCGCAGGCTCCATTTTCACTTCTTTGAAAGTGGGAACCAAGACTTTCTCTACCAAGGTGGTTCTAAGGATTCAATGAGCCAATGTTCCCACCACACTTAGGACAGTTCTGGTCATTTTGTAATTATTGAGCCAATGGCCACTCTTACTATATCAGTCTCATCATTGCTGGTTATCTCCCCCAGAATAGACACTTGGCTCATCACGGTGCTTTGAGACATGTCCTTATTGTTCTCACATCAACAGCAGCAGCCATAGATCTGATGCTTCCTGTAGTGGAGGCTTCCCTCAATGGGAAATGCAGAGTGTTAGGAGATGTAGTCCTTGCCTTCCAGGGGCCCACAGTCAGGTTGTGGTGACAGACCATATATTATTTCATAATAATAACATTGTTTTTATAAAGTAGAAAGCATTCATGCAGTGAAATGTAATATTTATTGAATATAAAGATATGCCTGGTATGTGCTGGGTGCTCAGACCCCAAAGACAGTTCTGTGCCTTCTAGGAGTAGGAGTAGGAGTAGGAGACAGACAGCTGGGTAACCTCATCATCAAGTCATTCTGAAACGAGGAGGCGAAGGCAGCAACAGAGGCATGAGGGGAAGGGAGAGCAAGGCCTGTTAGATGGAGTCCTGGAGGGCTAAAGGAGGAGTCTGCCACGTGGACCTGGAGGAAGTGAGGGGCAAGGACAGGTGGGTGGAAGGGGAGAAGGAGGGATGTTTGCCTCTGGGACAAGAACAGAAATTCATATTAAGAAGTAGAGAAAAGGGCCGGGCGCGGTGGCTCAAGCCTGTAATCCCAGCACTTTTGGAGGCCGAGACAGGTGGATCACAAGGTCAGGAGATCGAGACCGTCCTGGCTAACACGGTGAAACCCCGTCTCTACTAAAAAATACAAAAAACTAGTCGGGTGAGGTGGCGGGCGCCTGTAGTCCCAGCTACTCAGGAGGCTGAGGCAGGAGAATGGTGTAAACCCAGGAGGCGGAGCTTGCAGTGAGCTGAGATCCGGCCACTGCACTCCAGCCTGGGCGACAGAGCGAGACTCCATCTCAAAAAAAAAAAAAAGAAGTAGAGAAAAACAAATCCACCTGAAGAAGTAGATTAGGTCCTTGAATGTTTACATGGGGCCAGTCCTCCAGATCGTAGAGTTCCTCTCACTAGGAACTAGTGATCGTAAGTTCCTCTCAGACACCTGCAGATTCAGGTGAGGGTGACACCACCTGGATCCCAGATGGGCCAAGCACTAGCAGCAGGAGTGGGATGGCCTCTCCATCGCTTTGTGTTGCCTAGAAATTGATCTTAGTGACACCTGCAAAGGCGCCTTCAGAGATAAGCTGTAGCTTGTCCTCCCTGCTCTCTGGAGGTGAATGTGTGTGACTCCTGCAGGTTTTCCTGTGTCATGAGTTTGGGTACAAGCATGCTGGCAGCCCTACCTCACCTGCCTGTGTCCCCCAGCTCCCTCTCCGGAGCTCCCCAAGAAAGAACATGAGGTCAGCCCTGTTGTGGGGCTCCCCAGACATGCAGGCCGCTGAAAGGTGCCACCACAGCTACCTCCTCCAGCCACCCGCTCAGCCTCCAGAACAGCTAGTTCAAAGGCTCCTCTGTTGCTGGAGAAGGAGGGGCTCAGCAGGCAAGTCCATGCAGGCCACAGCCTCCCTGGGCTATTGCAGGCCCTTGGCGGGCAGTCCCCTGTGGAGAGGTCCTGATGGGCCCGGCCCACCGCTGGAAGCCCTCCTCCTCCTGCCCTTCCGTAAGATGAGCGAGTGGCACAAAGTGGGTCTCCCCTTCTTCCTGGATGTTTGCATCACTTGAGGCTTATTTTCTGCTGGGGAAGGAGGCCTCCTCTTCTAGGTCTCAGGCGTGCCTGGATGGTGACATCTTTTATTTCCAATTAGGGCTTAATCCAGAATGAATGGAAAACAGCTGAAGAGGGAAAATGTGCCATGTCTAGACAACAAGCAATTTTCTGGGGTACCACTGGGCTCCAGAAAGACAGAAATGCCAGGGCTCAGGTGGAGACCTGCTGCATTCATCCACTCAAGGCACCTGCTCATGGGAGCGAGACTGGCCAGCCGGGCGCATTCTGCCTGAAGAACAGGGTTGGGAGGCAGGGGTGGTGGGGAGTGCTGTTCTTGCTGTGGTCCCAGAGCTTGCTTTAGGGGGACGGCCTCAGGGTGAGGAACTCAAGGTGAGAGATTTCAGACAGGGACAGGAGAGAGGCTTTCTTGAAAGAGCCTTTCTGCAGACACGCCACGAGCCACAAGAATGCCTCAGCTCTCTGCACATGCAATTTCCTGGATACTGCAAGGATGTGAAGAAATCACGGGGGAGGAACCTGGACAGAGAGAGAGGCAGGCAAGGGGCGTTGGCCTGAGACGCCAGAAGTCTGAGTGTGTTTTCTAAAATGGGTTTTTTGGGCTCGACTTTGTAACCTGCATGTATGCGTTAGTGCTGCTGTCCCAAGATCCAGCTTCCCAGGAGAGCGCACGGCCAAGCACCAAGTGCGCTTTGGTAGATGAAAGCTGTGAGAGAGACTGGGTTGGAAGTGACTCTGTGGCGGAGGGGCTGATGAAAGCGCACTTGAAGGGCAGCAGGGTGCACAAGCTAGCGTTCCGATGTACTCAGGACCCGCGGGTGACTGACACATGCATGTAAAATGAAGCCTCCTCCTGGCCCGTCAGGAGCGTGTTCACCGTGCATGCAAGCAAATCGAGTACACTTCCTGAGGTCGACCTTCACTGGTCAGTAGCAGCACATATGAGTTAGGGGACAATACATTTAACATCATATACGCAAACGTAAGAGTGAGATCATTTTTTCTTTCTCTCTTATTATATAAATTTCAGTTGTGGAACATGATGTTTTGATATACATATAAACTGTGAAATGATTACTACAGGCAAGCAACTGAACATATCCATCGCCTTCCACATAACCTCTTGTGTGTGATTAGAGCACCTAAAATCTACTCCCTTAGCAAATCTTAAATACAACAGAGTATTATTGACCAAGTCCTCCCGCTGTGCTTTAGTAATCTAGGTGCGTTCATCCCACATGACTGCAACTTTGTACCCTTTGACCTACATCTTCCCATTTCCTGGCCTCCCCCACACCTGGTAACCACCATTCTACTCTCTGTTTCTGTGTATTCAGCTTTGTTTATTCCATATATAAGTGAGATCATGCAGCATTCATTTTTCCGTGCCTGGGTTATTTTACTTAGCATAATGTTCTGCATATCCATCTATGTTGTTGCAAATGACAAGATTTTTCTCTTTTTTAAGGCTAAATAATTTTCCATTGTGTATGTGTGTGTATCAAAATTTCTTTTCTATTTTGTTCTTTTTTTTTTTTTCTTTTTTCTTTTTCTTTCTTTCTCTCTTTTTTTTTTTTTTTTTTTTTTTTTTCTTTCTGAGATGGAGTCTCACCCTGTCACCCAGGCTGGAATGTGATGGGGTGATCTCGGCTCACTGCAACCTCCACTTCCCAGGTTCAAATGATTCTCCTACCTCAGCCCCCCGAGTAACTGGGATTTCAGGCGCCCACCACTATGCCCAGCTAATTTTTGTATTTTTAGTAGAGATGAAGTCTTACCATGTTGGCCAGGCTGGTCTTGAACTCCTGACCTCGTGATCTGCTGCCTCGGCCTCCCAAAGTGCTGGTATTACAGGTGTGAGTCACCATGCCCAGCCCCAAATTTTTTTATCTAATCATCCATCAATAGACAGATTGTTTCCATATCTTGGGTGTTATGAATAATACTAGAATGAACTTTGGGGAAATCTTTGGTTTTTTTCCACATGTCCTAGGAAAGTGCCTTCCATTCATTAGTTATTAAATGAAAGAATGAGTGAGTGAATAGGTAAGCATACAGCCCTCTAAATAAGAAACCATTTCCTTTTGTAACATCTAGTTTGACCTTATAAAACCAGAATTTATCACGTAATTCTTAAAGATGATATAAATGAGAAACAAATCTGGTTTGGAAGCTAACTCTATTTTGTGTAGCGTAATTAGTCATGATTGACAGACACTTCAGTCACTGTCTATAAATGTTTGACAAGCTGATCATTTAGGAGGAGACATTCTTTCAACAGTAGCTACGATCCTTTAGAGAGAGAACGACTGCCTTTGGTAACAGAAATATGTCTCCAATGTTGTTTTCCTTCCTCCACAGAAGACACATTAAAAGTATGATGGATGACCCTTGAGATTTCTTTCTTTCTCAAAAATCATTCATCACACTTTTTAATACTTTTAATGTGCCTTCTGCAGATTTTCCACATACCAAGCTGCCTTCTGTAGCAGTAGAAGCAGGAAATAAGCTAAATTACCTTCCCCTACTTTTTCCTGTCTATCGATGCAGGGGGAGAAGAAATCAGAGCTGCTCAGGCACTGAATTCCTCCAAGTGTGCAGAAAAATACCGTTTGTATTGATACCTGGTGCCATGAACTTAGTGGTTCTTTTCCACGCAGGTGCTCCTCTTATGTCAAAGAAAAAACGTAAAACTGTAGGAAAGTTGACGTTGGGTACGGAAGGGAAATAACATGACCTAGCTGTACAGCCTTGTGTATAATGTCTTATTAATCACAGAAGAGGCAGGACTTGTCCATGGAGCTCTGCCTCTGGCCACACCTGAGGATCTGCAGATGCCCCGGACTCCTGAACTCCGACTGTGTGAGGCGGAGGCAGCGCTCAGGGCCACATGCCTCATGAGGTGGTGCTGATGCGGCACTCAGGCTGCCCAAGCAGGCAGGCAGGTAGGTTAGGAGGGGGCACCTGTGCAGGGCGGTGCAAGGGAAGCGGGCTCCTGTCACTCACGTCAGGAAGGCGACACCTTCTGCTGAAGGATGTGAGTGAAACTCAGTCTTTACTTACATGCAGTTCAATGGTCCCAGGATTGTTTCTGTCTCTTTTTACCTAGTCCCACTTGAACCTGTCCATCCGGGAGCAGTTTCTAGTTAAAGGAGTATAGCTTTTCATGTTTTTTCTCAGCATTTTTTTTTTTCTGAACACGTTTTCCAGACTGAGGGAGCCCCATCCTCAAGTTGTATTTCTATTTCTTAGCTGTTGTTAACCCAGTGAGACTAATCCAGGCATCGGACTCACATTTCAGCAAGAATAACAGTTCTTTGTGTTGGCGGAGGTGGGGGACTGTGGGAGTGCATATGCTTTAAGTCACTGGGAAGAGCATGTAACTTGCTCTCAGAAAACTTCATCTGTTTAAAGTCCTAGCCTCATTCATGTCCTCATGTATAGCACCTGTGATTTGTTTAAGTTTTCCCTTTGAGGCAGAGGAAGAGTGCTTTCATTTTCTTTCTTTGTTTTTTCTGTTTCTAATGTATTTTTTAATTGTGTATGATATATATAACATAAGATATATTACTGAACAATTTTTAAACATACAGTTTAGTAACATTAAGTACATTTGCAATGTTGTGCGACCATCACCACCATCTATCTCCAGAGTGTTTTTCATTTTCCCAAACAGCAACTCTGTCTCCATGAAACACTCACTCCCCATCCTCCCTCTCCCCAGCCCCAGGTCACCATTGTGCTGCTTCCTGTTTCTATGAATTTGCCTATTCCAGGGACCCCACATGAGTGGAGTCACACAATATCTGTCCCTCTGTGTCTGGCTCCTTGCCCCTGGCATTGTGCCCTCGGGTGTTCCTTTTCTTCTGGATGCCCCAGTCCCTTTGCAGCAGGTGAGCCTCCGTTTGCCCTGCGTTTTTCCAGCCAGTGGCAAGCAGCCCTTGTTAACTGCCTCTCTGTCATCGTCTGCCACGACTCTGTACCTCAAAGGGGAGAGATGCGTTAGGAATAACGTGTGACGGCTTGAGGCTGCCCTGACCTGCCTCTGCTGTTGACTGCGTGGATGGGCCGGTTCATCTCGAGGCTCCGCGTCAATTTCCAGTCACTAATATTTATTCCCAGCCTGCATTTTAATGACCCTTACAAGAGCCAGGGTCAATGGGAACCGTGTGTTCAGAGAACTGGCTTTTTAAGTCTCATTACTCATTGGTATTGAATGCCAAAATGTCCAAGTCAGTTTTATTTCCAGTGAATTGTGTGATTTTAACGGGATATCTGAAACACTCGACGTTTATCCATGTGATACCAACACCTCAATAAAAAGTGGAGAAAAACAATTGGTGGTCCATGTTTGTTTCATATGTAGTGTTTTTTTCCGTATTAGTCTCCAGCTGGCTGTTGAGAATCTCATATGAGTGGCCGAATGTGCTGCCATTTTATTCCTGACATTTTGAGAATGTCATCACTTGATTCCTTGCAGCATTTTGCAATTTCTTCTGAGAAATTTCCAAGAAATTTATTATAAGTAAAGCATATATAAATCTGTGAGCCAGCCAGGCAAGGAGTTAGCCATAGTTAACTAGTAGTCTACTCAGGTAGACTTCTAATTTCAACCAAATGACAAACACAATGATGTCATCAGGCAGAAAACAATACAAAAGCACCTGTTCACAGTTTAATGTGATTCGAAAAATGTAATTCTGATATGTTTTAAATTGCCTGAGAAATGTAAAATTTGCAAGTAAACTAAAAATATGCAGTGTTCCTTAGCATTTTATTTAGGAAGTTTTGTTCAGAATGATGACATCATTGTCCCAATTATGACAAAGATTGTAGAAAATTAAATTGGGTCCAGAGAAGAGCTCCCTAAATCGTTATGATGCTAAAAATATTTTCAGTGGAGAAAGTTGGGGTAGTTTTACCTGGAAGGAAGGTGGGCAAGGGATTAGTAACTCTCTTGAGTGTTTGACTGGCTACAATTAGGGAATGATATGAGTTTGTTACTTTAAAATGCAAAGAAGACAGAGGAAGGGAAGTTGATTCAAAATTGTAATATGATTTTAGACAGAATGAAGAGTTTCTTGAATTTACGGGGAGTTGATATTAATAACTACTAGAAAGACATAGCAGAAGTGGATTAGGAAACATGTGTAGTGATTGGAGTTTTCTCTTGTTATTCAAGTTCAACCATCATATTTATTGCAAAACCTCCTTGCAAGACACATTTTTCACAAAGTAAACTACTCATTTTTTGTATGTCAAGAATGCAACACTTCATTTTACCTAGTTTTTTGCCTATATGGTGATATAATCAAGAAGTTTTTGTTAATTATTTTAAGATCCTTGGCACCTGAGACTAGTAACCCACCAAGCTAAACAATCTCCTTTTCTTTGCCATTTGTTGATTTTTTTAATATTTAAATCAATTGGATTTTTGGTCTATCAGATCTAAATCTAAATCTGTACCCTTTTGGAGCCTGATGTTTGCCAAGCAATTATTCCATTATTTTCTTTTCTAATCCCTGATATAATTTTTTCCAAAATATTAGCACATTTGTAGTTCGGCCAGGGATGTGACAAGTTTTACAAGTTCTTTCATCATACATAAAGAAATCTACTATATTTCTTTGATGCTTAAATCAGCATTTTGCCAAATTTAATCAAATGATATAATGGGCAGAAATATTGTATCTCATATCTCTATAGACTATGAGGGGAATGTTCCCAAGAATAGACTAAATAAATGTCTTCTTATCTATCCAAATAAATTAGTTTAGGTATTTGACGGAACTATGCAGTCCAGGGAAATAACTCAATAGAAACAAACAAAAGCAACCGTAGAAACTATAAGGAAGTTTCACTTTTTAAACCTTGAATATGTATGGTTAACCCTATGCAGAAAACACAAGTTGTTCAATAGGTGTATGGATGAGATTAATTTCTTTCAGTAAAAGGAATGGGCTGAAGTCATGATTCTCTGGTTTGTTTCCAGAACATTCCTCTGACCCTTAGCCACATGACAGAAAAGTGGCTGATCCTTGGGTATTTAGTCTGGGTGCAGCTTCTGTAGGACAGAGAGCGAGCGGGCGAGAGAGGATGAGAGAGAGAGAGAGACAAATTTCTCCTGCCTTGCTAACAGGTTGATGCTGTCCTTCTGGTGCTTATATTGGTGACCATTACATAAGAGCTCATTATTTTCTCAGCATTACCTTTCTGTTTTTTAGTTAAAATCCCCTTTCCAGCAGTCCTGAGAATATCCGTCCTTTTAAATTGTTCACCCCTTACAATCTGAGTTGCCAAGCACTCACAAATAATAGATACGAATGTCGAGGCTGGCGATTGCATTTTGCCCATAAAATTAATTTTCATTCTAAACATCAAAAATTCACAGGATTGTATTGACTCATTTAATGTTTGAGCCAAGATGGCAAAGGTACTGGGGGAAAAAACATTCTGAAGGCTCCGAATTGATGGTAGAGAGTTGAATGTATACATGGTGATACCGGCTTCAAAGGCGTTATCTGATTCAAATGTAATTCTAACTACTCCCTCTGCCAAGAGCTTTGTGTACTTTTAATTTACTGTTTGATAGAGGTGTCTCTAATTTCTTTAATGTGAATTTTGAAGTTCTGGAATTCTCTATTGAATGTATAGAACAATAAATCGTTAATTACTTATTCAGTAGGAATTCCCAAGTCCACATAAACAATCCTGTTGACTGTGCATAAGGAACACAGAATTCATAAAGTTAACACCCACATGCTAGTTATTTAATCTAATTTGCACTAATTCATTGAAAAAAAAAAAAAACCTTCTCTTTGCAGTTTTTCCTGAGTGACTCAGAGGAAACAATCCCTCCAACTGCCAATACAACAAACACAAGCTTTTCAGCCTCAAATAATCAGGCGGCGATTCTGCGTGCGCAAAATTTATTTTTCCTCCCGGTAAGAACATTGCAATTATGACTGCATTGGTGGCTCTCCTGTATGCTAGTAGTCTGGATTAACATATATCCTTTTTAAGTTTCATATGTGTTCTAGACTTTGCATTTCCTCTCTGGTATCAATCCCTGAGTGGTCCTGAAATTACAAATGTCAGCCTCTGCTAGAAGTCCGGGTCCTTGGGGACTGGCTAAACTTACATCTGAAAACTTACAATGTTATTGTGATGCTTTCACCGGTAATGTTTGCCTTCTTCTCTTAACCACTACAGCACTTCTAGCATATTTCCTACCATATGGCATTCAATTATAAGGCACCATGTTTCTGGGTTTCTCACTTAGAGACAGTGCCAATTGCTCCAGTGAATTAATATTATCCCCCTTAAAGCTGTGATAAAACTACCCACATCTCATTTTCTTCCCTCTTCTTTGGCGGCATACGTTGCCCAGTGATTCTGTTCCCCAGTAATTCTTGCTAACTGACTCATCTTAACCAGTATCACAAAAGACCTAGGTTGAAACTTCAAAATGTATTAACACATTAGTCTTCCAAGTGAAGAGTTAAGTCAGTTATTTACTGCTTAACAACTTTGTTCTTCCATACATCGTTTGTGAAAAAAAAAGTGTTGATACTCTCCTTTTCACTTTCCAAATAATTATCTGGAAGTAGTGCAGATTATGCTTGTTTAGTTTCCGTCTCAAATAATCAGTTTTGAGAATGCTAAGTGAACTATTTTGGGGACTGAAATTGATAATTTAATATGTATGCTTTCAAAATTCCCTACCAAAATGTTTAACTCCATTAGCTATGGCAATAAAGTGGATTTATTTTCCCATTCCTCCTTCTCTGATTTTCTTCCTTGATATTTTGCTCTGTTCTTTTTTCCCTTCCCATCATTTCATTTCTTGGGAAGCTCACAGTTCCATGCACAGATAGAAGTGACTTCTGGTGTTCTTTCCTGAAGGCTTCTGAGGCCTTGACTACGTCATGGGCAAGATGGCCAAGGTGCAAAAGCAGTGTCCCCATGGGCTTGGAAAGAGGGGGTGGTATAGGTTCGTCCCTTACCCAGGAGATCCTGCCCTTCAAATGAGGTGTTATCATAAACTCCAGTGAGGACTAGGTGTTGACTTCTCTATTTAGTTATGTGAAAAGTGAAAAGCTGGAGTCATTGTGAGAGTCTATTGAATGTAGTCTCACTGTGGGCCATTTGTGGGCCATTTGGAGCTCTCTTTTTCAAAGAAATATTTAAATTAACGGTGTGGCCTGCCTCTTCCTCCTTGATCCAATGGTGTTGGCATCCGTATGATCCATAGGCTGGATGCTGGGAAGAGAGTGCAACGACCAAGCCGTCCCCCTTTCGCATCCACGTGGCACTTTAAGTTTAAAATTTTAACATGAAGATGCTTTCTGACAGAAAAAAAAAAAAAGAATAGCTGCAATACTTTTTTAAATCTCTCCTTCCGCTATGTTTGAGCCAAACAACTCGCCACACTTGGCATCCCTAAAAGAATAAGGAAATCATTTTGAATTTCATGTAGGTAAATCTGTGTAATATCTTATTTGCAGTCAAAGAAAATTATTAAAAACTTAAAGTGGGGAAAGGCAACATTTACTCAGTCTTAAAAAGATTCTGAAAAAGCACACAATAGGTTCTCTAAAATCTAGGTGGGATTTAGTAAACGGCTACTATCTTTCCAATAATGAGGCCTTGAAGATCCTGGCCAGCATTGCTAAGGAAGCCCCAGGTCTGCATGGACTGGCTGCACAGAAACCGCATTGTGAACTCACGGGTTTAGCGGTCCCCAAGGAGCCTGGAGACATCCTGGCTTCCTCCCTAAAGGATCCCAGGGAACAGTTGAAAAGCCGTTTTGTGGGTGTGTGCCACACAGGCGTCATTTCTCTCAAACCCCATGTTATGTGATGCCTGAAGTTGCCCAGCAAGCTGAGAAGCATGCCCAGCTCACTGCTGGTGCTGGTATAAAGTGATATAACTCTTCTAAGTGGTAATTTCAATAATTATCAAAAAGCACAAGACAGACACACTTTTTACCCTGTAATACTAATTTTGAAAATTAGTTTTAAAAGTGAAAAGGTTTACCAAACACGTGTTCGTGCATGTGTTTATATAACATCAACAAAAAGAAAGCAAAAGAAAGAAAACAACCTAAAAATTTGAAAATGCAAATTTTAAAATAAATTTTGTTATAACACAGGATAAGGTTATACTTAACCACCATATAAGACATTGTAAAAAAAATTAATGACATATAAGTGCATATTCATAATAAATTATTCATTGAAAAGTATGGTTTTAAAAAATACAAAACAGTATGATCTTAATTTTTTAAAACAATACTGCCAATAATAAGTAGAAAGAAAAAGACTGGAAATTCATATACAAATAATGAATAGTGGCTAAAGTGGATGTTGGGGATTATCAGAGATCCTTATTTTTATATATATCCTTTTGTATATTTCCCAGTCTTTAACATCTGGTGTATTGTTTCTGTAGCAGGAAACACAGTCCTTTTAAAATTCCAAAATTAGCCATAAAGGATCTTTGCAGTGTAGGTTGTTTGTACCACAGCGGGCACTTGGTATGCATTACGTCATTTCACCCAAAAATGAGCCTGGTGAAGTAGGTATTATTGGGGTTCTTGTTTTGCAGGTGAAGAAGCTAAGACCCAGATACTTTAGTCTTAATAAATTACTCCCGATAGCGGTGGCTGTTACCTTTCTGTAAAATGCAAGTTGGTTTCAATGATTATGTCGAAACTGGTAAACATTACTAGCAATCAGGTTACCAGTAAGTACACTCCAATAGAAGTCGGTTCAGAATCCTACTGCCAGAACCGCTGACCATCTGGAGCCTTCCCTGGTCGGCTAAACCGTGGAGCCAGGACAGGCTCCCAGCCTGGCGTCTTGCACTGTTCTCTCCCACACGTCCCTGGATGGCTATTTACAGGTTCCCAACCTACCTTTTTATGCCAGATCACCTCTTGCACAGCCTCCAAGCATTCTAGAAGGCCATTTTACAGAAATGGACTAAAGTATACTTCCCATTAACATACATATTTTAGTAGATGTTCTTGAAATGTGAAAATAAAAAATGTAAAGCCTAAGAATGAATTTTGAAATGTGGAACCTTAGCATATTTTATAGGTGTTGACACATAGTTCAAAGGTTCAAACTGTGAGAACCTTTAAAATTTTACCCCAGGTCCCCACACACCAAACAATCCACATATACCCCTTGATACATACACACCCTCTTATAAGTGGTTCCTTATTCTGTTCTCTCATTCGATTAAGTTGAACTGGTTGATAATTTTCATTATAACAGTGGTTTTCAACATAATTTTAGAAACAGAGCTCTTTCAAAAACCAAAACTTACAAAAGACTTTTAGTGTGTAGTAATAATAGCAGAATTTCCAAGTTTCTCATGGACTAGGCTGTTCTGAACTCTTTTGTTACTCAATCTTCATGAGACTTCTCCAAGATGGGTGTTATCATCATCTTTACTTTGAGTGACTCTTGGAGGACACAGATTGCCTTGTTAAGGTCAGCTGCTTTGGGGAATCTGATGGGACAGGATCCCTGAATAAGAGCCTTGCCCCCGCCAGTTCCTGGGGCAATTTCCCTGGTTTTAAGGAGCAATTTTAAAATACTCAAGACTCTTGATTAAAGGGCTACTAGGTTATTAATGAGGGCTTCTCAAATTCTTTGTGAAGGCCCTTTTTTCATTTTGCTTTGTTTTGTGTTTTTAATTTCTAATCTATGACAGACTAATGCTTTTGAAAAATGTAATGGTGAATTAACAGCAAAATGAGCTAAAAAGGAAGCCATATGAAATGCAAGCTCATATTTCATTATATTCATCAGAAACAAGCTTACTCTGCCAAGTTTCTATCCACATTGTGTGCCTGTCTTGCAGAACTCACTGCTGTACTTTGAGTGGTCTTGTTCTAAGCAACATAGAGCATTAATGTACCTTGTATCAGAGTCCTCAGACCTGCCCTAAAGTAGATACTTAGTAACTTCTCTAAGGTGACAAGGGCAGAACTCTCTAGAAATAAGGTCTCTTTTCAGAGGGCGTGCTACACCCCTCCTCCCTCTCAGATACTGCCTGTCCACCTGTTCACAGCTCTGTTGATTCTATCACGTTAACCCACGTGGTCTCTTCTTTTCCTTTTCCTGTTCTCTATTGTGGGAAGCCATGAGAGGCAGAAAAATGGAGACCTGACATCAGACAATTGCAGCTAAGAAACTGTGCTTACAACACTCAGTGTTCCTTAAAATGCTGCCACCTGAAATGAAGAGTGGCCTTCACATTCCCATGCAAAGAAAGACTTTAACTCCCTGAAGAGTGACCTAGTTGGTGTGTAATCCAGTGTGAGGTATTGGTCTTCCTTTTGAAGCCAAGTGCCAGGTCGAAGTCCTTACTAATGGGATTTCTACTCATTCCTGCTTTTCTACTCATTTCCTACTCATTTCTAAGGCTGCCTTCACTCAAGTGTGCCTCTTACAAAGAGAAAGCCTGCCATATGATCACTGCAAGCTGCTATTTCCAACTTTCCTTTCTTCCACAGGAACAGGACTGTTGAGCTAGTATCAGTAGCCTTCCACATAGCTTAATGTAGATGGCTTTAGCTGGGGAAATCAAAGGCAGAGCTCAAATGACAAAAGTAAGCAGCTCTTACCTGGCTTACTCAGTATGATGAAATTAAAATCGAGTAATTTAAAAGCTGGGCTATTTTAAAAGACAAGGTTTAAAAAAATCAATAAGATCTACGTTTTATTAAAAGTCTTAATTTTTTTTTTTTTTTTGAGTGTTGTCTCTGTTCTAGGAATGCTGAGATAGTAACACAAACCTTGTTCACAGAAACCCCATGATGGAGCAAATAAAGCCTTTCTGAAGATGGCGCCTGTTTCCCTGCAGCGAGTCCCTCCTGGCGTGCAGGACTCTGGGCTCTGTGCATTAGTCTTTTATCTCTGTTGTTTTCAATGACCTACAAGGAGAATATGATTACCCTCATTTTACAGTGTCATGCAGACACTGTGATACAAGCAAGTTAGGTCACTGGCTGCAAATAAGCGAGCTAATGAGCTAGTGAAGAGTTGAATTCAGAGCTATCCAAAGCCTATCTGAACGGTGCCTGCAGTGGTAAATGGTGAGGAAATGGTTCACCTGGGGCAGGCCTGCCTGCAGCTTGCTCTGCCCTAAGATGGATGATACGAGCTCGCTGGCTCCCACTTCGTTCTTCCACTTTCTTCTGGTGCCTGTTGAACTCCCGGGGATTCATGACTCACCCTGGTCAAGGCTTTTGATTTAAATCCTTCTGTTTTAAATAGGCCCCTCTGACACACAGTTTCTCTTTTAATAAAATGTCTGGGCCTCCTTCTGCTTTTAACAGTTGTCTGTAATGATTTATATTATCTTAATGAATTAAAGAATTGAAAGGCCAAAAAAGATTCTATAGACGTTAACTTACATTTAAGGAATGTATAGGAGGCCACAATGTTTTCATTTTCAAGAAATAAATAACATTGGATTATAACAATGTGTCTTCCATGTAAGTTTTTTTTTACAATTTTATTCCTAAAAAGTGGCAATATACATGCTTATTTTTATTTATCATGCAAGGTTGGCTCAGAAAACTTTGGATGATTTTTTTTTCTGAATTTAATGTATCCAGGCATTTGCCCCTGGATCAAAGATAAGAAACAGGCCTCTGTTTTCATAGCCGGCTTATATATTGACCAAATGAGATTGGCGGTGGCCCCTGATTGTAATTGTTTCAGAAATTGTAACAATTTCTTAGAAGAGATCCTAAGGATTTGTCTGTTGTCCTTCGCTGTTTCAGTACTTTATCTACAGCTGCATTCTGGGACTGATATCCTGTTCCGTGTTCCTGCGGGTGAACTACGAGCTGAAGATGTTGATCATGATGGTGGCGTTGGTGGGCTACAACACCATCCTACTTCACACCCACGCCCACGTCCTGGGCGACTACAGCCAGGTCTTGTTTGAGAGGTGAGCCGCTGCCTCTTCCTTCTCTTACTTTAGTTCTTTCCTAGCATGTGGATAGCGTGAGTGTGTGTTGAGTAAATGCAAGTTAGCGATGTCATTGTCATTGATAAATCATTCTGAGAGAATTTCTTTGAAGTGATACCTCAGAAAGATGATATGTGTTTTTGTTGTAGATTACATCTGATTATGTATTCTCAAACACACATAGAAGATGTGAAGTGGTTTCAAGAGAAGAACTGTGTTATAACCTATACTATGTTGATAAAAGTAATCTAAGATTGTCCACCTCAGCACTATTGATATTTTGGACTAAATAATTCTCTGTGGGGGGCGTTGTCCTGTGCGTAGTAAGTAGGGTGTTTAGTGACATCCCTGGCCTCTACCCACTGAATGCCAGTCACAATCTCCAGTGCCCCAAGTCATGACAACTGGAAATGTCTCTAGAAATTGCCAAGTGTCCTCAGGAAGGCAAAATGGCCCTCAGTTCAAAGCAAGATATTGAAAAAATAAGTAGCTGTATTCACAATTTACAGTGTTATATTTCTCACTAGAGGTTTTCTAAAATACTGTTATGGGGAAGAGGAACTATCAATCCTGAAAATTCTTTGTTCTATGGAGAAATTGACTTCCAAGAAAATATATGATTGCTTTAGGTCTTTCAACTGTAAGGCTAGATGCAGCAAAAATGATTCTACCAGGTGCACTCACTCAGGTTTATAACCAGTTTCCTGTTACCGAATTACTTCCGTATATGAATATATACGGAAGCTTATAATGAATATTTGTTTGAAAAAAATTGTTTTAATCGTTTTAATACTCTCCACATCACATCTCAAAAACAAAACATTTTCTAACAAGCGTTAGGTTTATTTCTGAACCCACCAGATGTCAAAGTATTTTCTAGGAGGGCTTTGCACTGTCCTCCATCCTATTTCTATATTTATTTTAACATAATATAAATGCCTTAAATATTTGCATTGATTTATTACTCCAGAAAGTTGTTTTGTGTTGATAGTACATGGCCACCTATTTCTCCACTGGAGACCTGGTGTTAGGAATGGCAGTCATCGCACTGTGTAGACACTTCTTAGCAATAAGAACCTTTGCAGAAGATGCAACCCATTCTTTTCACCTAATTTAATTTTCGTCATCCTCCACACAATGAAACTCTACTATCTGTAATCAAGCTTCAGGCAGTGGAGTTGCAAAAATGCATAATTATATGTATGATTCCTTAGCCAAAATGAGAATGGAAGTTAATTTTCCAATAAATTCTCAAAATTGCCAACTAAACATGCTTTACTATTGCTCTGCTGCATCCAGAAAGCCTGTGTTGTATTCCTAAATAAATGTAGCATTATTGATTTTCACACGCAGCCGATAACCCTACTAAGTTTCCCTTTATTAAATTTAAATCCCCTGAATATGTTACACATCCGTAGCAAAAGAAGAAATCAGATTACCAAGTTCCTGGTGTGGAGAGAATTGCTTTTGGGGACCTCAGTGAGGCGCTTGAGGAGACAGGCAATCTCTGAGTAGAACCCCCACAGCAGGAGAGTAGTTATCAGGTTGAAGAAAAGGAGTTTTACCTTTAGATCACATTCACTGTATTAAAGCTCTTTTGTGCTTGCAGCTCGGTTTGTCTTTGCAATGACCTTGAAGCTAGGGAGACTGACTTGAGAAACCTCGGCGACTTGCCTTCACTTCCATCAGTAAAGCTAGCACCCTCCTTGGGAGCACGTGCCTGTCTCTCACTTCCTATTTTTTAAAAAAATGTTGTGGTTACATAATAGGTATACATATTTATGGGGTACATGAGATGTTTTCATACATCTTGCAATGTGAAATAATCGCATCATGGAGAATAAGATATCCATCTCCTCAAGCATTTATCCTTTGTGTTTCAAATAATCCAATGACACTTTTTACTTATTTATTTATCTGAGGCAGAATTTTGCTTTGTCGCTCAGACTGGAGTGCAATGGCACAATCTTGGCTCACTGCAACCTCTGCCTCCTGGGTTCAAGCCATTATCCTGCCTCAGCCTCTCTAGTAGCTGGGATTACAGGTGCCTGCCACCATGCCCGGCTACTTTTTTACATATTTTTTTTTAGTAGAGACAGGGTTTCATCATGTTGGCCAGGCTGGTCTCAAACTCCTGGCCTCAAGTGATCCACCTACCTCAGCCTCCCAAAGTGTTGGGATCACAGGCATGAGCCACCATGCCCGGCCTTAGTTATTTTTAAATGTACAATTAAGTTATTGTTGACTGTAGTCGCCTTGTTGTGCTATGAAATAGTAGGTCTTACTCATTATTTTTTCCCACTTCCTAATTTTGATCAGAAGTTCTGGCACTTCTTGAACTGATCCCTGAACAGGCTGCACAATATTCTCAGAAGCATCTTCTGTGGAAAGATGAGTCTTACTGATGTAATAGCAGAAAAGCATAATACCTCAAAATCAATGAATATTCTATGATGTGCACTTAAAACTAACTCCCACTCTGAAAGTGGGATTTTAGAAGCCTCCCAATTTCTCCGGCCTCATTGCCTGTTTTACATAACCCTGTGACTTGTGCCAGAGGTAAAACCAACCAACGTTAATGTTTTCCTTCTCTTTTCTGAGATCCAAGAACTTTTCCCCATCAAATAATTGACATCAGTTTTCTCATCCTTTGCCTTGCTTATTGATGCTGACGCACACTTCCCAATATGAAAGTGAGATCCTTTAAAAAAAAAATCTGTGCAGTGTGGTGCCTTGAGAATGAACATCACTTAATCCCAAAGCCAGAGGTGTCCCTGAAGGCGGGAGCTGGCTCACAGGATGGCCAGGCAGCACCGCCTTTTCTGATTGAGTCCGTCTGTACCATTGAAGTCATAGCATTTGGTCCCATCCCTTTGGTGACTTGTCTCTGGGCACCACATTCTTGCCTTCTCTCTCCTGCTCTGGTCTTCTTTCTGGGACCCTTGCTTGACTGTGGCAGGTCAGTGTCCTTGCTGTCCACCAAGGCCCCTAGACCTGCTCCTCATTGGCCTTGAGTGCTCCAATGACACTGTGATGGTTAATGTTAGGTGTCAGCTTGATTGGATTGAAGGATGCCTAGATGGCTGATAAAGTATTGTTTCTGGGTGTGTGTGCAAGGGTGTTGCCAGAGGAGACTGACATTTGAGTTGGTGGACTCGGAGAAGAAGACCCACCCTCAGTGTGGTGGGCACCACCCAATCGGCTGCCAGCGCAGCCAGAACAAAGCAGGTGAAAGAAGGTGGGATAAGCTGGCTTGCTGGGTCTTCTGATTTCCATCTTTCTCCTGTGCTGGATGCTTCGTGCCCTTGAACATCAAACTCCAGGTTCTTTGGTTTTTGGACTCTGGGACTTGTACAGCAGCATCTCCAGGGTTCTCAGTACAGAAGGCTGCACTGTTGATTTCCCTGGTTTTGAGGCTTTGGGACTTGGACTGAGCCTCTCCCAGCATCTCTCTTTCCCTGCTTTGCAGATGGCCTGTCATGGGGCTTCACCATGCAATCCGGTGAGCCAATTCTCGGTAATAAACTGCCTTCTATATATACATACATCCTATTGGTTCTATCCCTCTGGAAAACCCCGACTAATACATAGACCTCCCTCAAGCTTCTGGCTTTCACCGCTCGGTATGCCGGAGGACCAAGCAGCTCCTCTGCCTGTTTCACCCAGGAAAGGTGGAAGGTACCCATCCTGGGTGAAGGGGACGTGGCCTCTGTTGCCTGTTAGCCCCTTTTCTGTGATATACACATATGGGCTGAGGACTTTAACGCACTCTCCTGAATCATGCAGAAGAGAAGATCTGAACCAAATACCCTGGTTTATAACAGTGCCTGGCATCTAGTACTCAACAAAAATCTGTTGAATGAATGAACAAAAGCAGGTCGTGCTCTCGAACAATGGGAAGAGCCTGACACCGGCTTCCTGAAATCTCTCGCCTCACCTGCTTCCCTGAAGACAGAGTGTATCTCCAGATCACTGAGGATGTGTGTCTTTTAGTATCCACTTCAGGTTCTGTTCATATCTTTATATTTCAAAGGAAAGTTCAGGGAGGGCATCTCTGTTTAAAGGCAGTGCCGGCCGTCTCCCTCTGTACTTTGTCCTGCATGTGGCTTCATCGTGGCTCCGGTGGCAGGGCCTTTTCAGAACGAACTTGACATTGCTCGTGGATGGGCCAACAAGATGTTACAAACCAATGGAGTTGGCAGAGGAAAAAGGAGAGGGATGCGCTAGAAAAATTTCGTATCGAATAATTAAGAAAATGGTATTTAAGACATTCTTACACATTCAAGAGTGTGAAGAGTAGACTTTTCAGGAGGAAAGAAAGACCACTCAGAGAGAGTGTGCCATTGAAAATCCATTAGGAAGGAGGCCAGGAGTGTCCCGGTATTTAACGTGCCCTGCTGGGGCGTGATTCAGATAAGTCGCCTCCTGCTGAAGGTAGCTCAGGAGGTTCTCAGATGTTTTCTGTTCTTTGGTGTCCATAGCAGTCCTCAGTACTGTCTGTGAATGGATCGATAATGGTTGTGGTTCCTATCTGTGACACTGTCTCCCAAAGCCCTTAGCCAGAGCTGTTGAGACACCAGCTGCTCTTCAAGGTGATAGTGATATTAATAACAACGGATGTTGCTGGAAGCTGTTTTTGTCTCAAAGACACTTATCCTTCCCATGACAAAGGCTTGCTACTGAGTCTGCAAGAAGTTGTCGGATTTTTCCTGAGTGTTTTTCTCTTGCTGAACTGAAAAGTCTCAAGGGATCAGTGTTATTTCACTTAGACCAAGCCATTATGTTCACTCACCTGGTGGCTAGAAATGTACCTTTAATTCTAGAGACACATGGGACATGGAGAGCTTGAACAGAGCAGCTAACTCATAAGGATCCCCAAAGACCAATTAGTTCTGTGCTGCAACTTTAGCCCAGTAAAATAAATACTTTCTGGAAAGCGCATAAATACGGAGTTTAAGCAGCAATGATAGACAGCGCTTAGCCTTATCCAGAAGCTGTAGATGGTAACTGGCTGAAATGTCTGCAAAAGTTTCCCTTCCCAGCCTTCCTATGAGGAAGAGCACTGGAGATGCTCAGACTTGCACCTGTCATTGAGATGCATGAACGAAGCACCTTCCTTGTGGCATTTTTCTGCTTTCCCTGATTTTCCAGTGTCTCGGAAATCCCAATGGCTGGAATTTGGGATATTGCGATTATTTTGACAATGTCCTAATGAGGGATTGATTGATGATGAACTGAGGGAAGGTCTTGAGGAAGAACAAGAAAACCCACCCCTCACGGGAGAGGTCGGGAAGAGCTGCAGGCCTCGCTCTGGGGCAGATGGTCTGTGGATATTCCCAAGCACCTGACATTGTTTTCATGTCTTTTCTTTAAATGAAGGATATATTACAAATTTGCATTCCAAGCTATAATATAGTCAAGTTAATATTGAAAAGATTTTCGATTCCTTTCAGATTTACCATCTCAGCTTTCCCCATTCTGCCTGTTTCCTGCACCCTGTGCCATTTCAGAAAGCGAGGAGCACAGCATGCTTTTCTGTGCCTGATACCCACTCTCGGGCCAGCAGGGAGGGAAGCCATCCCAGCCGCATCACTTTAACAACAAAGCAAGTTGTCCTAGGGCTATGCAGGGTCTAACAAGCTTCTTTTCCTTCTATAAAGAGCAACCATTAGCGAACTACTTCTCTATCTGACCTAAAACAGAAAATGTCCTGTGGTTTGGACTCATCTGCAGGAAGAAACTCAATATTTAGGCTCTTTTGTTTTGTTCTGTTTGATTTTAGAATGGGGGGAGGGATTCACAGGGCCTGTGGCATAGACTCCATAGACTGTGCGATGCTTCTCATCATCAGTTCTTCCTTGTGATGCTAAAGCCACGGCCAGCCCGACCACATCAGATCGCGCTGAGGCAGCAGTGGCTTCCGACTTAAAATCACTCTTCTCCACAAAAGGAAACCACAGCTGCATTAATCAGGACACATGATTGTCTCCACAGCAAAGGGCCAGCACTCCCAGTCCAACCCCCCTAACACACACTTCTGTCATCTCTTCTGACCTGCCACTGCCTCCGGAGCTCTTTTCGAAGCAGGAGCCTATTCCTTATTCTGTGGTTCTGCTGCAGCACCGCCATGTCTGGCTTGGCAATTATGACCACTCTGAAAAAACGGGAGCCTTTGAGCCATCTGTCCCTGGAGGATGTTGGGCCATCTTCACTGCAAGTTCACGTGACATTCTGGTGCATCTGTGTCCAATCCAGGGAGGAGAGAATGCCCAGAAACCCCTCAGGGAAGACGAGCCATTTCCAAGCCAACACACACACTTACTCATTCTCACAACACACTTGTATGGAATGCCCTTGATACAGAGCGTGGGAACCCTGGCTGAGCCGTTGACCTCACACTTTACCAGCCTGCCACGGGCCAGGAGGAAGGTACTGCCTCAGTGACTCAAGTTGGGGAGAAGAGTCCAAAGAGGAAACCCACAGGATCTGCAACGAACACAGCAGGAGAGGGCACCATGAAAGTAGACCGAGGGCGTCTTAGCAATTCCCTGCTGCTTCTCAAGCCAGAGTTGGTTGAAGATTTTCTGACAAGGCTTGGGACTGACTTATTTTGGCTTATGCATCTTAACCTCAGATTAGTTTTCTGGGGTGTTTTGCCTTGTTTTACGCGGGACAATGTTGTCTTCTGGCTCTGTGATTGAGGTCCCAGTCCCTTGCTGAGTGAGGCTCAGTGAGCAGACTCGTCCTTGTGGCATTATCATTTTGGACAAGACATTTGCTTTCAGCATCATTTGACATTGATGATTCCTGAGGATTTGGGGGTCATTTGTGAACAAAGCCAGGTATTTTCTAACGTAATGGTGTAACTAGAGGCATGAAAAAAAGATAAAAGATAGATTAGCTGAAGACCATGAGGATATTGTATGGGTGAAGGGGAAGGAAGTCATTGTCTCCTTGTTACTCTGGTCTTTATGAGTCGTGGCCCTCAGTGATCAGTGAACTGATTTTTTTATTTATCCCAATTAGTGACCTGAGAATATATGACTTTACCTCAGCTAGCCACTGTTGACAACACAACAGAAATTAGGCTCCTTCGGGTACTTTTATTCTTAAAAATATTCACCCACAGAAATGTAAAGTTTTTGAAGGTAAGATAATGTTTGTGTCTATGTGCCTGGACTGCTTTCCCTCCTGAGAATCATGAAAATGTCCTTTTTTACTCCATCTGAAGTGTTTGCCTTCAAGTTAGAGGCTGGTTCACTGAGCAATTCCTCCATCTCCCTCAGCCAGTATATTGGGGTGTGGTATTCTTTTGTACTCCTGAAACTTGACAAGCAAAGTGATTACTCCATTAACAACCTCAGGCGGAGGGCCAACTGCAGATGCCTGTGTGGCATGTGAGCATCTGAGTCCCCAGTGTCTGGTTTTTAGATATGAAAGGAAGTGTGTTCTATCACATTTTGGCTACCATTGTCGTTGTATTGGAAATCATAGAGTTACAAACTTTCTCAGTTATATTAGCTGTATCTTCCCTATTTCATAACTCAGTGATGGCACCACCCTAACACATGAGAGTCCAAAGTAGATTTCATCCTTAAAACATAAAGGAGAGAGAAAGAAACAGAGAGGGAGGGGAGAGAGAGAGAGAGAGCGAGTTGGGGAGAGAGAGAGAGAGAGCTCATACCCAACTAGCTGTGCAGCTCATATTTCTCTAAACAGCTGACCTGATTGGTGGGCTGAATTGTGTCCCCCAAAAGAAGATATAAAACTTCAATCCACAGTGTCTCAGAATGTGACCTTATTTGGAAATAGAATCATTGCAAGTGGAATTAGTTAAGATGAAGTCATGCTGAAGGAAGGTGACCCCAATCCAGTATAAGTGATGCCCTCCTAAGCAGATGGCCAGGTGAAGAGACAGACATGCAGGAATGCCACGTGATGATGAAGGCAGGAATTGGAGTCACGTGGTGGCAAGCTAAGAAAAGCCAGTGATGGCCAGCAAACCAGCTGAAGTGAGACCAAGGCAAGGAAGGATTCCCTAAGGGTTTCAGAAGGACAAGGCCCTGAGAACATCCTACTGTCAGACTTCTAGCCCCCAGAACTCTGAGATGACACATTTCTGTTATTTTAAGTCACCTAGTTTATGCTACCTCATTATAGCGACTCTAGGAAATTAATTCAGAGATCATCACAGCTGACTACTCTGCCAGAAAGATGTCCTGGGATTTTACTGTACCTCTTTCTGTCTCCCACCATGCTCTATGCCCCTCCTTCTTCCCACCTTTCCCACAGACAGACAAAGAGTGAGGAGATCTAGGAACCAATCTAGAGTGGAGAAATAAGTCACTGAAACCATGGGGACCCTAACAGCATCCATCCACAAGTGGCCCACACAAGAGAGAAGGCCTTCAGTAGGAGTTGGCAGTTCTCTTTTGCTAACGGAATGAAAGAAGTCTTGAGAAATCCAAGTGAAATCCAGAAAAGCCAGATGGAGTTCCTAGTAGTTGTCAGAGAACTTCAGAAGAGAAAGAGGTAGCCGTGTACTGGTACGCCAGTCGGTTCTGTGGGCTGCTGGTGCCTCCTGATTCCTGAGATCCGTTTAGGTCTGCACTTTCCAATCCACTCCCCAGTCCTGCAGGGAGAGGCTCTGCTGGTCTAGCTTCCTCCAAGCTCCCCCTCCACCCACCGCTATTCCTCATGAAGACTCAAGATCTGGGAGATGGGTGGAGCAGGGTATTTCTACCCCATAAACCGAGATTCAAATGCATTAATGTAAGGACTCCCCAGACAGGATTTCTTCCAATAGGTTGCTTGTGTGAATTTTCTGTCTGATTAACTGAAAACCCAGCCAGGTCTTGAATTGCCTAAGAGGGTCCTACTTACGTCTCTCTGTCAGTGAGAGGGGCCTGAGCTGGCTCTGTATGTTTGGGGCATCTGGTCCTTTAGTCAGAAATGCAAAGGGGACTTCATTCTGATTTGTTGCACTGATGAAGCTCTTATAAACCCTGGCCTGAGATTTACTCTTAGTTTAGGAATTATGGGGGTGGTGGGTGGAAGAAGGGGATGTCATAGATGCTTTCTCTGGCCCCTTGGAATTGTAAAGTAATGTGATGTTCACAAAGCAGCGTGCAAATTAAAAACTCAGCCTGCACTAGCTTCTTAGGATGTTAGCTGTGTGGTGCCACTTTCACTATTCAATATAGCACGAGCACGGTCAATATAGAGTAAAAAGAGTTTAAAATTCATGAAAGTCAGAGTCAGAATTGGTTTTAAACATCTGCACCCATCGGTCACTTCAGCTGTGCTGTTGGACACCGCAGTCATAGGCTCAGAAAGCAGCAACTTCATTTTATAAAATCAATGCCAGTGAAACAGGAAGGCGGCACTGCTCCCCAGCCTCATTCTCAGAAATGATGACCTCCTTCAGTTTCACGAGCTCTGATTCCTCCATCCACCGCAGGTTTGGTGGAGAGGAAAGAACTCCTAATGCAAGCACAACCTTATTGGAGAGTTCTCTGTGGCTCTAAGCCCCTAAGCCACGGGGACCAGGCAATTCTGTTTCTTCATTCCTGCAAGAGTCCACCTTTTCTTTGCACTTGAGTCTTTCATTCTGTTAAGAATATTCTCCAGTCTGTGTGTCCTTATCTTTTTCTCTAGTTTCTTAGCCCCACCCCACTCCCCTTCCTTATCATTCTGTAATTAATGTTAAAAATCACAAGTACCATTTGGAAAGAGTGTCCTATGTGTCAGGCTCTGTGCCAGGTATATAGATATTTAATGTAGTGGCTAAAACAGCCTGCAGGGTAGGGGTTGGTACCCACCTTTGACTGATGGGGAAAGTGACGTTTGAATGGGGTTTATGCGAGGCCCCATAGCTCAGGATTCAAACCCAGGCTCTCTTGCTTTAAAGTCCACCTGGGCTTTTTAATACTACACCAAAGCCTCTTGTTATCTCATGTGTCCTTGAATCCCCCCCAGAGAAGCTGGAAAAATAAAAAAGCCAGGACAACACACAAGTGAAAAGTGATGACCTGTTGTCTGTTGTTGATCAGATACCATCTATGCTGATTATGTGACGTGGTATCCATGCATAATCCACTTTTATTTTTCAGGTCTTAGTTACAGTCCTATATGGGAAATGTTCGCATGTCAGCATTTGAAGGATGTGTGGGTGCTCACTGCCTGGACTGTGATAGTGAGGACTGGGGGAGCCTACCCAGTGCAATGACATCTTGGCAGGGGTAAATGACTGATGTCATTTATTATCAATTTGAACCTGAGGTCACTCGGGCAGTGTACCCGGAATTTTCATCTCTGTTATGCCTTTGTGATACAAAATCATATGAGTGAATAAGATTGGATGACTGCTTGAAAGTTATATGAAACTGTGTAATTCAGAGGTGAGAGTAGCTTGCAGAAATTAAGTTCCCTACTTCATGTTTATACCTCACGTGATTATTCATTTCAAGCGTACAGTCTCTTTCCCAGAGTAATAATGAAAACATTGAAGAAACCATAGATCCAATTACCCATATTGATCCCAGAAGTATAAAGAAAATGTTCCTATTCTTATGTCTTCTTTTTATATTTGGTGTAGCTTGATATAAAGTAGGAAATCTGTATCATTTTACTGTGCCCTCAAAGTAGGGATTTTTGTTTTGTTTTAATGCAAGCTGGGTTTGGAAGGAGATTTGAAATGTGTGTTTGGCTGGTATATGATGTAGACAGGCACTAGAGAATCTGACATTTGTTGATATTCAAATTCTAAGTCCTGTGTGCATGTTGTTTCGTTGTGTTGTTATCTGTTTGTCTGTCTGTTTTTTAATAGACCAGGCATTTGGAAAGACCTGAAGACTATGGGCTCTGTGTCTCTCTCTATATTCTTCATCACACTGCTTGTTCTGGGTAGACAGGTAAGAAGTCTGCACATATATATATATACCTTCTCTAAAGTGCTGTATTAATAGTGCTGTGCTGTGCATTGTAGTTAACCTTCTTGGAAACAAATGTCTAAGAATCAGAATCATATTATCATTGAAGACAAACCTAGTTAGTACAAGGTGTGGATGCTTATAGACAAAAGGGGAAATAGCTTTCTTTTTTTCCACAAAAGGCGAATTTCATGAATGGGTGAAATTTTAATCAGTTAATTTCCTGTTAAATCTCAAAATAAATGTTGTAGCTTTTATAAGCCTACAAAAGTGTTCCTTCAATAACTGACACTATTTGAAAAAAAAAAAAAAACATATCACCTTGACTGGGGCTTTCATTTGCGTTTCAGAATATGTGACACGCTTCTTTGAACCGGGTCTGAATACCTTTGCTGCCATTTGCAGTCATTCCTAGAAATATGATCCCCTGTTAAAAGCTTTATTTTGCATTGCGAATGAAACTGTTCTTCCTTCTTTGGTCCCCCAACCCTTCTGGTCTCCTAGTAGAGGCTGTGGGTGCAGGATTTTTAAAGACAATTATTCTTCCTCTGCTTCCAACAAAGACAGTTGCCCAAAGACCACAAGACTCATCTGAAGCCAGGCACCTCTGCCTCGTCCAAAGTCTGTTTTAAGTTCTGCAAAGGGTGGCATGAAACAAACAAACAGCAGTGATTTATGTATTTGGAAAGAACCCATGAAGAAGCAATGCCAATTAAATTAAATCTGTCTGGTGTCTAAGAGGTACACTATATACTTATGAGTTTGGTCTGGCTTCCAGTTGACTTCTAGTTCTCCCCACCAGAAAGCTGTTAGGAATTGCATAGTCAGTTGGACCGAGTCTGGATCTGGCTGTCAGGCCAGCAGTCTGGGACAACTGTCCTCCTCTAGCTTCCCAAGCAATGTGAGCTGCCTCCTCCCTAGGAGCCCATGATGCAGCCCTCATCCATCTCCCTAGCACCGAGCTGTCCTGTCCTGATGCAAAGCTGTTTGAGGTCCCTTCTTCCCACCCCACCACCTTGTGTTTTCTCTGTTCTGCATTCTTTGGCTTGCAGTTTTGACAACCTGTACCATGTGCAGTTCTTTTTCCCTGGTTTCTCCTGCGATCCATTTTTCTTTTCTCGTGACTGGCCATCTTTCTGCTCTCGCTCATATGGCAGGCATGCTCTCCCTTGAGTACCCTATAATTTAAACGTGAGAGAATTGCACTTCTTTGCATAGGGGTATCACATAGATGATCATTTCTCAGGAAACAATGCAGCCATCCCCTCTGTGGGGTCACCTGTTTCTCCATTTCATGCTGGGGATGCTTTTTCCTGCTAGAATCATCACTCAGATTCCTTCACAGCAGCAAATTTTAAGAACCTAGTATCCAATTAAATTCTCCCAACTTTGTTACTGGTCATTGAGATGATCCACATTCAGTACCACTACATAATTATGGTTTCCAATGGCTGACAGTTGATCCCTTACCCTCTAATTAAACTAAATCATCGAAAGTGTTCAGTGTTATGATTGAGCACTAATTTTACACAATTGGCTTGATACCAGTCTTATAGGGAGTCTTTCCATTTTTGTCTTTAATGTAGCAAAAAGTAATATTTACATCTAGAGGCCTAGAAAAATTATTACTTCCTCTAAAGGATTTATCATTCTTCATAACCATTCTTTAACACCAGCTAGAAATGACCGAATCTATATAAGACACTGTGGGAAATACCAAGGTGAGCCAGCAGGCTGACCTGCAATCCAAAATCATTGACTGAATGATTTACTAAGGCCCCAGGTCTTCTGGGTAAGAACTTTGAAGTCTGTGACACAGTGCTTTAGTACTCCCCCAAAAGGAGGGGAGGTATATCACAAAACACCCTATACTGGAAATAAGATTTTTCAAGTGCTATAAGTAAAGCATTTGTGGCCTCAGTTATTATATTTCCTGATTGGTTTATTAAATGATAATACATGCATTTTGCAACCTATTTTGATTGTTATTCATCCTGCTCCATGACCATCTTTTTTGAAATGATGGAGATATGTTTGGTTTCCGAGCAAATCAGTATACTAAATATTGCTTTAGGTATCTAAGTAGCCTCGATAAAAACATAACACGTCTCTTGTGCAACAGGTACAGTGCTACTTGCTGTACTAAAGTCTAGTT
The DNA here is from genome assembly GCF_049350105.2 of Macaca mulatta. NCBI lineage: Eukaryota > Metazoa > Chordata > Mammalia > Primates > Cercopithecidae > Macaca > Macaca mulatta. The sequence continues at coordinate 8,848,185 of NC_133411.1, forward strand.
TATGATAGATGTGTTAGCCAACTCAGGGGTCTCTTTCGAAAAAGAAAGAAGCTTGGTGTCTCACCAGAGCTTAAACAGCAGTACATTGAGGTGGGATCCATGTATCCTATAAAACCAGGGGACAGTCTGCATGACCTCAAAATGAAGCTATTGTTTTGTAGGAGAGCTTAGAACCTAAGAATGTACAGGGTCACCAATTGCCCTGTACTCCAGCCCAGTGACTAGTTCTTCTGTCCATGTAGAAAGATGTGAAGCCCTCCAGTTCCTCAAGCTGTTTTCAGAACCAGAAAAAGCCCAGAACTGCCCTCGAGGCTGTGCTAGATGTGAGCCCCAGCAGGGAGGGTCATGGGGTCCCAGGCATGTCCTGGAGGATTCACCCGGGCTCTTCCTGCTGTCTCATTCATTGTTGATAAAGCCAATGAAAAGCAAATTCTGTGTCTCTTCATGGGATCTGGGCCCCTGAAAACCTGTAGAGTAGCCCCAGGCAGAATCCAAGAGATGGGTGGCAATCCAAGGAATGGGAGGCTCTCAAAGCTGAGGAAGCCTGTGTGTCTCTCCCTGTTCCTCTCCCGCACACAGAATCCTCTGTCTCCTCTGCAGCACAGCCTTCCCCGAGTCACCCAGGCAGGGGCTTCATCCTGGCCTCTGCTAGACGCCTGTGCATGGCCTCCCGCCGTGTCTCTGAGTCAAATCCCCGGCTCCTTTCTCTTGTAAGGACACCGGTCTTCAGGTTTAGGGCCGACCCTAGGTCCAGGATGAGATTATCTTGAGATCTTTAACTGAATCATATCCACAAAGACATTATTTCCAAATCAGGTCACATTTACAAATAACAAGGGTTAGGACTTGAAACTATCTTTTGGAGGATTATTATTCAGTGTATTCCATTTGATCGGGGATTTTTAAAGTATTTTTTGAGGGGGCCCTTCATACAAGTTGCTAATGTGCCAGCTACTTACACAGAAGGCAGAGGATTCGAAACAGATTGCATTGTTTGGGAAGGTGAAAGATGATTGATAGATGGATAGACAAATAGAAAGGTAGGTAGATAAATAGATAGATAGATAGATACATACATACATACATACATACATACATACATACATAGACAGATAGATAGATTTGGCAAAATGTCATTGCAGTTCAGTGCAGCTGATTCCAAAATACTGTGATTATTTTTTAGTAGGAGACTTACAAAATGCTTACCTGTTATGCAGTAACAATTGGTCTGAAAACCTGAGCAACATCCCAGCATGGCGTACGGAAACCTGTCATGCTCACTTGGGTTGGACTTGCTGCCTTAACTGCTCCCTTGGAGGAGGTTTCATCTCATGCTTCACTTTTGTCTAATTTTAAGTGCGCACCTGTGTCTTTTCCATGCCCCCACTACTGGTTGCATCTATCATTTTAGTTTGAAGCCAGACACACCACTGATTTATTTTTTTTTTAATCCATTCTTCAAGTAGGAAGACTTTTCTAGTCACTGTACAGCATAATTTCTATCAGTCCATGGTGTGGAAAATCTGGCATGAATGTGAAACTTTAAATACAAACAAACTTTTATTTTTGGGGTTTTGTTTTTGTTTTTTGAGACAGAGTCTAGTTCTGTTTCCCAGACTGGAGTGCAGTGGCTCAATCTCAGCTCACTGCAATCTCCACCTCCTGGGTTCAAGTGATTCTCCTGTCTCAGCCTCCCAAGTAACTGGGATTACAGGCATATACAACCAGGCCTGGCTAATTTTTGTATTTTTAGTAGAGACCGGATTTTGCCAGGCTGGTCTCAAACTCCTGACCTCAAGTGACCCACCCACCTTGGCCTCCCAAAGTGCTGGGATTACAGGCATGAGCCACCATCCTGGCTAAATATAAACAAACTTTTAAAATATATTTTTTGCAGTTTTTGAAAATGCCTTATTACATGAGATAAACGTAAGCACCACACCAGAGGAGGAGGAGTTTTCCTAATGTATGACAGATAATTTGAATCAAACCTAACTAATGAATAATCATTTTTCTTTCAAATTTCAAAATGTGGATTTTAAACTTTTTAAATTCTCATTTGTGCATGAGAGGACATCTGTGTGCATGTGTGTGTGTGTTTTGTTTTACTTTGTACTTGTCATTGGTAGAATTAATCAACTCAACAAAGCAAACCAAAAACTTGCAGTTAGCTCTTCTTTGCATTTATTTGTCAATAGGTGACTATCTGTGTGAAATACACACTCTCCACTAAGCCTTTCTATTACAGGAGGATCCATTCAAGTCTATTTCATTATATTAAATTATTTACATCATAGGAGGCACAAAATGTTGCCAAGACCCAAAAGTCCCTTGGTCAGTAATTGGGCCTCTCCATTCCTACAATGTTAATAATAACTACTTTTAAAATATGTTATATTTTAATACATTATAAAGCATGAACACAGGTTTTTACTAGCAGGCACTATCTTAATATCAAAATGAACTTTTCTCTAAATGTAATGAATGGCATTCTGTCAGAACAACACAATCCCAAGTGGAAAAAAATCCATATTTTGCAATGATTACATAGTTATACAATTTGTGTTAGGGAAAAACTAATTTACAAATGCTAAAGGCAAACTGCCATAAACGAACAATACAGTTTTTATTCAAATCATCAAAAAATGCACTCTCTCTACTGAGGTATTCTTCATTTTTCATTTATTCATCATTTATATTCTACAATGCCTCTTTTCAAAAAATAATTTGAGCCATCTTTTAGTAACATAACGTTGCAGGAAGCTTTAATGGCACTTTGAATTGAAGCCTCCATATAGCTGATTTCCCTGTTTCTGAGGCTGGTTCTTGTTTTTTGCAAATCCGTGTCCGAGGTTGACTGAAGGACATTTCAGGGACACAGAGGGCTTTGTAGGGAGGGTGGTAGTTCTGTTTGGGGGTTCTTTTTTCGGTTTCATTTTGTTCTTTTTGTTTTCTCTTTAAAACCTCCACTCTCTGGCAGGACAAGATGCCTATTGGTTCTTTACCTCTGTGTCCTCTTGTAACAGAATGAATATTACTGTAGGTTAGACTTCTTATGGAAGAACAAGTTCAAAAAAGAGCGGGAGGAGATAGAGACCATGGAGAACCTGAACCGTGTGCTGCTGGAGAACGTGCTTCCCGCACACGTTGCTGAGCACTTCCTGGCCAGGAGCCTGAAGAATGAGGTCAGACCAGGCGGGGCTGGGGGCTGGGGGATGGGGCTGGGTGACTTGATGACCTGGGTGAGGGCTGAAAGCTTCTTCAGTGACATAAGGGCTGCAGCACTTCGCACATCTGAGCGTTCAAAATGGCCAAGATTGGCTTGAATTGTTCAGTTTTCAAGAAGATATTGATTGGTGGTAGAGATATCAGTTGAGAATAGTGGGTTAGAATGACCCTAAAAGTCTGAGTTTGGAGGTGGATTCATTATTCGAGAAGATTTTTTTCCCCAATCATGTAAAGTTCTGAATGTCCATTATGAGGCACTAGGGACCCAAATATGCCTCCAAAGTAGCTACTGCTCTCTCCCCAGTGTGGGAGGAGGCCTGCCTTACCAGCACGCAATGGAGGCTCAAACCAAGAGGCAATGTTAAACCATACCTCCCACATGCCCACTGTTTCCCCGCACTCAGCTTCCCTGAGAGCCTTCCAAGGCTCTTAGAATTTCAAAGATATCAGATACACAGTGAGTGTGACAGCGTTTAGCAGTTACCTACACAAGAGCAGACCAAAGACTTGAGTCCATCCATTCGAATGGATGGAAATAGGAATTTCATGGAGGGTTTATCCGAATGGATTAGCTAGAGTTGAAAAGACTACAATGTCAGTTAAATGTTGAAATGGCTTTTGAAGAGAGATGTTGTGAGATGTCTTTAATATTGCTGAAGTGCAAGAGAAAGCAGATGTGTCTACATTTGGACTTAACGTAAGAAACATATATCTGAACGTCTTCAATACACAAAGCCCTGTGCTTGGTTCTGTGGCGTTTCTCAGATGTCTGAGATGTGTAAACCAAGAAGTGTCTGAGACGGGTCTCAATCAAGTTAGAGGTTTATTTTCCAAGGATGAGGATGGTACCCAGGAAAAAGAAACACAAGTTACACAAGGATTCGTGGCCTGTGCTTTTCCCAAAGAGAGTTTTGAGGACTTCAATACTGAAAGGAGAAAGAGTGCACAGTAGGGGAAGGAGGAAAAGGAATAAAAAGAGAAGTGGGGTAGACGGGAGGTGGTTACATTCTTGTGAGACTTGATTAGTGCTCCTTGAAACCGCATTTTACATGTGAAAAGAGAGGAGTCAGGAAAAGCCCATTATGCCTTCCTCTGCTTGGGCCGAGGGATGATTTCTGGTCTGGTCTTTGTCCAGTACCTGTGAAGATCCGCTATTAATGTGCATTGCCAGGATAAGAGTCAACAGAACTCTGATTTCTGGTTAGTTTTTTGGGGGGAGTGTCTATTCTGAAAGATTTCAGGGCCCACAAGGAATTTTTTCCTGAGCAGTTGTGAGGGAGGCCACCTAGGGTGCTCCGTGGCCCTTCTACGTTGCCGCCATCCACGTGGGAACAAAAAGCAGGCAGTTTCTTGCATGGCTCAGTTCCCAAGCTTAATTTTTAGTGAGTTTGGGGTTCTGAGATTTTTTTTTCAGAGGTGTAACCCCTGTTCTTAGGACATTTTCACTGAGGCTTGGGAGTGTGTATGTGAAAGAGGCGGGGGTCACCTGTAGATGGATGCACTCCTTAACGGATAAGCTCAACCCGGATGATACGAGAACACAAAGGAACCTGCAGTGAGGAGCCTTGGAACAGTATTTTTCTGTAGCAGATTTGAAGTTGGCGTTAAGAATAAGGTGCCAGGTGGCAGATGAGCTGCTAGACATCACCACTCTCATCTTCCTGGAAACGTTCAGGGCACAGTGGGCCTTCCAGGGCTACACAGCAAGTCTCATGGCCTGCGGGCTTTCCTGTTTCTTCTCCTGGTGTTGACTACATTTGGTGGGTTCTTCAGCACCCGATTTTCCTATTGATCACAGGTAATAAAATCACAGTGTCCATTAAGGGGCCCTCTGTTTCCATGAACAAGAGTCTCCATCCCGTTTTTAAATTCAACAAGGTCCCCATGTTTCCCCTGCCCTATAGCCAGGCTGGTGGTGGCCCAGGACACAGAGATGAGTGGGATTAGAGGTGGCCTCATCCTCCCTGGGTGCCTCCTGGGGATAGGATCCTGTTATCTCCAAGGACACTGGGGTGTAAATATGGTAATCCAGAAAGGCTGCCACCATGAGGAAGTGGCTTCTGAATCTGGAAAGAAAGTGCTAGAAACTAGCTGAGAGAAGGGGGCCAGGGGGAGAGAGGAACGGGGAGAGAACATTTCAGGCTCCAAGGGGCTACTTTTCCATTGGCACCAGGAAAGTGCCTAATTCAAGACCTGAGAAGAGCCCACTGCTGCAGGCAGAAAGAGAGCAAAGGGAGATGAACAAGGGAGCTGAGGCCAGGCGTGGTGGCTCACGCCTGTAATCCCATACTTTGGGAGGCCAAGGCGGGTGGATCACCTGAGGTCTGGAGTTCAAGACCAGCCTGGCCAACATGGAGAAACCCCGTCTCTACTAAAACTAAAAATTAAATAAATAAATAAATAATTTTTAAAAAATTAGCTGGCCGTGGTGGCGGGTGCCTGTAATCCCAGCTACTCTGGAGGCTGAGGCAGGAGAATTGCTTGAACCTGGAGGCAGAGGTTGCAGCAAGCCGAGTTCACACCATTGCACTCCAGCCTCAGCGACAAGAGTGAAACTCCGTCTCAAAATAAATAAATAAATATAAAAATTTTAAAAAGAATCTGGGAGCTGATAGGAGGGTCCCTTCCTGGACATGGGCTCAGAGGAAAGCTCTGGAGCTCGAGAAGCTCTGTGAAGGTCAGTGGGGAGCACAGAAGGTACCCTGGCCCCAGGGTTCAGCCTCACAGCCCTGCAGAGCCCTCTCTTGTGGTCCTGACAGCCTTCCTGGGCCAGACCCCCAGAAGAAGCAGGTTCTCTCTGCTCTTTCCTGTTTGCTTGGCTTATTCTAAGCAAGCATCAGAATACAGTTTCCCGCCTTGGAAATAATAAGGAAAGGCAAGATGGGAAAGAAGAATAAAACCTCAGGCTACACAGTGCGGCCTCAAATCTTACTTCCAACATTGTCTGTTCCTGTGAACGTGAGCTAGTTACTTCCCTGTCCGAACCTCGCCGTCCTCATCCATAAAAGAGGAAGCATGGTGCCTTGCCTTCTAGTTGCAGAAGGGAGGCTGAGGGACGTCTGCATGGTGCCTTCGCACTGCAGTCCCCCAAGTGAGACGGGCATTTCACAGAGGCGTGCACGGGGCCCACGTCCACACAGGTGGGATGCGTGTGAGAGGGAAGACAGCAGCAAAGTGCGGGTGTCGGCAGCTCACAGTGACTCCTCCACTTCCCCTGTGGCCCTGCTGTGTACCAGGGACCTTCATGCCACTGCACAGCCCTCTGGTGCTCCTGAGGGTAACGTGACATTTTCCTCCAAGTCTCCTACGGAGTGCTGCTGTTGGGTTAAAGACACACAGCATCAGCCAGGCGCGGTGGCTCATGCCTGTAATCTCAGCACGTTGGGAGGCCAAGGTGGGCGGATCATGAGGTCAGGAGTTCGAGACTAGCCAACATAGTGAAACACCATATCTACTAAAAATACAAAAACAAATTAGCCGGGTATGGTGGTATGTGCCTGTAATCCCAGCTAGTAGGGAGGCTGAGGCAGGAAAATCACGTGAACCCAGGAGGCAGACATTGCAGTGAGCTGAGATCGTGCCTTTGCACTCCAGCCCGGGCAACAGTACGAGACTCCATCTGAACAGCAACAACAAAAAAGGACACACAGTGTCTCCTACAGCATTCACTACCCTGAGAGCTCCATGGTGTAAGGCTGAGTAGTGGGGCAGGCAGCACGGCCTGATAGGAGCCCGGAGTAGGGACTCAGCACCTGGGGTGAGCCCTGGTTTTGGCACTGCCTCACTGCAAGGGCAGCTTGGAAAGTTTTCAGGAACAAAGCAGGAATGGGAACATTTAGATGAAGCCAGCTCTGGGCTTTGTTTCTGTATTTGTCAAATAAAGAAGGTGAACTCCTTGGGGGTGTCATCACAGCCACTGTAGCCCTGTGTGTACACAGGGACCTGTCTTATGCGTTGAAATAAATGCCCCTGCACATGACCAGTGCCTGTTCACCAAGCTCCCAGTTGCAGCTCCTGAAGATAGTTCCTTCCTTCATTCAGGAAGCACAGGGTCCTCAAATCTACATCTGACTGAGGGCAGCATACAGCCCTGTAGGAAGATGAAAGAGCTCGGTCTCAGAGCTCTTCAGACTCGGACCAGCACAGATGGCTCCGCGTTCCATAACAGGCACGCCAAGGGTGTTTGGATTATGCTCGAGGCCAGTGACTCCTGCATGGCAGGCTTGCACTTTCGCTGCTGACCTGACATGGTTCTCTGGAAGGGAGAAGAGTGGACACTGAACCTTAAATCAGGGCATCATCATTCCCACTATGGTTTTGGGAAATGAGATGATCGTGTCATTCTGCTCGGCTGGCGGGCTGCAGGGTTCTCTGTATTTAATCACACAATGCAGATCTTCCTTTGGCTATAACATTTCAAATTTTACTGCCAATTTCTGTCTAATAGGGTAAGCAGTGGGGGTGATGGCTACTCGAGCAGCCACTGTAAGATGTGGGGACTAAACTATGAAAAGGAGCCCCCAAACCCTACCACAATCAGAGCAGCCCCACGCCGTCTCCTCAAGGACCCTGTACTCCTCCGGGGGAGGTTTGCTAGCCAGTTGCCGAAACAGTGAGTGTGGGGAGATTCTGGAGGCTTCAGTCCCCATGGGAACAGCACTGCATGCAAAACAGAGCCCACACAAAGGGCCTGAGCTACAAAGAGAGGCACCGACCCCCTGCCAAGGGTTCTCAGAGTTCCCACAGTGAGTCTCAGAAAGGGAGAGTTTTGTTTATGTTTTGTTTGTTTCTGAAAACACATAGTGAGGGTGTTATAAGAGCCACCTGTGTGCATAAAGCATAGCAATGTCGTGCCCCTCCCTTCTGTGGAATGTCTCCTATGGCCGTTGGACCCTGCTGCCCTAAAGTAGCCTCCTCACTGGACAGAAGAATCTATCTCCTTGACCTAATGATGTAATATTAACTTTGCAATCCCAGGCCAGGTGGGGCTAACATTGCATGGCCTTGCACAGATGAATGATAACGGTGCCCATGCTGTTTAAGAGTATAGCTGTCACCAAGGTTTCTGTCCCCTCTACGGTGTCAGGACCAAACAGTGACATCCTGCCTGAGCTCTTTCCCTCGCTAAGGTTTCCCCGAGCAGAAGCCCTACCCCTTACTGAACCTGCATGGCAGAGGTGGCTGATGCTGGGACCAAGGAAGTCCCTGCAGACAAGAACAGTGCTTCTCAAAGTGAAGGACTACCTGCAGCACCTGCTAAACAGGCTATTCCTGATCCCCACACAAGCCTTCCTTGACCTCCTAGGCCCTGCAGCGTGACTGAGAGCAAAGCATCTGGTACAGCCCTGGCACCTCTTGGCTGTGGGGCCTCAGAATCCTCTCAGAGACCACTACCAATTTTTGAAGCAATAATTTAGATGAAGCTCTTAGAACTGTGCACGGCATGTAGTAAATACTGTCAGCTATCTTTTAAGCAAATATCCCAGATTCATGCAAAACTTGAGAATCACTGCCCCTGGGAATTGATTAAAAGCTTTCAGCAAGGGCTCTTGCCCAACATTTTTAGAGCCTGAATAAAGTGGAAAACAAAACCCAATGTAATCACTTCACTCCTGTTCCTGGCATTGCATAAAAAGCACTGTGGGCAGTGTCTGTCTTCTTAGCCCCCTCTCAGCAGGGTGGGCCAAGCCCTGATGCTGAGTGCTCAGTGCCTCTGAATGCAGAGGCTCCAGGGGAGGCTTCTGGGGCGTCGGGTGGATGGGGGCAGGCCCTCAGCCCCTTTGTGGAGGTTACCCCAGCATCCACCACACTAATCCATTTCCACTAAACTCTCGATGATACTGCTCTGTGAGCCTTCTGGAAATAATACAGGAAAACAAGACTTTGGCAAAAGTAAATTATAGCTATACTTCACCGATTTGCCGGTTCAGTTCCAGACCTCTGCAATCAAGTGAATATCACTATCAAGCGAGTCACAAATTTTTGCTTTCCCAGCACATATGAAGGTTATGTTTACACTATACTGTATGTATTAAGTATTCAATAGCATTATGTGTAAAAAAAAAAAAGTGCATACCTTAACTTTAAAATACTTTGTTGCAAAAAATGCTGACATGGACACACAAAAGGAGCACATGCTATTAGAAAAATGGTGCCAGTAGACTTGGTCGAGGGAGCATTCACTTTGTGAAAGACACAATATCTGTGCACTGCAATAAAGCAAGACACAATACAACAAGGTCTACCTATAAGCCGAAAAAAAAGAAGAGGACTTGAAGTCATGTTTATTTCCCTGTGTGGGATCAGCTTACGCCTGCATCCTTTCTGACTTAACTAGTGAAACACTTCATGCATAAACAGGATGGAGGCTGCTTCCCGGCAGAATCACTGCCCTGAGGATGAACGGCCTCCTGGGACCAAAACCCACAGGCCAGGGCTCTGGGAGAGACCAGGCAGGCAGTTCCATTCCTCTCTGTGGCACAACCTGTGGTTGCTGATGACTTTTTGAGTCCAGGGCAGGGAGTCTTTGGATAGCCTCCACTCCATGGCTTCTGGAACAATCCTTGGAAAATGGCACAGCTGATGCCAAGACCTGCATTAACACAGATCATGTCATTTTTACTCTCCTACCCACTGCATCAGTGAACAAAGGAAATTAATTTCCCTTCAGAAATAGGGAGTCAAGAATGATGTAATTGCCGTAACAATCAATTCTGAAAAGGTTTTATTTCAGTGAAGAAGTGCTCATAGGCCTGTGCTCGGGCACACGGGCACAGACCTGGCTGCTTGTGTCTGCGCTGGCTTTGCAGTGCCTCTTCCTTCTCCTGGGCACTTGTGTTACTTAGAACTTCCCGAAGCTTCTCCATCAGCTGTTAACTCTCATGGCCAGATTCAGCCCACACAACCCTCAGGCTCATCAGGAGAGATCTGTGCACCCAGATGGGAGCCTTCTCTGTTTTGGAAGCCCATTCTCCCCACCTCTGTGTGTGGCAGGAACATTTCTGAAAAGCCCCTTCAATGGGCATCAAAGCCAGCTCTCATCACTTGGGGGAGAAGACTGCATTTTGTCACCAAATTGACCCTGAGTCAAGTCTCCGGGTGGTAGAGGATTGTGAGCCAGACAGCTTCATTCAGAGAGAGCCAATGCCTGATCAAAACAAGCCACATGAGCCACGGGGGCCACCACAGAAATTTGGGAAATGCCCCTCATGTGCAAACAGCACCTCCCTTTCTGCTGTTGAAAGCCCTCCCAGTGACGACCGGACAGATCCTCCAACAGCACTAAGCTTAAAGCTCTATGCCCAAGTGTCCTCTGCAGGAGGGTCAGGCTAGCATGCCCCTGGGGTTGCAATAGACGCTTCTGTACTTTCCAGTCATTTGACTCCCCTGAGTATATCAGGCATTAACTGACAGCTGGGGACAGCAGGTGCTTAACGGTTCCCCCATAGGTCAACTCGGAAAACGTGGACGATCCAAAGCCTCCGTGCAGCCCGAGTCAGTGAGACAAAGCACCAGTCTGGTCTGGAAGGTGGAAGACCTGAGTGCCAGTGGCAGCTTTGAATGTTTTCTAGAACACTCCATCCCCCGAGCCCACCTCGATGAACAGCCCCAGACACCTCCACACCCGGGCCCACAGCACCCATTGTGCTTTATTATGTTTCCTTGATTTTCTCTGTCTCTCCACCTAGACTTTAAGCTCCCTAAGGGCAGGGCTTGTGTTGTTTTTCTCTGTGTCCCTAACACCTGATATGAAGCCTGGCACACAGCAGGCCCTTTGATAGGGCACGTGTGTGTGTAACAGGGTGTCAAAGAGAATTTCAGCCTGTGACACGAAGAGACACTTGCTCTCTTATTCCAAAGGAGGCGTCAAGCAGAGTGCAGAGCGTACAGAAGCCTTCCTTGGCCTGCAGGGAGCTTATGAATTGGCCAGAAGACTAAAGATTGAAAGAGGGTTTGGACAGAATGTAGTGGGGATGAGGCCGTCCTAAAGGGGAAGGTGGGGATCCCCCCCTCACCTCCAGCCTGGTGAACAGGCCAGCACTGCTCAGCCTGGACTCACCCCATGACTTCAGTCTCTGAGTGGTTCTGGGAAGCATCTCCATCTGGGGTACACAGATGGCAGGCAGGTTCTGACACTTGGAAATGCTCAGCACAGGTGCTGATGGGGCATCTGGGCACACAGGGTAGGGGAGCTGTGGCTTGGTACATGGCTGGACTGTCAGTTGTTTGCACAGCAAAGCTGAGTGTTGCTAAAGGACCAAACAAGAAAAAGAGAATTGGTGTAGGGTTGTTTTAGATCCACTGTTACAGAGCTGCCTGGGGGGACAGGAGGGAGAGAGAAGGGACCTTGGCAGAGAAACTTGAAGAAATAGCCCGAAAGCCCAGACCTGAGAGGGTAGCGAGAAGCAGGAGTGATGTGCATGGCCTCCATCATGTAAGACTCAAGGGTCGGGGGATGTCCAGGGATGGGCGAAATGACAGGGAGTCTTCCAAAAACCCATGAAAACATCCACAGGAGGAAAGCCAGGTTTGAGTATTCAGGGAGTGGGATGCAGCTAATAGGAAGCTGTCCTGCCTCGTAGCCTCTTCTGTCTTCCCCTGTTCTCCATTCTGGATGGTTTGGAAAACCCATCTAGCAAGTTAGGAAGAGTGAGGTAGAAGAAGTGGTGGAGAGAGAGTAGAAGCCAACTGATCCCCCTTCTTCACCCACAAAAGGCCCACGCTGGGGAAGGGCACAAACCACAGGTACAACAAGGGCAAGAGTTTTGACTGTTTCTTGGACTGGGGCCTCTAATGATCGAAGAGAGGACCTTGCATTGCACACAGTGACATGGAGGGCCAGGGGGTAGTCCCAGGTGTTTGTTCAAGACAGGGGAAGATCTAGCCACACTCCAAAACTGAAAGGGGTAGTGACCACAGAAATGCAGTTGCTTTGTGATTATTTTTTCATTCCTTGAGCTTGTTCAACAGAATGGTTACATGTGAATGAATGTTGAGGAGACATCTAAACTCACTTTCAATTCTAAAGCTCAGTAATACTTTTGGGTAGCTACATGCTGACATGGGTCACCCATTCTAGACCTTGAATTCCAAATTATCTTCAAAGGCTGCTCACCTGCCCTACTCCAACCCCCAGGTCCTCTGGAAGTATAAGACAAACTCAAGTCATCTACCAGTCAGCATGCAATCCTCTTTGGCCCCATGCCCAGTGCAACCACAGGAGGGAATCTCTCATGAGTTCAGGGCATGGCTCTTGGCCCTGCAAGTTTCTCAGGCTCCAGAGAATTTGAGAAGTCTAGAAGTTTCCCTGGTTTCCCAGTAGTTATAGTCTTATGGAAGCCCTGAATCTGAGGACCAGGTGTGACCAGTGACCTGAGCTCACCCTGGGAATTCCCTCAGAGCTTCCAAGTGACCACTCTGCCAAAGAAGGTGGGTGATCCATTTGTAGTCCAAGCTCCCCAGCAGCATTCACGGCCTGCAGAGAATGCAGGGATTGGTCCTGGCCCTTCCCCTCAGCCAGCTGGGAGCCTTGGTGGCAGCCCCAGCTCCCCTGAGCTCCATTTCCTCATGTAGTCTGTCATTCTTAATCAAGGCTACACAGCAGAATAACCCAGGGAACTTTCCAAAACAGTGCCTGTGCTTGGAGCCCAGCCTAGGGGATGAGGGTCCATTGATCAGTGGGGAGGCGCAGGCACCTGCCCTCTTGGAAGTCCCATTAGAGATTCTCCCATACATCCCCACTTTGGTGCTGTGTAATGAAATGACATGTCAGATCCAAACTGCCCATCAGTTTAGTCTTGCATATCATTATCTCCAACTCCCAGACACCCTTAAAGACTCCAGAGGAAAAGACAAAGGTAAAGTAACAGGACCCGCAAGTGTCGGAGGCCCCGTGCTACCCTCAAACCAAGCAGTGAAGCCCATGATCATCCCGGAGACTTGATAAAGTATGAAGTGTAGCATTTACAAGGGTGGATTCTACTGTCAGACTTGATAACTCCAGCCTTGGGCAAGTAACGTAACCACTGTGTGCCTCAGTTTCTTTATTTGTAGATGGAAAACTCTGGTACCAGCCTAGAGTTGTAGGGTACTACATAGGGTTGTAATTGTGGTGAGTTCATGCACATAAAGTGTTCAGAGAAGTGCCCGTCCTACCATGTGGTGAGTGTTCAGTAAGTGCTGGCTATTATCGTGCTTAATCTTGTCATCATTATCATTCCCCAAAGAGCACTCTGGTCAGTGTCAGCAGGGAGTGGGGAAATGCAGGATATAGAAAATATGTCCTCAGCCAGCTGTGGTGGCTCACGCCTGTAATCCCAGCACTTTGGGAGGCCGAGGTGGGTGGATCACAAGGTCAGGAGTTTGAGACCAGCCTGGCCAACATGGTAAAACCCTATCTCTACTAAAATAAAAAAATTAGCTGGGCATGGTGGTGTGCACCTGTAATACCAGCTACTCAGTAGGCTGAGGGAGGAGAATTTCTTGAACTTGGGAGGTGGAGGTTGCAGTGAGCCAAGATCACGCCATCCCACTCCAGCATGGGCAATAGAGTGAGACTTTGTCTCAAAAAGAAAGGAAAGGAGAGGAGAGGAGAGGAAAGGAAGAAAGGAGGGAGAAAGGGAAGGATATATGTCCTCCCCTTGCTAGATGCACCCATTTCCTCAAGCACAGGGATGTCAGTGGAGTTTATACCACTTTTATAAAACTGACATTTTAAACTCATGTATCCCTGTTCTCTGACCCCGTGACTGCAGTCAGCATTGCCAGCACCGTGCCTTGGCTGTCATAGGCTGCCTACCAAGGATATGAGCGTTCACAAAGGCAACTTTGCAGAGAGAGAGAAAATACAATTCTGCACGAGAAACCAGCACAATCATATCGAGCACAAAATAGAAAAGAAAACCTTGATTTCATTGTTCACGTACTTTGTACAGATTTTGAGGCAGTAGTAGGGATTATAGAGTGGCTGGTCCTGAGAACCATGAGTCCATCTTTTTCTCAAAACTGTTGTGGCCTTCAGTTGGGTTGCCCTGGCTCTGATGGGTTTGTGACGGGACCTCACTGGGAAGAGCAGTTCCTCTGAGGTGCCACCAAACCTTGGAGTTATGATATTATTTAAGTGCTTGCTTTCTGCAAAGAAGTTCATCTGGGTGCCCCAAAGAACAGGGCTTACTGATAATGTTCATGTAGAATGGATTCCCTCGCCCTGCCAGACACACAGGAAGTACCAACCACTAGCATTTTTCCCTCCCCTCAGAGGTCGGCCATCTTGTTTAACAGAACTCTCCTCACCTTTCCTGGAGAAGAAAGCATTTCCCATGCTGCACTGCGTCCACAGTGGCCCCGGCCGGTCTGCCTGTGTCAGGGCCATCTCAGGGGTCTGAGGAGCCCTTGCCAGTGGAAGGGCACATCCTCCTAGGACTAGCCCCCAAGACCACCTGACAACTCTTCCTTTCTGGAACCTTCATTGAATTTGAAGGTGTCACTGTGTTGGGAAAATCATGGAAACACCTTGAAATTGTGTTTACAAGACATTGCAATTTAACTCATGTCTATGGATAAAGAACTATGAGCCTCTTCCTATTTAAAAAGAAAAGAATATCCTGAATAAATATAGTCAGTGTCTAATATAACATGAATAAGTAGACTGAGGAGCTCTATTGGTTCTTTCTGGTGTAATAAGAATTAACTTGATGAATTCCATATGCTGTTTGCGGGAGACACTGAAGAGGAAAATTCATCAAGACTCCCATCCAAATACTATAGCCATAACAAGTTACTTCAGGACAATCTGAGAGTTTGGGAAATTATTTTGTTTCCCTTCAGTTGTTTAAAGGACACTTTTTACTAAGCCAGAACTCTGTGGTCTCTTGTCATTGTCTCAGGTCAATATGACAGAGAGGTTTAACTGGCAAGGCACCTCTTCTTAACTGCTAGTGGCCTGAATCCAGCTCATTAGAAGCTTTCCCCTGCGAGCAGCGGCAGCCCGTGGATTGGGCCATGGCTGGGGTGGGGCAGGTGGAGTGGGCATTTGGGCGATGTCTATGTGAATCCTGGCAGAAACAAGCCACTTGCCTGTGGAGGGTTTAAAGGTCAGTCTCCTAGTGATCAGCTCTTGCTTTTCTCCCAAGCAGGATCTATACCACCAGTCCTATGACTGTGTCTGCGTCATGTTTGCCTCCATTCCGGATTTCAAAGAATTTTATACAGAATCCGACGTGAACAAGGAGGGCTTGGAATGCCTTCGGCTCCTGAACGAGATCATCGCTGACTTTGATGATGTAGGTACTGAGAGTTGCCCTTGAAGGGCAGGAGTACCCCCAGTCTCACACCTGTGCGCTTGAAGTTACTTCGGGATAGCGGCCTATCCCAAAAAACTTTTCCCTTGGCATAATTTCTGGCAGGTGGCATTAAAGGCTTTTGCTTTATTTAGGTCTCTGACTAACCTGAGGTAGACAAATATGTTGTATTTTTGAAGTTGGTATGACTGCTAGGAACAGCTACCAAAATCTGTTAAATCAAATGTGTATCCAGTGTGCTAGTGGATTCTCTGCTAAGGCTTGAATTCCAGGTAAAATACTTGCCCATCCCTTTCCACATAAAAAGATAATGAGTTATAATAGATTATTGCTATGTCTGTTCCTACTTCAATGCCTTTGTCAGATATCAACTTGCACTCTGCATGGATGACATTTTATTGTTGAAAATACAATCTGTATGGGGGGATAATACAACATACTTTAGAAGGGACAGAGTGTCTGTTTCAGAATTCGAAATAGGTGTCATTTTTCAACTTTCTACATAGAGAATAATGTGTTCTATTTCCCAGTAAGAACAAACGCCCCTCTGGTTTAAGGATATTGCAGCCACACTATTCTTATCACTATCTTGCAAAATAGAAGAAAATTGACATCTGTCCAGGAGCATATGTTAATGATGATTCATGGAATTCTGAAATACAGCGATGAGATTACATAACACGGTGGTTTCAGGCAAACCTCCTAAATGTCTTGTGGGCCCTGTGCATTTTCTCTCACCACCATCATCACTGTGAGGTCGATGCTAGAGATTCATGGTGCCGTCATGGCCGCCAGCAATTACCACTGTGGTCCTGGGTGCGTCGTGACAAACAGCGGCTGGGGGTCTCAGCTGCTCCTCAGTGAAATAAACATTCCCCAGTACTAACGGGTGAATGACAGTGGATATGCGGATAGGTGATACAGGGATTTGCTCATCTGTCTTAAATTATTTGATATGTAATCCTGGAGGAATCTCCCTGAAATCCGGAGTTCCAAGGAAGGGGCAAGAAAACGCTCTTGGTCTCCGTTCAGCACCGTTTGAACCCTGCCCTCCCAAGCAGGTACAGACCTTCCAGGGCGTCCTTCACGCGCAAGTCCATTCCTCTTCCTTCCTACAGCTTCCATTCTTATCCCTACCTTTCCTCCATCCCAGCTGAAAGCCTAAATCAGCAGATTAAGGAAGAGTCAAGTGGGATGCTGATAACTAATTCCAAGACAAGAAATAGTAGAGCTCGGGCCAGCTGTGATGGCTGGTACCTGTCATCCCAGCACTTTAGGAGGCCAAGGTGGGAGGATCGCTTGAGCCCAGGAGTTTGAGATCAGCCTGGGCTGCATAGGGAGACCCTGTCTCTGCAAAAAAAAAAGTTTTAATTAGCTGCACATGGTAATGTATGCCTGTGATCTCGGCTACTCGGGAGTCTGAAGCAGGAGGTTCACTTGAGCCTGGAAGATGGAGGCTGCACTGAGCTATGATCACACTACTGCACTCCAGCTGGGGTGACAGAGCAAGACTCTGTCTCAAATATATATATATATATTTTATATATATGTATATATCTTTATATATATATATTTATATATATATATATCATATGGCTCCTCTTCTGTCTTGCAAACAGCAGCCTTCTCACTTCTCTTAGGCCTCCCATGGAGGGGAGAAAGAGAGAGAGAGAGCTGGTTTCTCTTCCTAATATATATATTAGGGCTAGGGCTGATAACAACCATTCTAGATCTTATTCCATCCACCTCAAGCACTCAGAGGGCAAAAGCCAATCCTCAGCACTAATAATTGATCATAAATCATTCTGACCATGCAAGAAAGAGCTCACTCACCGAATCATAATTTTAAATTTATGCCTTTCAAATGCATAGTCAGGAAATTTATTTCAAGCCCATTGTCATTTGCATCATAATTTATCTTGGTTCCTTCACCAGCAAAGTTTGAACGGTAATTCATGTTCCTTGGAAGTAAATCATTATGCTGTACTTTCCTCCAAGGACATGCGCTGTTTGAAATACATGAAGTTTTCATTCCTGGAAAAGCTCAGGGCCCCAGGGTGCATACACAGGGGTTGAAACAAGTCATGGCATCACTGTGAACCAGCATTTGAGAATGTCTCTATAAAGTCCTCAGCTTCAGGTCAGCATCCAGCTGAGTAACTGGATGGTTGTCATTGCTTCACAGCTTCTTTCCAAGCCAAAATTCAGTGGAGTTGAAAAGATTAAGACCATTGGCAGCACATACATGGCAGCAACAGGTCTGAGCGCTGTGCCCAGCCAGGAGCACGCCCAGGTAAGATGTGTTGAACACTTAATGGCACAGGTGAGCCTCAGCCCCACCCCGGGACCAAAACAGCCATGAAATGCCCCAAGAACTGTGTATTATGTACAACCTAAAGCTCAGGGTCAAGGTTCTATGAGAGAAGATGAAAATTCCAGACTTAGCGCCAGAGGATCTGTTCACAGAACTCCTTCTGCTGCCCAACAGGAGAAGAAAAACCAATCAGTATCTGCTTGTTAATACAGATAAATATACAATGAAGTAGAAGATGAAAGCTAGTTATTTAAAAGAGACTCAGTAAGGATGTTTCCAGGTCTTTTGATGTAAAAGAATGTAGTCAAGGCCGTGTGTGGTGGCTCATGTCTGTAATCCCAGCGCTTTGGGAGGCTGAGGCGGGTGGATCTCTTCAGCTCAGGAGTTCGAGACCAACCTGAACAACATAGTGAAACTCCATCTTTACCAAAAATACAAAAAACTTAGCCAGATGTGGTAGCATGCCCCTGTGGTCCCTGTTACTCGGGAGACTGAGATGGGAGGATGATTGAGCCCGGGAGGTGGAGGTTGCAGTGAACTGAGATGGCACCACTGCACTCCAGCCTGTGTGACAGAGTGACACCCCATCTAAAAAATGAATTAAAATAAAATAATGTGGTCAAAAAACAAGTTGGCCACATGGAAATTTCATTGAAAAGGTCATTTAGGCAAAACTGAATATCCTCAATCAACTAAGGTTTTCAAGATTTTCTTGTGTTTGTGTGTGTGTGAGAGAGAGAGAGGGAGACAGCGAAAGAGAGAGAGAGAGCATGTACATAGACATGCTTGTGTAACTTGTTGGAATATCAGTAGGGGCCCGTTAAAAAGACCTCGTTTCCCCTCAGGACAGTGGCCTTTGCTGTGGAGCCTGCCCTCTGCTGGGCAGACCACAGAAAAACAGAACACACTTTCTGTGGACAGGTAGGTTCCCAAAGAGAAGGGCTGAGCACGGTGTATGAGTCCCTCTCCCATACCCACCTCCCATGGGAAGAGTGAGAGCGGGGAGAGAGGCAGCAGGCACCATAACAGAGCTCCCTCTTCCAGGAATATTAGGAGAGGGTCCTAGTTTCCCACTTAACATTCATGCATTCATGGGCAAAGAGTAGAGTGTGGATAGACGTCTGACCCAAGAGGGAAACCTAGCGTTCTTCCAGTTAATTGGAGTGATATGTATTCCACTGGTTCTCCTCTTCAAGTGGTTGCCCTCAGATTATTATTTTTTAATGAGTATGCATTACTTCAGTAATAAAGAAAATAAAAGAAACAAACAATAAAACAGACCCCAGAAGAACCTAGCCTTTGGATTCTGAGCAACACCTTCTCAAGCCATTACGGAGCCAGTGACCAAAGGAAAACTGCTGTGCCCTCTGCATGGTGCTGTAGATTTTTAATGATTAGGGTTTTTTCCAGAACATTAAAGTGTTAAAAAATTGAAAAAAAAATGTAAAATCAAGATACTAAAATGTACAACATTCTTTTACTTTTAAATATTATATTTATAATCCAAACCAGAACTAATTACAATTTTGCTTTCCTGGCTTTCATGAAAACAAATATATGCTTCTCCAATGCCTTTAATGTTCTGGGAAACACTGACCATTTAAAAAATATAACATTAAAACATGTATAGAGACAGGCATTTTTCTTATTGCCTCAGGCTCTAAAATGCTCAGCACAACACTGTCAGGACCTATCTGTCTTAGTCTACTTGGCCTGCCAGGCAGAATACCACAGGCTGGGTGGCTTAACCGACAGAAATTTATTTCTCACAGTTCTGAAGGCTGGGAAATTAGGTGTCTGCTGAGGGCCCCTCTTCTGTCTTAAAAACAGTAGCTTTCTCACTTCTCTTAGGCCTCCCATGGAGGGGAGAGAGACAGACAGAGAGAGAGAGTTTCTCTCCACTTTAAAGAAGGCATGAGTTCTGTTGGATCAGAGCCCCACCCTTATCATCTTAGTTGACCATAATTACCTCCTTACAAATCCCTCTCCTCAGTACAGTCACCTGGGAGGTCAGCACTTCAACATATAAACTTTAGGGAGGACGCAATCCTGTCCACAGCAGTATCTTTATTTAAAATGTCATGGTTTTAGTTCATCTTGAATTTTTCTGCATTGATTTTGGTTTTTAAAAATGTTGCACTAGGATATTATTTCTCATGATTTTTGAGCTTTTTGCACCTTCTGAAGTTTCACCCCTGAGGTGAGTGGCTCACTTACCTCACTCTTATCCAGCTATGACTTGGAGGCTTCTCCAGCTCATCTAGTGAGGGCCGTCAGGAGCACTTCACCTGATCACATCCACTCATCCACTCCAGCCCTTTGCTCTTGGACGGCCAACTACCAATCCTTTGGCAGGGCCTCGGAGTGGGAGATCTTTCGAGGCATTACCAGGTGAAGACCTGTTCCACATTCAGTGTCACTCTACAGCCCGTTACTCTACAGCCCAGGGTGCGTGTCTGCCTGTTCTTCCTGACCCGAACTCTGCCTCCATCAGACCCAGTCTCCTGGATCTTCAAGAAAAGTATCCAGGTCTTTTCCTTTTTGCAGCCACACTTTATAGACTAAGAGTTTGTATCCTCTGCCTTTACCTTTCACCTTCTACTTTCTCTCTACACCTCCACAATCCTGCCTCACCAGTGCCATCAGGAATTCTACTCTCGATGACCAAAAAAAAAAACACTTCCAGATTCCAAAATTCCCGTCCAATCACATTCTCTGAGAATTCGTCCTGGGTGACGTCCTGTCTGTGGGTGGCCGTTGCCTTTGCCCAGTAATCCTCCCTTGGCTTTTGAGCCCTTCCATTGTCTGGCCCCAGCCTGTGGTCCCTCTCTGTGGGACATTGTAATATTCTTTCCCCAGCCCCTCTTTGTCAGGGACCTCTCCTAAGACTTTATCCATCCCCTCTGCACGTTTGATCTCCACCAAAACCTCTATCCACTGTCTTGACCATTGGGCAGACTTGGATCACTTCCAGCTTCCTATAGACACTCTGCTTTCTAACACTACTGCCATTTTCTTCTTGTCCTCCCCACTTTGGAAACAGAGCACCAATCCTCTGCCCCAGCCCACTGCCCTGACCCATCCTCTACTTCTCCCTACAGTCTCTACACCAGCCCTCAAACACGCATGTGCTTTCGTGCAGACCAACCTGGGTTCTATCCACATCCTCTCCAGGTATGGTGCACCCATGTCCTGTAGCAGCACCACCTGTGGTGGTTGTTAGAGTGGTTTCCAGGGACAGCCCCAAGCCTACTGTGTCTCTGGGGTGGGTTGGGGACCCCTATTTCCACTAGTTCACCCAGGTGATTCTGACGCTCACAGAAGACGCCCTGCCTGATCAAGGAGCCGTTCAGAATCTCACTCATCACAATGCCAAGGCTACAACTTTCACAGAAGGCTTTCCTGTGCCCCGACCTGGGGAGCTTTGCCTCACTTGGCTGTCTGGGTCCAGATCGTATTTCCTTTCTTCACTGTTTGCTACCTGTTATTTTCAACTTTCCTGGAAGTATATGTTTCTTAGTCACCATCCAGACTACAGCAGGTGCCGTGTCTTATGCAGTGGCCTTCAAAGTCCCCAGCAGGGCCTTTAAGTGATCACCTGTGTTTGTTCAAGGAGTGATTGCACCTGTGCCCAC
Source organism: Macaca mulatta (assembly GCF_049350105.2). Lineage (NCBI taxonomy): Eukaryota > Metazoa > Chordata > Mammalia > Primates > Cercopithecidae > Macaca > Macaca mulatta. Next base: position 8,869,661 of record NC_133411.1, read on the forward strand.
TCCATCTCCCAGACAGTGTGTAGCTTCCTTCACTCTGTTTTACAATCCTTCCACTTCCAATGCAAACCCTCTGATTTATTTCGCTGACCTTGTTGAACCTTTACTGAATGGCTCCTGAGCCCTTACAACAAGCTTAGGAGGTAAGTAGTAAAACTTTTTGCCCATTTGAAAGTTGGAGAAACTGAGGCATGCCCTAGGGAAAACAAGCAGCCATAGAGTAGGGCTCAGACCTGGGCACTCTGGGTGTATCTGTCTGTCCAGAGCTCCGCACGGCAGCCTCTGGTGCTGCCTCCTGTCGTCCTTGGCTCACCTGCCCCTCCACCAGCCCCCACCCTTTCCTGAGCATCCCTGCATCCCTACATTTGTATCTATCCTATTCACTCATCGCTGCTCCCAGCCCTTTAGCAAATCCCTTCCCAGGAGCCCCGTTCCTCCACCTTCAGCTGCCCCAGCAATGAAACTTGACTTCTTAGTTATCCTTGAATGACTTACTGACTTCAAACCCAGCCACTGTTGTTAACACATGACTGTTTTCAGGGTAGAGTTGAAAGAGCATGACTGTCAAACGAAACTGCTCATTAATTAATATTATAGCTAAGTGTTCTGCACTTCTGTTACCTTATGCATGAAATGGTGATCACGCCCGTTGCATGAGGCTGTTGGGAAGACTATATTTAGTATGCAAAATACTTAATCGACTTCATGGGCATAGTAAGGAATAAAAATGCTAACAGTAATAATAATATAGTTGTGGTTGAACCATGTTTTGCATATTGCTACCATTGCTGCCTCAAATAGAACAGAGATAAGGGTTTTAGGACATTGAAATATGATATGTCATCATATCCATGAAGGGAAATTCTCTCAGTACTGTATGTGCTATTTGTGATTACAGCACTTAATTAGATTCTTTACAAGGGCATCCTAGAAATATTTTGAAGTGCAATGAATGTATTCTGAAATGAAAGTTCATTACAATTGATTTGGGGCAAATAACATACCTGATAAATATTCATGCTAATATTAGTTACTTTTATAAGAAATGAATGTCACTTTGACCTTTTGTAACTGGCCCGAAATGGGCTTAAATCTTTGCTTCTCTAGTTATAAACAAAATACTTTCTATTGATTGTTTAGCCAAATCTTTAGTCTGGCAACAAAAGATATTCAGTTTACAAAATATATAGGGTAACCCAAGGATTAATGTCTTTTTCTTAAATCCAAAAAGAGGCAATTATCTGGGTAATAGCCTTTTGAAATTTAGCCTTTATTTGTAATTACCTCTGCATGTTCTGTTTGCAGTAACAACATACCTACCCATGGAGAAACAAGTGCATAGAAGTATATCAGCACCTAGTGAGGCAGGGCTTTTGTGCCTGGCTCTGTTTTGCCTCATTTGTACTTTTTAATGAAATGATCCATTCCAATTTTTTGCTTAAGTCAACAATGTGGCTAAACGGTTGCATTACATGTAAGAACTGATTGTTGTTTTTAGAAGAAGCAGGCATTTGTCAAGAAAGGAAATATTAAACTGGAAATGGGCTCTCATTCATTCCCTGAGCACACTCCCTGAGGTGCTCTCATTTTCTACCGACCACTGAATCCAAGCCAGGGTGTGAGGTAGGCACAGACAATCTGGGAAGATTAGAGGGATCCTGTCAAATGGGCCAGAGAGGAAATTAGGAGTCATTCAGAGACCATCCCTACCAGTGTCATAGTAGTTAAGGGGTCCATTAAAACTAATAGCCCCAGTTCCCTTCACTGGTAAGAATCAAGAATAGCTTAGGTCTCTGTGGAAATGAAAAGCAAAAAATCCTAAGTCTGTGTATTTTTGTGCAAACACCAAAGCTGTCATGATGTGTCAGAAGAAGAGGGAAATTTCCTTCTGCTTTCATGCTGTTAGCAGGAAACTCAAAAGTGAAAGAAAATGAACTGTCCCTCTTCACTATACATACAGAGAATCTCAAAGACACTTAAAAGGTCAGACAAATTGGTCGTTGTTAAAGCTGTATATAAGTGGGAAAGTACCACACTTAGCCATAAGACAATACTAGTATCTTCCTCCTAGACGGCTGTCATGTCAAGCAGAATGACAGGTATCTCTTCACTATCATGAAGGAGACTAAGACCCAAGACCCAGGGATGCAGGCTGAATGCATTGCTTGTATCCATTCATTCAATCTTAACTGAAACCCAATGAGATAGGGAGTTGGCTGGGTGCAGTGGCTTGTGCCTGTAATTCCAGCACTTTGAGAGGCCAAGGCAGGCGGCTCACCTGAGCTCAGGAGTACGAGACCAACCTGGCCAACATGGTGAAACCCTGTCTGTACTAAAAACACAAAAAATTAACCGGGCATGGTGGGTGCACAACTGTAGTCCCAGCTACTTGGGAGGCTGAGGCAGGAGAGTGGCTTAAGCCTGGGAGGCAAAGGTTGCAGTGAGCCAAGATGGTGCCAGTGCACTCCAGCCTGGGCGACAGAGCAACACTCCATCCCACACACACAAAAAAGGTAGGGCATTATTGTCCCATTTAACAGGTGAGGAAAACTGAGGCCCAGAGAAGTTAAATGATTCTACCAAGGCCGCACAGCTAATGATTGCAGAAACCGGAACTGAACCTATTTTTGCCTGACACAGGCAATATTCCATTAGCAACCCTCTCCCAGGTAAGCTGATTATCACAGCATGCAGTTTTGATGCTCAGCTGGGAGAAGTCTGAGCATAAAAGCTGAGAAGTCTGATGAGATCTCCTTGAAGCCCGTCAGGAGAACAAAATGCTCCTTAGATAACAATCCCCAGTTCCCTTCCAAATCAGATACAGGGGAACTTGAACACCAGAAGTTTTTCAGCATAGAACACAGGGCCAGGCACATAACAAATGCTCAGTGAATATTTATGGAAGGAAGAGGGAGAAGAGAGTACAGAAGAGGAAAGTTATGTTTATTTTAGCCTGAAAGATTACCTCGATTATTACCAAACAGACACTTGGGTTATAAAATCGTCTTGGTAAACATGCATCTACTTTAAGCAATGTTCCTTGCTGGTGAAACTTCCAAAGCAACCAGTTTATAAAATGTGTTTCAGGGAACTGAGTAGTTTCTCTCTGTAGCTGGAAGCCCATTAAATATCTGGGGATATGTAACATAAATTATTCAGATCATAGGAGAAATAACTGCTTCCTACTGCCATCAGATATTTATCTAGAGCACACTTATGAAGACTTGTTGAAATGAATTGAGTTCTTCTAGAGACTGAACATAATTTTTTCTAGGGTTTGCTAAGCCCAAATGAGATTGATGTTGAATTAAACTTCATTCCCAGAACTCAATCTCTTCTTTTATTACTGAGGTCACTTAAAACCTCCAATTTAAACCATCTGTGTGAAAACAGATTGGGCAATAGTTTCTCAAGGGGCAGAGCTTGTCTGCTGCACCTTGGTTTGGTAAAAAGCAAAATCATTTCTCCCATGGCAAATATGTCCTCCTTACTTGGACAGTTGTAATTTTTACTACACAAGATTTTGCTCGTTGATTTAACAGCTTGTGCTTCCTGTTAAGGAGGAAGATGTTTTCCAACTGACTGCACAAGCCTCCAAATCAGGTTTTCCCCATAAGTCGCAAGACAAAAAATACTAGTGAGCTATGATAGAAAAGACTAACAGTTCTTAAGAAATGGCATTCTGAAATTCCACCAAAGTTAGCTGACAGTCAACTTTATGGCTCCAATTTTGTAGTTATATGGTTTTTCTCTCATGACTCTGAGTTGAGAATTTACTGCAATAGTTCTATTTCCCTTGACTTTTTCTGGAATGATATAATTCACCTGAGGATAGGAAGATGTCTTTCTCTCTTGACCAGAGATTTAGTTCTTCTTCTCCATTCATATTTATACTGTTTAGTGCAGTGATTCTCAACTGGGAGCAATTTTATTCCTTCCCCATGCCCCCCGGAGCATTGTCATTGCCAGTAGAGACATTTCTGGTTGACACAATGAGAGGTGAAGGATGCCCCTGACATCCACTAGGCAGAGGCCAGGGATGGTGTTAAACACACTGTGACATGCAGGACAGCCCCCAGAATAGAGAATAACTCAGTTCAACCCAGTTCAAGTGTCCATGGTGCCAGGGTTGAGAAACCCAGCGTTGGTGCAATCCCCCACATGCTCCTTATTAAACTCTGTGTAGAAGAGATGAATAACCCTTTCTTCATTTTCCTCTCCCCTTCAGCTACCACCTTGGGAGTAGCTTTTCTCTACCTTGCTGTCACCTTGAATAGGTGCTTATGTCTACAGTCTCTATCTATCTTCTCACCCATCCCTTCTGAGTCTCTGAGAGTTGGGCTTTCTCTTCACTTTCCATAGAGGATGCTCCCCCAAGGTCAGCAGGTGGCTCCTCTTTATCCCCAGACCTTTCTTCATCTCTGATTTAGCTCCCTTTCGGATCCAACACTCATCTCAGAAGTCACTCCCTAAGGCCCACAACAGCCTGATGTTCCATTTCTCCTGGCCTTCTCTCAACTGTTTTCCAGTGTGCCTTGCTGGCTCCCCTCCCCTCGACCTGTGGCCTAGCCAAGGGTGTATTCCCAGCTCAACCCTCTACTATCCTATTCTCCTTTCTTGCCATGGAGGCCCCACCTGCTGTAATAGGCACATTCATGATCCTTCCTGGGTGCGTGCTCCTCAAATGCACAGCGGTCAGCTTTGACCTTCCGCCAAAGCTTAATGAGTCCCTGCCTGCATTCTTCCCAGCCATTTCCTTTTGGTGATCCTACTGCCAACCTAAGTATAGTCATTCAATAAACATTTATTGAGTTCTTCTTCTTTGTCAGGGACTTTATTCTGCTGTGGAGACACAGATTAAAAGAGCAAGGTCTCTACCCTGGTGGAGCTCACAAACCAATGAGGGATGCCGACTTGAAAAGACACACAGCCCTGGCTTCCGAGCTAACACAGATGGCCATTCAGGCAAGCAGCCATGCCGGGCAGGCCTGGGACTGCATGTCAGTGAAACCTCGAAGGCCCAGCAGCTCACCAGGCAGGCTGGAACAGAAACGCTTCTCCACACCATTTTGGTGCACAGAATCATTAAGTATTGGGGGAGCAGGAACCTTCAGGATACTTAAATGAATTAAATGAATTCTATGCATATAGTAATAATGTAACAAAAAATAGAAACTTTTAAAAGGTGAAATTCAAAATATAAATATAGTAAGTGCTACAAGTTAATGTTAAATATAAACAGGTAACAGGAATGATCAACAAATTCATAGGAAATCTGCAAAGAAATGTTCACTTCTTCCCACTGGGAAATCTTCAGGACTTCTCTCCTTCAGCTCTGTGATTCCCTCGTCCTCATGGGATGACACAGCCCTCGAGGACGAGTAAATGAGGGAATTGTTACCCTCTATATTAGTTTGCTAGGGCTGCCATAACAAAGTACTGCAGACAGGGGGCTTAAACCACAGAAGTTAATTGCCTCCCTGTTCTGGAGACTGGACAAGATCAAGTCAGCAGCAAGGTTGGTCTCTCCTGAGGCCTCTCTTCCTCCCTGTTGGGCCTCTTTCCTTCTCCTTGTGTCTTCACACGGCCTTCACTTTGTGGGTGACTGGGTCCTGACTGCCTCTTCTTAAAAGAACACTGGTCATATTGGATTAGGGCCCACCCATATAAGCTCATTTTATCTGAATCACCTCTTTAAAGACCCTGTCTCCAAATATGGTCATATCCTGAGAGACTGGGGTTAGGACTTTAACATATGAACTTGGAGGGACACAATTCAGCTTAAAATCCTCCATTTCAAGGCCTAAAAGGGCAAAAGGAGGTGGATGTTCCCAGAGCTAGAGAGAGCTGCAGTGCAGAGACAGTAGCTGCCACCCGGGGCAGTAGCCCTTGTCCTCCATGAAGAAGACTGACCCCTGTGGAAAGCATGCGGTGAGCAGGGAAGAGGAGGAACGAGGCCCCAAGCCTCCTCCCCACTCTCTTTTTCCGCAGCATCTCCCAATGGGCCATCCCCACTGGCTGCCCAAGGACAAGGAGCGGGCACCCCCTAGCGGTCAGGCCACCAGAGCTAGAGCCCAGCAGAGAAAGGCAAAGGCCAGCTGTGGAAGGGAAAAGAGGGAAGAAGGCGCCAGCCCCTCCTCAAAGCCAGCTTCCCTTGGTGATTTTTGGACTAATACAGTATAGGTTCCCCCTGGTCAGCCTTAGCCCGCATCATGCTTTTGGCCTGAGGGGGCCTGAGACACGGAAGTCAGTGTCTCCTAGCGCCTCCTGTCTCACCTTGGCCACACAGTGCTTCCTTGAGATGGGATTTGATTCTTACAGAACGTCTGCCGTGCCTTGCAGCATTAGAATTTGCCAGCATTCCTTTCGGCCTAAAGCTCAGGTTTGGGATGAAGGGGAAGTTTCCCGCTGTGATGCTCTAACTTCCGTCCGCCTGTGTGTGTGTGTTCTCAGGAGCCCGAGCGGCAGTACATGCACATTGGCACCATGGTGGAGTTTGCCTTTGCCCTGGTAGCGAAGCTGGATGCCATCAACAAGCACTCCTTCAACGACTTCAAATTGCGAGTAGGTACGTTCTGCAAAGAGGTCTCAGTTGTGGCAAAGATGTGGAATAAGGAGTAAGTCATAGGGGACATTGATGATCCTTTCAGTGTTGGAGTAGAACAATTCCAAATGCATCCCGTTGCAAGACTGGATGACAGAAGGAAGGACACTTTTGGACAAATTAGAAAAAGCACCCCTTTGATTGGACCTAGGCTGCCGGCACTCAGCCAAGGTCCCGTCCACAAGCACGGCACGCACAGCCTTGAGCTGTCGTGCATTGCTCATTCACTGTGAGACATCCACAGAGAGCAGCTGCATTATTTTATGGGCCGTTGCCAATGAAACTGGGACCTGCCACTAACGATGAGATGCATCCATATTTCAGAGATGTAAATATGTTTTGTTTTCTTTTAAAAAAAAAAAAAAAAGGTAGGTCTTAGAATTGTTGCAATACAGTCCCAGCTTCCTGGGGCCACAAGTTGTAAGACCACCAAATGTGGGGTAGGTTCTGAAACTGAAAGCTTTTCAGATTGTGTTCAAATCCTAGAGAGAAAAAATAAAAATCCAGCTTTCTTTATAATATTGTTTAAAAAAATAACCTTTAGGCCTGGTGCGGTGGCTCATGCCTATAATCCCAGCACTTTCGGAGGCTGAGGTGGGAAGATCACTTGAGTCCAGGAGTTTGAAACCAGGCTGGGCAACATGATGAGACCCCATCTCTACAAAAAGTAAATTATTTGAGCTCGGTGGTGCACGCCTGTAGTCCCAGCTACTTGGAAGGCTGACGCAGGAGGATTTATTGAACCCAGGAGGTTGAGGCTGTAGCAAGCCATAATGGTGCCACTGCAATCCAGCCTAGGTGACGGAGAGAGACCCTGTCACAAAAAAAAAAATAAATAAAAGTAACCTTTGCTTGGTTGAAAACAGAGGCTTCCAGATTTCTAAGTTTTTAACAGACTTTAAGTTGATTTTTTTTAGCATGTTTCATTACTTGCCTTTTACAAATTGTTATTTCTTAAAATGTGTGTTTTAAGTCATCAAGTCAACACACAGCTGGGTCGCGATGTGTGCACAGTTACTTGCAACCGTTCAGATTTCTAAGAGCTTCCTTGACCATGTTATGGTTTTCTTGGCAACACATTTTGCTTCTTCTGACAGTCAGTTTATATAAGAGCAGTTCAGGCAACAAATTCCATCTGAATGGTTTTTAACACTCTCTTACATACAAATTTCAACTTTAAAAGGAAATCTACATATTTAAAGCCATCTTCTTCTTTTGCTATGGGTATGTCCTGAATTTCATTTAAATCCAAAATATGTTACATCTCTTTCACAAATGAGATGTGTTTCTCTCTGCTTGTACTATTAGTTGCCAGTGTTTACTCGTATTTTCCCTTTTTTTTTTTTTTTTTTTTGAGACAGTCTTGCTCTGCCACCCAGGCTGGTGTGCAGTGGCACGATCTCAGCTTGCTGCAACTTCCACTGCCTGGGTTCAAGCAATTCTCCTGCCTCAATCTCCCAACTATCTGGGATTACAGTCCTGTGCTACCGCACCCAGCTTATGTTTGTATTTTAAGTAGAGATGGGGTTTCACCATGTTGGCCAGGCTGGTCTCTCACTCCTGACCTCAAGTGATCTGCCTACCTCAGCCTCCCAAAATGCCATACTTTTCTTTCTACTTTCTCACTTCTGTGCATCGTAAACCCCTATTGGGGGCGCTACCTTACACAAAGATGAGATGACCACACCAAACATGGGCATGTCCCTTTGACCCCAGAGACTCTACACTGTTTTGACAGCTTGGAAAATGGGCTCCTCAAATTTTGCTACTATGCCTCTTTAAAAAAAAAATGTATTACATGAACGTATTAGTCAGGGTTATCTAGAGGGACAGAAACAATAGGATAGATGTATATATAATAGGTTAGATGTATATATAATAGGTTAGATGTATATATAAAGGAAAGTTTATTAAGGAGTATTAACTCACACAATCACAAGGCGAGGTCCCACATTAGGCCGTCTGCAAGCTGAGGAGCAAGGAAGCCCGTCCGAGTCCCAAAGCTGAAGAACTTGGAGTCTGGTGCTGGAGGGCAGGAAGCATCCAGCCCAGGAGAAAGATGTAGGCTGGAAGGCTAGGCCAGTCTAGTCTCTCCACGTTCTTCTGCCTGCTTTTTTTTTTTTTTTTTTTCCTGAGATGGAGTCTCGCTCTGTTGCCCAGGCTGGAGTGTGGTGGTGCTATCTCGGTTCACTGCAAACTCGCCTTCCCGGGTTCACACCATTCTCCTGCCTCAGCCTCCTGAGTAGCTGGGACTACAGGTGCCCACCACCACACCCGGCTAATGTTTTATATTCTTAGTAGAGACGGGGTTTCACCGTGTCAGCCAGGACTGCCTGCTTTTATTCTGGCCACGCTGGCAGCTGATTAGATGGTGCCCACTCAGATTGAGGGTGGGTCTGCCTTTCCCAATTCAGTGACTCAAATGTTAATCTCCTTTGTCTGCACACTCACAAACACACTCAGGATCAATACTTTGCATCTGTCAATCCAATCAGTTTGATATTTAGTATTAACTATCGCAGTGGGAGAATGACCTCTTCTATTATCAAACTTAGAGAGACCAAAGTAATATTGCCCTGCACTGCAGCATGGGACCAGAACGACTGTTTGCCAGTCATGCGTACTACATCCAAAGTGCCATTTTCCTGGTCTAGACTTCAGTGATATTGTTCAGATTCACGTGAACTCTTGAATGGACCTCCGTCAAGTCGTGTTGATTGACACTCAATGCCTACTTTACCCTGATTGTCCTATAACTGATAAGCTCTCTACCCTCAACCCCATATATCAGCCTTGTTAGATTTCTAAGGAAGCCTGAACTCAACGTTTCATTGGCCTTTGAGTCTCTCTTTCCCCACACCCTCAGTCTCTCCCAGGAGGGGGCTTCCCTGCTCTACCTCCATGCACCACGACATCCAGAGGCAGTTCAGGGATAGCAACGCAGAAGAATAATATTGCCGACAAAAGCGATGGGACAAATAATGAGGTGAATTCCCTCCTAGCATCCTTTTCAGCATATCAGGCTGTAGAATCGGTTGGAACCACAAATCAAGCAAACCCCTGCACTAACTAGAGATGGCCCTGTTGCCAGCAATAATCAGTCCAGGCTCTTCCCCACCCCCAGAGCTGCTGACCAAGCAGGGATCAGCAGTGGCCAGAAGACAAGCTGAACTGTCAGATGCAGTGCTGGAACTGCAGGCCAGTGTCCATTGGCTGACCCCTGGGTGCTCTGACCTGTGCCAGAGCTGGAATAAATTATTTGAGATGCCTAAACCAGAAGTGTGTTTTCCTGAGTACACCACAACATCAAAGGAGAATTTATTTCTTACCTCTTTTGTACCTGCAAAGGTACTGTTTGGAACAGTATTGGGGCTGTTTCCTGACCTAACTTTCCATTGCAAAGGGGAAGCTTTGGCCGAGTGTGGTGGCTCACTCCTGTAATCCCAGCACTTTGGGATGCCAAGGCGGGTGGATCACGAAGTCAGGAGATCAAGACCATCCTGGCTAACACAGTGAAACCCCGTCTCTACTGAAAAAAAAAAAAAAAATATATTGGTGGCATGGTGGAGGGCACCTGTAGTCCCAGCTAGTCCCAGGCTGAGGCAGGAGAATGGCGTGAACCCAGGAGGTGTAACTTAAAGTGAGCCGAGATCACGCCACCGCACTCCAGCCTGGGCGACAGAGCAAGACTCCATCTCAAAAAAAAAAATAAAATTTTAATAAATAAATAAATAAGGGAAAGCTTTGCCTAAGATCTACAATCAGCTGTAGCAGACTAAGCAGTTCAGCAGTCAGAAATTAAATCTCCAGAGATACCCTCATCAATATACAGTCCAACTAATGCAGGAAGGTGGGGGTCCTGGACCCAGGAGAAAATGTAGAGGGAAGAATCAATTAGTGTCAGTATCCCTATTTCTATATCTATGGTCCTCCTTCCCCTGACTCCCAGAACATCCACGGTCTGCGCATTTGCAGTTCATGGGACCAGGAACCATCCTGCCTGTTAAACTGGAGCTGGGAAAGAGCCCCGGCTGCTTCTTGATTAGAGAAGTTGATTAATCTTTTGAAGCTTCAGCTCCTGACAGCAGAAGCCATATCCACCTTCCACACAGGGTCAAAGCTCAGATGTAGACATGGAATCGCAGTGGTTTTATAATTGCAGTTATTAAAAGGGGGAGGTCAGCACAACATCTGTCACCTCTGTAGTTAGCAGTGGCCCAGGGCACCTGCTCACCTGGGGAAGAAACACTTCCTCAACCTCCACCTCCCAGGCTCAAGAGATCCTCCTGCCTCAGCCTCCTGAGTAGCAGGGACTACAGCCATGCGCCTCATGCCACCACACCTGGCTAATTTATATATGTGTATATATATATGTATGTGTGTTTATGTGTGTGTGTGTGTGTGTGTATATATATATATATGTATTTGGTATCTAACGCCTGGATACCCCAGGGTCCAGGAAACCTTGGACAAGAACTGGGCCAGCTGGGCTGAAGAGAGCTGGCTTCAAGCATGGCTCCAGCGACCTGGTGGTTAAGTTTCCTTAGAGAACACAGTGCGTGAGCAGGCTTATGTCACCCGGGACTGACATTCCTCACTCTGATGAACGCTGAGCAGTCAAGCCCAGCTTCAAGGGGGCCAAGAACCCAAGCGGCAAAACCTGACAGGCTTTCTGAGGCTCGCCTGGAACCTGGCTGTGTGTCCCTTCCCCTTCCTGTGGGAGAGCTCGGTTGCTCTCCCGCTGATGGCCCTGGCATTTCCTCTAAGTGGGAGGTGCTCAGGGACCCCCTCAGTCTTCTCTCTTCTACCCTCAACTTTTCCCCTAAGTGCCAGTCATCTTCCCATGAGAACAATTTCCCCAGATTTGTATCCCATCAAAATCTCATTCTCACACATGTCAGGATTCTTTCTTAATGCTGACATAGATGGGATCCCTTGCCAGCAGCAATGCAGATTTGGGATAGTCCTTTGGAAAATGGTTTAGAAATGACAGCCATCACCACAAACACAAAAACATGTTCTTCCTGAATTCAGCAGGCTCGCCAGTGGGGATGCTGTCCAAGGCAGCGAGCCTCAAGGTGGGAGAGGGCCATGTGCCCAGAGCCTGCTGTGGAGTTGGGGGAGTCGGGGCCTCGGGAGAAGACTCCATAGAGCCACCCACCTGCCTTTGGGGCCTGTGTCTGCCACCTGCTCCCTGTGTGAGGCCACTCCCTCGGCCTCCTGGCCTGCATGCCCTGAGAATGAGAGGAGCGCACGTATATCTGTAAAGCACTGAGAACAGCACGGGGGAGTGGAAAGTGCCCTGCTGGTGTGGCTGCGGGGGTAGTTGTGCTTGTTCTTTCAGCACAGAATCAGGGCGAACCCTAAAGTCCAACAGTGGCAGAATAGCCAGTGGCATACATCCATGTAGTGCAGCCATTTAAAATAAAAACGTTTGCTTCAAAATCAACATTTACTCTAAAACACTTGCAAAATAGTATAGTAATCATCTCTTGCCTAAAACTGTATAGCAACACAGAAAAACCACTGTATTATGTTTAGTTTTGATGTCTTATTGTTGTTGTTGTTGTTGTTGTTGAGACAGGGTCTCCCACTTTTGCTTAGGCTGGAGTGAAGTGATGCTATCTGAGCTCACTGCAACCTCCACCTCCCAGGCTCAAGGCATCCTCCTGCCTCAGCCTCCTGAGTAGCTGAGACTACAGCCATGTGCCATGCGCCACCATACCTGGCTCCTGGCTAATTTATATATATATTTGGTAGAAATGGAATTTCACTATGTTGCCCAGACTGATCTCAAACTCCTGATCTCAGTCCACCTGCCTTAGCCTCCCAAAGTGCTGGGATTACAGGTGCACCTGTAATCCTTTAGTTTTTTAAAGCATACACATTTTATCTTATGCAAAATGACAAATGGTCATATAAACATGAATCAAGGTCTAGAAGATAAAAGAGGACAGATATTTTAACATTTTTGAGTAGGAAAAATAAGAGGAATTATTTTTCTTTGTTTTAGAATTTCATGAGTTGGGCTTATGTTTGTTTAATAATGAGGATTCAAGAATGGTCCTATGAAACCATCCTGTTTAGACAGTAGCCATGGCCGGGCATGATGGCTCATTCCTGTAATACCAGCACTTTGGGAGGGCAAGACAGGTGAATCTCCTGAGCTCAGGAGTTTGAGACCAGCCTGGGCAACATGGCAAAACTCTGTCTCTACTAAAAATACAAAAAAATTAGCCAGGTGTGGTGGTGTGTGCCCATAGCCCCAGCTACTCGGGAGGCTGAGGTGGGAGGATCGCTTGAACCTGGGAGGTGAAGGTTGCAGTTAGCCAAGATTGCTCCACTGCACTCCAGCCTGGGTGACAGAGTAAGACCCCATCTCAAAAAAAAAAAAAAAGACAGTGGCTATAAGATGAATCTTGCTAACTCATCTCTGATGTGGCACAGGTATTAACCATGGACCTGTGATAGCTGGTGTGATTGGAGCTCAGAAGCCACAATATGATATCTGGGGCAACACTGTCAATGTGGCCAGTAGGATGGACAGCACCGGAGTCCTGGACAAAATACAGGTAATGCAGTGTGTGGTCTGCACTGCCTTCATCAACCATGTCTATTCTCTTGGGATCCATAAATAAGTATAATAAGGATACTAATATATTAAAACAAAGGAAAAAAGTAAACCTTGAAATTTACTTAAATCTTTTGGAGAACAATTTTTGGGGAAATGTCAGTTTCCGCATTGACTGTTAACAACAACAAAATTCTAACAATATAAAGGCTATTGCATTTGTGGAAACAAATGATCCAGCAGCAACCAGCATGATGGCACAACAGCCCTGAGCATTCGGTACGGGAGTGGTGTCCTCTTCCACCTTTATTACTTCTCCTGGTGCCAATACCTTAAACAGGACTTTGCAAGCAAGAGGGATCATGCATCCAAAACCAGACACAACCCCCCACCTTCTTCTCTCAAACTGAATTGGGATGAGGGGAAGTGGTAGGCTGGGGAGAGGTCAGATGTGAAATAGAAGGTTGATATGAATGGCAGTGCTGAAATCCACCCAAGGGGGAGAAAGGAAGGTCTGACAAATGAAAAGCAGTGGTTGGAGAAAACTAAAATTATTTTGTATGACTATTTCCATTGCTCATTAAATCAATTATAATCATGGTTAAAGTATGTTACAATAGCACTAATAATATATTTTTAAAAGTATTTTAAAATCACTGAAAAGATAATAGAAAAAAAAATCTGTTACTAAAGCTGTGCTGAAACTAGTCTAATCTTCTCATGCAACTGCTCAGTTGATGACGCTGAAACTATCCCTCAAGCTACAAAAGAGCAGTGGTTCAGCCCAGGTTGACAGTGACAGAATATTCCGTACCCATGTCCTGTGCTCCTCCCACGCGCTGTGGAGACTGCTCAGTTGCCCAGCTAGAACAAGAATCGTGGGGCGTTTTGGCAGCCTAGTCTAATCATTTCCTGAGGGTACCAAGGCTTCCAGGACTTTCTGCATAAACATCGCTAGCCACTTCCGATGCCCAGGGATGCTCCAGCAATCCTGGACAACCCCGGTTCTTCTCTTGGCAGGGAAGAGAGGCCTGCCCCTACCAAGGGCTCACTTTCCCACCTGCAGGCCAGCCCACGTCCCCAACACAACACCCGGAACAGTCCAAAGATTTATGGCAGTTTTTAATATGCTTTCCAGCTCCCCAAGAAGCTTTCAAGCACTTGGGATAAGTATCAAAAGCAATTTAAGTGAGGCAGGTCATGGAGAGTGCTCCCTCCTGGAGATCGTAAATCTGCTAGAGGTTGATGTTTGAAATGTGTTTGAGCTCAGGTGTGTCTCGAAGAGGATATTGGGCTTCATAAAGCTCCATGTGACTCAGGGCGGGTCAGCCACCTGCAGCGGCTCCATTGTCTCTGATTCCTGGAGGGAAAGAAGACAGGTTTCTGCCTGTCACTAGGGAGCCATGTTTGTAGACCTGTGTTTGCTCCCTTAGCACAGGAGCTGGAAGGGCTGCATTTGGGTGGGTTTTTAAACCCGAAGGTGTGGCTTGCTTCCTCACTCCAGTAAGCTCTTTTTTCCATTTATGTGCAAAAAATAGTGGTGAGATGCCAGGAAAATCAAAAACGATGCCCAGACAATTAATAAGCTTCTCCTAGGCCTGAGGAACAGGTTCTTTTTATTAAAGGGCATTTAACTCCCAGCATGCTTTCTAGCCTGGAAACCCCGAGAACAGCAGAGCAAGCCCACTCAGCAACCCTGCGGGCCTCTTCTAGGCCTGGAGGCATAGAAACCAGCATGCATCGAGATGGACAGCTTCTTCCTCCCGGTTTCCCATTAATCATGCGGCGCTGATCAGCGGGTGGTTTGGCATGACGAACACCAGTGGATAGTTTTAAAATGCCAGTGACATTAGCGCCGGTAAATACCTCAACAGTTAACCCCCAAAGCACCAAAAGATTGGTTTGTTCTCTAGGTGGAAGGTCACTCATCCAATAACGGCAGAATTTGCAAACCTGAGTTTCTTGGTTTTCTTCATCTTCTTTCGGTTCTTATCCAATACGCAAAGCACTCCCTGGGTTCCTGCCCTCCTCCCAGGGTTTGGGCCAGACCAGAGCAGCAGGACTTGGGCATCTGGCGCCTGTGCCTCCCTTTCCTTTCTGCTCTGCTCATCAGGGTCCCGAGGACCCACACGTGGACCTTGTGCTAGGGGCTATCCTTCCATGACACTGCAGAAAGGTGGATGATTCTTCCATAGCCAGTCCTTGACATCTGTGCATGGAGGGTTTGCCCTGGTTCTGGGCGTCCCTGGATGCCGTCCTGGGCTCTCATGAACACAACCCCTCATGGTTTCCTTGCACTTCTGCCTCTGCCTCTGCCCCCGCAGCAGCATCTGCCCTCAAGGCCCTTCTCAGTCTCCAAGCCCAAGGAGGCTGGAGCTTTGCTGTTGACACGGCCCCCACCTTTGCACTTGCCCTGGGCCACACCACAACCAAAATTGTGCCATAACACCCCTGTGTGCCATCGCAACACTGCTGTGTGCCACGACAATGCTGCTGTGTCCCATAAAAACACTACTGTTTGCCATAACAACACTGCTGTGTGCCACGACAATGCTGCTGTGTCCCATAAAAACACTACTGTTTGCCATAACAACACTGCTGTGTGCCACGACAATGCTGCTGTGTGCCATGACAACACTGCTGTGTGCCATAACAATGCTACCATGTGCCATGACAACACTGCCATGTGCCGTAACAATGCTGCCGTGTGCCATGACAACGCTGCTGTGTGCCATAACACTGTTGTGTGCCATAATAACACTGCTATGTGACAGAACAACGGTGCCCTGTGCCATAACAACACTGCCGTGTGCCGTAACAATGCTGCTGTGTGCCACGACAATGCTGCTGTGTGCCATGACAACACTGCTGTGTGCCACAACAACGCTGCTGTGTGCCATAACACTATGTGCCAGAACAACGGTGCCCTGTGCCATAACACTGCTGTGTGCCATAACACTGCTGTGTGGGTTGCAAGCTGCCCAGCCCTGCCATACCCGCCTGGCACAGATTTGTCACTCCAGTGCTGGAGGTGGCCAAGGTCTCACAGGTGCCCTTGTTGCAGCCATGCCAGGTGCCTTCTCAGATGAAGTGGGAGGAGATTGCTCCTTTGTGCCTTTTTCTTATGGTTCCAAAGCAGCATTACCAGGCCTTTCTGTCTGCCCAAACTCAGACACCAGCTGGGGAGACTGGGTGGAGGGGCAGGTAGCCAACAGAGGGGTCTTCCCCGGCCTCAGACGCTGAGGCCTCGCCCTCAGACCACGCCTGTGTGCCTCCCTGGTTCTCTGCTTTTGCAGCTCCTCCACACTCAGGCAGCCCAAGCACAGGCAGGCGTGGGCCCGCAGTCCCAGACAGGGTGTCCTAGGGAAGGCGCAGCACACGCCGAAGCTGAGAGAGCGCAAGGCTCAGTACGGGACAGTGCATCTCTGCTGAGGAGGAAGCCATGGGAGCCAGCAAGTTCACCGTCATCCGACGGCAGGGCCTGGACATGGTTCAGCAGCCGGGGCCCTCGCCTGTCGGTGCAATGGCAGGAAGTAAGTGGTCCTGTCAAGCCGGCAGCCTGCAAGAGGGGCTGCCCTCCTTAGCCCCCCGTTTCAATGCAGTGAAGTGAGGAGACTTTTGAGACTCAACTGGGAACATCATGCTCGTGCGGACACCGGTGCAAATTCCCACAGTTCTCCCAGTTTTACCCCTTCACTCACAGGCATCAAACCTGACGGACACGACCCCTTGCGGGAGTTGAGAGTGCTCCTTCTCAGGGTGTTCCTCCCATCGACACTGAAATTGAGTGTTAATGTTTATTATTTCATGAAAGACATTCATGACAATTTATAAACATCATCCAGAATCCCACCACTCCAACCTATTTTGGTTCACTCTCTTTTTTCCAGGTCTCTTCAATGTGAATACATAACATCAAGTGGTTGGAATCATAGCCTGGATCCAGGCTCAATCCCTTTTCTGGGTGAAATGGTTCGATGTTGTCTCATCCATGATAGCATCATCGCAGCACTGGAGTTACTTGAATTTTAGGTTGTTTCCAATTTTTCGCTATCCCTGCACTGAATTAAACAGCATTGTCCTTTACAACCTTTCTTTCTTGTGGATTACTCTCACTGTTCTACTGACTTCTCAGGAGTGGAATTCCTGGGTTGAAGAGCATGGTGCCTTTCTTTGGCTCTTCATCCTTGAGTCAGATGGGTTGTATCAATGTAGGTACTAACTAAGCCCGTTCTCCCGTGTTCCTGTGCCTTCTAGGTTACGGAGGAGACAAGCCTCGTCCTGCAGACCCTCGGATACACATGCACCTGTCGAGGAATAATCAACGTGAAAGGAAAGGGGGACCTGAAGACGTACTTTGTAAACACAGAAATGTCAAGGTCCCTTTCCCAGAGCAATGTGGCATCCTGAAGAGTCACCTTCATTTTGGCAAGAAGACTGTATTTTCAGGAAGGTATCACACACTTTCTGACTGCAACTTCTGTCCCTTGTTTTTGATGTGCGTGCTCTGTCTGTCCTATGGAGCCTCTGCAGACTCGTTCCCGTGACCCAGTGGCATACCGTTTGGTGTCTGACGTGTGCCCAGATCGTTCTGCCACTTGCACTGTGCTTGCTCCTAAGCAAAAGGGAAAAGGAGCGTGCGTGATAGAAGAAAAGCATTGAGAGAACTAACAAAGAGGAGAGAGGTGAAACACACACACATTCTTAAGGCAATAAAACTAGGGGGTGTATATTATCTTCTGGTGCATGTTCTTTTCTGGAAAATATGGTAGCTCGCCAACCGCATCTGCTCGTCTGATATTCAAACACACAGTATTCGTGAATAAGTTGATTCTGTCCCTCACATGGAGTCTGTGCTCACCCATTGTCTCATTGCCAGTGGTGTCCAAGGGCCCCCGTTGGGACCCACGGCTCTCGTCCCTCTGCTCCATGTGTCTCATGCCAGCAGCACGTTGCCATCCGTCACCAGAATTAGTCTTCACAGCCTAGGACCAGTTTTGTACCAAACTCGTCTGATGTTTTGATGCCATTTGTCTTTTGTAAAGTTAATTCATTAAAAGTTTTATGTACTTTGATTTGCAGTGCCTGTATCTTTTATTTTCCTGTCTTCTTTCTTCTGTGGTTTGCTCCAGAATTAAAGTGTGTTTTCCATCCGTTCTCCCTTTTGACACAGTTGTTTCGGAAAGAGCTCTCCAGAAGCCAATGTTGAAATGTAATTCAGATTAGGATACAGTGTGTGACGCAGATAATTGGTTACTCAGCTCCCTGGAAAGCAGGCAAGCATGTTGAATGTATCTAGTGGTCTGATTTTAATTTGGGCATCTCTAGAGAATGCTTTCAGGGACAAATACTTTACTAGTAAAAAGATTCTCTGCGAGCAACAGTGCCCCCTCCGTCCACTATGCTCCTGTCTACAGGAATGTTTTGCTAGACCTAACAGAAATAGACTGCAAAAGAATAATGTGGAACCAGCTATGCAAATCAGTCTCACAATAGCGTGAACTAACTGAGAGAAGTACTAAGTCCCACAGACTGCCTGTTAAGTCTGAGAAGGCTAAAGAAGACACACAGCCAACGTTCATGCATTTTTAAAGACAGAAGACCTTGAAGAATTTGTTCTTGTCAATCCAATACAAGTTGTTTGGTACTTATAACATAAAGAAATCATACTTTGCCAAATAGTGAAAAGTAGAGCAATCATGTGTAATCTAATGTTTAAAAGCAAAACTGCAAATTGTAGCCCAGTTGGTCAAACTTGTTTTCTTTTTATAGCTCGTGGCAGGCATCTGTAAGAGGTAGAGGGCCCAGATGATCTCTTAGGAAGCCTTTTATTCGTGGAACTCGAACTTGAAGCACAAGTTCCTGGTTTGATTCCTGGCTCTGACTTTTTACCAGCTGTGTAACTTTGAACACATCTCTTAGTCCCTCTTAGGAGTACTTTCCTTATTGGCAACTCATGGAATCCCTAGTGATTAAACGAGGCAATGACTGTGAGAGCCTGGCTGGGCCTGCACAGTCACAGCACGGGCACCGCTGCTGTGCCAGGACTGTGACTCATTCCCAGTAAAAGGCACTTATCGAAGCTGATAACCATCCTTTATCACCGAAGTGTGAGTAGAGCATGACTTATTTAGTATTCTGCCTCAATGGGGAATTTTTTGATCCTGTAATCACAACTTCAGCATTGGCCTTAATATCCCTAGATCTCCAAAAACAGTGGTTGAAGCAAGGGCTTTTCTCTTTCCTCTAATCGAAATCTGGACTAGGATGTTGTAGCATTTCCATGAGCTCAAACTGGCCATGGTGTAGAATGTGTAAGGATGAGCAGCAGGTGTGCCTCGTGGGTTCCTCCTCTGTTACATCCTGCTACACTCATCCGCAGGTCTCCTTGGGTAACCTACCCTGAGTGAACACCCCCAGCTGGGTGGTCCACCAAGTTCTCATAAACAGAGTCCCTCCCATTCCCCCATGGGTTTGTGCTAAAAGAACTCAAAAGGAGAATTGTGCTCTCCGAAAGCCATATCACCAGTCTTACCAAACAATAGGCTTTTAAAAGCATTCAGAGTCATTGTCAGAATCCACTGTGGGAAGCTCTGTGTGCACCTGGGCCGTTCTAGGTGTGGTCCCATGGCAGCAGCCTCAGCATCCCCTGGAAACTTGTCAGAAATGCAAATTCTCAGGCCCCAACCTGAAGGAGGACCCTGAATCTGAGATGCCCGGGGTGAGGGCCCAGCACAATTGCTATTTAGTGAACAGGTTCTCCAGGTGATTCTGATCCCTGATCAAGCTTGAGACCTCCCTCCCTCCCCAATGTTTTTGCAAATGAGGAAACTGGGGCAGAGTAATTCAGGCACATGTGTTCAGAGTTCCACAGTTGATTAGCAGTTGAGGCCAGGCTAGAATGGAAAACTGCCTGTTCCCTGAATCTAGAAGAGCATTACTCCTGCTCAAAGCTCCTTAAAGCTCTGGGCAGCTGAAAGCATCCCTGTGAGCAAAAATGCCAGGCAGAAAACTGGCAGTGCGCCTCCCACCGGCCAGGGAGAAAACTGGCAGTGCGCCTCCCACCGGCCAGGCAGAAAACTGGCAGTGCATCGCCCATCAGCCCAGGTCCCAGTGCCATTGGTTTCAAGAAAAAATTCTCTCCCCAGTGCTCTCCTTAAAGTCTTACAGGAAGGTTCTCATGGAAATTGCCTCCAGTCCAGTTACCTAAAAACGCCAGTGTTTTACGTATCTGTTTAGAAGTGTCTAAGTTTTGTCATCAATCCCCAATGTTATTCTTCCTTCCCAACTCACTGTGCTCCTAAAGACAGCAACCATTGATCTTTCCTTTGCTCTGAATACACTGAATGACCAGGTAACATCATCAGGCCGGGTGCAGTGGCTCATGCCTGTAACCCCAATATTTTGGGAGGCCGAGGAGAGAGGATCACTTAAGCCCAGGAGTCTGAGACCAGCCTGGGCAACATAGTGAGACCCCACCTCTACAAAAAAAAAATAAGAAAATTAGCTGGGCATGGTGGCACGTGCCTGTAGTCCCAGCTACCTGGGAGGCTGAGGTGGGAGGATCACTTGAGTCCAGGAAGTCTAGAATGCCATGAGCCTTGATTATAACACTGCATTCCAGCCTGGGTGACAGAGTGAGACTCTGTCTCACAAAAAAAAAAAAAAAAAAAAAAGAAAAGAAAAAGAAACACAATTGCCCAGTGATGAAAATTTATAAACCAAAACAATCCATTAATATAAGAATATATTATCTTATGTGTGATGAGTTTAACAAGCATTCATGCATTGGCTTTAAATGATAAACATTGGGATACCAAGAGAAATACACTTAATTTCCTCTTACAAATGTGAGATCTTTTGAAATCTTGGCCAATTACAGCCCTGCCTTTTGAAAGTCAGTATGTAGTAGAAGGTGAAGGGAGTAAGGTCTGACTTAAAGTAAATGAAAATAATTTAGTTTGACATTAATTTATTACAGTCACTTACAGATGCCTTGTCTTTGTTGAAATCAAGTCTGAATAATGAATAATTTATAAATATTTCTATAACCCAAACTTTATATATTTTCTATTATGTTACTATAAATATGGTATAATGCACCCAAAGGCATTCGAAATAAACTACTGCCATTTGTTTGAAATAAATAAAAGACACCTACACTGAAAAATTGTTTTCAAAAAAATAAAGAAATATTTAGGAGTCACTCAACCTTGAAATTGCCGGCAATTCAGTGTCATTTATTTTTAGAGAATCCTCTTTGCATATTCAAAACAATAAAACCAGTGATGGAGCAATCAGCATTGAAATTAATTAGGCCACCTGCCTGTTCACTGCTAAACTGTGGGAATTTAATCATGGTAGATGAGAGATGATTTCTTCCAAGGGGTCCATTCATTTAAAACGTAGCTGATACCTTAACACTTGGGTGAGTTTCAAATTATCCCCAGAGTAAATATTTCCAACTTAGGTTAAAAGCGACTGCTTCCAAAAAGAAGACTGTTTAAAGTCAAGTCATTGCTGTGAAGACGGGGCACTGGGTGGGGCACGCACTGGGTGCCTGTACCTGCACTCTGGCAGCTCATTGCCTCCCACATGAACTCTTCTAGGTTTGGAAACTCCACTTTAAAGGTGAGGAAATGTCTGCTCATATAGATGATATGACTTGCCCTAGAACACAAATGTAGAAAATGCAGCAGCCAGAATTTTACCCAAGTTTGTTGACACCGAAATCTAGTCTCTTCCCAGGACTGGCCCTCTCTCCCTGGGCGGTAACAGTGAGCACTGCTGGCCACCAGGACCACCCATCCTTACTAGGGCTCCTGGTCCCAGCTGCACTAAATTCTGTTACTTGTGGCTCAGACCTCTGGAAAAACAAAAATGGAGTCTCTAGAGTTCAGTTGTGCCAAAAGACAATTGTCATTGTATCTCCTCTTGGAGAAGGGAACATGGCAGGGTTGCTTGTGTTACCAGGGTTGCTTGTGTTCCCGTAACTCTTCGGAAAAGTAACTGCACCTCACTCCTGTGACTGCCTCCCCAAAGAATCCTAACAAATGTAGAGAGCCGGTGACAAAAACCAACCCAGCCATTACCAAGGGGGAACAAAGTTTTCATTTTATTCAGGTGCTCACAGTGAATCAGTCTCCGGTATCATTTGATCAAAAATAATTCCAGCTGAAAATCATCACACCAGAGACTCTTCACATGTACTGAAGGTGTTTTTGGTCACGCTCCTAACGACAGCAACCTGAGGGAAGCTGCTAACCTTCATGGGTCCCACTGTAGAGATGCAACACAGGCAGAGCCAAGCTCCTAGGTGTCATGCGAAGGGGAAAGAAGGCTCCAGACGCCACCTTCTTGCTGTGCAAGCTTGCCAGCCCACAGGGCATCGCGACATGCCCTGTGGACCACAGGGATGCTTCAGGCTGGAGCCATGTGCCCAAAGCCGGGTGCCTTGAGGCTGGGAATGTCGTTCTTCCTGTAGAAGTCAGCCTGCACGTGGTTAACGCGGCCGAAGTCCCGGTTTAGGGGTTCAATGGGCTGACGGATGCGCTTCCCATAGACAGAAGACGTCAACACTCCAACCGGCCTCTCCTGTTCCTGGTGAAAGTTATCAAAGCACATCGTCAGCACCACTGCATTCGCCAGCACAGCTCACCCGTACATCCATCCGCCTGGTCCTGGGAGCTTTACCTGCCCGGGTCCCACCACGGTAGACCAAGAGGGGACCTCCACGCTGAAGCCAGCGGCTTCACAGGGAAGTAGCCTATGGTGGGGAACCGCTGAATTTGCTAGAAAGCTGGCTGGTGTATTCAATGGACATGTTGGGAAACTGTGCCGGACCATTTGCTCTACCTGTCTGTCTCTGTGCTCTTCCTGGTCATTTACCCGACCCTGCTGCTGCTGGTCCCTTCCCACCACCCAGATCCTGGCTCAGATGTCCAGGTCCTCCCTGGCCCCGCCCCTCCCCAGCTCCCTGCTCATCCCTCTCACTTTCCCCCTCTCACATCCTCACATGGCTTCCTCTTCCCACATACCACTCATCACCACCTAGAATTTGCTCGTCATTTCTTTTTTTCTTCTCTTTCTTTCTTTATCTTTTTGTTTTGTTTTGTTTTGTTTTGAGATGGAGTCTTGCTCTTGTCGCCCAGGCTGGAGTGCAATGGTGCGATCTCGGCTCACTGCAACCTCTGCCTCCCGGGTTCAAGCGATTCTCCTGCCTCAGCCCCCCAAGTAGCTGGGATTACAAGCATGCACCACCATGCCCGGCTAATTTTTATATTTTCACTAGAGACAGGGTTTCCCCATGTTGGCCAGGCTAGTCTCGAGCTCCTGACCTCAGGTGATCCGCCCACCTTGGCCTCCCAAAGTGCTTGGATTACAGACGTGAGCCACCACACCCAGCCCATGATTACTTTGCCTTTACTTTTTCTCTCTTCCCTCGGGAATGGCAGCTCTGAGAGGATGGAGCTTTTTTCTGAAAAACTATGTGCCACAGTTTTCTCCTGCGGAAAACACTAACTTTGCATCAACTTAGAAGGCACCACATGTGCTGCTTATGGTGGCTTTGTAACTAAACTTGGAAGAAATGTTCTCGTGTGCACAATTTCAGCTCTGCAAGACCAACTTTTCTGGAAAAATTATGAAAGTCCGGACTCAGCGGTGAAGCAGAGACTTGTTTTATCTGTTGAAGGGAACGTCTTAGCTTTGCTGTCCTTAAATTTTTAAATTCTAAAGAACCAAACAACAATATCAAGAAAAATACACAATGACATGACTGAATACAGGGAACGATAAGAGTATCTTAGCCTTAGCTTCTTGGCACAAAAAGATAGAGGAGAGCTGCATCAAGAAAATTACATGAAGCAATTGAGGACAATATTAAATATATATGTGTATGTGCGCATATACACACACATGCATGTACATACCTATGCACACACGTACAAGCATACAATATACACATATATGCATGATATATATACATATATTCACACATATATACACATAATATATACACATCCACATACATATGCACGTATGCATGCATCTATACACACATTTACACACATTCACAAGCAGACACACACATGTACATACATATACACACATATATATACACACACATACACATGCATATACACACACATGCACACATATATACACACAGGTACACATATGCACACACATAAACATATGTACAATATATACAAATATACATATCTGTATATACATATACACACATATATACATACACACATGTACATACATGTATGCCTATATACATGCATACACATATACACATACAGTCATGTGCCATATGACATTTTACTCAATGATAGATCGCATATATGATGATAGTCCCATAAGCTTATAATATTAAGTTGGTGCAAAAGTAATTGCTGTTTTTGCCATGAAAATGGCAAAATCTAATACAACTAAAAAATTCCTATCACCTAATGATGTCATAACTGTTGTCATGTCGTAATACATCACATTCCTCATGCGTTTGGGTGATGCTGGTGAAAATAAACCTACTGGGCTGCCAGTCATATAAAATATAACACATACAATTATGTACAGCTCACAGTACTTGACAATCATAATAAATGACTATGTTACTGGTTTCTGTATTTATTATACTTTTTATCGCTATTTTAGGAGTGTACTCTTTCTACTTATTTTTAAAAGTTAACTGTAAAACAACCTCCAGCAGGTTCTTTAGGAGGTATTCCAGAGGAGACACTGTTAGCCTAGGAGATGACAGCTCCATGTGTGTTGCGTGTCATTGCCTTTGAAGACCTTCCGGTGGGACGAGATGTGGAGGTGGAAGGCAGTGATACTGACGATCCTGACCCTGTGTAGGCCTAGGTTAAGGTGTGTGTTTGTGTCTTAGTTTTTAACCAAAAACTTTAAAAGCTTAAAAAAATTAAAAATAGATACCTTATAAAGATCTAAAGAGAGAAAATATTTTTGTACAGCTGTACAATGTGTTTGTGTTTTAAGCTAAGTGTTACTTTATAAAAGAGTCCAAGTTTTTAAAATTAAAAAGTTTATAAGGTTAAAAAGTAACATTAAGCTAAGGTTAATGTATTATTGAAGAAAAAAATTTAAAATAAATGTAGCGTAGCCAAACTGCACAGTGCTTATAAAGTCTACGGTGGTGCACAGTCATGTCCTAGGCCTTCACATTCACTCACCACTCACTCACTGACTCACCCAGGGCAGCTTCCAGTCCTGCAAGCTTCATTCATGGTAAGTGCCCACACGAGTGTATCATTTTTTATTTTTATACCATATTTTTACGGTACCTTTTTATGTTTAGATACAAAAACACTTACCATTGTGTTATAATCGTTTACAATATTTTATACTGTAACACGCTGTACAGATTGGTAGCCTGGGAGAAATAAGCTGTACCATATGGCCTAGGTGTGGAGTAGGCTATGCTATCTAGGTTTAAGTATACTCTGATGTTCACTCAATGACAAAATCGCCCAGCAATGAATTTCTCAGAATGAATCCCTGTTGTTAAGCAATGCATGACTGTACATACACTCTCCACCACACACACACACGTGCGTGCACACACACATACACGTACAAGCATACCTCAGAGATATTGCAGGTTTGGTTCCAAACCATGGCAATAAATATCACTATTAAGTGAGTCATACAGATGTTTTGGTTTTCCAGTGCATATACAAGTTACGTTTACACTATACTATAGTATATTAAGTGTGCAATAGCATTATGTCTGAAAAATGTACAGATCTTAATTTGTAAATACTTCATTGTTAAAAAATGCTCACACAGAGATAGGAAGTGGGTACACGCTATTGGAAAAATGGGACCAATAGACTTACTTGACATAAGGTTGCCACAAACTTTCAACGTGTAAAAAATACAGTCTCTATGAAGTCCAATAAAGTGAAGTGTAATAAAACTGGATATGCCTGTATAAAGTTTTGTTAATCTGCTGATGACTTGTTAACATTCTGTCTTAATATTACCTCTTCATTAACATGAAGTCCCAGGCTTTTTGCATGTTCTCTGTCATCTCGGTGCAACTTCTGATCATAATCTAGTCGCCTCTTAAAAACACAGTCATAGAGGGAAATAATTCCTGTCTAGGAAAAAAAGAGAAAGAAAGCCGTGGGTTAATTTGAAGGCTGGGTCATTGAGGCCCGATGGAGCACGGATGCCAGTTCTTTCCCAAGGGAGGCTGGAGGTGCATGTAGTGAGTATGTGATAGGAAAGGTCACCTCACCAGGCAGAACCGGCTGTGATGTGGAGCAGGGAGAAGCCCAGCCCTCACCAGCAAGAGAAGGTTGTTAAGAGGCCCAGGATGAAGGAGGGACATTTTCATGGCACTTCTCAACTTTCTCCTCCCTTGTTGAGAGAGGTGGTTCCCCAAGCTCTCTTGCTGTCTGACTCCATTGCTAGAGCTCAAACTTTAAAATAAAAATTTGTCTTAGTCCATTCAGGCTGCTATGACAAAATAACATACAGACTGGGTGACTTCTAAGCAACAGCAGTGTATTTCTCACAGTCCTGGAGGCTGCGAGGTCCAAGTTCAAGGCCCCGTGAGACTGGGCATCAGGTGAGGGCCCTATTTATGATTCACAGATGGTGTCTTCTCCCTGTAGCCTCACATGCTGGAAAGGCAAACAAGCCCCCTCAAGCTTCTTTTATAGGGGCACTAATTCCATTTATGGGAACTCTGCCCTCAGGCCTAACCCCCTCCCAAAGGCCCCGCCTCCCAATACCACCACATTGCGGGTGAGGCTTCAACATATAAATCACAAACATTCAGACCATAGCAAACCCACATCTCTAAGGTTACACATGTGTGTACTTTTCCTTCATTTCTACTTGTCTTGTCTCCTCAAATTTTCTATAAGCTTCAGCTTCTTTGAAAAACAAACAATACCTACATACTAAGATAATGAAACTTAACAGAAGTCATCTTTTAAGTCACTAGTGCAGGAGCCAAGGGCAGACGTCTTCCTTGCCTTCTGAAGGTTGCCTGAAAATCAGCTGACAGAAGGGAGATTAAAAGAAGAAAGGGTAGACACATTTTCATTAATGTGCATGGGGGACATCTCAGGGTGATTATCCCACCACACCATGGGCTACAGGTGCTTGCACAGCCTTCTTCATACGAGAAAGGAAGATGGGGAAATGTGGATGATTTGAGGGAGGCAGTAAGTTATTTTTAGGGGGATACAATGGTCTGGGAGAAAGTCTGTTGGGCCCGCAGAGCAGATGATGGTCTGTGACGAAAGTCTGTCCAGGTGTCTTAGCAGACTTCAACCTGTCTTCCCAGGATGTGAGTGCAGTTGATGAAAACGCAGGGAAGCTACCAGGGGTCACTGTTTTCTTCTTTGGTGAGTCCAGACTTTAGGCAAATAAGCGAACTTTAGAGATCAGCTTCATCAAGTGCTCTGGGAGAGACAAACAGTTGAGAGACAGGAGCCAGGGCCGGGGGTGGGGGTGGTCAGAGAGACTGTGAGCCTTCTTTTCTTGAGGCCAGAGTGTCAGAGCGCCATATTTTGGTGTGTTGGTTCCTGAACTCTAACACTAGCCAAGAGTCAGGCTGTCTATGTGCAAACCCCTCTCTTGAAAGATAAAAGTATTTTTTCTTTAATCATATGTGATAAGTGTGACACTTGGTAATCCATAAATATATGAATACATATATTATATATAATATACACGTATATATCATATGTATGTAATTTACATACACACACAACTCTGATGTATTAGAAAATGACCCATTAACAGAGCTATCATCTGTATTGTCTCCATTTTATCATCCCAACTTTTTCTGAATACAAAAGAAAATCTTCCTTGTTCGGTATCTAGTAAAAAAAAAAAAAAAAAAGAATGCGTGTATTAGCTGGTCTTTAATCTTCACCTTGTCATGCCATTCGTTATTCCAGCTGCCTTAAATTTTCCAGCAGCAAACTCAGACATGTCTCCGTGGGATTTGGGAGTATTAGGTCTCTAGCTTATGCTTGGTTGGTTTTGTTTTGTTTTGTTTTTTTCCCAGTTAGTGATGCTAGAATGATTCCCTCCAACAGGAGGATACAGAGGTAGAAGTAGGCAGTGAAAAGGATGCAAGACTTCTATATAGTATGTTGGAAAACACGTAATGCCCACTCACAGTGACTGCAGGAACTCGGCACTCTGGCCTATAATGGGAATAACTAGATCATAACGTAGCTTTGGCCAATCCTTAGCAAATCATTCACAGATCATCTGTCATGTGCAATATGCTGTGCTCCTGCAGAGGGGAATTTAGAAGATAACTCAGATGTGGCTACTGTCCTTACTCAACGAGCCATCTAGTAAGGAAACAACATGGTCTTTAAGAATTATTACTTTAAGATTCGCAAGAATTCCAACAGCAACATGTGTAAGGTGCCTGGCCAGCCACTGCAGGGAACCTGGTATGTCTTAGTTCAGAACTACTCTAGTCAGCTTGAAGGAGGAAAACAACCTCCAACCAGGAGCTGTGGCTTCTGCCTCTGTGCCTCTGCTGGTCATTTTATGAGTTACCAGACACAAGCATCTCTTATCATTGTCTTCACTCTCACTCAACTTCTGGCTGTGTTCACATCAAACCACCCTGGCCCTCATGTCTCCTGATGGCAACCTACCGTATAGCTACGTACCCACAGGATTTTGTAAAAGCCTGAATCAATGGAGAATTGATAAGCCATTCAACATTTAGTATTATGACAATTGGCTAGTTATTTGGGCCTTCACATCACACTATAGCCAAAAGTAAATTCTGGATGATAAGACAAATGAAAAAGAAAACCCATTCGAAAACTCGTACACATGAAAACAATAGGTAAAATGTCAAAAATATCAATCACTTTGACTACCTACAAATTAGACATTTGCTTATCAAATAAAATGAAAACTTTAAAAAACCATTTTAAGACATGATACAGAAATCTCAGTATCTTTAACATTCGTAACATAGGCAGCTGTTGGTGCAGAAGCCAATCTGCTGCTGGCCTGCAAGGCTAAGCAAACCTTTTTGGGATGGGCCACCTAGTAACACACATGAAGCCCAAGTACACCACACACACTCTGCAAGGATGAGGGAGGATAAATTCTCCAGAGTAAATACATTGCCATCCAGACCTTTCCTTTGAGATTCAGAGCCACTGGCTGGCTAATAGCTTGATCTCCGTCACCCCCATGCCACCACACATACACGCAATATTTTAAGGGATTCAGTATTAGCCAGGCTCTTGTTCATCATCTAGGTGTTCTGTTGCCTCTGGAATCCCTCCTGACCTGGCTGACCCTGTTCCATGGGT
The DNA here is from genome assembly GCF_049350105.2 of Macaca mulatta. Classification (NCBI taxonomy): domain Eukaryota; kingdom Metazoa; phylum Chordata; class Mammalia; order Primates; family Cercopithecidae; genus Macaca; species Macaca mulatta. Next base: position 8,899,176 of record NC_133411.1, read on the forward strand.
TCTGGGGAGAACAGCTGCAGTGTACAAAATGAAGACCTAGTCTCTAGAACTGAATCCCTGGAAGAAAGCTACACTCATGGCCAGGAGGCCCTCTCTCCTCCTGCACCCTGAGAACCTTGAGGCAAAGTGGAGTGACTGATGGCCCTTCAAACCCTATAATGCTCCCTGCGTGTGGGCAGCCCCCCCCACCCAGTGTATTAGTCTGTTCTCATACTGCTGATAAAGACATACCCAAGACTGGGCAATTTACAAAAGAAAGAGGTTTAATGGGCTTACAGTTCCATGTGTCTAGGGAGGCCTCACAATCATGGCAGCAGGTGAAATGCACTTCTTACATGGCGGCAGCCAGAGAGAGAGCTTGTGCAGGGAAACTCCCCTTTTTAAAACCATCAGATCTCATGAGACTCATTCACTATCACAAGAACAGTGCAGGAAAGATCCACCCCCATAATTCAATCACCTCCTACTGGGTTCCTCCCATAACACATGGGAATTGTGGGAGTTACAATTCCAGATGAGATCTGGATGGTGACACAGCCAAACCATATCACCCAGATCTGAGAGACAGCCCTCCAGAGTGGGTGGCACGAACAGCAGGGAAAATAGATCCTCCAGGAACTGCCTGGTCTTGTATTTTCTTCTGCACAGTGATTTTAATCAGGTCCAACCCTCCTGAACTGAGTGAGCGCCCACTGGGGTGCCTGGATTATCCTGGGAGAAAAACTCTGAAGAAGAAAGGACTTCAGAATAGAATGAGAATGCAATTACTATTATCAGAATGAGAAAGGATATGTTCATTCATTTTGTTCCCTATATTGAAGAAGCCCAGTGTAATATGAAACTTTACAGAGAAAATACCTATTTCTTCTCATTCTAATCAGGTCTCCTAAAACACTATAAAAGCAATCACTATGAGCAGCCATGCCTGCCTCACAATCCCTGGATTAGTTGCCAACGATCTTCTACATCTTAGTCTTTACTAGGAATCTCACTGCTTGTGGGTATGGAGTGATCAGAATCTTAGGAAGCTTATTTTTGTGCAGATTTTGCATATTCAGAACTTTCCAGAGTACAAGTGAATTTTTCTATCATTGAAAAATAAGGACCAAAAAAAAAAATTATCAGTAGACAGGCAGCCTCACTTTGAAATGTGACTATCCATTTTCAATAACTAATCAAACTGAAAATCTGTCGTTTCCCTGGATTTTAATTATTAATCTTTCTTTTTTTTTCTTTTATTCCCATATGGCTTGAAGCAAAATGACACGAATAAAAACCAATTGGGATTTAGATGCTAATCACAAGACAGAGCTTCTGAAATTACTGAAATTTTGCCATTAAAATTCCTCAAGGAATTGTCTCTATTTCACAGATGATGTTCCTTTTTTTTAAAAAAAAAAAAAAAGCAAAACAGAAAATATCCATTTTTTACCTTGTGATCTCTCCCTTCGTGTTTTGAATATTGTTAAAACGTAGCATAACCTTAGCCTGGTCATGGTACCTGATCACCTACCCTCAGTTTACCTCACAATAACCTCCACCCCTGATCCTGAGAAATTGCTGTGGTCCACAGACCTGGGCAGATGATGTGGGTAGAGTGGAGGCCTCCAGTTTTCAACCTCCACAGCACATTAGGCCTACCATTGTGTGAGACACTATGCCAGGCTCCAGGACAGAAATGGGGAGTCCCTACCTTAAAGAGACCACAGACTAAGAAGAGAAATCAACCCATTAGTTATGAACCACAGAAAAATACAAATGGAACAAGAGAGGTTTGCACAAAGTAGAGTAGCAGAAAAGAATGAATGATGGGCAATTGCTTGGGCCAGGGGGAGGAAGTGCAGGTGACTAAGGCGAGACGGGAGACTGCACCACACTGCTGTGGTTAGAACCACTGCCGAACAACCTCACTGGATGTGATCAGTTGACTTATGTCCTCCAAGCATTCACATGTTGAAGTCCTATCCCCCAGGAACTCTGAATGTGACCTTATTTGGAATAAGGTAATTGAGGATATAATTAATTAAGATGAGGTCATACTGGAGTAGGGTAGACCCCCAAGTTAATATGACTGGTGTCCTTATTGAAAGGAGAAATTTGGACATGGACATGCACCGAGGGAAGATGATGTGAAGAGACATTGGGAGAAGACGGTCATCAACCAGCCAAGGAGAGGGGCCTGGAACAGAGCCTTCCCTTGCAGCCCCTAGAAAGAACCAATCCTGCTGAATTGCAACAAAGCAAAAATTGACATATAGTATCTAATTAAACTTCAGAGCTCTGTACAGCAAAAGAAACTATGAGCAGAATAAAGAGACAACCTACAGAAGGTGAGAAAATTTTTGCAAGCAGTGCATCTGACAAAGGTCTAATATCCAGCATCTACAAGAAACTTAAATTTACAAGCAACAAAGAATACCCCATTAAAAATTGGGCAAAGGACATGAACAGACACTTCTCAAAAGACATACAAGTGGCTAAGAAACACATGAAAAAAAGCTCAACATCTCTGATCATTAGGGAAATGCAAATCAAAACCACAATGACATACTATCTCACACCAGTCAGAATGAATATTGAAAAGTCAAAAAACAACAGATGTTGGTGAGGTTGTGAAGAAAAAGGAACGCTCATACACTGTTAGTGGGAGTGTAAATGAATTCAACCACTGTGAAAGACAGTGTGGTGACTCCTCAAAGACCTAGAGGCAGAAATACCATTCAATCCAGCAATCCCATTACTGAGTATATACCCAAAGGAATAGGAATAATTCTATTATAAAGACACATGCACATGTATGTTCAATGCAGCACTACTCACAATAGCAAAGATATGGAGTCAACCTAAATGCCCATCAATGATAGACTGGATAAGTAAAATGTGGTACATATACACCATAGAATACTACGCAGCCATGAAAAGGAATGAGGTCATGTCCTTTGCAGGGACATGGATGGAGCTGGAGGCCATTATCCTTAGCAAACTAACACAGGAACAGAAAACCAAATCCCGCATGTTCTCACTTATAAATGAGGGCTAAATGATAAAAACACAGGGACACATGGGGGGTGGGCAATATACACTGGGGCCTGTCAGAGGATGGGAGGCGGGAGGAGGGAGAAGATCAGGAAGAATAGTTAATGGAGGCTGGGCTTATTACCTGGATGATGGTATGATCTGTACAATCCATCAGGGCATGTGTTTACGTATGTAACAAACCTGAATATCCTTCACAAATTAGAAGTTGGAAATTAGAAAAAAAAGTCCTGGTAACACCCTGATTTCAGGCTTCTAGCCTCCAAAACTAAAAGAGAAGAAATTTCTGTTGTTTTAAGCCACCAAGTCTGTGGCACATTTTGTGGCAGCCCAGGCAAACACACTTGGCAGGAAGTAGCCATCATGCCCCATGACTCCTCCCAACCTGAGAAGCACACTTACTCCCACAAGTTGCACACACTCTCATACAAATAACTGGGGTAAGTTTTTGAGCAAACTGGGACCCTGGTCCTTTATTTTCTCCTCCTCTTCAGACTATTTAAAGCATTAATTCACTCTCCACCATAAGGTTAAACCAATAAGTTCTATAAGAAAGAAAGAAAAAAAAAAAAAACAGGAGAAAAAAATTAATACCTTTTGCCATGTAATTGTGGCGGGGTAATGCTATGTGCTCATCAAACATACTACCACTTCCAGAACAAGCAGAAGATGCATTTCCCAGTTTCCCTCACAATTAGGCTGGGGCCAGGAATGTGGGTGACTCCAATAAATTCTACCTCTAGTCCTGGTCTGTAAAAAACTCCCAGGCAGTCCTCCAAACCCTCTCCCCCCACTCACAGGCTAATAAATTCCGAGCATCCAATACATGACTCTAAAGTCCTAAAAACTCCTAGGCTCTAGTAATAGTGAAACCATTAAAAAGAAGGCACCTGGATTTCCAAGCAACTGCACTAAGAGCCTCCCGGGAGAAACATAAATGTCAGGCTATGAATGAGAAAAAAAAAAAAAAAAAAAGCCTCTGTGATGTCATGGTTATTATGTTAAGCCCATTGGTGCACCTATGTTTAACAACCCACTTTCTGGAGAAAAAAAAAATCTGATTTGTAGTATTTGATGATTTCCGTGGTGTAAATACTTCGATCATGGTCAATTTTAGGCTACCAATGAAATGCAGAGCTTAGAAGAAATGCTAACAGTTGGCTTTTGTGAGTCATACACGCCAGCTCCAGCACATTGGGGGTTAAGACTCTTTGGGTTTAGGGTGTGTTTCCATAGCACATCCTAGTCCACCTTGTTTAATATGCTAATCAACCTATGACTGGGCTACCTTACTTCCTGTCCTCAGAAGCCACAGCACTATGACCTCCTCATCTTGAGGCTTTCCATCAGTTTGCTAGTCCAAGGATAAACGACCTACTTTTAAAACTGAAAACCCCCAAGGTGATCCAAAACAGTTTCCTTTGATTCATAAGGGCCTCAATTTACTTATAAATCCAGAGCATCTCCTTGGAGGTTTGGTATTGTGTGAAGCTTAATGAGGACATTTTCATTAATTTTAACAGCATTCAAAATTCTGTATCTCAGAGGACTGTTGCTTGCGAAGGACACAATGTTAGGTTTTTATGAAAAGACAATACTCAACTATTCTCTTTGGGTTTTTGTTTTTTCCTGTGGAAAAGATTCTGTGTCCTCTCTTGGTACATTAATATCACAAGTTTTAGAAATTCTTATAAATTTTCAAATAATCTGGATATTCTACCATTGGATTGAAGTCAAGATAACTCCTCCCTCTGATCTTGTGTCTGCGTCAAATTCTAAGAGTGTTCTGATTCAGAGAGTTCTACATTCATCTATGTGCTTAACTTGTCACCAGTTGGAAATGTGGTGATTGTGGAGTCAATTGTTTTTCCTCTTCCACTGATACCAGCTCCCTACTCACCCCATCACCCCCAGCCCAGCAATTCACAACTCAGGAAGAAACAGCGATCCAAAGGGGCTGAAACTCGAATTCAATCTTATACGTTCCTCTTGGTCAAAGTTATTGGGAAAAATGTTGTCCTTTTCTTGTGTCATTTGCTTGTACCCCTTAAAAGGGGGTGATTTTGAAAAACTAAGATATATTATTAAATGAAAAGGGCAAGCTGCAAACATATGTGTCCACATCTGTGTGATCTGTGTGTGAATACGTTCTTGTGTAAAAAACATTTAGATGCGTATCACGACAAGCATGCACTCAATGAAAAGACACAGAGGACATGCTCACACAGGAGTTTTGATTCATTGGAACATGGATTCCTTACTCTCGGTGTTTCATACCATGTGAAAGATCTCCACTAGAACATGCCTGCCCCCCCTTTCACTCATTCCTCTCTCACTAATGGGTTTGCAAGGGAAACTGGACCTTGGGCTCAGCGCCCCCACCAACCCCTTTTTAAGGAGCTACCTGCCCTGGAGGAAGATATTCAGCCCAATTCCCCCAAGCCCTGAGTTTTCCAGGGGCAGGTCACTGGACAGTGAAAATGCAACTGGAGAAGTAGAGAAGAAACTATAACCCACTGCTATTGACGATACCAGAGGAGGAGAACGAGGATGGGGATAAGCAAAGCAGCTGACAATCCAAACCAAAACCCCTATTTAGTCTAAGAAGCTAATTTTGAAAATCGGTGACTTATCCTTTTGTTTTAAAAATTGGCTTTCCGATTATTCATTCCTCATTTGTTCATGCAACAGGTATTTATGGAGTTCCAACAACCATCAGATCTCCTGAGGACTCACTCACTACCACGAGAACAGCAAGGGGGAAACTGCTCCCACGATCCAATCACCTCCCACCAGGTCCCCGCCTCAACATGTGGGGGTTACAATTGGAGATGAGATTTGGGAGGGGACTTATTGCCATATCAACATGCATCTGTGTAACGTGCTTGGCCGCACTTGGCAAACGGAAATTTAGTGCTCAGGGAGGTAGAGTCCTCGACGCATGAAGAAACAGTCAGCTTCTGTCCCCAACATACGCGGAGAAGAAAAGCCAGCTAATCCCACCAAACCTAAGGTGGGGCCTTCACAGCAAAGCCTCACTCAAGACAGAGTTATCCACAAGCCCCCTCAGCATGAGGGAAAGCGGATTCTGAAACCAGTTATAATTTCTTTAAATGCAGCTCTTGGACTTTGAGGAATTTAATCCAAACCTTCATAAAATACCATTGTCCTTTGATTCTGCTTTTTCATTTCCACAGCAGAAATGCTGCACAAGGCAGAAGGAGAAAAAAGGAACTGAAAAACACTGTTGAATGGAATCTGCTTTGCTGCCGCAGGAACCATATTTTATGGGCAAAGCCTACGCTACTAGAACTCCCTAGGGAGCAGTACAGGAGCCGATCACATTTTTGCTGGCAGCTTTAGATGACGAATTTGTCTTACAATTCAGAGGCATTACTGAGGCTTTAAATAAGTGTGCAGCCTTCAGTGCATCCACTCTGTGGGCTCCCTGAAGTAAGCTGCTTCAGAGGATTAGAAGCCACAGATTGACACTCACATTTTGCCTTCACCTGTGTTAATTTCTGACAGCAAATGAGAGTCAGGGATATGAGGTTTGCCACCGGGACCTAGGACTTAGTGAAAAGCAGCTCTAATATCACTAACAAAAGCAAACGATAATAATAGCTGTACTTACATTGGGCTTACCATGTGCCGCTTTGCATTGATTAATTAAAGTCATTCATATAAGAGCTCTATGAAGTTGGCAACATTTGCCTCAGAGGTGGGTAGAGTGAAACAGTGTGTGTTAATGCGGTAGGTCCACATGGCTGGTCAACATGGAGCCAATATTCTTACCCAGGATTACTCAGCCTGTGCTACCAACTAATTGGTATACACACTACTGTGCGTCACACAGAAATAAACTAAACAGGATAGTCCCATCAGGCTGCTATAATAAAATACCTATATACTGGGTGATTTATAAACAACATACTTTTATTTCTCGAGGTTCTCGAGGTTGGGCAGTCCAAGATCAAGGCGCTGGCAGATTTGGTGTCTGGTGAAGGAGCATTTTCTAGTTGCTACATGGCACATTCTCATTGTGTCCTCACATGCTGGGAGCGGTGAGGGAGCTCTCTGGAGTCTCTTTAACAAGGGTGATAATACCATTCGTGAGGGCTCCACCTTCATGTCCTCATCACTTCGCAAAGGCCCGCCTCCTAATACTGTCATGTTGGGGGTTGTGATTTCAACGTATGTATTTGGGGGGAACACAAATATTCAGACAATAGCATTGGCTTAAGAACTAATTCCATACTGCTTTTACTGCTCAGCTTGATTAGGGCCTGAAATTCTTCTTCTTACTATTATCATCATCTTTTGGAGACAGAGTCTCACTCTGTTACCCAGAGCGGAGTGCAGTGGTGCAGTCTCGGTTCCCTGCAATCTTGACCTCCTGGGCTCAAGTGATTCTCCTGCCTTAGCCTCCCGAGTAGGTGGGACTAGAGGCATGGGCCACCACACCTGGCTAATTTTTGTATTTTAAGTAAAGATGGGGTTTCACCACGCTGGCTGGGCTGCTCTTGATTGAACTCCTAATCTCAAGTGATCCGCCCTCCTCGGCCTCCCAAAGTAGAGCCTGAAATTATTTACAGCAAATTTAGGTGTAACTGAGTTCTCTAGAAAACCTGTGATACAGAATTTACCCTCTTTATTCCAAATAGTCTCCAGGTCAGAGAATCAGTTTCTTTGGTCATGCAGGTGATTAAACCCCAGTTCATATCATCCTGAGGAGTGGATTATTACCATTGGTAGCTATTTGTCAAATGGGCTTCAAAATGCTTTTGTTATTCTTGTTGCTTTCAAGGCTGTTTCAATTTAGATGTTAACATTTATGTTGCATCATTTTCTTTTGCATGGTACTAAAGGCCTCAGGACTTGAATTTGTTTGTGACTTCAGTTATCCAAACTGTATGGAAAAAAATTGTTTTTTCAAAAATCCACTTTGCATCAATTTGTTCTACGTTCCATACCTACCTTCCAGAAGGTAGTGATACATTAGAGCAGGGGGTGGGAAACTTTTTCTGTAAAGGGCCACGTAGCAACTGTTTTAGGCTTTGCAGGTCACATGGTCTCTACCAAATCTACACAACTCTCTGGGGTAACCATAGACACGCAAACACATAGGTGTGAGACTGTGTTCTAGGAAAACTTTATTTATTAAAATAGGCAGCTGGCCAGACTCGGCCAAGGAGCCTCGGTTTACTGACCCCTGCATTAAAGGGACAGATTTCTGGCCCACTCCCAGCGGACCTCCTTCCAAGGGATGGAGTCCCAGTCACTTCACACTTCAGGCATCTCTCTGCCCTTTGGTTAGTTTGGCCCCAGGAAGGTAGCGCCATTTATTAGACTGGTAAATGTAAGAATGAACTGTGCCTGCCAGGCTCAATTTCACCACTTTTCCCTAGGCAGTAGCTGGCCCACAGGGGATGGGGTTCTGCTCTTTTTCCTGGTGCCCCCATCTTATTTACAGGGCCCCTCAAATGGCGTTATTGTCAATGTTTTTACTCTGTCCAACAGCCAGATGAATTTTATTTCCTTTCAACAAAACAGCATAGAACAAGTTAACACAATAAGACTCCTTATTTTTTCGGCTGTTTATCTCATGCAGTGCATTACTGCTATGCATTAATCATAGTTGATTGGCAGTCACATGAGTATTGCATACTTAAAATGTAAAATTCAGTTAATAAGTGAAATTATGTATAGGTAACAGTTCTTTCAAAACATATTGCTCCCAGGAGGAAAACAAAATGAAGGCCCTGATGGCAATGAGATTGGGAAGTTACCATTCCCTCGTGTTTCCCTCCTGTCTTAACATTCAGTGGATAGTCGAGCCTGGGAGAACAGGCAAACAGCGCTGCAGAGACAGATCTGATTGCAAATGTCCCTTTCCCCCCGTCCTTGCATATTGCTCAAAGCCAAGCAGAGAGGAGCTATCAGATACCAAAGATCCTCCTGGGAGCAGGCTGAGGTTTATGGCTGCTGTATTTGTCAGCTGGGGTTGAACAAACTAAGTACCACGGATGAGGTGGCTTAACCAACAGAATTCATTGTCTCACAGTACTGGCACCAGAAGTATGCAATCAAGCAGTTGGCTGTGAAGGAATGTCCTGTTCCAGGCCTTTTCCTGAGGCTTGTAGGTGGCTGTCTTCTCCCTGTGTCCCTTTACATCATCCTTCCTGATATGGTTTGGCTGTGTCCCCACCCAAATCTCATCTTGAATTGTAGTTCCCATAATTCCCACATGTCCTGGGAGGGACCATCTGGAGATAACTGAATCATGGGGGCAGTTTCTCCCATCCTGTTCTCATGATAGTGAGTAAGTTCTCACAGGACCTGATGGTTTTATAAGGGTCTTCCCTCTTCACTGGGCACTCATTCTTCTTGATGCTGCCACGTGAAGAAGGACATACTTGCATCCCCTTCTGCCATGATTCTAAGTTTCCTGAGTCCTCCCCAGCCATGCTGAACTGTGAGTCAGTTAAACCTCTTTCCTTTATAAATTACCCAGTCTTGGGTTTGTCTTTATTAGCAGTGTGAGAAAGGACTAATACGTGCCAGTCTGTATTGTATCCAAATTTCCCATTTCTCAAGGACACCAGTCATACTGGAATAGAGCTCATCCTAATGACCTCATTTTAATTTGATTATCTCTGTAAAATTCTGTCTCCAAATAAGTTCACATTCTAAGGTACTGGGGATTAAGACTCCAAAACCTAAATTTCAAGGGGACACAATTCAACCCACAGCAGCTGTCTAAACTAGAAACACGCTTGCTTCTGTTGTTGAGGCTGTCCATGAGTGCTTACAGTTTATGGGTGGCATGCAGGCCAGTGTGTGCTAACCAATTGTGGGGGTGGGAGTGGGGGAGAGGAAGGATGCATTTTCTGGGAATACCTTATATACCATAAGGGAACGATCTCCTTCCCCCTAGACACCTGGCTAATCTATATCCCTCTCTAGCCACTCAAGCCACCAGGACAGCCAGAATTAGAAAGGCCTGTCCCAGTTATGCCTGCAGGCTGAGGGTCCTCAATGAATGCTCAATGACTCCCCTGCCTCTGCATCCTGAGCAAGACAAACTGGGGACACTTAGGAACAATGGTGAGAAGAGAGGAGTAGATGACCCTCAACTGACTTCGAATCTGCTCCTTTTCCTGCCTTTGGCCGCTGGTGGGAGATGCAGGGTGCCCAGTGGCCTTCGCAGACCCTCAGAGTCCATCGCAGGAAGTGCATGGGCCAGTGTGGCCAGGATGGAAGAACAGAGGGACCACTCTCAGTCCAGCCCTCCCTGCAGGCGGTTCGCCAGCTATTCCTTCTGGTCTTCTGTTTGCAGGAGGGCAGAGGGTTTCCCGCTCCCTGGACCATCCAGGCCTAGTCCCGGCGGCAAGGCCATGTTTCCTTGTTACGCTGGGCCTGCCGCTGACAGGCCCCAGAAGGAGCCGCGACCAGCCCGCTGGGCGGTCCCTGCTTCCTGCGACCCCCTCCAGACCCTGGGCAGAAAAAGCGCCCTGCTGTCCCGACAGAGCCACTGTGCTTTTCAGGGATCCTGACACCTAGTGGCTCCCGCTCCCTCCTCCGAAGAGCACTGGGTCCCAGCTGAGCATTCCCGCGACCCCCGGCCCCTGGTGGCAGCTGAGACACCCATTCGCGCACCCGGCTCCTCCCACATCCTTGTTCCTGGGGGGGTGCAGCTGACACTGGTGGTCGCCTTAGCTGTACTCTTTGGGGTCCAGGCGCCTTGGCGGGAGCTCACCCTCCCTGTCCCCCCAGCTGACCCTGCTGCGCCCCCTTCATCCCCGCACGCTCCCACCCAGCCCCGCCCCTCGGAACCCACCCCTGGTAGTGAAGCCCTGCCCCCAGGGTCCCTGCCCGAAGGCGCGCTCCTCCTCTAGGGCTCCACCACGCTGTGAGCTCTGTCACCATCCCTAGCGGTGCAGCCCCTCCCAGGGATCCTCCTCGCTGTGAGCTCCTGCTCCTGTCCCGGTGGCGCACCCCCGCCCCCAAGCCTCCTCCCCTAAGGTGAGTCCCGCCCCCAGGCCCCAGTCCCTAAGGTGAGTCCCGCCCCCAGGCCACCTCCCCTACGGTGAGCCCCGCCCCCAGGCCTCCTTCCCTAAGGTCTAGTCCCGCCCCCCAGGCCCAGTCCCTAAGGTGAGCCCCACCCCCACGCCCTCTCCCCGAGGGAGAGCCCTGCCCCAAGACCCTTCCGCTGGGGTGATCCACTCTCCCCTACCCCTCCGCGGCCGGCCGCCCGCCCGCCCCTGCCCAGTCGCCCAGCCTTCCCGCCTCCGTGCCCCGCCGCGGTCCTCACCTGCGCCTGCCGGTAGTAGTAGCTGTGCTCTTTGGGGTCTAGGCGCCGCGGCGGGATGTAGCTGAAGGCGGACTGCGCCGAGACGGGCGGCGGCCTGGGCTTGCCCCGCAGCGTGGACGCGGTGGTCTCCTCCTCGTCGTCCTCCATGCCGCCCCCGTCCAGCGCCCCTGCCTTGGCCGCGGTCCGTCCCGCCCGCCCAGGGGCCCAGTCGGAGTCTGCCGGCCTCAGGTGGCTCCGCGCTGGCGTCCAGCCCGCGTCTGTGTTCAGCCGTTGCCTGGAAACCGCCGCCTGGCGACCCGGAGCGGCCCTGGAGCATTCCCGCTCCAGGTTGGGGCGACACTCCTCTCCTCCCTCCTGGCCCCTCGACTACATCCGGGGTCTCTCCTTCCTTCCGCCTCGGGAGGAGCCTGGCTAGGAAACGCCGCGCGGACCTCCGATTTGCAGCCTGCTCACCTTTCCCAGGCAGGAGTCCCTGCTTCACCCACTGATCATTCGTTCGCGTGACCATTAGTAACTGAGCACCTAGCGTGTGGTGTGTCAGGAGCTGGAGATCGAGCCTTGAACGGAGCATGCCTTGTCTACAGGGAGCTTACAGTCAGCTGGAGAAGACAGATGAAAGACATGAAGAAGCCAAACGACTTGCTGAGGCCCCAGGCAGTGCTGTCCAATAGAAACATGATGAGAGCCATGTGTGCCATTTCTTATTTGACTCAGTATGTCCAAAATGTTATCATTTCAACAAATGACACCAGCTGCCTTTCAAGCGCTCGGTGGCCACGTGTGGCTAGCAATTACAGTATTGGCCAGTGCAGGTGTAAAGCTGCATGAATTTACAGATTCTGGCAAACTCAGTTGCTGTGGACAGGGTTCTTGCAAATCCTTTGCCAATGTGGTTATGTTGGCCCTTGATCTGAATGCTGGGTCAATACCTGCGTTCCGTTTGTTGAAAATGTATTGAGCTATATACTCGTGATTAGTGGGTGTATAGCCAAGAAAAGTTTAAAAAAAAAAAAAAAGTTACATGATGACCAAGGCTTGGGAAATGCTTTAGCTGGGGTGCCTGGGAAGGCCAGCCTGGCTGTGGAGGTGGTGTTTGAGATGAAGCATAGCAATAATGAGAAGCCAGTTCTGGGAGTCTGGAAATCCCCTCCAGGCCGAGTTGGTCCACTGAGGCAGAGGAAATCTTATGTTTGAATGGCAGCAGGAAGTGGGGTGGTGTGGCCTCATGAAGCCAGAAACTGGTAGGAAGTGAAGGTGAACAGATAAGTAGGGGCCTGATGGAGAGGTCTGACGGACCATGAAAGGAGCAGTGCCCTGCCTTCTTCCCCACCCCTGCAACTAGGTAGGAATCTCTTGTCTGCCCTTCTGTGATGCAGGCTGGTGGCTTAAGATACCTCTCTCATTCCGAGGCACCTGGTGATTCACTCTGTAGAGGTCTCCAGAGTCCTAGAGATCCTTCTGGGCAGGACTTAAGACATCCCGGTGCCACCGCGCTTTTTTTTCTCTCTCTCTCTCTCTTTTTTTTTTTTTTAATCTCTTTCTATCGTGGGTCCCCATGAGCTTCCTGAGAAACCCATATGCCTTCTTTTCCCATTAACACATCTTTTTGCTCCATGGGCAGGCAGAACATGAGTCAGCCGTGAGTCAAGGGTCAGACACCTGCCCACCGTGTCTCTAAGCCCCAGGGGACCTATCACCCTCATTGGAGCCACTTGGTGAGGATGACATATCCCTGGTGCTTGGAGATGGAGCACCGTCTCTCCTCCATGTGAAGTGAAGAAAAGAGGGCTCTTATTTTTCTCCCATGGGCTGAAGTCACGAAAGGCATGACTCATACTTAAAGCATCAGCCAAATACGATTTTTTTAAGCCCTTATAATCTATTGCCTCTCTCAACTTCTCTCGATGTCTCCAAAGACACAAAAAAGGTCAACTAACGGTCACAAGACTTTGTAAGCTTTGCATCGGTGACCCGGTATCATACTTTGGAAAGTGAAGGTAGTTGAAACCAATTATCTTGGGAATTCAGCTGAAACTGAGACTGAGCTAATTGCTTAATAAAAGAAATTAGTAAAGTTTACGCAGTTATACAGATGTGAATCTGCTAACTTCAATGTCAGTAGGTGACATTTTGTCATGTCCTAGACCAAGATCTCTTGAGGGCAAGGTTACCTACACCTTTGTCTTGCATGGTGATATGGTTAGGCTTTGTGTCCCCACCTTAATCTCATCTTGAATTGTAATTCCCATAATCCCCACATGTCAAAGGAGTGATCAAGTGGAGATACTTGAATCATGGGGGCCGTTCCCCCATGCTGTTCTTGTGATAGTGAGTTCTCACAGGATCTGATGGTTTTATAAGGGGCTCCTCCCCCTTTACTCGGCGTGTCTCCTTCCTGCCACTTTGTGAAGAAGGTGCCTTGCTCCCCCTTTGCTTTCTGCCATGATCGTAAGTTTCCTGAGGCCACACCAGCCATGCTGAACTGTGAGTCAATTAAAACTCCTTCCTTTATGAATTACCCAGTCTCAGGTCTTTATAGCAGCATGAGAACAAACTTATGCAGATGGCTCAAGTCTGGCATATAGTAGGAACTCAAATATTTGAGCCTGAGACAGGGCCTGAGTTTATTTGGGAGGTAATTCCAGGAAACAGGAGAGAGGGACCAAGAGGAGCGAGAAGCAAAGCGGGAGACACACCAAGGATGCAGTACCCAGGTCACTGCTGAGGGCAACTGGTGCTGGCCATGAACCTTTCTGAGGGGCCTGGAAAGGCCTTGAAGAATTGTCCCAGAGGATCAACATGGAGGCTTGTTTCATCGCTTGCTCCTGTCTGCTTGGTGGAGGCTTGCTCCTTTAATTGTTAACTCCTGAACTTGTACGACCCCCGCCCCGGGGCCTCACAGGCTCCTCTGAAGTATCTTGCCTCCTTGGTGTCCGAAGAGCCCTGGGGCTGACAGCAAAAGACAGGGGCATGTACTGGAGGTGAGATGCTACTTTCATGAGGTGAGTCATAGCCCCACAGAATGGTCCACCAGAGATGAGGGTGGAATGAGATGTGAGGCCCTGAGGATGCAGGGCAGGGTACCAGAGACAGATGAAACCATGGGCAAGACAGACTGTGGTAATTTTGATTATTAAGATAATCAAAATTGTTAAAAATGTATTTTCCTATATGATCTTATTATGTATTCCCAGGTACATGAGTGGAATACAAGGTCACAGAGTCTGATACATTTGGGCTCTTCATGTCTGTACTTGTACTCAAAAGTTCTGTGCAGGAGAAGGGGAGGATGAAAGAAGCGTGAAAACCCTCCTCTCAAAGGAGGCAAATGAATAGGGTAAGGACACACACTGGGGCTGGGTTAAACATACTGTATTCGTCAGGGTTCCCTCAAGGGACAGAACTAATAGGATGTGTATATATCTATATAATGATATATATTATATATTTTTTTATATGGGAGTTTATTGAGGAGTATTAACTCACATGATCACAAGTTCCCTGTCCGTTTTCACTGTGTTGATAAAGACATACCCAAGACTGGGACGAAAAGAGGTTTAATTGGACTTACAGTTCCACATGGCTGGGGAGGCCTCAGAATCACAGCAGGAGGTGAAAGGCACTTCTTACATGGCAGCAGCAAGAGAAAATGAGGAAGATGCAAAAGCAGAAACCCCTGATAAAACTATCAGATCTCATGAGACTTATTCACTACCACGGGAACAATATGGGGGAAACCACCCCCATGATTCAAGCTGTCTTCCTCCGGGTCCCTCCCCAACACATTGGAATTATGGAGATTTGGGTGGGGACATAGAGCCAAACCATATCAGTCCCACAGTCGGCCATCTGCAAGCTGAGGAGCAAGGAGGCCAGTCTGAGTCCCAGAGCTGAAGAACTTGGAGTTTGATGTTCGAGGGCAGGAAGCATCCAGCACGGGAGAAAGATGTAGGCTGGGAGGCTAAGCCAGTCTAGTCTTTTCACATTTTTCTGCCTGCTTTTATATTCTGGCCACGCTGGCAGCTGATTAGATGGTGTGCACCCAGATTGAGGGTGGGTCTGCCTTTTCCAACCCACTGACTCAAACATTAATCTCCTTTGGCAACACCCTCGCAGACACACCCAGGAACAATATTTTGTATCCTTCGGTACAAACAAGGTGACATTCAGCATTAACCATCACACATACAGAGGATCAGCTCCACCTCAGTGTTTCTTTTCTTTTTCTTTTCTTTCTTTCTTTCTTTTCTTTTCTTTCTTTCTTTCTTTCTTTCTTTCTTTCTTTCTTTCTTTCTTTTTCTTTTCTTTTTTTTTTTTTTTTTTTTTTTTTGAGGCAGAGTCTCATTCTGTTGTCCAGGCTGGAGTACAGTGACATGGTCTTGGCTCACTGCAACCTCTGCCTCCCAGATTCAATCAATCCTCCTGCTTCAGCCTCCCAAGTAGCTGGGATTACAGGTGCGTGCCACCAGGCCCGGCTAATATTTGTATTTTTAGGAGAGACAGGGTTTCAGCATGTTGGCCAGGCTGGTTTGGAACTCGTGACCTCAAGTGATCCACCCACCTCGGCCTCCCAAAGTGCTGGGATTATAGGCGTGAGCCACTGCACCCGGTCTCACCTCAGTGTTTCTAATGACAACCTTAGGATTATGGGTTGTGCAACCTCCAAATCCCATTCCAGCATCACGAATTTACACAGGCTCTCAGAGCTGACAATCTCTGTACCATTTTGCGCTGCTCTGGCCTAGGCTGACTGAGTGCGCCCTGACTGTGTACACAGCACGGTGATACCTGCCTGCTGGGACTGCTGCTGCCTGCATCTCCCCAACAGGTCTTGTGAGCATATCCCTTGCAGGGACCCTAGCCTATCAGCGAAGGAAAATAGGCAGTTCACAAGAGTTCAGGAGATGCAGAGGCCACCCTGCAACTGAAATCCCCTGCCATTTCTCTTGACATCGGAACAAAACGGAAGATTTTGAAGTGCTTTTTCTATGAATGTGAGGCAGGGAAGAAGAAACCAGTGAAGGCAGCTGTCATGTCCCATTAGCTGTGGCTTCACTACACCTTGCATGGCATGTATGTTATGTTCATCTCGAGTTGATCTAAACCTATGGACTTTTTAAGCTGGGAAGACCTATCTAGTTCTTCATGCTGTTGAGAAAACCAACATGAAGGGAGGTTAAGTGACTTGGCACAGGTAATATAGCCAGTGGGTGCTCTTCCTGAAAGATGTACAAATATCTTGAAAGAAAGAGCTGGTATGAGGGCTCTCAACCATTCTGAGGCGGAACCATGGCCTGGACGACAGGATGCTTTAGCCATTGACTCTCAGCCAGGCACCTAGCCAGCTGGGAAACACAGCAACATCCAGGTTTCCTCCACCCCACCTTGTAAACCTCTGTTAGCTGTGGTGGAATCAGGAGGGAAAGTAACCCGTGAATACATTAAAACACCACCATCTCACTCCCTCCCCTCCTCTCTCTTTAACTCTTCTGTTGATAATGCAGAGGTTTTAAACATAAGGTCAATGTCTCCATTTTACACTTAAAAGCTTTCACAATTATTCCATTTTAAAATTGCACTGTAAACTCATTTAAGGGGTCCGACATGATTGGACTTTAATTCATAGGATCTAAAATATCTTAAAATTAATTGGAGTAAGAATTCCTCTACATCTGGTATGTTACATGATGGCGCGGAGGAAGAGAGACATATAAACACAGGTTTGTAACTAACTAGGAGGATGACTGCCCATCTATATGTCTGTGATGGTTAATACTGAGTGTCAACTTGATTGAAGGACACAAAGTATTGGTCCTGGGTGTGTCTGTGAGGGGTTGCCAAAGGAGATCAACATTTGCGTCAGTGGGCTGGGGAAGGAAGACCTGCCCTTAATCTGGTGGGCACCATCTAATCAGCTGCCAGCGAATATAAAACAGGCAGAAAAATGTGAAAAGGTGGGACTGGCCTACTTCCAGCCTACATCTTTCTCCTGGGCTGGATGTTTCCTGCCCTTGAACATCAGACTCTAAACTCCTCAGTTTTGAGACTCCGACTAGCTCTCCTTGCTCCTCAAGCTTGCAGACAGCCTATTGTGGGACCTTGTGATCCTGTAAGTTAATACTTAATGAACTCCCCTTTATAGATATATATCTAGATATATTTATATATATTATATATAGATACATAGATATCTATAAAGGGGAGTATATTGTTTATATATAAACTATTTATGTATATATTTTTTATATATACATATATATATAATATTCATTCTGTCCCTCTAGAGAACCCTGACTAATACAGTGTCCCAGAAAATTTTACACATTATGAACTCAAAGGCACAAGCCCAAATAACCTGCTGGCATTAGTCTCCGAACTCTGTCGGTACTATTTAACAGTGAGACTAATAGCATGACCTCAGCTCCTAGAGCAAGGAAGCCATTGTCCATCCTGCAAAACTTTTTTTTTTTTTTTTTTTTTGAGATGGAGTCTTGCTCTGTCGCCCAGGCTGGAGTGCAGTGGCATGATCTCAGCTTAATGCAAGCTCCACCTCCCAGGTTCATGCCATTCTCCTGCCTCAGCCTCCCAAGTAGCTGGGACTACAGGCGCCCACCATCACACCCAGCTAATTTTTTGTATTTTTTAGCAGAGACGGGATTTCACTGTGTTAGCGGTCTGTGGTGGGATTAAACAAGGCCTTTATTTCATGCCTCCTCCCTGGTAAAAAGACATACATATTGTCAAGAGACTTAGAAAGCATGTTTAGCATCGAGTTTGTCCTAGAGGCCAACTCAGTCAATTGATAAAATCCCTATGGTTAGTAACTTTAACTATCAAGTTTATGAATTGAGACTTAAAAATAAAAATTTAATTTTTTTACTTTGTTGATTTTGAAATAAAAATGACCAAAATTATAAATCAAAAAATACTGACAACTCTAGCAATGAACGCCACTGCCCTGCAGGAACCAGGGTTCCTTAGAGAGAGGCCTGATCCCAAGTCTGAGACCGGAAATGGATAATGTGAGCTGGGACATCCTGTTCTGCAAAGAAAATACCAAAATAAGATGACAAGGTCAAAAGGACAAAGGGGCCAACCTGAAGGGTATCCCACTCTCCCAAAATGGAATAATCTAAGCATCAGTTAGAAGACTGCAAAGGATTGAGGCACAACAAATACGCAGACGTTCCAGAGTTCATAAACATCCTAGAACAAACACAAAGCTGACTAGACCACCCAACCCTTTATTCTAAAAATTGATACAAGGAAGGAATTTTTTTTTCTGAATAAACTTTTATTTCAGGGTATGCAAATAGTTAACAGGAGAAATTCCTTCGTTATAGAAGACTACAAGCTAATAAAAGTAGAAGAATGCTAGAATTAGGAAATGATTTTGTTTTGCTTCCTTTTGTTTCATTTTGCAGCACCTAGTCAAATAATGGATCTTGGCAATAAATGTCAGGTAAGAGGCTGTGGGGACCACACAGTGGAGGGATCAAGCTGACAACACGGGAACTCACACATAAATCTTAATGACCATCACTAACATGAAATGATAGCACAATGCTGTGGAAATCCACAGCACCCCCTCTGAAACATCATTCCCAAGGCATTCAAGCCAAACTGAAGCAAGTCTCTGGATCTGCCCTTTGATTTAATAGGAAATACAGCAGATAGATAGAGAAACAAATTAGACAACACCAAATCAGCAGTGTGGGACATTCTACAGGGCAATTGATCTAATTTCGTCAATAACCGAATGACATGAAAACTCGGTGAGAAAGAGTGGCAGTTAGAGACACGAGAGACTTCAGCGGTAGAGTCTCTAAAAGTCATTTGTGGACTTTGGATCCTGATTTAAAAACATCAACAGTTAAAGAATATTTTTGAGATAGTACAGGAAATTTAGAATATAGACTAGACATTAAATGATGACAGGGAATAATTATTAATTTTGTTATTTGTAACAATGGCTGAATGGTTAGATTAAAAAAAGAAAAAAAATGCTTATCAGTTATATGTGAATACTGAAGTATTTAGGCTAAAATAATATGATAGCTTGGATTTCTCTAGAAACATTCCAGTGGAAAAAAAAAGAAAAAGAAAAAGTTAAAGAATAGATGAAACATGATTGGAAAATTATGGTAATTTTTCATGCTGAATAGAGGGACTTGCGAACTTATTACACTTTTTTTTTTTTTAGAGATGGAGTTTTGCTCTGTCACTCATGGAGAGCAGTGGCATGATCATAGCTCCTGGCCTCAAGTAATCCTCCTGCCGTGGCCTCGCAAAGCAGTGGGAATACAACATGAGCCACTGAGCCAGTTTTTTCAATTCTTACACTTTTCTTTCAATTCCTATGTGTGTTGAAAATTTCCTATAATACAAGCAAAAACAGCAGGGTTATTAAAAGAGATTGTTTCTTGTAAACATTAGAACCCAAAATATCAGCTCCACCCACACACTGTGTGCACTCTGTATGGGAGACTGTGGGAGTGGGAGGGAGATGTTGGCTTTTTCTGGGGTGGGATTACAAGTACTGGATGAAGGCAAAATTTCTTCTGATGGAGCCCAACAGGGGGAGAACATCAACATAAAGTCAGGTTTCCTGACTCGTGCAGCACGGGAGAGTGCACACCACAGGAGCCAAGAGACATCGAGTCAAACACAGGACTAGACAGAGTAGGTAAAATTTAATGAAGCTGAGCTGGAGAGACTCAAGCACAACAAGTTTGTGTGCCAAAGAGTTAACAGTAACCCTGGCCTAAGAAGCCGATTCAGGTCCCTCAAAGGGAAGACAAATGTGGAACGTTGTGTGCAAAATTCCCACGTCTAGAGCTCTGCAACTGAGGGGGATATTGAAGCTGCTTCTCCATTGGTCAGATTGGCCCATGTGGCTCAGCTCATATAGACAACAGTTAGATGTTCCAGTTTATTGAACTGATTTCAAACAACCAAAGCTTTAGAGAACAAAGTTTCTTAGCACTACGTCCTTGATGATATTAACAAAGGCAGTTGTCAAAGGCTCACAGTGGTACAATACAGCCACGACAACTGCGTCCCCAGACCCTGCTCTCTTCCTTCTAAAACTCAGCTTACAAAGCACTGTGAGGCTCTCTCTCACTGCCCAGGCGGGCATGAGGCCTCTGTGTTCCCAGAGCCTTGCCTGTGTGTTGGGGTGCCAGAGTCCTCACCACTCCCATCGCCTGCTCACTAACCCGTTAATCTTACCTGCTTCAAGCCCCGCCAGGGCAGGGGCTTTCTCCTACTTGGCGCTGGAAGTCCTGATCGGCAAGTTAGTCATGTTCCTTCTTATAGACCATGCCTTATATGAACCCTCACCGCAAGCTGTACAATAAAGTTTAACTGAGAATGAATGAACACATGTGTACCAGTAACAATAATCGCACCCAATGCTCACTGAGTATTTCCTGTTTTCCAGGAACTGGGCTAAACAGCTTACAAGATGTGTCTCATTTCACTTTCTACATGAAGTATTTAGACTCCAAATGGAGCTGGGTACATTCCCAGTTTCAGAGATCTCAGCCCTAAGGGGATAATTGGCCTGGTTCCTCAGAGCCAAGACCCCTCTCCGGATTTGCACACATATTCTAGTAGGTATACCTTTTTTTTTTTTTTTTTTTTCAAGAAGGAATTGACTGCTTCCTTGTTTTCCCAGAATTCTATCAAATTGATGAATTTTTCTCCTTCCTATATTTTCTTCCGCCTAACAAATATTTAGCAAGTGTCCACATGTACCCAAGCGAAGCACATTCCTTACATAGAGGAAGGTAAGGAAAGGTAGAGAAAACTGTCTGTGTTGTTCAGGCAGAACTGTTACCACACTCTTCCACAGCTCCTGCCTGCCTGCCATCTACACACACACTCACAACACACATTCAGAGAGGATCCACTCTCTCCCACAGAGATCCTCTAGTTTCAACTGCGGCAGCCCAAAGTCCTGAACTTTGCTGCCCCCTATTGATAGGCCCAAAGAATATCCTGTTGCTGCAAGGGTTGTGCTAGCAAGTAAAACAATTTTTTTTCACTCATTTTTCTTGTTTTGCTTTACTTTTGAAAACAAATATAGCAAGGTTATGCAATTATTAAAAGTATTATCAAATATATAGTTGCAAGAGCTATCATCTTGAATACGTAATTGCAACTGATACATTCACATCACTTTTGCTTGTACAGGTATAGACATACAAATTAATTCATCAGCCTGAGAATTCAGTTTAGCTTTATCATTTGACAAACTCTGATAATTCAGACTTAGCTTTATGATTTGACAAAGCTTGTCAAATTCGCTCGTTAGTGAAACCAGCAACCTTATATTTCTCTATTAGCCTAAATTATTTTCATGTACTTCAGGATTAAAATTTGAACAGAGCCAGAGGCAGGTCTAGCTTCCCTCCCTGGGCCAATCCTGTATGCTTTACACTGGATGTTCCAGCCATGACAATTGCATCCCCAGACCCTGCTCTCTTCCTTCTAAAACTCAGCTTACAAATCACTGTGAGGCTCTCTCACTGCCCAGGCGGGCATGAGGTTTCTGTGTTCCCAGAGCCTTGCCTGTGTGTTGGGGTGCCAGAGTCCTCACCACTCCCATCGCCTGCTCACTAACCCGTTAATCTCACCTGCTTCAAGCCCCGCCAGGGCAGGGGCTTTTTCCTACTTGGCCCTGGACCTGGAGCACTGAGTGGCCCCAGCATGATCAGAGCTGTGAGTGTCTGCTGAATGCGTACGTGAAGACGGTAGGGGAGAGCCAAATGAGACAGGCTCAGCCGAGGCTGCAAGCGAAAACTGCAGGAAGAGCATCTGATTCTGATGAGTAAAGAGGGAAAAGCTTGCAATGGATGAGATGGACTTTCATCAACAGCACAGGTGAAGAATGCTTGGGCTGTATTTTTCTTCAAAGCATTTATAACAGACCGTCATTACCTCTTCGTGTGGCTCTTTAATTGGTTAAGTCCCTCTCTGCTCCTTAAGCTGTATGCTGTTAACCTCACACCACATTTCTGGGTTGAGTTTCGCACCAAGAATTAGCTAAGTCATAAGGAGAGGTGTATAGCACAGTGAGGGTGGACCAGAGGCCAAGGAGGGAACCTGAGTTCACAAAAGGCAGAAAAAGACACAGGACTGGATATTAGCTGCAAGGAGGTGTGAAAGGGGTTTCTGGGGCCTGATGTGGTCTGGAACAGATCTTAGGCTCAGTGTCAGGAATGCCTGTTTTAAGTCATCTAAGAGCTGAGAAAAAGTGTAAATCAGCTAATTACCCAGATTTCAGAGAGATGTGAGAATCCTTCCAAGCCGGGTCCCAAATGACCGGCAAGGTCAGCTGGGTACACGGATACATCAAAATCTACCGTGCCTATCTCCCGCTCAATCGCCATTTGCTTCCATTGTCTCTCTTTATAATTGAAGACAAAAAGTGATCTTAGCTCATCCAGTTTCCATTTCCTATTCTAAAGATAAGTAAAGTGAAGTAAAAAGCATGATGGGGTGGACATTCAGACTAATACTAGCTAACTCGCACTGTGTGCTTACTCTGTGCAAGGCACTTTTCTAAGTGCTTTATATAATTATCATTTCAACCTGTTACAGGTTCAATTGTGTCCCTCCTCCCTCCTTCAAAAAAGACATATCGTAGTCCTGACCCAGTCTGTGAGAATGTGACCTTATTTCGACATAGGGACCTTAGAGATTTAATCAAGACAAGGTCATTAGAGTAAGCCTTCATCCAATATGGCTGGCATCCCTATAAGAGGGAAATCTGGACACAGTCAAACCAGGAGAACACCATGTGAAGACAGAGACACACGCACATTAATGGCCACGAGAAGACACAGGGCCACACAGACACAAAGGGAAGATGGCATGTGAAGATGGAAGCAGGTAAGTTACACTGCCACAAACTAATGAATGTCTGTCACCACCAGAAGCTGGAAGAAGCAAGAAAGGATCTCCCCTAGAGGTTTCATGGGGAGCATAGCCTGCTGACACCTTGATTTTGGATTTTCAGCCTCCAGCAATGTGACAGTAAATCTCTGTTAAGTCACCCAGTTTGTACTTTGCTGCAGCAGCCAAAGGGACTAAGACAGAAATCCCATTACAATGTAAGAGTAGCTCTTAGGAAACCAAAGCTTGAGGTCACGGTTAGTTAGAACTCAAATCCAAGCTGTAGGAGTCCTGAACCTAAATTTTTAGCCACTACATTTTATTGCTTTTTGGGAAAGATTCAAATCTGACATTCATCACTAGTGATGAATGAAATATCAGGTAGAACATTCATCCTGAGCTAGCCTACTTCTCTGTAAAATAGGAACAATACCTAAATCAGAAGGCATGTGAGATCCACACAAGCATCATGCTAACATGCTCAGCATGGGCTCAGCACAGTCAGTGAACGATACACAGCAGCTGTCCTTGTCCAAGGTCACAGCACTACTTGGTGGTGAAGTCTGAGTGTCCAACCCCAAAGCTCTGCTACTCCATTTGGCCCTCTTGTCCTCTTCTCCCTTGAAACTGTAACCTGTGATGAGGCAATGAAGGATCCGCAATGAACTAATGATGATTTAATTCATTATTGATATACAATTTAGAAGATCCTCCCTCCAAACACCTCCCCCAAAAACCTACCTAAATTGCTTTTCCATTTCTCTAAATGTTTATTTAAAAAAAGTTCCCATACTAATACATCTTATTAACTAAAGGATTGTTTCTGCCTAATTCTATGTTTATATCCAAAGCACTATACTCTATTTCTCATTGCTCCTTTTCCTTACAGTACACCTCACTTCCACTCATAGAATAGAGATAAAATTTCTTCCTTACATCTGTTAGAAAACAAAAGGTCTCTAAAGAGCAAAATACTTTCATTTAGGAGATAACTATGACAAAATACTTAAAAATAACATTTATTCATTGAATTCCTTTACTGCACATGATCATTTGTTTGATGTATAAAAAGTATCTGTGACACTTGTATTAAATTAAAATTAATTTTACATTTTACCACAATAAATGTATATATAGTGTAAGGAAAACTATAGATGCTTCCAGATCACCAGTCTAGAACATATTCTGCGAAGTGGCTAATTCACATTGTATTCTTCTTTTAATACTGAGTTCCATAAAAATGCAAGTTCTTTCATTGTTTGGGTTCTGAAGCCAGTATTCGTTCTTGTCACCAATGAACAGTGTTTTGAGAAAACAGTTTTCTTTGTAAATATTCCACCAATTCACGTCTTGATTTTAGCATCCCAATCTCATAATAGGGGATCTATAAAGGTAGAAAAGTAAAACTGGTCAAGATCTTTCAAAATCTGAGGTTCCTCTGGCTGTTGGTTACCTTGTTTGTTTCTTACACACTTCCCCACAGCAGAATGTAAGCTCCTGAAAGGCAAATATCCCAACTAGCGGCTTCATCTTGTATCCCCAGTGTCTAGAACAGCGCCTGGCACTGAGAAGGGGCTTGGTAAATATTGGATGAATTAATATGTAAATAAGAATCAGACATGATCTCTTGTTCTCCAGGAGCTCACACCTTGGGTGGCAGGTTAAATTACACAATAAATATAAAAAACAAGCTGTAGGTTGGTGATCTAGTGCTGAGAGGGAGTGGGCATTTCATTAGATGAGGGTGGGGATGCCGACAAACTGCTGGAAGGTAGGTATTCAGAGAGCGGGAAGACGCAGCAGGGACAAAGAGGGAATGAAGAGAGACAGCAGGAGGCTCAGCGAAGGAGAGAGCCTGCTCAGCTGGGAGCAGAGGGGCCAGGTAGTAATCACGTGCCAGGAGCCTGGCTGCAGGCCAGCCATGGAGGGTCTTGAATGTTAAGATGTAGAGAAGTTTTTACTTTATTCTGTAAGCAGTAAAGAAACAATGAAGGCTTCCGAGTACACACTGGCATGATTAGTTTTAGGAATATTCAGCTGGGGATGTGCAAGATGGAGAAAAAAGTCAGCAGATATGAAACCACAGTGCTGCCTAGTATAGACAGCTTAGAGAATTAGGGCAGCTCTCCTTCTCACGCACTGCTGAGCCCTCACATAAGACATTCTTACATTATCTACGGTGAAAATACTTAAAAGGTCTTAAATATCAAGTGTTGGTGAAGCTCCTTATTTTAATGGATTATCATGTCCACTTTTATTTATTAAATCAAGGAGAAATTAAAACAGAACATATATTCCAACAATTGAGTAAGTCTAACAGCAGAGTTAAGCAGAGCTTATAATGAATATAGGTAGGCCCCACTTTTGAAAAATCAAAGCTCTGAAAATTCTGTATTTCAAAATATAAGTCAAGAGATTTAAGCCAAATTACCAACATTGGGATTTAAACTAGACATAAGATCGGTGGTCCACTGACTGGGCTGGCAGACCAGTGAGCACTGTAAAAGTAAATTAAAATGGAGCCTGTGCCTGAAAAATCCCTGAGCAGACCAAGCTAGTTAGGCCTTGAAAATAACCTTAACTTTGTTTAAAAGTGCAAATGTTAAGCAAAATTTAACTTGGGCTATTTCTTGTAAAAGCTTCTACTGGAGAAAAACAGAACTTAAGCTCAACCAGTCAGAAGCATCTCACAAACTAATAATTATATAACTAGGAACCTTCCACAGAATAGTTCAAACAAGGCAGCAAGAACATATAACTGTAACCAATCAAGTAGATTCTTTGTGTAATTGCATTCTTCCTATAAAAGCCTCCCTCTTGTGTTCCCAAGTCATTTTGGGTTTTGTGCTGTCCAATTCAATAACTGCTGTTTGATCAAATTCTTTAAAATTTTACTGTGCCTCAGATTACTTTTTAACAGTAACCTGGAAAAAAAATTCGAATTAGGATTTGCTTTTGGGAAACAAAAAAATAGGTGAAACTCTACCTGAACAACTTGATAACCAAGTAAGCGTAGGTGTCTTTGTTTAATAGCTTCTTTTCCCAGTAAGTGTTTGCTATTGGAACAAAATCTTTTTGGACCATCAATACACAGTGCTATCCTGAAAAATAAAAAAGGAGAAAAAAACTTAATTTTTAAAATAATCTGAAATATTTATTATATATTTTAGTTGCCAAAGTTTATTTGGGATTTGGCTATTACTATGTGCCAATATTATTTTCAAATGAATCATGAATTTGATCTTATGAATATTAATGCTTATAAAATATTACAAAGAATTTCCCGACATAGTATTCTGAAATGTAGTATTTTAATTTCCAGAATCATATCTATTTCTTTCACCTTCTTGAGAAAAAGATACCACTGCTTATTAGCCTCAACAAGTCTTGTAATGCAAAAAACACAATATTTTTCTGTACCTTTCATGGATATCTTCATTAACTGTGAATGGCAATACAAATCCTTCTTCATCTAATTTAATTTCAACATCTGGTAAGAGAAGAAAGGAAAAATTCCTCGTGTGATACCCTCACAAACACTATCTTCCTGTATTCATTCCTTTGCTCTGCTTTGATTCCTTCCATATTGCACTGATCAATTGGACTGAAGGCTGCAAAGTAATGACCACAACCAGACAATGGTGAGAATTTCAATTCAATTGGCTTTATGATCAATCAAGTCAGCCTTAAATTAAGAAAGCTCAATAACACTAAACCACAGAATGGGTTCTGAAGTTATCTGGGGTATGACAAGAACCACGCATGCTTTCTCTTTCCCCTTATAACAGGTGGCAGAGATCCTTCAATCCAGACTGAAGAAAACCCTAGAGTTAAGCCGTGAGACATCTATGCAACTCATAACTTCCATCATTCCAACTTGCAGCGCCTCCATGATAAGTAAAGAAAGCATGCTGCACCCAGACACCTGGTCTGCGAGCACAGAAGCCTTCGCTGTCCTTCCCCTCTGGTAAACTGCAGTTCCTTTCGTAAAGAGAAGAGAAGTGACCATCTGAAGCCTATGAACTGCTGTCCTGTATGAGAAGGCTTTCTTCTCCTCATCAAGTCAGAAGAACTGTAAGGACAGAGGACTTGGAGTCTCTAGTCAGTGCCACCCAGGAGAAATCTCTGTGATGTGGAAATCATTATAAAGGCGCTGTCCAATTTGGCAGCCATGAGCCACATGTGGCTACCGAGCACTTGGAATGTGACTGAGGAATTGAATTTTCTTAAACGTTTAATAACTTAAATTTAAACAGCCACATGGTCTAGTGGCTACTATATTTGGACAGCGCAAGCCTAGGTTATAGTAGTA
Source organism: Macaca mulatta (assembly GCF_049350105.2). Taxonomy (NCBI): domain Eukaryota; kingdom Metazoa; phylum Chordata; class Mammalia; order Primates; family Cercopithecidae; genus Macaca; species Macaca mulatta. The sequence continues at coordinate 8,926,739 of NC_133411.1, forward strand.
GCTAACAATTAGTGAGCATTTCCTATGTTCCAGGTACTATTTTATTTAGTGCTTAAATAAGTCTTTGAGGTCACTATTACTATCATTTTACAGAGGAAGAAGCAAGCAGAAAAAGGTTAAATACTCTGCCCAGGACATACGTGGCTAATATGTGTGACTTAAACCCAGACAGTCTTGACGCAACAGCTCTGCTGCTAACCACCTGTTTCAACTTGCCTTCAGGGAAGGGACCATTCCATTTTGCATTTCCAGAGACCTTCTATTACTTTTAAGTCCCATGTATCTCCAAAATCGAACAGGATTCTTAGGTTTAAAACAACAAAACTCCTTATACTACTTACCTACTGTATAACAATAGGGTGTCAACACTTTTGGAGCAAAATATAATTTTGCTCCTAAAAGGTCAATCAGCCCAATCTTCACAGATTTATAAAGCTGAGAATCCATAGGGGTCTCCAGGGAACAGCATGGGGTAACAAATGACTTCACTTGATATTTACGAAGGAGTTTTGGACCCTAAAAAATCATAAGCGCAAACATGAGAAAGAAAAATAAGATATAAAAACTGAGAATAAATTGAAGGTTACCTAGGTAGAAAAGTTTGATATAACACTACTTTATAGGTATGATACTTTTCCAGGAATTGGGACAGGCATCTCTTTCAAAATGACAATGCAAAGTCTATTGTTATAATACAAGTCTAATAGTTCAAAATGTCTTTTATATGTGTTTTTACAGTAGTCACTGGTTACTATAAACAGAAAGAAAAGTAAAGAAGGAAGGTAAAAAAGAGTGAGGAGGGAGTGAGAAGAAACATAATAATGCTAACAGCTCAAGAAACATTTTTAGAACTAAGAATTGTCCCAAGGGTCTTAAGTACACACAACTCAAGTTTTCAACACAGGTTTAATTTCTCTAATCTGAAAATCCAAAGTCCAAAATGCTCCAAAATCTGAAACCTTTTGAGCACAGACAGGCTGCTTAAAGAAGATGCTCATGATGCATTCTGGATTTCAAATTCTTGAATTAGGGATGCTGAACTGGTAAATACAATGAGAATACTTTAAAATGTGAAAAAATCTGAAAGCTGAGACACTTCTGGTCCGGAGCATTTTGGATAAGGGATACTCAGTCTGTAATGGTAAATGTGACATAAGTGACATTCCAATTTAGGAAGAAAAGGATAGCAATCTAATAAACGATGATGGAAAAATGGTTATTTATTTGGAAAATAACTAAACTTCTGTCATCCGTTACACACTCTAATAAATTCCAAGTGGTACAACATGCTGACTATAGTTAATAAGAATGATTGTATGCTTGCAAATGGCTGAGAATACTTTTTTTTTTCTTTTTTTTTTGAGACAGAGTTTCACTCTTGTTGCCCAGGCTGGATACAATGACATGACCTCGGCTCACTGCAACCTCCGCCTCCCGGGTTCCAGCAATTCTCCTGCCTCAGCCTCCAGAGTAGCTGGGACTACAGTTGTGTGCCACCATGCCTGGCTAATTTTCCATATTTTTAGTAGAGACGGGGGTTCACCATGTTAGCAAGGGCTGGTCTTGAACTCCTGACCTCAGGTCATCAAACCGCATTGGCCTCCAAAAGTGCTGCGATTACAGGCATGAGACACCGTGCCCGGCAAGAGTACATTTTAAATATTCTCACCACAAAATAAAATGATAGATATGGAGGTAATATGCATGTTAATTGGTTTGATTTAGCCATTTGACAATGTATACATATTTCAAAACAATATGAACACAATAAGTATATACAACTTTTACTTGTTAATTAGAATACATATACAAATAAATAAAAATTCAATTTTGCTTTTAGATCAAAGATCTAAATAAAATTTAAAAGATATATTTTTTTAAATGTTGTAAAATATTCATGTTCTTAAGTTAGATGGGTAACTTGGAAGTCATAAAAGACATATTCGACTACAGAACATTTAAAAATACATCATAAATAATATTAAAAAGTAATGAAAGAGTATAAATCAGGGGAAAATATGTACAACATTCACAATAGTTAATATCTGTTTTACAATGAGTCCTTAAAGACAAACCATCCAACAGAAATAAATTAAGGTGTAGAAAGCAATTCAAAAGAAATGTAAATGGCCAACACATATTTGGAAATATGCTAAACTTCATTAATGCTCATTAATATGCAACTTAAATATATGATATGATGCCCTCTTTCATGTCGTTGAGTAACACAAATTAAAGAGACTACTAACACACTGCAATAGAAGTGGAGGAGACATGGCCATCTTCATTCATTGCTGGGGAAATGTGATATCTGTACTATTAGGGAAAAAAATTATGTCATTATCCATCAAAAATTAATCCAGTGATCACATTTTTAGGAATCTAGTTTATTATGAAAAAAACCAAAAAGGCTCTAGTATGACAGGATTTGCAAGAATGTTTATTATAGCATTCTTGATAGAGACAAAAGTTGCAAAAAACCTCCAAGTGCATTGATAGTAGAATAGTAGAATAAACACCATGAAATATCATGTCTTTCTAAAAAGAAGCATGTGATCTGTATGCACGGGCCTCAAGGGATGGCCATGATATACTGGACATAAAAGCAAAGTATACTTTGATTAGTCAGTCTCATTCCTTGAAAAGAGAAAAAAAAACAGACAGTGTTTATGTATCTGTATACATTTAGGCACAGAAACTGCTTTTAATACTATTCCTTTAGAAATGGTAAGAGATTGGGATTAACTATTACTTATCTTTATATAACTTAGTACCGTCTAAGCTGTTTTTAAAAAGCGGTATTTTTCCATTCTTATTACCTTATTTCAAAAATCAGATACTCTAAACTAAGATTCAGAGTCAAGTAGAGAGAAGCGGAGAGAGAATATTATAGTCTGGTGCACTATTTCTGATTCTACATAAGGAATGTGACAGATAATAGGATAAATCATTTTAGGTCTTTATGGGAAGAGCAAACTAGGTAAACTAAACTCTATTAGACAAAAGTGAAATTTCTGGCTTGGCTTAACAATGTACTGTACTTGCAAATAATTTAGGTATTTGTGCAGTCCAGACATTCACACTTTGATAACAAACAGCTATGGGAAACCTAGTAGTAAAGCTAGTAGTAAAACCCTGTAAAACCTTCAGAGAGAATGGAGAAATACTGTAACTCACGTGCCTGCAGCACTTGATAAAACCTCCTAAGAAATCTTACACAGCAGGAAACTGTTCCTTCAAGAACAAGAACACGAAAATGGGGTCAATTTATCAAAGAAAAGCCTATCTGGTGGCAACTAACTCCAAATAAATGAAATTCTGCTTTTTCAGGAGGTTACCGAGACAGATCAAAAGCAAAGGAACTTAATAGGAAACTACCCATAGGGAAATAAAGCCACATACAGTTCATGCTTTTACCTTATAGAAAGGGCATTCTAGGACTGCGGTTAAGAAAAGTTGGGTCAGTCGTGCCCGACTCAATCTGTCCAAATGAGATTCTTCACCTAAAACAGAAAGCATCCCAGTCACAGTTATGTCTGAATTGAGGTATGTATGAGAGAACATCATGAACATTCAACACCAATTTACACACTCCAGACAGAAGTATTGTACTTTTAAATGACACTATGAAATGAACTTGTTAGAAATAATTCTGCCCTCCTCTTGCCACCAATGAAATTGGCTTCCAAGAACCCAGCTCCTAGCTACCGAGTACAATTAAAAGAAAGAAAATATGTTCACAGAATTAGTGGAAATTTCCTTTAACTATGGAGTTCCGGAAATATGTGGGTGGCCTTGGTTCGAGATGAACGATGCCATCCTCTCAAAAAAAAAAAAAAAAAAAAAAAAAATACAGTTGCTCACTCATCAAAAGTTCTAACATGTTAATGTGGCTATTTCCACTACCATCACTGTATCTCCTAAGAATGCTGCAATTTCTCAGATAAGGCAAAAGTCAGTTTATCTGAGACAGCTTTCCTCCCTTTATACGAGTTCCTAGCATGCTTTAACTCTGTGTTTATGCCAGCATCTGTCAATTTCAGGTCTCATCTTCAGATCACTATGGAAGAAAAACTAAAGGCAACACACTGCCTTTATATGTGACTTGAAACCACTGCCAATTCAAAGGTTAACTTTTTCCAACTGTCAGAATTTATAACCAACTCACCTTGCAGCCGTTGAAGGAAAAAAGGGTTGAATATTTTTGCCATAAAGTTGACTGGATGGCATTCATTCAGTGAACATGAATGAAGAAGTTTCAATAATGTTTCAGGTGGAAAATAATCGAAATGAGTGAATAGCACATTTTCCAGCTTTCTAAATAAAGCAGAGGCATTTGGTGGCAAATAATTGAGTTTCCCAAATGGTTCCATTAATGCAGAAATCTGACTAGGTGAAAATTTTTCTGATTGGCAAACAAAAGTTTCTGCCACTGCATTGAGGATGGGTTTTGAAAGAATCCGTTTTCTACCGCAGTACTCCATGACTCCGCAGACAACTTCAGGATCCAACGTGAGGCACACCGCAGCTACACGATTCTCTAGGGCTTTTGTAAAAAATCTGTCATGGTACCCAAAATACATGAACGCCTCCAAGACTCTCCTAAGCTCCTCGTTAGTGAAATATGGGACATGTCTCACGACATATCTGCCCAATTTTATGATCAGAGGAAATGCTTGACTTTGATCAAGAACCACCAGGGCAGTGAGCATTTGGCTAATCAATTTAGGACTCAGGTTGGAAACTATTGAAGGGGAAAAGTTGTTTATCTTATTTAAAAATGTTTGGTGTTCATCCACTTTTTCAGCACATGCCTGCAAGATTCTATAAAGGGCCACAATATCCTCTGGGGTAAATGTTTCCAATTTTTCACCTTGCAGTTGATTTATAATCAGTTCTAGTGTCACACAACCCGAACTGTGCAGTCTAATCAGACTCTCCCCAAGAACACAAAGATTGGGAACTTCCAGGCCACCTTTTTTGAGACGATTTTGGCATTCTGCCACCAGGTTCAGTAACAGGCTACTTTGAGGATCCACATGCAACAGAATCAGAGCTTGCAAAGCAGTCACCAAAGTAGTGTTTGACAGCTGTGAGGGTTCCTTTTCCAACTGAAAGCATAAAGCTTGAAAGATGCTATTCTCCAGTATTTCTTTTGGCAACCCTTGATCACCATCCTTTTTTTCCACTTCACAAATTCGTTGTAAAGCTCCTGCTGCCATAGTGTCAGGCAGGGTTTCCATCGTGCTTATAAAACTTAGCACTTCTTCTGATGAAGTCAAGTTGCTCAGTCTCTTGTAAAACGTCTGACTCTCCCCATTTTTAACATTTTGTTCAAGCCTGACCCAGTCAGATATTTGAGAGAATACTGGCCCACTGAGTGGATGAAGGTCATTTCCATTTTTCGAATTAAACTTTTTACAATGGGCATGATGGAACCTGATCCTGAAAGGCTCAGGTTGTCGTGAACAGAACCAAGGGCACAGGCGCTCCTTGACTACCTTGTGAACACGATTTAGAGGTTGACTTTTCAAAGCAGCTCCATGCATCCGAAAATCAGATAAACGATAAAGGTTCTTCCTCAAGGTGATTAATGCCATGCCATCAGATTCTCAATTTGATAACTAAATTAAAACATTTAAAAAGACAAGGTTAAATACATTGAGAACATGATTGACCCAACATCAATGTTGAAACTACAAACGAGTACCAGGAAAAAAAAAAAAAAAGGATGGATAACATATAAACACCAGAGGAGCAAGGTCTCTGCATCCTAGAATTAGAAAAGTGGCTGACATCCAACAGTAACAATCGTTACTACTTGCTAAACACTTTCTATTAACTTACACAGATTAAGTACCTTTACCATCATTTTACATGAGGTAGAAGTTGAAGAGCAAAGTTACTTTGCCCAGTTTATGCAGGTGGTTAAGTGGCAGAGCTAAGGTTCAAACTCAGGCAATGTAGCTCTTAAGGGTGGCCCTTAAATGTTGGTTGAAGGAAGAAATTGCATTTGAATAGAAATCAAACAAAGAATAGGTAAAGTGGATGAAATTACGCGAGGTTAGAGCAAGGCAAGAGTAAAAACGCGCTGGAAAGGCCCTAAGCTGTTGGTTTCCCCTCGGTGTCAGGAGACAGGGTTGAGGGAAAGGGTCTACGTCGGCAATGGAAACAAAGTAGGAAAAGAAAAAGCACAACATAGACCAATGAAGGGAGAAGGTGTGGCGGCCGGTCCAGATCTAAAGACGCCGCGGGAGGATTTGGGAACACGAGTGTGCAGGACAGACAGGCGTGATGCCCCGGGGCGCGTCTTCCTAGGAATGAAAGGGACCCGCGGGCCGAGCACCCCCAAAACTCGGCGCCCCGGGGACCTGCGCTGAGACACGGGCAGGGTGGCGCAGCCTGAGGAGAAAGCCGATAAGGTCTGTGACACCCAGCCGGAGAGACCGCGTGGACACCTACCGCCCTCCGCCCGCCAATCACTCCGGGTGGCCGCGGAAGCGCCTGGGCGTCGTGGGCCACCGTAGTAAACGCGGGGCGGGGCAGGGCGGGGCGGGGCGGGAGCACGACTCACAGCCGCGCAATGTGATTGGTCCAGGTCCCCTTCGGAACTTCCTATTGGTCCTAGGTACGGAGCATGGGCACTACGGCAGTGCGCACGGGCGCAGCGTTGGTGGAAGTCGCGCTGTGCAGGTGTGTCTTCGGGTGGCGCGGCGCAGGTAAAAGCGCTGGTGGCTACGGTTTCCGGATTCCGGCCGCTGGCCCCGTACTAATCCCGAGGGAACGGCGGCCCGGGCCGGGGAGCGGGGGAGGCAGCCGGCTTGCGCCCATGGTTCCCACACCCCTCGAGCTCCGGGGGTCGCCGCGGGGGCGGGCTCGGCCTCGGGCTGGGGCTTGGCCTTGGCCTTGGTTTCCCCGGAAGCGCGTCCCGGAGATCGGCGTCGATCTCTGCGCGCGGGGGCTCCTGGGTGGTGTGGGGCCTCTCCGCCTGTTCTGCCTTTGGTTCCAGGCACTTTCTAGGACTAGGGAAACCGCACTCGGGGACGCGGGGAACGGGGGAACGTGTCGGGTTGGGGCGGCGCTCTCCGGGGAACCGGGGATTTTCCGAGAGCCCACCTGGCGGGACGCGGCAGTGAGCTCTGCCCACCGCCTCCGCGCCGCCCCTGGGGCTGCTGGGGCTCCGGCCTCCTTTGAGAGTAGTGGGAACGTGGTGCCGGGTTGTGGCGCAGTAGCAGGGCTGAGGGGTTGATTGATCCTGGGAAGTCCTCAGGATGTGTGTGTTTCATGGGAAGTGATAGAAATTTTAGCTGTAGTAAGATTTTCATCATCGTTTCCGCCGTTTTCTGTGAGCTGTAAACGTGTAGTGTTTTCATATTGTTCATTTACTCTTTCAGATAACTTGTCGAGTACCTGTTTTGTGCCAGGTGCCGTTCTGGGCGGTTCATTCACGAAAAGCCAATATTTTGGTTTGGGTTTCAGTTTAAATCTGTCTCCACAAATTGACAGCCCACCAGTTTTAGCCATTAGATGAGTAAGGAAAAAAAAATCTGTGAGTATCGTTTGTGTTACTGCTACTTATCTCTTCAGGAAAAACATGTGTTAGTAAAATGTTTTAAGTGGATTGGAAGTATTTTTTCTTTATATGCACCTGTATGTAATATGCCCATACACTCACGTATTTTTGATTTCCATTAAATACAAAAAAGGTAACTGATGTGCTTCAGTTACCTTTAGTACTATGATTAGTTTCTTTAGCATTAGAATCAAATAGGAACCAAGAATCCTATCATTTTAATATAATTTTTGCTTTTATATTTTTTAAGAAAGGGGACACCAAAATATATTTAAGACTGTTGGGAATGACACTGTGCCTCAAGTTTTGTTCAGGTTCTTTTCTTGTGCCACATCCTTTTTCAGGTAGGTGGTAAAAGTCTCATTTTTAGGATAGAGGAGCTGTGGTACAGGTCATTTGGGAAGCTTGCCTACAGGGTTGCACTTAGGAACCACAGATTCAAACCCAAGTAGTTCCGAGCCGATAGTCTGATCTCTGAGCCATGGAATTAGAGTTTCATTCCTACACTCTCCTTAATTCGATGAATTCTTATTTAGGCTCATTTAAGATTAGTGCCAAAAACAAATTTAGAAAAGGCTATTTCATATTACGTTTGGGTATTGTTGCATTGTTTCTTAAAGATTGAGGGAGAATCAATACCTTTAGGTTGTTACTATTTCATTAAAAACAGGATCTCTCTTTTTTCCCCCATTTTTCAGTTTCACCGTTACATGCCGTGAAGTGATGAGGAGGTTTCTGTTACTCTATGCTACACAGCAGGGACAGGCAAAGGCCATCGCGGAAGAAATATGTGAGCAAGCTGTGGTCCATGGATTTTCTGCAGATCTGCACTGTATTAGTGAATCCAGTAAGGTTAGAGCTGTTACAATGGATTTTTACCGTTTTGTGCTTTGAAGAATTTTGGTTGGGAAGTGATGTTTATGAAAAAATAAAGGACACTAAATACCACCAGATAGTCCTTGTTTTTTAACAGAAATTTGTTTGTTCAGTGGTATGGTAAGATATCACCAGCATTTTTTTTTTTATATATAAAAGTGTGCAGTTGAATTAGACTAAATGGTCTCAAAATTGAAACAAGTAACAACTCCTTCACTGTAAATGACAGAAGTAGCATATGCTGTGTCTGTTTCACAGGGTGGCTGTGAGAACAAGTGAGATGTGTGTTTGCCTGCTCAGGTGTGCTTTCCATCTGTTGAATCTCAGTGCCCCATTTTTTTCCCCAAAAGAAAGGCCTTGCCATTCGTGTTAGAGTTCCTCCTGATCAAGGACCGCTTAGATTCTTTTGTGAAATAGAATTTAAAGTAGTAGTGTAAGGATCTGGAAAACACTTGGCTGCTTCGTCAGGGACTAGTTGTTTACGTTCAGTCTCTGCAGAAGTTCCTACCTTAGGGTATTTGCAACTTTACAATCATATGTTCTTTTAGTTTGCTGCCTCCAGATTATACCATTTCAGACAATTCAGGTGATAACAGTTGGCAGGGCCTTTATACCACAAGCTGATTTGCCAGCCACTAAGCGGTTAAAGTTCACTTCAACACTGCAGAGACTGCCCTGCCAGTGCTCTCTCACTCAAATGCACAACCCCCTCTGGCCTTTCCTGAGACTCTAGGTCAGACCACTAGACTGTGTGCAGCTTAAGTGAATTATAAACCCAGCTCATGGAAGGAAACCCACCTGGTTCCATTATGCAGCCCTGCCATGGTGACTTTGGCCACCAGAGAAAAGGGAGCTTCCTGGAGAAGACCGCCAGTCAGCAGACTGTCATTCTGCAATAACTTCAGTTCACATTGCAGTGCCACATGATGAAATACCTGAATCTGTTACTTTGGACAAAACCAAAGCCATCAATATCATAAAACTAGTCCTGATTTGGCTCCTTGTGGTTGACCTCAGTAAGGTGATCAGCAGGTGTTTTGACAGTCAGATGAATGGTGAATTTTTATTATTATTATTTTTTTAACACCAAGTTAGTCATGCTGTTTGTCCTCCCTGGCTGATGGTTTCCTCTAGCTGTTCATAATCTAATCTCTTTCCTAGTTCACATAGTCCTTTTCAAGATGACTTTACTTATACAAACTCTGTATGCAGAGTTTAACACACAACTTATATAGAGTCTTGGAAGCATTAAATGCCTTGGTAAAAAGTTAGCTCAAGTCATTACCTCTTTTATCAGCATGAAAAATAAGGTGAATTATTTGGAGCCAAATTAGATGGTGTTCATGGGCAGTAGAGCTTGTGGAGTCCTTATAAGACAAGGAAGTGCTCTGTTTGAATTATTTAAATTTACACGAGAATGAGAAGAAACTTGATTTGTAAGAGTTTATAGCTCAGCTTATAGCTAATGATATTCTCAGAGTTAAAACAGTGAAATGCTCTATTTGAAATGTTTAAACTTACGTGAGTATAAGAATAAACTTGATTTGTAACAGTTTATAGCTGAGCTTATAGCTAATGATATTCTCAGCTCTCGGGAAACCTGAAGGAATGAGGAGCGGTTCTTGATAGCCAGCTCCCTGATTTAGAAGGAGTGACACTCTTAATTTCCCAGTTTTAAAATGCCCTGTTGTCTCTCTGCCTTAGTGTCACATGCAGTACACATGGCTGGTTTTATATTTTGCTGAAGATCTCAGAGCTGTGGTGTTTTTATTGCTGTCTTTCTTTACCACAGTATTCTACTTGTTGCTTCTTTGTCTTGCCATTTTAATCCTGAGTGCTTATGTATCAGTTCTCTTTACTTCGAGTCTCCCCATCCCCATTTTAACACCTCTTCCCTTGCTTTTTTTTTACTTTCTTATGAAAAGACGTTTCCACCCAGTTAGCTGCTGTTCCTCCTTGGCAGCTCATCACAGTGCCTCATTTTGGCTCTTAGCAGTGCTGACTTGCCTTGCAGATTAGAGCTCATGTTAATGTTTGGCCCATGACTTGGTGGCAAAGAATTGACTATATCCTATTTCCTCTGATTTTTCTAAAAATGAAGGACCGGACTAGATGGAAACCTGGGATGGGTCCTGTCTGTGCCTTTCTGGTCCCTGCCTCTCCTATACCACATGAAGAGAAAGACATGTTAATCCCCCAACCTCTTGAGCATCAGCAAAACAGACGCGTGGTTTCCTTGAATGACATCCTGCATTAGGCAACTTGATTAAGCTGAGAGCACGTAGTCACTGGACTGGTCATCTCAAAAAACCTGGCAAGGAGGAAAATTGAAATACAAGACAGGAAACTAAGCTGATTGCTTTGCTGCTGTGTTAAATCAAAACTGCATGCAGTGTTAGGTCCCTGACTTGATATCCTTGTTTTGTAGTATGATCTAAAAACCGAAACAGCTCCTCTTGTTGTTGTGGTTTCTACCACGGGCACCGGAGACCCACCCGACACAGCCCGCAAGTTTGTTAAGGAAATACAGAACCAAACACTGCCGGTTGATTTGTTTGCTCACCTGCGGTATGGGTTACTGGGTAATGGACTCTTTCTTCTGATCTTAGTATAGTATACTGTTGTTATCTCTGGTATCTGAATTATCTTTCGGAACTATGAAGTGTGATCATAGAGGTTTTGTCCTTTTTATGTAAATATTATATGTGTGTATATATAAATGTATGTAATGTGCTACCTTTTCTGAATCTTCCCCAGACTGAACTCAGAGCCACACCTCTGCAGAACCTCTTGAGTAGCATTTTAATTAAGGGTGCACCTCAGATGCAACCATGAAACATTTTCAGAGTAGCAGTGGCTGGGCCTCATCCTAAACCTACTGAAACAGTCGTTGAAGACGCAACTTCTCAGGCCATTCCTCTGTTTAGAAAAGCAAAGCAAAACAAAACACTCTCAATCATTTTGATAACTTCTCTAAGAACAATTCTCCCAGAATGAATGATTTGCATTCCTCAGCTACACATCAGGATTAGCTAGGGGAGTTTTTATTAAATTCTATGACTTACGCCCAGCTCCAGTGATTCTGATGTAATTATTCCAAGGTAGGGCCCTGGCGTCGTTATTTTTAAAAGCTCCCAGGTGATTCTAATGTGTTTCCCAGGTTAAGAAAAACTGACCTAGGACTCTGTGAACCATAGTTTAAAAATATTAAAGGATCAGAAGGACCAGATCAGCACAATATGATACCAGAGGGGATTTGAGGGTCCGCATTCCTGACTTGTGACCTATATTGGTTTTTTTTTTGAGGATTATTTTTTTGGAGAGGATATCTGGAAAGGATGGATTGAGTATAATAAATAACTGATTAGAAATTTGAGATTGTAACTCTGGCAATGATCTGTCATATATAACATGTTCAAGAGAGTATTTCACAGTATTTATAATTGTTTTTACCTCAAGTTTTTGTACTTTCTGTATTTTCAGAGAGAGAACATGTACTTGTTTAAAAATCCAGAAAAGACAGGAGCGGAAGCCTATCCCATTGTTGTAGTCAATGTTAGGCCCAAGCGTGGAACCACTGATTTCTCACCCTTTTGTAGAGAAAGAACATGGAGGTGACTACTCAGCTGAGGAATTGAAGCTTTTTTTTTTTTTTTTTTTTTTTTTAGCCATGAGACATAGAAGCAATTCTTAATTTCCCCAACACAGAAACATTTATAGCACATCATTATTGTGGTTATTTATATGGCAGGTGTACCTTTCTATATCAGGAGTCAGCAAACTCTATCTATAAAGGGCCAGATAGTAAATATTTTAGGCTTTGCAGGCCTACTCAGCTCTTGCTGTTATAAATAATATGTACACAAATGGACTTGACTGTCTTCTAATAAAACTTTATTTACAAAGAAAGGCGGTGGGTGGTATTCGGCCCAGAAGCTGTGGTTGGCTGACCCCTGCTCAGTATCAGAAAAAACGTACAGATAACAGATACTGTGGTTTTGCAACCTGTCTGATCCTTGTTTTAAGATTTCTATATTTTTATACATAGTCAAGGAGATGAAAATGTGAAGCCTTTTCTTTCACCAGTGGCCGATAAGTAATTTGTTTCATTGTATCTGGTACTTTTATATTGTAAAATAGAAGAAAGCTATCTGCATGCATAGTATTACTCAAGGAGAATAAAATGTGAGGCTGTGCATTATTACTCCATTCAAAAGAGCATGGAATAGTATTATTTTAGATATTTTATTTACCTATTCTTTATGTCCTTAAATTTAAACCTTATTGTGCATTAATCATGTATTCGGGTTCTTTAGGTCTCGGTGATTCAGAATACACCTACTTTTGCAATGGGGGGAAAATAATTGACAAACGACTTCAAGAGCTTGGAGCCCGGCATTTCTATGACACTGGACATGCAGATGACTGTGTAGGGTAAGGCAGTGTTCTCTGTGTATTCCAGTAAGCCCTCTGTACATGATGAAAGTTCGTTTATAAAACGTGTTGGCTTTTCATTTAACACTGAACTTTTCCTCATGTTTTACTTTTGTTAGCTTTTTTAGCTTTGGGACCCAAGAGGGTCAGCCAGAGCTTAATTTACCTGTTTTGCTGATTTTCTTTTGTGTCTGTCTCATCCTTCTCAGTGTGTGCTAATGGCAAGAGTTAGAAAAGGTACCCCAGTACAGTTATCTTTATTTTGAACAGTGTAGGTATTTGCAGAAATCAGCTTGTTCTTTAGCAACTTGAATCGTGCGTGCCCTTCTCCTTGCCGTGCACACGGAGCCTTTGGATTGGGCTCTTTACATGGAGGGAGCCTGGTGAGCCACGCTTTGCCGTTAGAGAGCATGGGTCTGTGGGCCTGCACTGTAGGCTGCATTGCTTGGCGTGCTCTTACCCTCTGAACGGCCATTTGCCACCATGCCAATCAAACGTTTACAGACACATGCTTTATCTTTTCATTACTTTTATTCTTGTTTTTACAAGTCAGTATTTCACCCAGTGTGGCACCTTTCAAATTATCCTGATGTGTTTATTCAGTGGTCTTACAGATACTGTCCTATAACTTACTTAGCCTTTAACTATTTTAGCCAGATAAAAGCACACACCCTTGATTTTTTTCTGCTAGGTCCATGTATTAATTTAATTTTCTCTCACTATGTTACTGAACAATCTGTTTATGAGAAAATGACAAATTCAGCAAATGTCTTGCTTTTCGGCATACTCTATTTCTGCCGAACTCACCCTTTTTGCCCACTTCTTCCATCTTTCCCTTTAGCTGTGCTGCTGTGGGTTTTTTCCACGTCCCCAGTACACATATTGTTCCTGATTGTGACAAAGCTTTGTGACATTTCTTTGCGAATTCACTTTTAGCTCTGTACCTTTATGTTGAGTTTTCTTTTGCCAGAAGCTCATTGACATTAAATGCTCAGTCTTGTATGGGCTGTGTTTAACTGTTAATGTAAAGCTTGTGTCATCCATTACCATTAGGCCCATCACTCATCTATATTTCACTTCTCTTCAAAGGCTTTCATTTTCTCTGTTGATTTATTGGTGTCAGTATTAAAATGCTTGACTGTATATTTCAGTAGACTACACTGCTTAGATTTTTCAACCTAACTACCTTACTTCAATTTTTCCTTTTTCTGAAACAAAGATATTTTCAAGACATTCTTGCTTGATGTACATACCACCACACTAAATGGGGTTACGAATGCACGCATGAGTCCAATACCTGGGTTCAAATCCTTGATCCCCCACTTCCCGGCTGAGAACTTGGTCAAATTACTTAAGCTTTTTGTTCCTCGGTTTTTGCCTCTATGCAATAAATAACAGTAATCTATTTACTGTGTAAGCTTCGTGGTAGGATCAAACGGATTAATACATGTTGTCCTCTCAGAAGAGTGCCTGTCATCATGTAGTAAACACTTAGTGAACGTTAGCTCTCTTCATGGTTAACGCATATTATCACCTTAACATTTCTGAGTTATGAAAGTGATATTTTAAATGTAGCTGTTATTATTGAACCTGTAATTTTATAAACTTGTTTTCACAAAGGCTCCTCAGGGCAGATCTAATATATAACCACATTTGGAGCAGTGTACTACATGAGCACTTACCGAGCACAGTGAAATGACAGCCTGAGTCATGATGAGACACGGCCCTGAAATGTGCGTCCTCTTAATACTCATTTCGCTTTAGGAATTAGAATTTAATCGAACCTCCTTTCAGTTGTGATTGAAAGTGGTGTTATTTCCACAGCCCTGACACGGTCTTATCCACTGACTCTACTTCTCTGTTCAGGGAATGGCTGTTGTTATCATCATTTGTTAATAGGTGGACTGCCACATTTAAAACAATCTATTTATGATGAATTCAACTTTCCCAAAGGATGGTTGCTTTTTTTTTTTCTCCTGTTGTCAGCTTCCCTGGGAATTTTACTAAAATGAAAATAAATAAATAAATAAAATAGTTCAGGACTGAGAGAAAGGCATTATTTATTTAGTCCAAGGACTTGGCATTAATCTGTAGTGATTTCTTGGTGATATTTTAATCTGTAGGAAAAACATCAGTAAATCGGCTAGGCAGAAAAAAAAAGGTGCATTTGATTGATGGAATGAGCATTTGCAGCATTATGGTGGGCTTGGATTTTGGTTAAGTTCTGTTAGCATTAGTATGCCTATTTAAAATTATATCTTCTTAAGATAAAGTTTACGAATTCTGGGACGTTAAGAGGAATTCTATTCCTATCATCCTATTACTAGAATATCTTCCTGTCCCTCTTCATTTCTTTTATCTTTATACATACTCATGTTTTCAGCTGCAGTGCTAATGAACACATAATATATCCTGCTTTTTAAAACTTAATCATGAAGCATTTTTTGTACTCCGAATGGTCTTCATAGTGTTTCTAACAAGTGCATACTTTGCCAAATGGACAGACTGTCATTATCCTGTTCTGCATTCAGATGGAGAACTTAGGCATTTGTTTTGTTTTTCCTTTGCTTTTACTGTCCAGTTTAGAACTTGTGGTTGAGCCATGGATTGCTGGACTCTGGCCGGCCCTCAGAGAGCATTTTAGGTCAAGCAGAGGACAAGAGGAGATAAGTGGCACAGCCCCGGTGGCATCACCTGCGTCCTCGAGGACAGACCTTGTGAAGTCAGAGTTGCTACACATTGAATCACAAGTCGAGCTTCTGAGATTCAATGATTCAGGAAGAAAGGATTCTGAGGTTTTGAAGCAAAATGCAGTGAACAGCAACCAATCCAATGTTTTAATTGAAGACTTTGAGTCCTCACTTACCCGTTCGGTACCCCCACTCTCACAAGCCTCTCTGAATGTTCCTGCTTTACCCCCAGAATATTTGCAGGTACATCTGCAGGAGTCTCTTGGCCAGGTAAGCAAGTTTTTCTTTATGCTGTGGATGCTTTTTAATCATGAATGTTTGCTTTGGGCTTTTAAATTATTACATTAGAAGAGAGGTCAACAAACTATGGCTCACTGGCCAAATGTGGCCCAGCACCTTTCTTTTGTAAATAGATTTCACTGGAACACAGCCATGCCTTTTCGTTTAGGTAGTGTCTGTGACAGCTTCTGAGCTACAATGGCAGAGTTAACGGTGACCACAGGGGCCTGCAAAGCCTAAGGCATTTGGCCCCTTCCAGTAAAAGTTTTCCCACCCAGGTATTACAAAAGGTCTTGTATTATTACTTCTGTATTTGAAGAAGTAAATAGTTAAGAACTCAGTTTCGTCATTATTTTGGAGAACTAACAGCTTGGTTTCTCATTTTAGATGAGTCAAGCAGAGGTAAGTTGTATGGGCAGTTAGTTGAGTATCACGTTGCATGATAGCTAATTTCTCGCCATAGTCAGTGTATGGTACTCTGAAGTTTTTTCTAACCCGCTTAAAATAAGTTTCCAGAGCTAAGTCCTCTTTCTGTTGAGTGGCTGTTTGGAGTTCCACATGGACTTTTCTCACAAAAACCACAGCCTTACTGCAGTTATTGCCAGTTTTAGTGTCTTGTTCTCTTTTTTTAATGAAGACAGATGTAGACATTTAAGAAATAATTTGGATGCAGCATCCGTCTTGTATGTTAGCACTATTTGTAGACACCTCGTATGATAGCAGTTTTTTTTAGCATCTTTTATAGTGTCTTTCTAAAACTGTCATACAAGTATGATTTTGTGTATAAACAACTATGGGCTATTGTTTTTGCACTTGTACTTTATTATTTTGTGAAGTGTTTAGTGAGATAATTGCAATAAGTGTATCTCAGTCTGGTTTGGGAACAGACAACGTATGCCTGGACTGGTGGGAGCAGAGTACAGTGGTGCACCAGAGACAGGATCAGTTCATGCCAGTGGGGATAGCGAGTACTCATTCATCTGACGAGGAGTTTTAAGTTAGGAGGAAGATCTGTTAAGAGTTTGTGGGTTTTTTCCAGGAGGCGGAGATTGCAGTGAGCCGAGATCGCACTACCGCACTCTAGCCTGGGCAACGGAGTGAGACTCTGTCTCAAAAAAAAAAAAAAACGGTTTCTAGGTTTTTTCTTAATAGAAAGTGTCATTAAATAGACTTGAGTTGTAAATAATGTAGTTAAAAGATTTAACAAATCTGAAGTATTTAAGGGAGACAATATAAATATGAAATAATATACTGAGAGAGTAAAGACTTGGGAAAAAAAAGAATGTTTTGTAGGCATCCTCTTGGGACCATCGCCTTGGGGCACAGAGGGGTTGGAAGCAGGATTTGGCACAGTGAGAAGCTGAGCTGCGATGCAGTCTCAACAGAGGCCTCAGTCAGCCCCGTATGGTACCTTTCCCCATGCGGAAGTATTACCTCTTATCACCAGAGGGTCTTCTGGGTTGTGTGTTAGAGCGGCAGGACCTGTTAACAAGCACCGTCACTTGCACCTGCTGTAGAGCCCTCTCCTGCTCTGGGCCCCATGCAAAGCTGGTGACCTTTTCTGTCACCTGGTATTTGGGTCTCAGCAGTCCTCTCAGGTATGGGATGTGCTATCCACAGATCCTAAAGACGCTTAGCAGTGATTCTGCTTCTCTGTAGGAGAAGTGAGGTACAAGGTGCACTAGTGTGGCCTTTACTTGGGAGGGGATGTCCTGACATGCACCAAACTGTTAGAACCCTAAAAATTGTGCTGACATTGCAAGCCCTTAAATTGCACAGGGCATGGGTCTTACCAAGGACTCCAGTATTCTGACCACTTCTCGTTGCTCATTCAGTCTGATAGCACAATGCAGCCCTGATAGAGTAAGCTGGTTAGTGTGGTGCTTTGCAGGTGTTCCACATGTATTCAGACTCATAACAGCAGGCAGACTTATGAGAGCCCTGGGGCATAATTGTAAATGTATACATTGTTCCAACTCAACTGTTTCTGATCCTCTTTAGTGATAGGGTTGGGAAGGAGCACTTTGACGAAATCATTGTCCCTGTACCTGAGGCCATGCTAGTCTACTCTGTCAAGGAAAACCAGCTTGCAGAGAGGCTACAGCGGACCTGTTACTTGTTTGAGTTTCCAGTAGTTCAGTGTCATCCCCCAGGATTTGTGTGGTTTTTGCAGTGGTCAAACTGGTGAATTAAATGGAGATATGAGAGACCATCCCCTGTGTCCATCAGCTTTTTAAGGATGTCATTTCTCTCAGGATGCTGTTTTGTTTCTCTTGTTCTATCTCGGTGTTTAGGGAGGAGGATGGCGTCAAATTCAGAGACTGCTTCTTGGCCTTCCCCATGATGATAGGTCTTATGTCAGAGGCCAAGAATTCGGTGTTGCCCTGTGCCAGCTGCTGAGTGGCCACTGGGGGTCCTGGGCCGGGACTCCATTTACCGCCTGCCCCCCATGTGCCTTGCTGTCACAGACGAGCTGTGCTGATGCTTTGGGTCCCTGGGTAACAACATTCATTTGAACCCCCTCTTCACAGGCCCTGGAATGCCTGCACATTCCCCTTAGCCCAGTGTCCATTTCCCCTTTGGGAGAAGGACTGCAGAAGCCATTGCCAAGTACAGTTTCTCTAGTGTCGCACAGTCCCTCCTCCTAGGGACCTGTTCTCTCCTACAGTCAGTGGGTTGCTGGTCTGGAAACAGGGCAAAGGGTGGTTTTTATTGGAGCAGCTGCCTACAGCTCCCTTTACATGTCTCCTTGATTTCTTTTCATTGTAAGGATTGATCCAGTGCCTTTTTGAGCTGCTCATTTTTTGCATCTGTGTTCTGCCCTCCTCAATTTAGGACCTCAGCTGTCTTGTCGTGTGCATAACTCTCCTGGCTCCTTTGGGGGCATAGTGCTCTGTCCTATACTTTCTTAGGGGTTAGGCCCTTACCTTCCTTCACTGGCCCAGTGCTTTAGTGGCTGAAGGTGTCGCAACAACCCCAGTTATTGGTCTAGCAACCAGGAGAGGGGATGGGGTGTGGTAGTGGGGGCACAGGCATATGCTGTGGGCAGAGGTCCCTACACCATCCAGATGTGAGAAGGGAGTTCTTACTCTTCATGGGAAGGACTGGCCGCATCTGCAGGCTCAAAGAGTTCAAGGGAATCTGGGTAGTAAGATTTTTCAGGGAATCCGGGTAGTCAAGATCTTTAAGGGATTCTTTGTAGTCAGGATTTTTAAGGGCTTCTGGGTAGTCAAGATTTTAAAGGGAATCTGGGTATTCAAGATTTTTTTTCCCAGTTAGTCCTTGGCTTTCTCTGCCTTTGCTGTCATGAGCTGTATGAGATGACTGTGTCTTTCTAAGCTCCTGTGGATGTCCCCTGGCTTTTATACTTACTTCTTAATTGTTGATTCATCATTTAAGCTTTTTGCATTTTTTTCAAGTATGAGTGAAGTTTAGCAGTAGCCCCCCCAAGTCCCACCAGTCTTCTCTTCTACTATTTCTCCATAGTTCTCAAGCACCTGATGGATCTTGCAAGGTAATGCATTTGCTTCCACTGGCTCTCCCTGCTACTTACGGTTGCATTGTTGCTGTGTGCTAGTACCATCTGTCTGCTCTCTCACTAGTGTGGTGGTCTCATTGTCAACCAGGTAGATGATCCAGCTCCAGACTCCATTTTAGCATCTTTCCTAGCCTACCCTGGCACTGACTGTCACAGTCTGGTTCCATGAGTCAAACAATGAGATGTTTTTAGGGCATCCTCTTGACAGCATCATCTTTGGGCACGGAGGGATGGAAGCAGGATTGGGCACAGAAAGAAGCTGAGCTGCTGTGCAGTCTCAGCAAAGGCCTCAGCCAATCCCACAGGGTTCTCTGGAGCTGGTGGGTCTTCAGAGTTGTCCTGAGTTGGAACAAAGAGGCTGGACCTTTGTAGTCATTGATTAGACATTGGATGTGGGCTGCCTCTGAAAGGAGGTGTGGGCAGGGGCAAGGTGTGACGTGAGAATGCTGAAGTGGTTCTTGCAGGTGGCAGAGATTGTCATTATCAGCACTGCCATAGCCTTTGCAGAAGGCAGTCTTCTTAGGGGTACATCTCAGTACCCCCACACCCCAGACACCCAGAACTGACCTTCATCCCAGCTTTCCCATATAGCCACTTATCCATGATTAATTGACTAGTACTGTTAAAATATTTTGTTTTTAAACTTAGGAATATAGAAAAGGAGTAGGGAGTATTATAAAGAATTGGGATTTTTTGCAGTTTTCCAAGACCTACTATATCTGGTACAAGAGCTGCTAGCCACATATAGCTACTTAAATTTAAATTAATGAACATTTGTTAAAATTAATTCTGTTTCTTAGTGACACTAGCCATATTTCACAAGCCATATTTCAGCAGCCGTATGAACAGCATTACCCCACACTAGGGGGTTCCTGTGACCATCTACACACACACATACATTCTTAAACATCTTTCACACGTTGCATTCTTAAACATCTTTCACATCCTTTAAGATCTCCTCTCCTTCCTGAAACATTTGCATACATACTGTTTCCCTGTACATAGTTTATTAGGAAAACTACTAGATCTTTATGTGAAAATGCCAGTATTTTGTATTTTCTAAGTGTGTTTCAGAAATTCTAATGTCTAATAGATAAAGTGTTTGAAATAGAATCAAGCTTCTCTTCTGAAAAGCTAGCTCCATATGTCTGCACTCATTTACCTTGGAAATGAATACTAAGTAGCCAGGAGATTTTGTAAGTCCCTATGGATCTTGCATAGTCACTAAGCGAAAGAAGGGTATAATTGAAAATTGCACTTACATTTTGTCCCATTTGTTTCTAAAGGAGGAAAGCCAAGCATCTGTGACTTCAGCAGATCCAATTTTTCAAGTTCCAATTTCAAAGGCAGTTCAACTTACTACGAACGATGCCATCAAAACCACTCTGCTGGTAGAATTGGACATTTCAGTAAGTTGCAAAATTTATTTCTCAGCACAGTAATATTGTCAAGATGTGCAGAAAGACGTGTGGTGCTTGGTTACATACGCTGAGCCGCATGGTGCTTGGTTACGTACGCTGAGCCGGGTGGTGCTTGGTTGCCTACGCTGAGCCGCGTGGTGCTTGGTTAGGTACGCTGAGCCGCATGGTGCTTGGTTAAGTACGCTGAGCCGCGTGGTGCTTGGTTAGTACGCTGAGCCGCGTGGTGCTTGGTTACGTGCGCTGAGCTGCGTGGTGCTTGGTTATATAACAAGAGGTCTACCGAAAAATGATTACACTTGTCCCTTAGTATCTTTGAAGGATTTGTTCCAGGATCCCTTTCAGATATCCAGATCCTCAAAGCTCAAACCCCTTATATAAAATGTTATAGTATTTATATGTAATCTGTGCACATCCTCCCCTATACTTTAAGTCATCTGTCGATTACTTACAGTAACCACAATGTAAGTAGTTGCTATACTGTATTTTTAAGTTTACATTATTTTTACTGTTATTTTTTATTGTTTTTTTCCTCCCAAATATTTTCCATCCAGGGTTGGTTGATTCTGAGGATGGAGAACCTGAGGATATGGAGGGCCCACTGTATATAGAAACATTTACATACAGTTTTAGACTGAGATGTGTCTCTATGCACCCCGTCCATGGGCCCCCTGCCCACCCTGCACACCCTGCTGGAATCCATTGACCTTAGGTTAAGAAACTGATCGACAATCCTAAAATAAGTGCTTGAGTACCTCTTCAAAGTCATTTAGCTCAACCCTTTATTTTGTCAAAGTCTTGAGAGGTTAACTGGGTTCTTTCAGAAAAGCAAGGGCACATTAAGGCAGTCTGTAGATTTAATTGAACTTCCTAACAGAAAAAAACAAATATAATGTGTCAAAACTAAACGGTTTTGCATCTATAAATATTAGTACTATGTACACCAAAATATTTTTTGTTCTGGTATTTTACATTTTTGTCATAAAGAGGCAAGGGTTGGTCTGTGCTTAATCCAGTCTGTCACCCTTGCTGGCAAGAAATGTGAGCTTGTGTCATTGTGAGAGGCTCCTTCCCAGAGCCGTAGCCTGCATCTGTACCACTCTAGGGCTTAGAGGCAATGGGCCTAGTAATAGACTTGACTTGGGAAGTGGTGGCTTTTTCAGCCCATGTTTGCTCATAGCCAGTATCAAGCCAGATGGTGTAATGTTTTAAACTTAAGGAAATAAAGTACCCTTTCCTGTCCCCAAAAGGAAAAGAGTGAAGTAAGGAGAAGAAAATTGAAAACCAATGCTTTTGATCATCATTAATTTCTTTTGGTCATAATGTATGTTTTCATGTATGTGTACATGTATGTTTTTATACGAGGGATTTTTATATTTATACAGGTTATTGAAAACTCCATAGGACCTTACTTTGTAGAGAACAAGGAAGGTCTGACTTCCGTTCTTTAAGTATGCAATGGTAAAAGGCAAAACACTGGATAACTGCCAGATTTCTTTTTGATAGTAACTGCTAATAATGAAAGTATGTTTATTTGGTTAGTTGGGCTTACTTTTTAAAATCGTGTTTTTTGGGGTTTTTTTTTGAAATTCTATTTTCTTTCTGAGTTCATGTATTAAAATCATAATATTGAAAACTACATTTTTGTTACCCTATAGCTTAAACTATGTAACACATATAATGGGTTTTTTTTTTTTTTTTTTTCATTTTGGCTCTTTTCTAGAAAACAGATTTTTCCTATCAGCCTGGAGATGCCTTCAGCGTAATCTGTCCTAACAGTGATTCTGAAGTACAAAGCCTACTCCAAAGATTGCAGCTTGAAGATAAAAGAGAGCACTATGTCCTTTTGAAAATAAAGACAGACACAAAGAAGAAAGGTACAGCCCTGCTGCTGTGACGTTAGGGTGTTGTGGGCCAGTGACTGGAGCTGGTGGTGAGAGTGTGGCTCTAAGGTTCAGTGTCCTGTGTGGTGGCCGCACAGATGCCTGGGGCTCAGCTGTGCATCAGGGTCCGGGAACATAGGCATACACTGGTATTGCTAGTTTCTTAACTTTCATGTTAATTACACTGAATAAGAAGATAATGGATGTTCTGATTATTGGACATTTGTGGACATGAAAAATGAGCGTAAATGTAGTTTTTGAGAAGCATTGGCCTAGGTTTTTTTAAAAAAATTCTTTTCCTATTATGTTTACTTCTCATAGTATGTTTGTTTTTGCTCATTTATTGTATAAAATAATTGCTTTTATTTATTTATTTATTTTATAAATTTATTTATTAATAAATAAATTTATTTTATAAATATTTTAAAATTTATTTTATTTTATAAATTTATTTTATAAATAAATAAAATATTTATTTTATTGTATAAAATATTTATACTTTGAAAAATAAATATTTACTTAGAATCTTGAATTAGTCCTAAATTGATTTTTTGAGAGTAATAATGCTAATGGAGTACTGCTATCTTTTTAGCTTTTTGTTTCTTAATTTTAAATAATTTTCCTTTCTTTTATATGGCCTATCTTGAATTTATAGTCTTTTATTTTTATTTTTTTGTAAGGTGGAGTTTTTTTCACTGTATTCATTTTGGGGAATTTTTTTGACTGAATAAACATTGCCACAAGTCGTATTGCACTTTGATGTGCTGTAAAGTACTACAGTAATTGTGTTTTGGGGAATGTGTAAAACATTTTATTCTTTATCTTCTATGTCATGAACCCCTTTCTCGTCTTTACCTGGAAAGGAGCTGCCTTACCCCAGCATATACCTGCGAGATGTTCTCTCCAGTTCATTTTTACCTGGTGTCTTGAAATCCGAGCAATTCCTAAAAAGGTATTTTTTTCTCTCTTCTTCAGGTAACTATTTTAAAATATGCTTAGCTTTGTTTAGGATTGATTAAACAAATTTAGAATCTGTCCTTTGCAGTCTTAAAAAATAAGATCTTGATAGCATGTTTTTAATATTAGTTCTCACAGGTGTGTGCTATCATCATAACTATCATATACAAATCTTTTTATGTTGTATTTGCATTTAAATTTTTGTTTGAAATGAAGTTGTTTAAATAGGGCTTTTTCTTAGTCTTATTTTTACTAGTCATTAACTGTGTAGCACATTCCACAGTGATGGAGGTGACTGCAGTTGACCTTGTGTTACCCAGCTACACCTTGCTGCTGCTGCTGTAATTGGTGACAGAAAGCTAATGAGAGCTTAGGATTCCCCACCACCACCACTTGCAACTTCCTACAGTTGTTAAGATCTCCTTTGTGTAATACTATGTAACTATTTATTGCTGTAACAGAATGCTTCAGGAAAAATGGAAGGGTTTTGGTAGGTAATAATCAATTTTTAGATGAACTTGGAGGTAGAACAATCCACTAGATGTCAGTATTGTACCAGGAACTGTTTTTTTAAAACTACTTGTAACTGATTTCTTCTCACCAGTTCCCTGAAGTGGCCATTAATGGCTAAAATTTTTCACATGTCCCTTGCCACACTTGTATCATCAGTGAGCATAGAGAGTGTTGTAATTAGGCCACCATCTCCCCAGTGTGGTTTTTGTGTCATTTATTAATGTGTTTATCGCATTTCTAGTCTTGGATGAGTAAACTACTTTAGAGAGAGGCTCAGCTGTCTCTAAATATATATATACACACACACATATATGTATATATATATATTTTTCTATCTTCCTTTCCTGGTAATCAACTTGAGATGTAATTTGAGTAAATTTAGAATTAATTTACTGTGATGAAAGCTTACCGATTAAGTCACAATTTTGGTTCAGCTCTACTGCTTTTAAAATATGTGTAAAGTGTGTGTGTGTATGTATGTGTGTGTGTATATATGTGTGTGTATATATTTGTGTGTATATATATGTATATCTGGGTTTTTTTTTTTCCAAAAATAGTATGCTCATTGGAAAAATTCTGGATACAGAAATAACCTAGGAAACCAAAGTATTTTATAATCAAACCCTCAGAGTTAACACTTGAATTTTGCTTTCCTGAGGAAAATATGGGGATCCATATTGTATGTGCTGTTCTATAACTTACCTTTTTAACTTAAATCAAGAATCTGTATATTTCAGGATGGAAAGAGTTTTAATGGATACTATGGATACACCATTATTTGTTGATATAATTATGGGCAATTGAGTCATTTTCGCTTTCTCACTATTAAAAAAGAAAGGCAAACTTTTTTGTATTAATTTTTGGACACTTACTTGAAGTATATTTGTAAAACAAATTCCTTGGAGTAGAATTGCTGTTTTAAAAATATTTACATTTTAAATTGTAACAATGTTTGTCAGGTTTGTCAGCTTGCTCTCCAAAAACAGTGCAGTATTTCCTGTTTTAGTACCATAAAGTTTTCGTAGTTCTAAAGTGAAAAAAGTATGTTAAAGGATTTAAAATTGTCACTGTTTTAGCTTTTAATTTAGAAGATTGTATTGGCTTTAGAATTTACAAACTGTTATTGGTAGATTTTTTTATTATCTTCCAAAAAGTCTAAGCAGAGATTTGGGGCGTCCATTCAGCAGCGTTTCCTGAGTCCTTGTTTTTGTTCAACACTGAGTTTGGCATTTGGTGTAATTTGTTAGTGTCTTGGTGTTTTAGACAGAGATTCTTCAGCTAAACCTTTGGAAACCTGTGACTCCTTTGGGAACAGTGATTTTGTCCTCCCTGTTAAGGAAGTCCAGGACACAATCGTCTTGAGCCATGGAATTTAAAGTAGCAGTACCCATTAGCATTTCACATAACATTTGATGCGAATAATAACTGAAGTGCTTTGTTCCTAAGGAGCCCTTGAGAAATAAGCTATGTATGCATGTAATTAATAGCTTGTAATTGCTTGAAAATAAAAAAAAAATTCTTATTAGCAAGTTTGATGTTTTGTTCAGGAGTTTAGACTTTGAAAATTGGGATTCAGAATTTTATTATTTTTATTTATTTATTTACATTGTGAAATTTTTCTAACAGGTCAACATTAAAGCAAATGGTAAATTAAATTCCCTCCTCCTGACAATAGCTCCTAGTGGCTTTCTCATTTTTTTCTTGGGTAATTGGGCGCATCCCCAGGCAGACACTGAACTGAGTATTCTAATAGCTCTACCCACAAATTATGTCATAATTTAAGGCGGGCTCCTTTTTGTAGGCATTTTTGCGAGCCCTTGTGGACTATACCAGTGACAGTGCTGAAAAGCGCAGGCTGCAGGAGCTGTGCAGTAAACAAGGGGCAGCCGATTATAGCCGCTTTGTACGAGATGCCTGCGCCTGCTTGTTGGATCTCCTCCTCGCTTTCCCTTCTTGCCAGCCACCGCTCAGTCTCCTGCTTGGTGAGTAGTTGCTTTCACAAGCACCGTGGTGGCTGTTCGTGCACTGACAGGCGGGCCACCTTTCTGTAGTAAAGAAAATTTGCTGCTCTTGTCTTACCCTTTATATTCTATGCATAAAGAATACATCTAAATGAATGGTGGTGATTGGTAAGTAAACATCTTGTATCTTGTTCTCAGGGTGCTGTGACATCTGTGTGCCCTTCCAGAAGTCACACAATTCCCCTTCCAAACTTTTGGTTTTTCTTTTTTTTCCTTCCAGCAGTGTCACTATCATTTTATCTCTTAATAGAGTCACTTGTTATTCTCTTTTTTTGCCTCAGAATTGAGCATCTTTTCTAATTTAACTTTTTTCAGAAAGGTTGTTTAGCCAAATGTCTAAAAATGAGCTTTCTATTAAAAAGTTACCTTTTTCAAAGCTAATGAACATCATACTGAATTGATAGAGGTTGATGCAGTCTGTGCTGTGTGCAGAATGCAGAAATGCCCCCATCTGAGCCAGTCCAGATCGAGGGTCCTTCAAGAGCAAAAGGGGCCTGTGTCGTACCAGTGCAAGTCGACATATTCATGGTACTGCCAGGCAGAGAACCATCCCATTTCAGATGAAAGGTAACCCATTTTTTTGCCCAGAGTGACTCTTTAGTCCTCATACTCCAACAGAAGAGACCTAAGCGTTTTCCCTGAGCAGTCGATGTCCAGGGGGCCTCTCTGTGGCTCTCAGGAAGGGATTGAAAATGCTTACTGGGGTGAAGACTGGGTGCTTTATAGGACTTCAAAGCCTTTATTACTTTCCTGTGCTTATAATTTTGTCATCTCCTTTCCCGTAGTGGTAAGTTGTCATGCCTTTAACATTTGCATTTTTCTTTGGTGACACCAAAATGTGTATTGTCCTTTTTACTCTTAGACCAGCAAGATCCTTTTCGATGCCCAGTACAATTAAAGGCACCCTCCTCTGCAAGTCAGGGCCTGATTTCTCCTCCTTTTTCTTAGTGTTCTTTCCACTTAGGACCTCCCCAAAATGGTAAGACCATGTTGCTGAATGAGGCCGCTCTTCTCGCCATCCTGTCCTAGGCTGGCCCTCTCACCCTCTCCAGTGAAGTCTTTGGAACCATCAGCAGGATTAGGATGACAGAACACAGGATGGGGAGTTCTAAGTAGTAGTGGAAAGTTCTCTTATCATATACTATTTTATTTCAATTCTTTTCGTAGATTTTTTGTTACCTTTTAGAATGTTTGTAACAATACCACATATTACATAGTTATATAAAAAAATTAAAGTCATTGGGACTTATAAAAAATTATATTATTTTCTAATTTTCTTAAGAAAAATTAAAATATCTAAAGCTTAATATTAAGTCGAACACCCTACTAAACCTTATTTTGATGTTTAAAACTCTAAGCCATTATACATAGACCTTTTCAGATTTTCAGTTAAGTAACTGCTAAAAATAAAACATACCAAAACATAAAACATTTCGAAGTTTATTAGTGTATAGTTCAATATTTAAATACAGATTATTTAACCTGCTTTTGAAAGAATACCTGTGTGTTTTGAAATCACTGAGTTTTTTTTATGATTTTTAAAAACCAAACACTTTAATTATTTTAAATGTAAGATGGAAAATCTTCAAGCCTAAGTATTTTTAGTAATTCTTGAAAGAGTAGCCTTTAATCTTTTGGGATCATGACTTTATTTTAAATCTGAAAACTGGACACCTCCCTGCAGAAAACTGCACATACCTAGTAAGAGTTTGCTGACTCCTCGCCTCTGAAGCCACCTCATGGACCCATTCCTAGGAGCCTTTGCTTTCAAAATTTAGCATTTGGATAGAAATACTGACAAGAGTAAGGAAATGCGTCTTACCTCGTTTTTAACTTTACGAATTGAAAAAAATAGTAATATTTTACTTGAACACAAAGAATTTATACATGCTCTTAACTATGATTTAAAACTAGAACATGATTTATTTTGAGTATTCTAAATAAGATGTGGATTTTTTATTTTTTAGGTAAGGTTATTTTCAGTAGTAGTGAATTAATAATTGCTTGTTTTTATTTTTTTCTAGAACATCTTCCTAAACTCCAACCCAGACCATATTCATGTGCAAGGTACTAATATTCATTCACATAATATATAGCATCATTGTCCAAAATCTTTTGGCACTCAGACTTCCAAATCCTTAGATTTACTAATTTATTCAGTGAAAACTTAGCTGATTTATGGAAGACAGTACCAGGCATAATAAAGCAGAAGAAGAATCACAGAGCTCCTGTCCTCTGGGACTTCATAGAATTTAACGTCTTGGGTGGCTCCTGACGGCCCAGCACTGTTTGCCCACTTAGGAGTCTCAGGCTCCTCCACGTGCTTCCTCTGTTCGTGTGCCCAGCCCCCGTCACTGAATGGCAGCAGAAGGTAGGGGAGACAGAAAAGTTCCACTATAAAACATTTGATGAGGCTGGGTATGGTGGCTCATGCCTGTAATCCCAGCACTTTGGGAGGCTGAGGCTGGCAGATCACAAGGTCAGGAGATGAAGACTATCCTGGCTAACACTGTGAAACCCCGTCTGTACTAAAAATACAAAAACAAAATTAGCCGGCCGTGTTGGCGGGCGCCAGCTACTCGGGAGGCTGAGGTGGGAGAGTAGCGTGAACCTGGGAGGTGGAGATTGCAGTGAGCTGAGATCGTGCCACTGCACTTGAGCCTGGGCAACAGAGTGAGACCCCGTCTCAAAAAACAATAACAAAAAAACATTTGATGAGCACTGACTTGTAGCATTCTCCCTCTGGCCTTCGTTCCATTGCATAGCCTCTGCCGTTTTCCCGTCTGGCTCTCTGTTTTGCCTTTCATTAATAATAATACAAGAAAGTGCGCCATTCTTTTGGTTGAAAAAGGAATTAAGAATGAACTCAAGTTCTTTCGCATTATATACCCTGTAATGTGAAAAGAAATCTGTTTTTGTAGGGATGTCTTTTAAAGATGTTTTTACTTTGAATTTTTAGTTTTCTCTTTTCTGGGTGTATACTTCAGTCACTTGCAAGTTTTGTGATCTTACCGGTAGATAATGTATGGATATTTGTTAGAATTTATCCCCATTTCTTCACATGGTAAAATGTCTTTATAATATTGACTGAATGAGTCTTTTACATGAAGATCCTTAGGGCATATTACTTTTTATAAATCTCATCTAGTCCTAGTGCAAGCAAATAAAATTGGAAACTTTCTTGAATAACACAAAATATAGGGTGTGAGGGTTGGGGGAAGTTTTTAATTATATAATGATAGCTTTCCTCTATGAGGATTTGGAAGGTAGGTTAGAGCCTATAAGGAAATATTTCTAAACTGAGTGAAAAAAGGATTGGTTTGACCCATGTGTGTAGTCGTACTGATACCGAGTTCAAAACTTGTCTGTGTATCTTTGCAGCTCAAGTTTATTTCACCCAGGGAAGCTCCATTTTGTCTTCAACGTTGTGGAATTTCTGTCTACTGCCCCAACAGAGGTTCTGCGGAAGGGAGTGTGCACAGGCTGGCTGGCCTTGTTGGTTGCTTCCGTTCTTCAGCCAAACACATATGCATCCCATGAAGACAGCAGGAAAGCCGTGGCTCCTAAGGTAAGAAATTAGTACCTTCACCTCAACATTGTTAACTCATACTCTTTGTTTGATTAGAAAAAAACTATTTCTCACCCACATCATTCATTACTATCATAAGAACATTTATGCTGTTCTTGAATTTTAAAATCTCTATTGCAAGAGCAGAAACTGTTTACTTCCATTTACTCTCTAACTAGTGTGTGTATTTTCTGAATATGTCAAGCATGAATTTTATATAGTACGGTCTTAGCTTGTCCTATTCATGGAAAAGAGGACCTTTTATGTTGATATTCTTTGTACATCGGCCTAGGGAGGGGTGGAGAAGAGTCTAGAAGTATTTAAGGGGGGTGATGAGAGACAGTCTCATTTTATGTTTAAGGTGTATACTGCCTCTCAAATAAGTAGTTTTACAATGGGAGTCTGAGGGCAACTAAGGATTAATTTTATATTGTCCAGTTTTGGCTAGTAGGATTCCCACATCCCTGTTTCTCTCCTTTTGTTATCTGTGGCGTCTGACATCTGAATTTGTGCCATTATTGAGAATGGCACAAATTCAGTAAATACTTTTACCACACCTAGGAGTAAAAGGTTATGTGATTTTCTCAACAGATTGTGGACACTTTACACCTGGACTTAGTGACACCTGTTTTTATGTTTTGATATGGCACTCAGCAGAATTTCGAGACCATGTGTGTAGGGAACAGTTTAAAGTTGTCCACAAGAATGGTTGAAATAAAGCAACATTTCAGGCTTTATCATGAAGTCCTCTTTCTTCATGGTAATGAAGAAATCAGTGATTCACTTGGAATGTTGTCTTAGGACGAGTTTGGTTTCTTTAAGTTATTAGAGGCGAAATGTTCATAGACCTTAGGGGGAATTAGGACTTCCTGGGATATACTTGAGAGGATGAGGGATGATTGCTGCTTGAAGCTGCCCTTTAACGTGTTATTTTTCCAGTCTGCTGCCTGGAACAGAGAGGCGCTTTACTGTGTTCACTATACATCGTATATTCATTATACATCAAAATACTAGAAACCTTATAGAAACTTTCTTTTTTGAGAAGAAGTATTATAGTACTGATATACAAGTATATGTCACATGGTGATTGTATAAAGATAGCAGATGATCTCCAGAACGTTAAAAACAATGTGTGTCCATCACGTATCATAAACACTAAGCATGGGTGCCTTTCACCTACTCCTCCTTTTCTCCCTCCCTGTCTTCCTCCTTCCTTCCGCATTTTAACAGATTTGTATTGACTGTCCAATCTATATGCAGTAGAAGTGCAGATGTGAAGGATATAGTTTAAAACTATCTGAAATTCCCTGTGCTTGTGCCATGTTTTATTACAAATTATAGAGAATGTTGACCTTTGCAAGACCTGTCACATGCCCTGCCCTACTACGGCAGATAGTACAGTTGTTCACAGATTAACCCTGCCACTGGTGTTCAGCCTGGCTGTGTGAAGGACATCTGCCACATCTAAGCAGGAGCACTAAGCCTGTGGGTGTGGCATAGATTGTCTCTCCTCTTCCCAGCTGCCGTGATACTCTCTCCACATAGACCCCCAAGTGAAGCAGCACCACAGCCTTCGAGGAAGAGAGCCCCAAAACATAGAAAGTGTGCTGTTGTCACAGGACCTTTGCACATGTGTTGTCTTTTCTGCCAGGAATATGCTGTGGCATGGCTAACTAGCTTGATTCACATCGTGATCAAAGGTCTCACTGTAGACATGGGCCTTCTTTGGCATTGGTGTTTGAATTACAAGCTCATTGCCACACCCATCATTTCCTTACCCTGTGTCATTTTGCTTCCTAAGACATTAGGAAGTCATTACCCATCATTCTGTGGATATACGTGGTAATGTGTATGTTTATTTTCTTTTTCTCTCACTAGAATGTCAGTTCCATAAAGACAGGGGTGTTGTTTTGTTCATTTCTGTATCCCTAATGTCTGTCATAGTGAATACTTTCAGTAAATCTGTTAAATGAATGAAGCGAATAAGGCAAATGTAATGTTAACTAGTTTCATTCCCAAGTAAGAGCAATAATGAGACACAGCTCTGCCATTCCTTCATTTAAAAGGTATGGTGTTCAGGCTCTTCATTACTTCTACAGTTGTCCTTGAGTTAAAAGTTAAAATGTATACAATTACACCACCAGGCAAGGTGGAGGGGAATCCTGTCATTCTTAAACCTCGGTACCACTCACTATGACTTTTGCATATGTCAGTGAAACTGGAAGTGAAACATACTCAGATTGATTCAGAAATATATTTTGAAATTTTAACAAAAAGATTTTGTTAGTTATGTGATTTATTTAGTTATGACAAAAATAATTCTGGGTAGTATTGGACCCGGAATAGCAAATACAGCACCATTCTCTAGAATATTTGGAGCAGCCCCTTAATTTCTTTTTAAGGTGCCTGACTTTTATTTAAAATTTTTCAACCTCATCGTGATGCTAATCTTTATTGTCTTCATATTTAGGATACCTTTCTCCATAATACATACTGTTGTCTGCCCACCAGAAAGCAGATCTTATCCATGGACCAAGAAACATGATTTGATCATTGTCTATTTAGTGTTCCACCTCAAAGACACAATGCCTATCATTTTTTAAAACATTTTTTATTTCAATAGAAAAGAAAAATTTGCAAGACAAACTCTTTCTCATGGTTTCAGTAAAATCTAATGCTGCTATTTAGTGATGTTTCTTTGATGGGAATTTTCCCTTTCTGATTTGTTTAGCAAAGATCGTGTTGGTTATATACTCTTTCCTAGGTTTTCTTTCATGCTTACCACATTTGGTTTAATATTTCAGATATCCATCTCTCCTCGAACAGCAAATTATTTCCACTTACCAAATGATCCCTCAATCCCCATCATAATGGTGGGGCCAGGAACTGGCATAGCACCGTTTATTGGGTTCCTACAACATAGGTATGTTCTTTTTTTGGCTAATGGGAAAATATATTCCTGAGGAACCGTTTTGAATTCTTTAGTCGTTTTTAGGATAATTGGACTTTGATTGTAAAATTTTTATATAAAAAATTATTATTCAGTGTGTGATAACATTTGTCAGCATGGGAAAAGGAAACACACAATGTAGTAGAGATTTTGCTTTGTACTAGAACTTCCTTTTTTAACTGTGGCACTTTTAGTATTTCCTTTCTCAGCTACAGTGTGATTTATAGCATATGTGGTTGGGGACAAATATTGGGCCTACCTTCGTACTGTGATGATATGCAGCTGTTGTATCTATCCCTTAATTGGATAAAATTGGTAGTAACAGATCCAATTATAGTAAAAGTTTCAACATTAAACTCAAACATCAGTAATTTTCAACAGAATATAAGTGTAACTTTATATCAGAACAGAATTATTTGATATGAAATAAGTAAAATAAAATTGTACTTCTGCTTATATTTGAGAACTAATGCGCAAGTCTTGGGTACTAGTCCTCAGTAGAGTCCTGTCCTTTGGACAGTGATTTTACTTCGTTTTCAGTTTTTCCTTAAGGAAGCAAAAGCGTCATCACAGCTGTCTCTGTCTCATCAGTGTGTTCATCATCTCATCGACACTTGACACATTCTACCTTTCACAGCCCTGTGCCACTTTTCCATAGTAAGAGTTCGTTTATTCATAAAATTGCCATTAATATTATTGAGTGTAGAACTCTCTCTGGATCTCACAGTGTGATACTTTGAATTGTCCTCATTTTGTGTACGTCGTATGTAGCCGCTTCTCCACACACTTGCCTAGCGTGGTGCCTGCTGGAGTGGCCATGACAGCCTGTGGAGAGTAAAACGCTAATTAAATGACTGAATGTTCAACTGCAGAGGTGGATTTTACAAATCTGTCTGAGTTTGTTGGTGATAGTTCCTAATGAAAGAGATTGGTTTTACATATTCCTTATATCACACACCTAAACTTTTTTTTTTCCTACTTAGAGAGAAACTCCAAGAACAACACCCAGATGGAAATTTTGGAGCAGTGTGGTTGTTTTTTGGCTGCAGGCATAAGGATAGGGATTATCTATTCAGGTATTGTACAATCCCAGTATTGTACTCAACCACTGAGTGTACAATTCTAATTCTCAGAGTTTTTCAACTTGACAACCTTTTAGTGATCCATTATATATTATATTTCAGAAAAGAGCTCAGACATTTCCTTAAGCATGGAATCTTAACTCATCTAAAGGTTTCCTTCTCAAGAGATGCTCCTGTTGGGGAGGAGGAAGCCACAGCAAAGTATGTGCAAGACAACATCCAGCTTCATGGCCAGGAGGTGGTGAGAATCCTCCTCCACGAGAACGGCTGTATTTATGTGTGTGGGTGAGTCGTTATCGTGCCTAAGTCGGGTAGGAGAGGGCCATTGGTGATGTCTGTAGAAGAAACAAAGGACTGAGAAGCCAATAATCTAGATATGTAGGGATAAGACATTTGATTCTTAAGTACAGGAATAGAAATAACAGTTCTGAAATGATTTTGACATATTTACTAGCCCAGAAGTTGTTATTATCAGGTAAATAGTGGTGAAAGTTAATGCTTACATTGTACATTCTTGGTACCATTTACATACCTGTTTTTCGCCTCTGAAAATTACACTCATGTTACAACATTAATCATGTGAATTGAAATCTCCAGATTGATTTTGTTGTATATAAGAATAGGTGATTTGTGCTGTTATGAACTGTTAATAACTAAGAAAGAAAAAGTATGATTTTGACCCTGAGAATGTGGATACTAGGATTCTTTCTCTTCTAGGCATAATTCGTGGTGATAAAGTTCACAAAAATCCAGAAACATTCTGTGTTACTAAACTTGATCTACTTTCTGAGGCAAAATCTGTTACAGAAACCCATAATTGCCGTAGAAAAATTGTTTAACACTTATTTGCTTATTTTAATGAGACTCAAAAAATTTCTGCTAGTGAAAAAGAATTTTTGAAGTAAGAAATTCACTTTTTCATCCAAATACATTCCTGGGATTCAACACATTCTCTGAGTCAGGTTCTTTTGTTTTTTTCAACTGTAATGCAGAAGACAAAATACTGGCATCCTGACCCAGAACATATGTATAAATACAATTGAAACAAGTTTCATGAAACAAAACTTAACATTTTCTGTTTAGTTTTTATAACACATTCTGATCATTTCTCTTCCATTTTATTTAGTTCGCTTTAAAAGCTAGCTTTGGCTACTAAGTTGATTTCATGTCCTTTCAATAGATTTTGACTCCTAATTGAAAAACATTGCTTTAGGTCGATAAAGGGCAAAAATTCTAGACATTGTTTTGGTTTACATTTTCCTTAGCTTTTAATGAAGTATTTAGTCTGCATTTTGTTTGGCGAGGACAGTGCCATCGGTGGTCAAATACAGAGTTTTAGAGATGCACCTCTAAATAGTAGAGGCAGAGTTAATTGTACAGATCACAGATAACTGGTAATTGAGAACTTGGAGAATATCTTAAATGTCCAGACTCTTTTAAAACATTATTCCAGAAATAACTCCTCCCAATCATTGGTGCTTTACTTTTCACATTGGTGAAATGCACTTGGAAGCATTAATAGCAGTGGTCAGAGGGCTCAGAAGGAAACTCTGGGTCACTTGAACATTGACGGCCTATCAGGGAAGCGGGAATGAAGTAGACAGAAGGAACAGCCACCAAAGAAGCAAAATTGTCCCAAAGCCAAGAGGGTGCTGTCTCAGGGAGGGAGCCTGTACTGCTGATGTGTCAAGGGAGAAGACAGCGGAGCAGGCTCGTGGGGTATAAGTTCCTGGGAGAAGCGGATGGGAGAGCCTCTTGAGAAAGGTGAGACGGCCACCACAGACACCTCTCAAGAAATGTCACTGTGAGGCGCCAGGACATTTTCAGTTCCTAACATAGTGGAATCTTGTCTGACACTTTGCTTCATTCAGCAAACACCCAAGTGCTGGCTGAGTGCTTGGGCACATTCAGATGTCGATAGATACGAGGATGTATCGGTTTTTGTGTTGCTATAGAGGAATACCTGAGACGAAAGAAAAAAGATTTAATGGGCTCATGGTTTAGGCTGTATAGGAAACATGGTGCCAGCACCTGCTTCTGGTGAAGACCCCAGGAAGCTTCCACTCTGACAGAAGGCAAAGGGGGAGCAGGCACCTCACATGGCAAGAGAGGAAGCAAGAGGTAGGGAGAGGTGCCACACTCTCAGCCAGATCTCTCAGGAACGCAGAGGGAGAACTTACTCATTACAGCGAGCATAGCAACAAGCCGTTCATGAGGGATCCACCCCCATGACCCAGACGCCTCCCGCCAAGCCCCACTTCTAACGCTGGGAACCACATTTTAATATAAAGATCTGGAGAGGGCACACATCCAGACTGTATCAGAGGATAAGTGAGTTACACTTCCTACCCTCAAACAACTTACTCCCTGGTGAGAAAGCTGCACATAAACAGACGTTTCTAACGTCAGAAGTGTTCCATAGAGCACTGCAAGAGCACCCAGGAGGGGTACCTCCCCTGTCTTGTAAACTGAAGAGTTAAGAGGTAGAAGCACTTCAAAAGGACCTGGCACATACTAAGTCCTCAATAAAGGTGTCTGTTACTAATTGTATGTGCATAAAGACCTAGAAGTGTGCAAGAGATCTGGTTCCCTTCAGGAGTACGAGTCTACTGTGTGCTTTGAGAGTTGAAGGCAGGGAATGAGAGACGAGCCAGCAGGTGGGCCGGAACCAGGCGGGGCCTCAGATGCTTCTCTGACACCTAGGAAATTGTTGGCCTACTGTCGGGACCTGGAGCCTGTGGAGGACTGGGATCTGTAGAATCGTGTGGTCAGCTCTGCCTCCTACAACAGTCACCGTAGATGAAGGCCTGGCCTGGGCATGAGTGAGGCTGGGAGGTCTGTGTGAGATGTTCCAAGAAGAGGGAGGGAAGAACTATGGTGGTACAGTCAAAGGGAATTAGACTTGTGAATTAAGGAGGATTTAGTAAAAATGCCTGCTTGTAAACAATCATCTTATTTTCTTTTTTAGAGATGCTAAGAATATGGCCAAGGATGTACATGATGCCCTTGTGGAAATAATAAGCAAAGAGATTGGAGTTGAAAAACTAGAAGCAATGAAAACCCTGGCCACTTTAAAAGAAGATAAACGCTATCTTCAGGATATTTGGTCATAAAACCAGAAATTAAAGAGAATTAAGCTTTTTTGACTGAAAGTACTAGAAGTCAGTTTTACTAGTGCCAGGACTTTAAATTTTCAAAAGAAAATTTTCTTTTAGCATTTCTTGGAGGAGATGGAGTGGGGATTGGATTATTTAACAAGATAACAAAACTTCCTGATTTGATTTTACACGTCTTCCATCTATGCCCTTCCTGTGCCTGTGACTCTCCCCGAACTGCCCTGTTGCCTGTGGGCTCTCCTGAGCTGAGGCCGCCTTCAGTCCCCATCAGTGCCTCCTTGACTTCCCGGAGAACTTCACAGAGACTCTGTCCTTGCATGCAAAGGCTTCCTGAAATAGGGAGACTGAGTAGCTCATTCGTGTGAATTTACAGTGCCAACATTTAAAAAAATATGAAAATGATTTATTTTTGTATGATGTATACCCGTAAAGAATGCTCATATTAATGTACTTAAATTACACATGTAGAGCACATCTGTTACATGTTTATATAACTATCAAATGGTTATTTGTTACTAAAGCTGTATTTCTGATAAAAAATATTTTAGGATAATTGCCTACAAAGGGATTTATTTTCATGATGCTGGAAATATGAAATGTATTTTAAAATTTCACTCTGACATATGATTTATCTATCACCATTACTTTTTTTTAAGTCACAATTTCAGAATTTGGGAACATTTACATTCAATTTACAGGTACCAGAACGTACATAGTTTAGTAAAAAGATACAGCCTTTTTCTTCTCTTTTCAAACTTCTTTTATTTCTGCTGCTTGGCACAGTTTTGGGTTTTCCCACATTCTTTATCTTGATACCACTCGAGCTGTGTCCTGTACCTAAAATACTGACTTGAGGAGTATCCTTGTATTTTTAGATTCCCAGTGTCTAATTCTCTGTTATAATTTGCCCAAACAAAACAAAATAACAAAGGATTATGATAACCTTTTTCCACTGTTCTAGTATATATTGTATTTTTATTTGATAGCTTGGCATTTAAAAAATTTCTGTTGAAGGTTTTTGATCCTTTTGAGAAATAAAGATCTGAAAGAAATGGCATAATCTTAAAATGTAAATTTTTGTGGCTGTTTAATCTCTTCTCTTCATTATTATATATTTTATAATAGAAGCCAATCTAAAAATATGGGATAGGAACATATACTAAGCAAGTACTGTGTAACATGCATAATTATATGTGTAAGTTGTATGTATCAGCCAAGATATACTTAAGGTGAAAACATTAAAAGAGACAATATTCCTTATTAATAAGATACAACAATCAAGAACTTGTGTCCACCTACCAATAATATCTATAATTACATGACCCAAAACTTTTATCTATAAAAAGAAACTGACAAATAGTCAATCATAACTTGGTGTTGGAAACTGACCTAAGCCAATTTATTTATACACAGCATCCAAGTTATGTCTAGAAACTGCTAGATTATCTATGTTTTAGGTGGGTATCGTTCAGCTGCTCCCTGCAGCCTTACCAGCCAGTGATAGTGAAAATACATTTCGTTATAAATGCTGCTGTATATACAGATAACGTTTATCATTTTTTAAATGTATTATCTTAGTATCTGTGATTTATTAGTCATCGGGCACAAAACAGTTGTACTAACCTAGTTTCTAAGCTTAATGAAGTTCCAGCTGTCTCTTTAGGCACTCCACCACGTCTTGCAGGAAGAGTTTACTCAAGGTGCGTGACAACGTGGAGGTGACTACTCCAGGGGCGAAATTTTGTCCTTACCATGAACCATCCTCTAACCTAGTGACTGGACATACTATTTCAGAGGTAAGCCTCAGGCACCAGCCTAGGGCCTTGCTAGATAAAGTCTTTAACCTTGTTTATGTAGGGGTGGGGAGAAGTTAGCAGTTCTAACCTGTTATTCTAACAAGCCACTATTGCACTCATTATTTTTAATAGCCAGTCTTCATACGGATCAGTGATAAAATTAACAAAAGAGCTTGTGGTAGGCAGTTCTGCAATGTGACTTCTGATTAGAACGCTCACTGCACCTAGACGGTTCCGTTCTGTGGTTCAGACTTACAGTGTTTGTGGGTTATTCTAAAGTGAGTTACACTTTAAACTGAAACAATTGTTCTATTGAGTCATACACTACCAGATAAAAAATAAAAAGCATTTGGATTTCACAGCAAACTATATGATAATATATGCCACACCCAACAAACTGGGCACCCTTGTTGATTTCAAATACTCTTGAACCATTTTAAAACATTGACCATGAACTAAGCCATAAAGGAAAACTCAACAAATCCCATAAAGCCTTGTTCGCTGACTAATGTAATAAAAAGAACTACGAAAAAACCCACCAAGGCCACAATGAAACATTTTAAACATGTGCAGATGATTCATAGCTTAAATTATTAAATGTACACATGGAATTCAGGTGAAACAATACCCGGGGGAGGATTCATTCATCTATTTCACAAAGTACTGTGTACCCAGTGACCAAAATAGTTAAAACACCTTTGTTTTCAGGGAGCTTTACATCACGTTGAGGAGAGACATAAAATAATCCGTGAATTGCATGGGGTCTGAGAAGGTGATAAGGGCTATGGAGGATGACAAGTCAAGAGTAAACAGGATGTGTGGCCTGCAGTCTTGGAGGGTTGGGGTGACTTTATAGGGAGTCTCTGAAGGTAAAAACTTGAAAAAGACAAAGGAGCCAGCCATCATGAGTATCTTGTGGAGGGAAAAGTCAGAACGAAGGCCCTGAGATAGAATGGTTGCAGGAAATGTGTCTTAATCCAGACCCCGAGAGAATTCTTGAATCTCTTACAAGGAAGAATTTGGGGCGAGTCCATAAATTATTAGAGAAGTAAAGAAACAAAAGAATGGCAGCTCCATAGAGCAGCCCCGAGGGCTGCTGGTTGGCTATTTTTGCGGTTATTTCTTGATAATATGCTAGGGTGGATTATTCATGAGTTTTCCCAAGAAGAAGTGGGGATTTCCTTAGAACTAAGGGTTCCTCCCAGTTTTAGACCTTATAGGGTAACTTCTGGATGTTGCCAGGGCATTTGTAAACTGTCATGGTGCTGCTAATCCATTATAATTAGCGTATGATGAGCAGTAAGGACTACCAGAGGTCACTTGTTGCCATCTTGATTTTGGCAAGTTTTGGCTGGCTTATTTCCAGCATCCTGTTTTATCGGCAGGGTCTTTACAACCTGTATCTTGTGATACCAATCGCACTGACCTTCCATCCTGCGATTAAGAATGCCTAACCTCCTGGGAATGCAGCCCAGCAGGCCTCAGCCTCATTTTGTCCTGACCCTATTCAAGATGGAGTCACTCTAGTTCAAACACCTGTGACAGAACTGCCAGGCAAGTTGGAACAGCAAGGAGGGCATCGGGTATTGAGCAGAGTGACAAAGGGGGAAACTAGTAAGTGATGACTACAGAAGACAAATGGGGAGGTCTGATAATGGTTTCAGATCATCATAGCATTTTGGTTTTTACTCTAAATGAATACAAATCCATTTGGTCAGAGTGTTAAGGGTGGAAGGTATTTGAGTTACCAGCAGCGAATCTGTACGGGTCTGCAGCAACCTCAGTTCTTGCCTCCTCTGAAGAAATA
The DNA here is from genome assembly GCF_049350105.2 of Macaca mulatta. Classification (NCBI taxonomy): domain Eukaryota; kingdom Metazoa; phylum Chordata; class Mammalia; order Primates; family Cercopithecidae; genus Macaca; species Macaca mulatta. The sequence goes on from NC_133411.1 coordinate 8,967,240, forward strand.
ATTCAACTGAGGGACATAAGGCAGAAAAAGACCAAGGCAAGTTTCAGAGCAGGAGTGGAAGTTTATTTAAAAGGCTTTAGAGCAGGGAAGAAAGGAAAGGAGAGTATGCTTGGAAGAGACCCAACCTGGCACCAAGGTCAAGTGCCCTGTTTAACAGTGGTGCTAGGACTTTATAGGCTGGCACTTTTCCCATGATTCTTCCTTTAGGGTGGGCTACCCACACACGCAGTGCCCCCCTTACTCTTGGGAGGTGAGCACCCGCAGTGTGTTTAGGAAGCTGTGCACATGCCCACCTGAGACTTTCTTCCCTTTTCCTGTGGAGTGCCCCTGAAGGTCATTTGCTGCAATTTTGTCTCTTAATGTGCATGCCCAGGAAGTTGCTTCTCCCTGGTGTCTGCAATTAACACTTTAGTGCAACAGGTGCAGATCATCAGGAAACACGATTTATCACTTTTAGAGAGGCATTGTGATAATTGCTGAACCATTACCCAACATTCCTAGTGTGTGGGAGAGCCCTCTTCTGCCCTGCTCATACCTGTCTTAACTACCTGTAACAAGAGGAGGCACATGGCTAGCTTACCTTCTAAAGGGATTATTGTGGTTGTGGTAGTTGAAGCAGGCAACCACTTAAAGAATTGAGATAATACAAAAGATCAGATTATTAAACCAGACTTATGAGTCAGAAATGTTAGCCATTCTCAAGCTTGACTAATATCAAAGGTACAGGAAATTTTAAGAGGACTGCCTACCCATTCCCCAAGTTCTTCCTTGCTGCATTAGGTCCTTCCTAACTAAGATTTACCATGCGATTCCTGCATTGCTTATGGGGTATCACTTATTTTTAAAAGGAGCCATTTAGGTCATGAGATGTCTATATTGTATGCCAAATATTGTCTGCATTATATGCCAAAAATTAGGCAGCTAATACAACATTTTCTGCACAGCCATATCCCATCAATCTATACCTCTCAGGTTTATTTACAGGGAGCGCCCTATACAAGTCAAGTACATATTGCTGAAAGCATTCAGTAATTATGTTAAATGTAATTGTACTAAACAACTCAAATGAAAATTTATTAAGCAAACCTACCAATATGTTGAGAAGAGACACATTTTAAGACACAGAAAGTTTGCAAATTTGGAAAAGCATATGCCACGCAAACAAGAAAGTAGGTGTAGTTATCACAGAAAGGAGACTCACAGAAATAGTACTAGAGATATTTTCACAGTGACTGTAAGTCATTTGAAGACATGCAAATTCTATGTATGCCATTAATAACAAAGTTTCAAAATATATAAACAGAAGTTGTCAGTACTAAAAGGACAAAAAAGCAAACCCAAATTAAAACTGGGAAATTTAACATACCACTCTTAGTAGCAGGAAGAACAAGCAGATAAAATACTCTGGAAACCTTCAAAAGAAGGTTTTTAACAATGTAATTAGCCAGCTGGACCTAAATGACAACTCTAAAGTCAACAAGTTCAGAATGGAAATTATCATCTAGTTTATGCTGAGTAATCACCAGCATAGACCAACTGTCTTTTTTTTTTTTTTTTTTTTTTTTGAGACAGAGTCTCGCTCTGTTGCCCAGGCTGGAATGCAGGGGCGTGATCTCGGCTCACTGCAAGCTACGCCTCCCGGGTTCACGCCATTCTCGTGCCTCAGCCTCCCGAGTAGCTGGGACTACAGGTGCTGCCACCACACCTGGCTAATTTTTTGTATTTTCAGTAGAGACGGGGTTTCACCATGTTAGCCAGGATGGTCTTGATTTCCTGACCTTGTGATCCGCCCACCTCAGCCTCCCAAAGTGCTGGGATTACAGGCGTGAGCCACCGCAACCGGCCAGACCAACTTTCAAAAAGATAGATAACAACTCTACCGTGCATGTTTTCTGAGATTTAAACCAGAAGTCTGTAACTAAATTGAACTAGAATAATCCTCAAATATTTGGAAAAGAAGCAACACACAAAACAATTTTCCATGAGTCAAAGAAAAGCACAAGGGAAATTAGAAATTATTTTGATGAAGAATAAAAGGACATACCAAAATCTGAATTATGCAGCTAAAGCAGTGCTTTAAGGGAGATTTATGGGGCTACATGCTTATATTATAAAATTTAAAAATGCTTAAAAGTCAATGATCAAAGGTCCCATCTTGAGAAGTTAGAAAAGGACCGGCAAATTAAGCACCACGGATAGAGAAGTAGAAAAAGATGAGAGAAGACTCCAATAAAATACAAAAAACGAAAAGTACAATAGAGAAAACCACCAAAATAAAAGTTGGTTAAGATTAATACAATTGATAAACTCCTAGCAAAAAATAAGCCAGAACAAAAGGGCCTATTTCCAATATCTGGAATGAAATAAGGAACATTATGACACATCCTGCAGACTTACTAAAAATCAGGAGAAAATATAATCAACTTTCTTATGTCAATTATTTGAAAATCTAGATGAATTGGACAAATTCTCTGAAAAATTCGCCTTAGCAAAACTGACAGGCAAAACAGAAAACCAATACTTTTAATTTTTATGCCTATTTAAAAATTAAATATTGAATTAAAACCTTCCAAACAAAGCCCTAGGACAGATGGCTTCACTGGTGGTCTCCAAATATTTAGGAAAGAAAGAGAACTTGCCTTGTTAAACCTTCCGTAAAATACATACATATTTTTTAAATTCCAAATCATTTTAATGAGGCTAGCATAACCATATCAAAACTTACAGATGAGGTACCACAATCTGTACATACATCAAAGCATTATGTTGTATACCATAAATATATACGATTTTTACTTATTAAAAAAACTTAAGACTTTACAAGAAAATAAAAATATAGGTAATTTACTATTTCTTATAAACAGAAATGCAAAAATTCTAGATATTAGCAAATTCAGTCAAGTAATATATAAAAAGATACTGCATTATTAAGTGAGGTTTTTCTTGGTATGCAAGGTTGATTTAACATTTAAAAATCAGTCAACGTAATAATACACATTTACAGAATAAAGAGAAAAAATATCCTTTAAATCATGGGTAATGAACTTTCTGTAAAGCGATGGAGAGTAAATAAATTTAGTAAATTAATTTAACATTACTTATACTGACATTAAATCAATTCTAGGCTTTCATGTATGTTTTATTTAATGCTAACATTTTGCTTTTTAAATGTGGTGGGCTTACATTTGATGGAAATCCAAATACTGATTTTGGCATCCATTAAATTTTTATGACTAGAGGTTGTGATGTGTTTTTTTTTTTAGGTTAGGAAAGTTTTTATGTATAAAATTATTATTTTAGTGTGAGAGAGAATGTGAAACTGGATTTCAATGAAGTAGATTGATGTATTTTATTGTCTGATCAGTTTCTCTTCCAGGATTTATTTATTATGTCGAGTGTTCTGGTGCGTGTAACTCACTATTCTAAGGAGTGGTCCGGTCAAATAACAAGCTCACTTCAGAACCAAGGAGTTCACTGGGTCTGCCCACTTCCACCACGCTCATTCCTTATCAGAGGAGCTAACTACCCCGTGTTAAACACAATGTCAGAAAACTTTTGCAGGTCTCATAGAGTCATAACTGAAGTTCCATGAAATGTGTCATTATTCTTAGTTTGCAGATGAGGCAGTTGGGGCTTAGAAGGTTTAACTGTCTTTTCCAAGGTCAGGGGTAGTAAATGTCATAGCCAGACTTTCAAATCCAGATCTGTTGGAATCCCAAGTCCATTACCTTTAATTTAAAAAAAAAAAAGTGTCATACTTTTTTTTTTTAATTTATTTTTTTTGAGAGGGAGTCTTGCTCTATTGTCCAGGCTGGAGAGCAGTGGCATGATCTTGGCTCACTTGAACCTCCACCTCCCCAGTTTAAGTGATTCTCTTGCCTCAGCCTCCCAAGTAGTTGGATTACAGGCGTCTGCCACCACGCCCAGCCTGTTTTTGTATTTTTAGTAGACACAGGGTTTCACCATGTTGGCCAGGCTGATCTCGACCTCCTGACCTCAGGTGATTCACCTGCCATGGCCTCCCAAAGTGCAGGGATTACAGACATGAGCCATGGCACCTGGCCATATCATACTATTTTATTCACAAAATGCATGTGTGTAAATACACATTGTTAAATATACATAACAAATGTCAGTTATGACTCAATAGTAAAATGACACCATAAACTTACAGAGCCTTATTTTTCTTCTGAAGGAGTGTCTTGGCTGTTCTTATAAACACCATTCTATGCGCTACTTCCTGGAGATCAACTTTTTTAGCTACCAATATGAGAGAGTACATGCTATGCGATATTTGTCTTTCTGTGCCTGGCTTTTTTCACTTAACGTAATGTCTTCCAGTCCCATCCATGTTGCTGCAAGAGACAGAATATCATTCTCTTTTATGTCTGATATATATGCACCACATTTTCTTTATCCAATCATCCCCGATAGACACTTAGGTTGATTCTGTATTTTGGCTATTGTGAATAGCGCTGCAATAAACATGGGAGGGCAGATGTTTCTTGTAGGAAACTTTACACAGTTTTCAACTTTTATGCAATTTTCATAGTGGCTGTACTAATTTATTTTCACTAACAGTGTAGGAGATCTCCATGTCCTCAGCAGCATTTCTTATTTTCTTTTTAATAAAACCCATTTTAATTGGGGTGAAATGATATCTTACTGTGGTTTTGATTTGCATTTCCCTGATGATTAATGATATGTTGAGCATTTTTCATATACCCGTTGGTCATTTGTATGTCTTCTTTTAAGAAATCTATTCAAATTATTTGCTCATTTTAAATTGGATTATTTATTTTTTGTGTTGCTCAGTTCTTTGAGTTCCTTTTATCTTCTGGTTATTAATACCTTGTTGGAGGGCTAGTTTGTAAGTATTTTCTCCCATTCTGCAGGTTGTCTCTTCACACTGCTAATTGTTTCCTTTGCTGCGCAGAAGCTTTTTACTTTGATGTAATCCCTCCCATTTGTCTATTTTCACTTTGGATGCCTGTGCTTTTGAGGTCTTTCACAAAAAATCTTTGCCCAGATCAGTGTCCTGGAGCATTTCCCCAATGTTTTCTTCTAGTAGTTTTGTAGTTTCTGGTCTTAGATTCAAGTCTTTAATTCATTTTGATTTGATTTTTGTATATGGTGAGAGGGAGTCTAATTTCATTCTTCTGCAAATGGATATCCCTGTTTTCCCAGCACTATTTATTAAAGAGACTGTCCTTTCCCCAGTGTATGTTCTGGGTGCCTTTGTCAGAAACAAGTTGGCTGTGAACGTGTGAATTTATTTCTGGGTTTCCTATTCTTTTTTGATTGGTCTCTGTGTCTGTTTTTATGCCAGTATCATGCTATTTTGTTTACTATAGCTTTGTAATGTATTTTGAAGTCAGGCAGTGTGATGCTTTGAGCTTTTGTTCTTTTTGCTGAGGATTGCTTTGGCTATCTGGCATTTTTTATGGTTTTATATAAATTTTAGGATTTTTTTTCTATTTCTGTGAATAATTTCGTCAGTATTCAGATTGCATTGAATCTGTAGATTCCTTTGAGTAGTATGGAGTATGTCGATTATCTTGGGTTGTCATTATTTCTTATAAATTTTAGAATCAACTTTTCAAGTTCATTAAAGCTTTCTGATGAGATTTTTAAGTTGGAATTGCCTGGAATCAATAGACCTGGAAGAATGGAAGTCTTTGAAATATTGTGGCTTGCTATCCATGAAAACAGTATTGCTCTCCATTTCATTAAATCTTTTGCAGTGTCCTCTAATAAGATTTTACAGTCTTATCCATACAGGGTTTGCACATCTTTTGTTAATTTTATTATTGCAAACACAATTTGTTTTCTGATTCCTAAGTTACTTTTTCAAAATTTAAAAAATGAGTTTATTGAATTTGAAAATCTAGTTTGAAAATGTGATTTAAATACGATGAATCACAATAATTTAGCCAATTTATCAAATAATAAATAATTCACTAAACCACACAATAATGATATTATTGTAGAACTAATTTTCATGGGATTTTTAAAAGTTAAACCCTAGACTTTATTCCTACTTCACTTTTCCCACCAACATTTTTCTGTTCCAGAATTTCATCCAGGATATCACCTTGCCTTTCATTCTTTCGCCTCCTTAGTGTTCTCCAGTCTGTGATAGTTTCTCATCTTTTGTTGTTTTTCATGACCTGGAAGAGCCCCGATCAGGTATTTTGTAGGAGGTTCCTCTATTTGGGTTTGTCTGAAGTTTACGCATGATTACATTGGGTTTCTGGGTTTTGAGAAGAGCACGCTAGCAGTTTTTTTTTTTTTTTTCTTTTCTCAGTGTTTCATATCATGGAGTATATGGTATAATATGATTAATCACTAGGGATCTCAACCCTGATATCTTGGTTAAGGTGGTATCTGCCAATTTCTCTACTATGAGGTTACTCTTTTTCCCTTTTCATGTGACGTTGTTTGGAAATGAGTCACTAAGTTCGGCCCACATTCAAAGGAAGAGAAATTAAGCTGCAGCTCCTGGACGGGTTACGATCTACATGTATAATTTGTAATTCTTCTGTAAGGAAGAGCTGTTCCTCTTCCCAATTTATTTGTTTATTTTAACATGTATTTCTGGAAGTATGGACTCATGGATATTTATTTAATACTTTGGGTTATAATATAATACTGCATTACTTATTTTATTGCTCGAATGATCATATGTGATGTCTCTCAGGGTGACTGTTGTGTTCCTTTGCCATGCTTTCCCTTTTTGTTGGGGAGGAGGGCCAAGCCATTTTGTTAAGGGGAATGGAAAGGGAAACAAGGAAGCGCTGATGACGATGAGATCTGACATCCTTGGCTGGGCCACAATCTTGAAGGCTTTGCAGTTGCAGAACTAGTTTTGTTTTTTTTAAGTTTCGCATATATATGAATGTTGTTTATACATGATGTTTTGAGATATGTATAATTTGTTTCATTTTTTCAGCACTTTTTTTTTTGATAGTCGAAAATGCTCCAGGTTGTCCTTGTTTTTTACCTGTCCCAGTGTTAAGAATCAACCATTTCTCCAGTAAGTCATAATTCTTTATATCAGAGAACCCCTGACAACCACTTAGCTATTTTCCATGCCCATAGTTTTGCCTTTTCCAGACTGTGTGATATAACTGGAATTATACAACATTGAGCCTTTTGGGTCAGGCTTATTTCACTTGGTGAAATATATTTAAGGTTAACCCATGTTGTGTGAGTTGATATCTGGTTCCTTTTTATTGCTCAGCACTATTCTGTTGTATGTTTGTACAGTGGTTTATTTATCCATTCGTTTATTGAGGGAAACCTTGGTTGCCTCCAGTTTATGACAATTACGATTAAGCTACTGTAAACATTTGCGTACAGATTTGTGCATGAACGTAAGTTTTTATTTTACTTGGATAAATACATCAGAGTGGGATTTTTGGATCATATGCTAAGTTTTTCTTTTAATTTTTAAGAAACTATCAAAATGTTTTCTAAAGTAGCTGTCTCATTTACATTCCCATGAACAAAGAATGAGAGTTCATGGATTTGTTTTTGAGAGACATTTTTAAGAGTTCAGAATTGATAGAATTTGCTTTGGTGCAGTCCGTGTCTCCAGTCCCTGTGCGTTTAAACCAGTAGATTCAAAATTAAAATGATAGCATAGAAATTATAAACAACACAAAGAAATACAAATGGAGTTACTTTAGTTCTGTTACTGTGTGTGTGACCACTTGAATATTTCCTCATGATGACTTTTGTTTAAACATTTGGAAAACGTTTATTTCTTTCAGTCTCACCTCATAGATGAAAAATGCTTCAGAATGTGGTTTATAAGTGTGAAAAGACCATCCCTGATGTTATGATATGCTCACGATGAAGCTTTGCATGCACTACAGACAAATGTTGGAAAGTCTGTCTCAACTTCAAGGGCAGTGAATTCTGAAAGTTAATGTGGACACAAGAGTTTCTTCTCAATTTTCTTCCTCTGCTGCAGTTTTTTTTGAGTTATCTTCTTTTCTGATATGAAATTGTCAATCAAGTAAGTCAGATATAAAAATATTTGCAAACAGCCAAAATCAGCTCTAAAAATGATGTAGTGAAACTCAAGATTTTAAATTGTTCCTTGAAGAGCAGCACACAAAAATTGTGTAGAAAATTATTAACTATGCAACAACAACAAAAAAGTCAATGACATTTAAACAGAAAAAAGAAGAATCAAATTCCTGGGAAGAATATTAGGGAAAAGAACAGCAACGCCTGGCCTTGCAGTAGCAGAAGGAATTGCAGGATGTGTTGAATATTTTGATTATTTCCACTAGAAACTAGATAGTTCTAAAGCAGTGGATGAAGCATTCTCAAGTTCGTTAATATTAGCCCATTTTCCCATATTCTTTTAGCAGAGAAGAAAAATTTTGGAAGCTTTCACCTGGTATAATACAAACTTATGATGAATTTTCTGGTGAAAATATCTTAGGGGAATTTCTTCTATTGCAGAGATGTTTGAAAACTATTATAATCCACCCTGAAGAAAGAAAAACATGAACAGTATTTCAATTTCTGGAGCTTATTGTAAAATGTGATTTTTATGAATCTCTGAAAAACTCATCCTCATACTCAAGAGATTTTTCAAGTCTTCATACATCTATGACTCCACGTGAAAAAAACTTTTCAAAATTAAAATTTAAGAAGTAAGTTTTTCAATTCGAGTGAAGAAAGCTGATAAATTCTCTTATACATCCATAGAACTTGAATATACAGAAATTAATTTTTATAAGTACGCATAAGTTACAGATCAAAAGCAGACACTGTAATATAATTCACTAAGGTGTAAGACCAATATGTAGGTGTAAGTTTCCCTTGTTTTCCCAAAAAACACATTAGTGCAATTAAAAATAATTTATGGCTTTTTATCTTTAAATTTTTTAAAATTTATCCAAATAAATATAAATTTTGGGGGCTATATCTGCTAACTTAATACCTTCATATAATTTGTAAGGATAAAATCACTGTAACTCGAATATCCATCACCTTAAATATTGTTCTTTTCTTTATGCTAGAAACATTCAAATTATTCCCTTCTATTTTGAAATATTTAATAGATTATTGTAACTATGCTAAACCTACTGATCTATCAATCACTAGGTTTTATTTATTCTAACAAATTGTATATTTGTCCCCATTAATCAACCTTTCTTCATTCTCCTCTTCCCTCTACCCTTCCCAGACTCTAGTAAATCACCAATCTACTCTATATCTTCATGAGATCCACTTTTTTGTAGCTCCCACATATGAGTGAGACTATGCAATATTTGTCTTTCTGTTGCTGAGAATGACAAGATTTCACTGTTTATGGCTGAATAATATTCCATTATGTATATATACTATATTTTCTTTATTCATTCATCCATTGATGGACACTCAGGTTAATTCTGTATTTTGGCTATTGTGAATAGTGCTGCAATAAACATGGGAGGGCAGATATCTCTTTGATATATTAATTTCCTTTCTTTAGGATTACCCAGCAGTGGGATTGCTGGATTACATGGTCATTCTATTTTTACTTTTTATGAGGACCTACATACAGATTTCCATCATGGCTGTACTAATTTACATTTCCACCAACCATGTAGGAGGTTCCTCTTTCTCCACATTCTCATTAGCATCCATTGTTCCATCTTTTTGATAAAAGCCATTTTAACTAGAATGAGATGGTGTCTCATTGTGGTATTAATTGATTTCTCTGATGATTAGTGATGTTGAGCATTTTTTTTCACATGGCCACTTGTAAGTCTTCTTTTGAGAAATGTCTATTAGATTTTTTTGGTCCATTTTAAAATTAATTTTGTTGTCATTGTTGAATCGTTTGAGTTGCTTATATATTCTGGTTATTAGTCCCATGTCAGTTGAATGGTTTGCAAATATTATATCTCATTCTACAGTTGTCTCCTCACTCTGTTAGTTGTTTCCTTTCCTGTATAGAAGCTTTTTACCTTGATGTAATTTCCTTTGTCTATTTTTGTTTTGGTCGCCTATGTTTTCAAGGTCTTACACAAAAATCTTTGCCTAGACCCATGTCTTGGGGCATTTCCCCAAAGATTTTTTTCTAGTAGTTTCATAGTTTCTGGTCTTAGATTCAAGTCTTTAATCCATTTTGATTTGATTTTTGTATGTGGTGAGAGATAGGGTTCTAGTTTTATTCTTCTGTATATGGGTATCTAGTATTTTCAGCACCACTGATTGAGAAGACTGCCCTTTCTTCAGTGTATGTTCTTGTTGCCTTTGTAAAAAATGAGATGATTATAAATGCATAAATTCTTCCAATCCATGAGCATTGGCTATCTAATATCCTTTTAAGTGTTTGTCTCTTCCTCAATTACTTTCATCAGTGTTGTATAGTTTTCCTTGTATAAATCTTTCCCATCTTTAAATTGATTTCTAGATATTTTATATCCTTTATTGCTATTGTAAATAGAATTGCTTTCTTGATTTCTTTGTTATATTCCTTTCTTATGGCATGTATAAATGATACTAATTTTTGTATGCTGATATTGTATCCTGCAACTTTACACTGAATTTGTTTATTAGTTCCAACAGTTTTTGGTTGAATTTAAGTTTTTCTAAGTATAAGATTACGTCCTCTGCAAACAAGACTAATCTGACTTCTTTCTTTTCCATTTGTAAGCCCTTTATTTATTTCTCTTGCCTAATTTCTATGGTCAGGACTTCTAGTATTATGTCAAATAGAAGCAGTTAGAGTGAGCATCCTTGTCTTGTGTTAGAGAAAGTTTCAATTTTTCCCCATTCAGTATGATGTCTGCTGTGGGTGCAAACATCATATTAACATTAACATATGTTGAACCATCCTTGCATCCCTGGGTTGAATCCCACTTGATCATAGCGAGTGATCTTTTTTAACGTGTTAGTGAATTTGGTTTACTAGTATTTTGAAGACTTTTAATCTATGTTGTGTTAGTCTGTTTTCACACTGCTATAAATAACTACCTGATACTGGGTAATTCATAAAGAAAAATAGTTTAATTGACTCACAGTTTTGCATGGCTGGGGAGGTCTCAGGAAACTTAAAATCTCAGCAGAAAGTGAAGGGAAACAAGGCACGTATTACATGGCAGCAGGAAAGAGAGAGTTAGGGGGGAAGTACCACACTTTTAAACCATTAGATCTTGTGAGAACTCACTCACTAGATCATTAGGTCTTGTGAGAACAGCATGGGGAAAATCCACCCCCATGATCCAATCACCTCCTACCAGGTAACCTCCCTTGATGTGGGGATTACAATTTGAGATGAGATTTTGGTGGGGCCACAGAGCTAAACCATATAATTCTGCCCCTGGCCACTCCCAAATATCATGTCCTTTTCACATTCTGAAACCAATCATACCTTCCCAATAGTCCCCTAAAGTCTTAACTCATTCCAGCATTAACTCAAAAGTCCAAGTCCAAAGTCTCATCTGAGACAAGCAAGTTCCTTTTGCCTATGAGCCTGTAAAATAAAAAACAAGTTAGTTACTTCTAAGATACAGTGGGGGTACAGGCATTAGTAAATGTTCATTTTTCAAATGTGAGAAATTGGCCAAAACAAAGGGGCTACAGTTCCCATGCAAGTCTGAAACACAGCAGGGCAAGTCACTAAATCTTAAAACTCTGAAATGACCTCTTTTAACTCCATGTCTCACATCTAGGGCATGCTGATACAAAAGGTGGGCTCCCAAGGCCTTGGGCAGCTCTGCCTCTGTGGCTCTGCAGGGGATAGCCCTCGTGGCTGCTCTCACGGGCTGGCGTAGAGTACCTGCAGCTTTTCCAAGCTCATGTGCAAGCTGTTGGTGAATCTACCATTCTGGTGTCTGGAGGATGGTGGCAGTTTTCTCACAGCTCCACTAGGCAGTTCCTCAGTAGGAGACTCCGTGTGGGGGCTTCAATCCCATATTTCCCCTCTGCATTGCCATAGTGGAAATTCTCCATGAGGGTTCTGCTCCTCTAGTTGACTTCTGCCTGGACATCCAGGCATTGCCACACATCCTCTGAAATCTAGGTGGAGGCTCCCAAAGCTGAACTCTAGTCTTCTGCACACCCACAGGCCCAACACCATGGGGAAGCCACCAAGGCTTAGTATTTGTACCCTCTGAAGCTATGGCCCAAGCTGTACCTTGGTCCCTTTTAGCCATAACTGGAGCTGGAATGGCTGGAATACAGGGAACCATGCCCCAAGGCTGCACAGAGCAGTGGGGCCCTGGGCCTGGCCCACAAAATCATCTTTCCCTCTTAGGCCTCTGGGTCTGTGATGGGAGGGGCTGCTGTGAAGATCTCTGAAGTGCCCTGGAGACATTTTCTCCATTGTCTTTGCTATTAACATTCAGCTTCTCTTTACTTATGCAAATTTCTATGGCCAGTTTGAGTTTCTCCCTAGGAAATAGTGTTTTCTTTTCTAACACATGGTCAACTTGCCAATTTTCCAAACTTTTGTACTCTGCTACCCTTCACTGTCCATATCACTATCAGCATTTTGGTCAAAACCATTCATCAAGACTCTGGGAAGTTTCAAACCTTCCCACATTTTCCTGTCTTCTTCTGAGCCCTTCAAACTCTTCCAACCTCTGCCTGTTACCTAGTTCCAAAGTAGCTTCTACATTTTCAGGTGTCTTTATAGCAGTGCCCCAACTCTGGTACCAAATTCTATATTAGTCCATTTTCACACTGCTATAAATAACTACCTGAGACATGATAATTTATAGAGAAAATAAGTTTAATTGTTTCACAGTTGTGCATGGCAGGGGAGGCCTCAGGAAACTGGCAATTATGGTAGAAGGCAAAAAGGAAGTGAGGCACATCTTACATGGCAGCTGGAGAGTGAGAACGGAGAAGTGTCAGTTTAAACCATCGTATCTCATGAGAACTCACACACTATCAGGAGAAGAGCATTGGGAAAATCTGCCCCCATCATCCAGTCACCTCATACCATGTCCCTCCCTTGACACGTGGGGATTACAATTTGAGATGAGACTTGGGTAGGGACACATAGCCAAACCATATCATATGTTCACCAGTGATATTGGCCTGTATTTTTCTTTTTTGTTGTTGTGTTTCTGTCTGATTTTCATCTATGAGAATATTGCTGACCTCCTGGAATGTGTTTAGAAGTATTTCCTCCTCTTCAATATTTTTGAAGAGTTTGAGTAGAATTTATATTAGTTCTTCAAATGTTTGGTAGAATTCGGCAGATAAAACTTCAGGTCCTGGACTTTTCTTTGATGGGAACATTTTTCTGATGGCTTTGATTTCATTACTCATTGGTTTGTTGAGGTGTTCTGTTTCTTCATAGTTTAATCCTGGTAGGTTGTAGGTGTTCAGGCATTTATTCATTTATTTTAGGTTTTCCAATTTGTTGTCATATAGTTGTTCATAATAGTCTCCAAAGATCATTTGTATTTCTGTGGCCTCAGTTGCTATGTCTCCTTTTTGGTTTCTGATTTAATGTATTTGGATCTTCTCTCTCTCTCTCTTTTTTCTATTTTAGCTAAGGGTTTGTCAATTTTATTTATTCTATTCAAAAAACCAGCTCTTTATTTTGTTGATTTTCTGTATTGCTTTTTAATCTCCATTTTATTTATTTTTGCCCATAAATTTATTATTTATTTTTTGCTACTAATTTTTTATTTGATTTGTCCTTGCTTTCCTAGTTCCTTTAGATTCATCTTTAGGTTGTTTACCTGAAGTAATTCTTTTTTGACATCGGTGTTTATTGTTATAAATTTCCCTGTTAGTACTGCTTTTGCTGTATACTATGGTTTTTGGTTTGTTTCATTTCCATTTTCATTCGTTTCAAAAATTTTTTTGAATTTCCTTCTTAATTTCTTCATAGACTCATTGGTCATTCAGAACTGTATTGCTTAATTTCCACGTGTTTGTTTGTTTTCCAAAGTTTCTTTTGCTATTAATTTTTAGTTTTATCCTATTGTGGTCCGAAAATAAACAATATGATTTATACATTTTTTAATTTGTTGATACTTTTTTTGTGGCTATTCTGGACTTTTGGAATCTATTCTGGACCTCTATATGCTGATAAGAATGTGTTTTCTGCAGTAGTTGGATGAAATCTTCCGTAAACTTTAGTTAGACCTAGTTGGTGTATAGTTCAACTCCAATGTTTCTTTGTTCATTTTCTGCCTAGATGAGTTTTTCCTTACTGTGGGAGGAGAGTTGAAGCCCTTACTATTATTGTATTAAAGTCTATTTTCTCCTTTCAGTTTATTAACATTTATTTTATATACTTGGGAGCTTCAGTGTTGGGTGCATAGATATTTATAATTGTTGTATTACTGTATTAGTTCATTTTCATGATGCTGATGAAGACATACCTGAGACTGGGAAGAAAAAGAGGTTTAATTGGACTTATAGTTCCACATGGCTGGGGAGGCCTAAGAATCATGGTGGGAGGTGAAAGGCATCTCTTACATGGCAGCAGCAAGAGAACATGAGGATGAAGCAAAAGTGGAAACCCCTGATAAACCCATCAGATCTCATGAGACTAATTCATTATAATGAGAATAGCATGGGAAGGATAGGCCCCATGATACAGTTACCTCCCCCTGGGTCCCTCCACAACATTTGGAAATTCTGGAAGGTAAAATTCAAGTTGAGATTTGGGTGGGGACACAGCCAAAGCACATCAGTTATCTTATTGATTTGGCCCCTCAATCATCGTATAGTGACTATCTTTGTCTCTTTTTTAGTACGTCCAATTTGTAGTCTATTTTATCTGATGTAAGTATAGCTACTCCTGCTCCCATTTGGTTTTAGGGGTGCATGGAATATGTTTTTTCACCCCTTTACTTTCAGTCTATGCGTGTCTTTATACGTGTAATCGATTTCTTGTATGCAGCATGCAATTAGGTTTTGTTTCTTTATCTGCTCAGCCATTTTATGCCTTTTGATTGGAGAATTTGATTCACTAACATTGTTTGCTATTGATAAATAAGGATTTACTACTGACATTTGCCCCATGTTTTCTGGTTGTCTGTTTTTCTTTTTATAACTTTTTTTTTTTCTTTTTAAAAACTGTCTTCCATTGTGGTTAAATGACTTTCTCTGTTAGTATGTTTTAATTTATAGTTTTCTTTTTTAATTTAGAGACACGGTCTCACTCTGCCACCCGGGCTGGATTTCAGTGGTACAATCATAGTTCACTGCAGCCTTGAACTTTTGGGCTCAGGCAAACTTCCCACGTTAGCCCCCTGAGCAGCTAGAAGTACAGGTGCATGCAACCATACCTGGCTAATTTTTAAAATTTTTGTAGAGAGGGGTCTCAATATTTTTCCCAGGCTGGTCTTGAACTCCTGACCTCAAACAGTCCTGTCTCAGCCTCTCAAAGTGCTTGGATTACAGGTTTGAGCCACTGAACCCAGCCAGTTTTTATTTTTATGAATCTACTATAGATTTTGCATTGTAGTTACTATGTGGCTTACAAAAACCAACTTATACTTGTAAAAATTTATTTCAAAGAGATGAAAACTTAGATCACACAGAAAATAATAGAAAGAAAAAATGAAAAAAGCCCATATACTTTAACTTCATCACCCAATTTTGACTTTACATTGTCTCAATTTTCATATTTTTATACTGCCTATTTCTCAACACGTTGCTGTATCTGTTACTGTTTTGATAGACTTGTCTTTTTTTCTTCATACTAGAATTATGAGTGGATGGCCGGGCGCGGTGGCTCAAGCCTGTAATCCCAGCACTTTGGGAGGCCGAGACGGGCGGATCACGAGGTCAGGAGATCGAGACCATCCTGGGTAACACAGTGAAACCCCGTCTCTACTAAAAATACAAAAACTTAGCCGGGCGAGGTGGCAGGCGCCTGTAGTCCCAGCTACTCGGGAGGCTGAGGCAGGAGAATGGCGTGAACCCAGGAGGCGGAGCTTGCAGTGAGCTGAGATCCGGCCACTGCACTCCAGCCTGGGTGACAGAGCGAGACTCCATCAATTTTCATATTTTTATACTGCCTATTTCTCAACACGTTGCTGTATCTGTTACTGTTTTGATAGACTTGTCTTTTTTTCTTCATACTAGAATTATGAGTGGATGGCCGGGTGCGGTGGCTCAAGCCTGTAATCCCAGCACTTTGGGAGGCCGAGACGGGCGGATCACGAGGTCAGGAGATCGAGACCATCCTGGGTAACACAGTGAAACCCCGTCTCTACTAAAAATACAAAACTTAGCCGGGCGAGGTGGCAGGCGCCTGTAGTCCCAGCTACTCGGGAGGCTGAGGCAGGAGAATGGCGTGAACCCAGGAGGCGGAGCTTGCAGTGAGCTGAGATCCGGCCACTGCACTCCAGCCTGGGTGACAGAGCGAGACTCCATCTCAAAAAAAAAAAAAAAAAAAAAGAATTATGAGTGGATTTCTCACCATAATTGCAGCATTAGCGTGTTCTTGGTTTTCCATGTACTTAATTCTGTCGGTGTGTGTTATACTTCCAAATGTTTTCTTTTTCCACTTGTGTTTTTATTTATTTTAGATTAAAGAACACCTTTTAGCATTTCTTGTAAGATGGGTCTCTTTCTTGGTGGTGGATTCTCTCAGCTTTTGTTTAAGACTTTATCTCTCTATCATATTTGAAGGATTGCTTTGCTGGATACGGTATTCTTGAATGGAAGTGTGTTTTCTTTCAGAACTTTGGAAATGTGACCCCACTCTTTCCTGGTCTGTATAGCTTTCATTAAGAAGTCTGTTGCCCAACACAGGAAAAAATGCTCATCATCACTGGCCATCAGAGAAATGCAAATCAAAACCACAATGAGATACCATCTAATACCAGTTAGAATGGCGATCATTAAAAAGTCAGGAAACAACAGGTGCTGGAGAAGATGTGGAGAAATAGGAACACTTTTACACTGTTGGTGGGATTGTAAACTAGTTCAACCATTATGGAAAACAGTATGGCAATTCCTCAAGGATCTAGAACTAGATGTACCATATGACCCAGCCATCCCATTACTGGGTATATACCCAAAGGATTATAAATCATGCTGCTATAAAGACACATGCACACGTATGTTTATTGCGGCACTATTCACAATAGCAAAGACTTGGAACCAACCCAAATGTCCATCAGTGACAGACTGGATTAAGAAAATGTGGCACATATACACCATGGAATACTATGCAGCCATCAAAAAGGATGAGTTTGTGTCCTTTGTAGGGACATGGATGCAGCTGGAAACCATCATTCTTAGCAAACTATCACAAGAACAGAAAACCAAACACCGCATGTTCTCACTCATAGGTGGGAACTGAACAATGAGATCACTTGGACTTGGGAAGGGGAACATCACACACCAGGGCCTATCACGGGGAGGGGGGAGGGGGGAGAGATTGCATTGGGAGTTATACCTGATGTAAATGATGAAGGGTGCTGACGAGTTGATGGGTGCAGCACACCAACATGGCACAAGTATACATATGTAACAAACCTGCACGTTATGCACACGTACCCTAGAACTTAAAGTATAATAATAATAAATAAGTAAATAAATAAATAAAAGTCTGTTGCCCAATGAATTGGAGTTTCTTTATACATTGTTTATTTTGTCTTGCTGCTTTTAGGATCCTCTCTTTTTCTTTGACTTATGATAGTTTGATTATTATATACCTCAGAGTAGTTTTATTTGGATTGAATCTGTTTTGTTTGCTGACCTTTCTAAAGCTGGATATTTATTTCTTAAGTTTTGGAAAAATTTCTGCTATTTTTTTTTTGAAAAAGCTTTCTAAACTTTGTTCTTCCTCAACTCCCTCTTTAATACCACTAATTCTTAGGGTTCATTTTTTCAGGTAATTTTCTATATCTTTTAGCCAATCTTCATTTGTTTTCATTATTTTTCTCTTCTATTTTCAAATGGCCTTAGAGCTCATTGGTTATTTCTTCTGCTTGACCTGATCTGCTGAGAGCCTCTAATGAATTTTCCATTTTGGCAAATGAATTTCTCAGTTCCAAGATTTCTGTTTGATTTTTATTATGATTATTTCAATCATTTTGTTAAATTTCTCTGACAAGTTTTGAATTGCTTTTCTGTGTTATCCTGAATATCACTGAGTTTCCTTAAAAGTGCCATTTTGAATTCTTGGTCAGAGAGTTCACATATCACCACTTCATTAGGGTCAGTTGCTTTTTCCTTGCTTTGTCCATTTAGAAGAGATCATGGTTATCTGCTATTGTTTCTGTTGGATGTACATCTGTGTCTTTTCGTTGAAGAATTATTTATTCTAGTCTTCTCTGGCATTTTTGTTTTTTATTGGATATGTTTTCTTAGAGATCCTTTGTAATTTACCTTTTGATATATTTTCTTTTTTTCCCCTACTAGGTTGCTGCCTCCTTTTCAGCAGTAGATGACACCTTAAGACTAAGTTTGCCTTGGTTCTAGTAAACAATCAGCGTACCACCTATCTCAAATCATAAGGTTTCAAAGGGGATATCCCAGTAGTATGAGAAAGCTGGGAGTTCACACTCAGTGGACCTGTGAAATGAACCTCTTACAGCATGATGCTACTGAAGAACCACTCTGATTCAGTGTCTTCGTTGACCAAATTACACAGCAAAATTTTAAGGCCTAGGGATGGTAGTTCCACCTTCCCTCTTTGTCTCTGGCTGTTCGCAGCGATATTTCTTCCTTCAGACACTACTGATGGTTTCTGAGGGCAAAAGGGAAAGGTCTCCCACTAGGGAGCCCTGAATGGTGGGGAAACTGATTGTCCACCTTGTTGTCACTTTTTTCAGTGTAGTGACTGTATATTGAGGGAACATTTTCCACATGCTTTTGTGTCTGGAATTGGTGGCTTCTTGGTCTTGCTGACTTCAACAATGAAGCCTCCGACCCTCGCCGTGAGTATTACAGTTCTTAAAGATGGTATGTCAGGAGTTTGTTCCTTCTGATGTGCAGATGTGTCCCGAGTTTCTTCCTTCTGGTGGGTTTGTGGTCTCGCTGACTTCAGGAGTGAAGCTGCAGACCTTCACAGTGAGTGTTACAACTCTTAAAGGTGGCACATCCAGAGTTTTTCGTTCCTCCCAGTGGGTTCGTGGTCTCACTGGCTTCAAGAGTGAAGCTGCACACCTTCCCAGTGTGTGTTACAGTTCATAAAGATGGCATGTCCAGAGTTGTTCCTCCCTCCCACTGGGTTTGTGGTCTTGCTAGCTTCAATAGGGAAGCCGCAGACCTTCACAGTGAGTGTTAGAGCTCATAAAGACAGTGCGAACCCAAGGAGTGCACAGCAGTAAGATTTATTGCCAAGGGCTAAAGAACAAAGCCTCCACAGCATGCAAGGGGACCCGACCAGGTTGCTGCTGCTGGCTCCTGCCTGCTTTTATTCCCTTATTTGGCCCAACCCACATCCTGCTGATTGGTCCATTTTATAGACAACTGATTGGTCCATTTTACAGAGTGGTGATTGGTCCGTTTTACAGAGTGCTGATTGGTCTGTTTTGACAGAGTGCTGATTGGTGCGTTTACAAACCTTTAGCTAGACACAGAGCACTGATTGGTGCATTTACAGTCCCTTAGCTAGATAAAAGTTCTCCAAGTCCCGGCCCCACCCAGAAGCCCAGCCGGCTTCACCTCTCCATTTGTGATGGGCAGATTGGGTGGAGGGACATTATGAATATGGAAGTCTGATTCCCTTACTTTCTGCTTAAAATTTGTTTACTTCTCTGTGACCCCAGGAACTGTCTCATTCTCATATCTGAGTCCTGGAATATTACTGGTGATAATCTTGGCACTGTGTATTTGTTTCTGGGTTTCTGTGGGGAGGAGGTAATGAGGCCAGCTTTCTTCTACACCACCATTTTGGAATGGGAAGCTTTCATTTAAATTATAATACTTATTTTATTTTTTATTTTTAACTGGAATGATATATACATAGATCAAGTTCAGTAAAACTTTTTTTTAACTGACTAAAGATTTTTACCGGCTCTGTTTTACTGGCTGTGCTTTTTAATGACTGTAAACATTTTTACTAACTGTTTCTTTTCCACCATTATTAATATATGTTTCATTACATAATTACTACTGAAAAGAATTTTGTCACATAACGGATGTGAGTGATAAACCATGATCTGCTTGGGTTTCAAACGTGTTATGGATAACACTGCTGACCCAAAGCATGACTTTTGAAAGAGGAAGTACATGGGATCATCATAATAAATAACACAGTGTCCTGAGTGATGAGCTTTCTATTATGCTACAGGAAGAATTTCATTAAAAATAATAATAGAAAAACATTAAAAAATTTTAATATTTTCTTAACATCCTATATTTTTCTACTCCATTAAAATGCAGAAGTTAGAAAACAGAACATTTCTTCCCTTTCACTGTTTCTACCATTTAAATAGTACATTTTCTTGATTGTTTGGCATCTTAAACTTCCTATATCGTTTTGCAAGGTAGACTCTCCAGTATCTTTTTTAATCACACCAAATTCGAATATATATGATGGTACTTCTGAATATATGAATTGCATTTTAATTTCTGAATGTTTATCTTATTTAATGTCTATATATATGTATAAAAACT
The DNA here is from genome assembly GCF_049350105.2 of Macaca mulatta. NCBI lineage: Eukaryota > Metazoa > Chordata > Mammalia > Primates > Cercopithecidae > Macaca > Macaca mulatta. Next base: position 8,987,802 of record NC_133411.1, read on the forward strand.
AAAGCTAATATTTGGTGTAAATATTCAAATATAAGCCAAGGCCAAATTCAGTACTTATTTATAAAACACATCTTTTATTCCCTCTCACACTGTATGATGAACCTGGCTTAGAAAAGCCTGGAGACTTTGTATGACTTAAGGCTTCAAGTGCTACTCAAAACAGTATCCACACTAATTCATTTTCTCTGAAAAGAATCCTTCCTGTGTTTTGAGCTGGGCTCTGGGTAAACAAAGAAAGGAGTAAAGCTTAGTAATGCTTCCTGTATCTCTCAGTCTACTGGCCTTACCGTAACCAAGAACTTTGATTTGCAGATTTGGTGTTACAGCCTTTGTAACATTGTCCTCATTTTGAGGAAATTACTAAATCTTTATCAACCTTTGTAATTCGGTAGGCGTATTAAACTAAATGGGTAGGAATTTTTAGTGGTTCATTAGTTATTTAATGTATGTAAAGTGTTTAGAGCTATATCAGACACAAAATAAGCATTTAAAGTGTATGCATATTTGTGTTACTGTTACTGCTATTACTATTACTACTATCACTTCTACAAATGTTCCTGGAGAAACACCAGGTTTATGGGTGTGCTGTGAATTTTGGAGAAGCATTTAATGTACAACAAGGTCATTTTGATATGTTTTTAGTTCTCCTGGCAAGTGCCCAGCTCATCACATGGTTCCAGAGCAGACATCTGTCTCCATGGTCCTTGATTCAGTAGCAGTTAACTCAGCACCTTTCACAGCTTTAATTCATTTTCTAAAGGTTAACAGGCAAAGAACAGGTTCAGAAAAGGTCTAAATCATGTTTTTATTTTTCCAGGTGGATGACTTTAACAAAAGATCATGACTCCATTGTGTATAAGAGCAGTTAAATTCTGCTTTTGTTTCAGAACATATCTGTAGGTTATTAAGTTTTTATTTTGCTTCAGTATTTTCAAGGGGAAGTGAGAAAGTTGTCATTTCTTTGTAAGAAGTTTCTCTGCAAAATATGTGAGCTACTGTCACAAGACCCACTACAGCTTAGGGACTTAGTTGCTGTATCAGTCTGTTTTCATGCTGCTGATAAAGGCATGCCCCAGACTGGGCAATTTACAAAAGAAAGAGGTTTACTGGACTCACAGTTCCATGTGGCTGGGGAGGCCTCACAATCATGGTGAAAGGTGAAAGGCACTTCTCACATGTTGGCAGACAAGAGAAGAGAGCTTGTGCAGGGAAACTTCCCTTTTTAAAACAATCAGATCTTGTGAGACTTATTCACTATCATGAGAATACCATGGGAAAGACCCATCTCCATTACTAATTACCTCCCACAGGGTCCCTCCCACAATATGTGGGAATTCTGGGAGCTACAATTTGAGATGGGATTTGGGTTGGGACACAGCCAAACCATGTCATTCTGACCCTGACCCTTCCCAAATCTTGTGTCCTCACATTTCAAAACCAATCATGCCTTCCCAAGAGTCCCTCAAAGTCTTAACTCATTTCACCATTAACTCAAAAGTCCACCATACAAAGTCTCATCTGAGATAAGGTAAGTCCCTTCTGACTATGAGCCACTAAAACCAAAAGCAAGTTAGTTACTTCCGAGATACAATGAGGGTACAGGCATGGATAAATACAGCCATTCCAAATGGGAGAAATTAGCCAAAACAAAGGGGCTACAGGCCCCATGCAAGTCCAAAATCCAACAGGGCAGTCAAATCTTAAAGCTCCAAAATGATCTCCTTTGACTCTATGTCTCACATCCAGGTCACTCTGATGCAAGGAGTGTGTTCCCATAGTCTTGAGCAGCTCTTCCCCTGTAACTTCACAGGGTACAGCCTCCCTCCTGGCTGCTTTCATGGGAGGGTTGAGTGCCTGTGACTTTTGCAGCCACATGATGCAAGCTGTCAGTGGATCTACCATTCTGGGATCTGGAGGATGGTAGCCCTCTTCTCACAGCTCCATTAGGCAGTGCCCCAGTGGGGACTCCGTGGGGGGCACTCACCCCACATTTCCCTTTTGCACTGCTCTAGCAGAGGTTTTCCATGAATGTCCTGTTGCTGCAGCAAACTTGTGTCTGGACATTCAGGCATTTCATACATCCTCTGAAATCTAGGTAGAGGTTCCCAAACCTTAATTCTTGACTTCTGTGCACCCACAGGCTCAACACCATGTGGAAGCTGCCAAGATTTGGGGTTTGCACCCTCTGAAGCCATGGCTCGAACTGTACCTTTGCACCTTTTTGTCATGGCTGGAGTGGCTGGGATGCAGGGCACCAAGTTCCTAGGCTGCAGACAGCAGAAGGACCCTGCGCCCGGGCCCACAAAACCATTTTTTCCTTCTAGGCCTCTGGGACTGTGAAGGGAGGGGCTGCTGTAAAGGTCTCTGAGATGCCCTGGAAACATCTTCCCCATTGATTAACATTGGGCTTCTCGTTACTTATGCAGATTTCTGCAGCCTGCTTGAATTTCTCCTCAGAAAATGGGGTTTTCTTTTCTATCACATCTGTCAGGCTGCAAATTTTCTGAACTTTTATGCTCTGTTTCTCTTTTAAAACTGAATGCCTTTAACAGCACCCAAGTCACCTCTTGAATGTTATGCTGCTTAGATATTTCTTCTGCCAGATACCCTAAATCATCTCTCTCAAGTTCATAGTTCCACAAACCTCTTAGGCAGGAGCAAAGTGCCACCAGTCTCTTTGCTAAAGCATAACGAGTCACCTTTGCTCCAGTTCCCAACAAGTTCCTTATCTCTGTTTGAGACCACCTCAGGCTGGATTTCATTGTCCATATCATTATCAGCATTTTGGTCAAAGCCTTTTAACAAATCTCTAGGAAGTTTCAAACTTTCCCACATCTTCCTGTCTTCTGAGCCCTCAAAACTGTTCCAACCTCTACCTGTTACACAGTTCCAAAGTTGCTTCCACATTTTCGGGTTTCTTCGCAGTAGCACCCCACTCTACTGGTACCAATTTACTGTATTAGTCCATTTTCATGCTGTTTGATAAAGACATACCCAAGACTAGGCAATTTACAAAAGAAAGAGCTTTATTGAACTCACAGTTTCACATGCCTGGGGAGGCCTCACAATCATGGCAGAAGGTGAAAGGCATGCCTTACATGGCAGCAGACAAGAGAAGAGAGCTTGTGCAGGGGAATTCAACTTTTTAAAACCATCAGATCTTGTGAGACTTATTCACTATCACAAGGATAGCATGGAAAAGACGTGTCCCCATAATTCAATTGCCTCCCACTGGGTCCCTCCCACTAGGTCCCTCCCACGACACATTGGAATTATGGGAGATACAATTCAAGATGGAATTTGGGTGGGGATGCAGCCAGACCATATCAGCCACATACACAAATTGTTTTCCTATTTGCGCTCATACTTAATAGCAACTACAGATAGATGATCTATAGCTGTAGCAAATTATCACTCACCTGCATTTCTGCCTTATTAACTAATGATCAAGAGAGACTGACTCAAGATGCTTTCATTTGGAGTTAGATTGGAAAATACCAGAGGATGAATGTGGTTTGATCTAGTAAGATTTGGGAACAAACTGTGATTAGGCAGTCACGTGTGGTCCTTAGTGATGCATTGATGTGCTTTAATAATTTTAGATCCAATGATTAACACATGTTGAAATTCTATGGGACAAAGTTATTGAATGTGAAATATAAAAAATAAGGGGAAAGTGAATGGAAAATATTTCTTGCCCATTTTCTCCCTCGAATATTAACTCTACAGTTCCACTTGTTGGCTAATCAAAGTATTATAGCTGAGAAACTCAAAATACTCCCCTACTGAGCAGTAAATGACCTGGTTCTCTTAAAATAACTTAAATAGCACATAAATAGGGCTGAATTTCTCCCTCAATGCTTCAGAATTGACCTGAGCCAAAGTCCCAAGTCAATTAAATCTGTATTAGAACCCTGTCTCTCAGTTCTCCCTATGTGACACAGAACACATTCAATATGGGATATGCATCCTTCAGTGGATGAAAATCAACCAGAGCACAGAGCATGGTTAATATAAACCATTAATCAGGATACCAAGGCTTCAAACTACTCCCTAGAAATATTCTGCCTTGGAGAAGGAGAGGTGAAATTTTATAGAGCCTTAGTGAGTGGGTCAGCCTAAGTTTAGCTAGTTTCTGGAATAGTTAGTCCAAGATTATTCTTAGAAGAAGGATATTCTGGGGTTTATCAGTCTTTATTTGGGCAGTTTGTGTTTAGCAAGAGGAGGTGCGAAGGAACAGCTATGGGGCCAAGATATTGAGGCTGCATCAAAAATGTTCTGGTTTGACTGCCAAATCCACCAAAATAAAGGCAACCAATGGTTGATGTTAATGGAGTGTCTCTGAGATGGACAGGGATCCTTTGCACTACTGGACCAGGACAGCGCCCGAGCATCTGGAGGAATCCGCACATTCTATTGATGGCAATGAGGAATCAAATCTGGAATGGCAGGAGGCATAGTTGAGTGGAGGCACCCTCACGTTCCCATAGCACCTGTCCTTGTTCCAGTTTACAAGCATGGACCTGAATCTAATGAAGCCACTCATGGGCTGCCTTTCAGCCCCCCTTGAAAGAATCCTTCCACTGGGGCTGGGAAAGAGCAGTTTGGTGACTTTTCCAACCTCTTGGCATCAGCTTGGGTGGGAAAGCTGGGTGGGCAGAGGAAGAGTCTCCTGAGGCTGGAGAAAATCAGCAGAGGCACCCTAGGAGGAGCCATGTAGCTGTACAAACAGAAACGTTATTGGGAGCCTCAGCTACAAAGCTGGGACCTGTGTGTTTTTAGTTTTATATGCATATTTATCCATCCATCCATCCATCCCTCCCTCCCTCCCTCCCTCCCTCCATTCAGCAAATGCTCACTGACCCCCGGTTACAAACCTGTTCCTTGCTAGGTGCTCCACAAAGAATGCACAGTCTAGGGTGGGAGACAATTATATTAATTGATAAATTATTAGATACTAAATTGTTAGATAAGTCACACTGTAAACATATTGAGAATTACTGTCCTTGCCTGTCTCTTCAGCCACTTTTATCACTACTCCTAGTCTCAATTTATTGAGACTTCAGCAACATAAAGCTGCTTGTTTCTCCTGAAAAAGATGCCACACCTTCAGGCTTCCGTTTCCTTTAAATATCGTACCCAATGTTTGGAATGACTTCTATTCCCCATTTCTGCTTGTCTGCTTGGCCAATTTTCCCATCCTTCAAAACTCAGCCCAGGAGAGGCTGCTTGGTGTAGCTGCCATGATTCCAGTTCATTTGGTACCTGGCTGATTTAACCACTGCATATTGTTGTCACCAGACCACTACCTAGTGACCATACTGGGTTGACAATGTTCACAGGAGGCTACCTCGCTGAACTCTAAAGTTCTTTTTCGGCTTGGACCGTAGCACTGCGTCTTCATAATCCCTGTGAGTGGTGCACTGTGGGTTACCCAAAAATGTTTGCTGGAGAAATGGAATGAACTAATGGTGTGCTCTGGCAGCAAGGAAGATCAATTTGCTAACTCTCGTTTCCTCATTATTCCAAAATCATCCATTGGTATTTCTAGTGTGTGCCAGGCCTATGCTGGGAGCTGAGGTCACTGTGGTGAGTGTAGTACCTCTCCTCACAGAGCTTTCCCTCTGACAGACGTCAAATGCAGTATCCATAGTCACAGAACAGTACTCATATGACCGTGAGGCTCTGGGTTAAAGAGCCTATGACCGTGGGAAGCCCAGGTAGAAGGGATGAAGGTGACAAGGCCCCATCCCAAGCTGTGGCAGGGTCAAGGCAGAGACAGGGGTTAGAATAGGAGAGGGAAGGATGGAGGAGCCTTCAGAGAGGTGTCAGAAAACAAAGCCCTGTCCATGAAGATGAGGTTCTTTTTGCTGGTTGTAATTATCCTGCAGGTGTCTGGGATCTCAGTGGAATAAAAGGCCAGCCTCCAGACAAATGGAAATAATTCTAGGAGATGAAGGAAGAAATAAGTGAAAACGTTCCCAAAGCAGGCAGTTTTGCAAATGGAGTAAGCATAAAATTGAAGAGGTATATGAAGGTCTTCAATTTACCTTAATAATAGAAGTATCTATTTCCTTGGCTTTCGGAATTTAGCCCTCAGGGCAGTTAAATTGGAGATGATAGTGGTATTGTGTAATGTTTACTTTGAACCACACATGTGAGAATGATTTAGGAACTGGATTCTATTACGAATGCCCACATAAACCTCTCGGGCTCGCTCATTCTGCTCACATTTCAAACAGCTTTAGTCTCTCCACATCACTGCAAAGCTGCTTTGCTTGGGGGAATTCATTACAAAACTAGAAGGGCAGTTTGGATAAGGGCAACTATTAGGCTAGATCACTTACAAATTGGTGTAAGTATTGAAAAATGAATGGGAATAAACACTGTTTGAAATACTACAGGAAAGCTTACATGCCTCAGCTTCCTGGTGTGAGATCATTAATGTGCATGATCCTAGAATGAGTGGGAACGTGAACACTTAGGCTTATTTCCATAGAAAAGTCACTGGATATATATATATATATTTAAAAGCCAAGGAACCTCAAATCACAAATTTGGTTCCAAGTCTGGCTCTTACACCATCTCGACAAGCCATTTATTCTCACACCATCTCAACAAGTGACACCATCTTGACAAGACCCTGATCTTCCTCTGTACATCCAGGCAGCCAAGCTCTATTAACTGGAGCTTTCCATCTCTGGTCTTCTGTTTCTTAGTGTGTGAGTATACAAGTGTTAACTCGTAGTATAGATGGAGGAAATACAAAACTGCCAGCAAATGTTCTATTGAGACAAAAAAGATATGGGAGTGTATTTTTGAAAATTATAAAGTTCTAGGCAAATGGTTCCCTTCTTATTACTAGTATTATAACTTTTGTTAAATATTTGATCAATTCCTCATTTTCCCTTAACAGGAATATTATGTTTACTAGACATTGGAAAGAGAAAATGTTGTTGAATTCTAAAAGTTTAGGTAAGTTATTGTATTAGTTTGCTAGGACTGTCATAACAACTACCACAGGCTGGGTGGCTTAACCAACAGAAGTTTATTTTTTCACTGTTCTGGAAGCACAGAAGATCAGTGTCAGCAGGGTTAGTTTTTTCTGAGGCCTCTCTCCTTGGTTTGCAGATGGATGTCCTTTCCTGTATCTTCACATGGTATTTTCTCTGTATATGTCTGTATTCAAATTTCTTGTTGTTATAAGTACACCAGTCATATTGGACACCCTAATGACTTTATTGTAACTTAATTACCTCGTTAAACACCCCATCTTCCAAAATAGCCACATTCTGAAGTACCACGGGTTAGGAGTTCAACGTATACACCTTGGAAGGGGGATATACCTCAATCCATAACAGTTATTGAATCACAGTTTTTACAGCTTTATTGAACGATAGCTGTCATACAATCAACTACACGTGTTTAAAGTGCACAATATGGTGACTTTTGACATCTACGCATCAAAGTTGAAATAATGAACATCAAGAACTTTTTTGACCCTTTGAAACACATGCTTTCCATCACTTCAATACCCCTGTTGTTGCAAACAACCAAAGGTCTGCTTTATGTCACTATGGAGTACTTTACATTTTCTAGAACTTTCTATAAATTGAATCACATGCTATGTACTTTCCTTTTTCTGACTTCTTCCAGTCAGCATAAGTGTTTTAAAATTTGTTTATGTTGTTGCATGCATCAGTAGTTTATCCCTTGTTATTGCTGAGTAATATTCTATTGTATGAATATACCATGATTTGCTGATTCATTCACTTTTTGATGAAAATTTGAGTTTTTCCAGTGTTTGCCTATTTCAAATAAAGCTGCTGTGACTTTGGTGTACAGGAATTTGTGTGACTATGTGCTTTTATTACTTCAGCAGATCCCTAGGCATGGAATAACTGGGCCACGTGAAGGTAATGTTTTTAGAAACTTCCAAAGTGTTTCCCAAAGAGGTTATGCTATTTTATGAGAGGTTTTTATTTTTATTTTTTATTTTTTTTGCTTCACATCCTCACCAGAACTTGTTCTGCTCAACCTCTTTTGATTTGAGCTCTTCTAATGTTTGTGTTGTCTTATCTCATTGTATTTTAACCTGCATTCTCCTAATGACTACTGATGTTGAGCTTATTTTCAGCTGTTTACTTGCCATTCATATATCATCTCTGGTAGAGTGTCCATTCAAAACTGTTTTCTATATTTTATATTTTATCATTAGGTTGTAAGAGTTTTATTTTATATATTCAGAATACAAGTTTTCATCAAATACATATTTTTCCCGTTTGGTGGCTTACAGTTTCATTTTTAATACATATTTGGAGAGGAAAAATCTTTAAATGAAGTCCAATGTTCTTTTCCCTTTTTTTTTTTATTGTTAGTGCTTTTTGGGTTCTATTTAAAAACATTTGCCAAGCTCAAGATCTCTAAGATTTTCTCCTATGTTTTCTTTGGGAAATGTTATAATTTTATCTCTTAAATTTAAGTTTATGACCCATTTTTAGGTAATATTTATGTATTATGCAAGGTAAGAATTGTGGTTCATTTTCTATGCATGTGGATAATGGATATCCAGTTGCTCCAGCACTATTTCTTTAAACAATTAGACTTTCCTCATTGAATCACCTTGGTACCTTTGTCAAATTTGAATTGCTCATCAATAGTTGACCCTTGAAAAATGCAGAAGTTAGAAGTGCTGATTCCCTATGTAGTCAAAAATCCACATATAATTTTTGACTTCCCCTAACTTAACTACTAATAGCCTGCTGTTGACTAGAAACGTTATCAGTTTCATTATGACTCTTATTATGAAGCTCTTTATTCTCATTGCCTTCATGTTCAATACAAATAAGAGGAGGAGGCAAAAGAGGAGAGGATGGTCTTGTCTCTTGAGTGGTAGAAGTGGAAGAAACTCCACATGTGGTGGAACTGCACAGTTCAAAGTTGTGTTGTTTAAAGATCAACTGTAGAGTGTGGCTGTGTTTCTCAATTCTCTACCCTGTTCTATTGATTTCTATGTTTATCTTTATGCCCATAGAAAACTAGCTATTATAGCTTTACAACATTTTGAAATCAAGTAGTGTAATTCTCCAACTTTGTTCTCCTGTTATAAAATATGATATTTCTAGGTTCATTGCATTTCCATACAAATTTTGTAATAATGCGTTTCAATTTCTACAAAATACAAGTATTCTCAAACTTTAGTTTTAATTGCATTGGAGACAATTGACATCTTTACAATATTGAGTCTTTCCTTCATAAAGCAGGATATTTTTCTATTTATTTAGACATTTAATTTCTCTCAGCAGTGCTTTAAAAATTTTAGTATACACAGTTTACAAAGTTTTTGTCAAATTTATCTGAATATTTTTTCCCATGTGATTTTAAGTGGTATTTTTAAAAGTTTCAATTTCCAATTATTCATTACTGGTGCATAGAAATGTAATTGATTTTTGTATATTGACCTTTTATTGTGTAACCATGATAACTCAATTATTAGTTATAGTTGCTGTTTTTTAAATGGCTTAAGATTTTCAACATAGATGATCATGTAACCTGCAAGTAAAGAAAATTATACTTTATTATTTCAATCTTCACATACTTTATTTCTTTTTCTTGTGTTATTGCACTGGCTATAACATACAGTATAATGTTGAATAAAAGTGGGGAGAAGAGATTTTTTTACTTGTTTTTGATCTTTGGAGGAAAACATTCATTTTTTAATCATTGCATGTGATATTACCTGTAGGGTTTTCATAGATTCCCTTTACCCAGTTTCAGAAGCTTCATTCTATTTCTAAGTTGCTGAGAATCTTTGCCATTAATGGAAGTTTGATTTTGTTAAATATTTGTGGCATTTATTGAGATGTGCCTAGGGGTTTTCTTTATTGGTCTGTTGATACGGTAAATTAAATGACTTAATTTTTGAATAATATGGTAACCTTGTCTTAAACAAGATAAACCTATGTGGCCATCATATCATCCTTTTTACATATTGTCAGATTTGATTTAAAATGTTTTTTAAAATAACTTTTGTATCTATTTCCATGACATATATTAGCCTGTAGTTTTCTATTTTGTAATGTTTCTTTTTTTTTTTTTTTTCTTAATCAGGATAATACTGACCTCACAGAATGAGTTCTGGGGAATGTTCCTTTCTTTCTTTTTCTGAAAATATTTGTGTAGAATTGGTATCATTTCCTCCATAAATGTGTGATATAATTCACTGGTGAATCTACCTGGGCCTAGAGTTTTATTTGTGGGAAGGGTTTTATTTATAAATTCAATTACTTTAATAGGTATTGGGATATTCAGGTCATCCATTTCTTTGTGAATAAGATTTGGCAGTGTGAGACAATTTATTTCTTTTTGAATTAGTTTTTTTTAAAAGGAATTTGTCTTTTTCACCCAAGTTGTAAAATTTATTGACTAAAGTTGCTTATAATATTTCTTCATTATCCTTCTACTGTCTATAGACTCTGTTGTGATGGATTCTCTCTTTTTTCAAATGACTAGTCAGGCTAGAAGTTTATCAATTTTGTTTATCTTTTTAAATAACCAGGATTTAGTTTCATTGGTTTTATCTATTGTGTTTCTGTCATCTGTCATTGATTTCTACTCTTAACTTTATATTTTCCTATCTTCCATTTACTTTGGGTTTAATATGATATTTTAACAAAATCTTGTTTCTTAAGGCAGAAGCTTAAGTAACTGATTTAAAACCTTTCTAATGTAAGTGTTAACACTATAAATTTCCTTCTAATTACTGCTTAAGTAGCATCTTACGATTTTTGATACATCATGACTTTATTTGAAAGTACTTTAATCTTCCCTATTATTTCCTCTTTGCTTAATGTATTATTTGGTAGTATGTTGTTTACTTTACAAATATTTGTGGATTTTCCTGGTATCTTTCTGTTACGAATTTTTAATTTAATTTCTCATGGTTGGAGAACATACTTTGTATAATAAAACACTTTTGAAATGTTTGACACTTCTTTTATGACCTGTAATATGGTCTATCTTGGTTATGTTTCATGTTCACTTTTAAACAATGTGCTTGTATAGAAACTTCCATAAATGTTCATTAGCTCAAGTTGGTTTTGTGGTGTTGTTCAAACCTTCTATATCCTTACTGATTTTCTGTCTGCGTGTTTTATCAATATCTGAGAAAGGGGTGTTGAAATCTCCAGCTATAATTGTGGATTTAATCTTTTAATTATTTCATTTTTACCAGGTTTATTATCTTGATGCATCTTGAAAATGCATATTTTTATTATTATATACAAAAAAATTTAGGATTGTTATTTCCTTTGGGTGAACTGGCATGTTTTCATTATGAAACTGCCTTCTCTCTCTCTCTGGTAATGTCTCTTTTCTTACAACTAGTGTTTTCTTACAACTAGTGTTCTGCAAACACCATGGAAAGCTAGTTGTGTGCTTTTTATTCTAGGTGAGGGCAGACATATCAATTGGAGATAGTAAGATTTATAAGTGATTTGTAGTTTTGATTTGCATTTCTCCAATGATTAGTGATAGCGACCAATTTTTCATGCACCTGTTGACCATTTGTATGTCTTCTTTTAATGGATGTCTATTCAAATCTATGCCCATTTTAAAATCAGATTCTTTGTTTTTTACTAAGTTATTTGAGTTCCTTATATATTCTGACTATTAATTCCTTGTCAGATGGATTTTGTAGATTATCTCTTCACTTTGTTGATCATTTCCTTTACTATGCACAAGCTTTTTGCTTGATGTGATCCCATTTGTCCATTTTTGCTTTGGTTGCCTGCACTTTTGGTTTTATCAAGAAATCTTTACCCAGACCAGTTTTCTGGAGAGTTTCCCCAGTGTTGGAATAAAATTGTAAGGATGTGATCTTTCTTTTCTATTTAGAGACGGGCCCTCACTATGTTGAACTCAAGCGATTTTCCCACCTCAGGCTCTCAAGTAGTTGGGACTACTGGTGTATGCCACTGAGCCCAGCTCATGACCCATTTTCAATTCTCATCTTCCAAAAGAAAAAGATTTCTAGACTCGCAGTATGGTGTGTTACCCTTGAGGGCTAAAGCACGTAGGAGATGTGTCCTGTCGCTGGCAGTTTGCCGTGGGTTTTGTATTTGGGATGGCAAAGAGCATGCATAGGCTCCTGAAGAGGGACTTTGTTTGTTCAGGTGACTTCCTTTGAGCTCTCGTGGATTAGTCCATCTGTGCAGGAAATGGGACAACACCAGCTTTGATAAAACCAAAGAGCTGAGGCAGAAACAGTGCCCACCCCTGCAGGCACTGTCCAGGCTTCACAGCCGGAAGTGTGCATTTTACTAGGCAACCAGTGCAAGCATGGGGACTTGGCTGAGGCCAGTGCCATGATTTTGGCCCAAGGGGCAGTGCTAGGCAACTTCCTCACATCCTCCCTCAAGGTATTCCTGACCAAAAGCAGATGTACAAGTAAACACGCATAAAACCCAAAGTAGAAATATTCAACACCTGGCTTAAGATTATAATTTTTAGTCATAAAATAAGCTTCTAGAACTGTAAGTCAAGTACAAATAAAAACTACTTAGGTATTTTTAAAGAGAAGCACTAATGTCATCATCCCTCCATATTCTTTGTTCTCCCAGAAGAATCTGTAGCAAGATCCAGGACTTAGGAGAGAGGACACGTGGAGGTCAGTTATTTCCCTACTTACTTTCTGGTATTTTCTAATTATTTCTTTTTTTAAATATTTTGTAAATTGTTTCTTCGTCTCATGGCCAAAATTGAGACTGGAGACACTCCATGGACCCCAAGTGCCATGTATATTAATTGTAAATATGTGTATTTAAATAATTGATGGCTAGATAATACCTAGTTGAAATATCACTGGAGTGAAGCAGAATTGAAGCATTTATGTCCATTGGCATTGCAGGTCCATGACAGTCAGTGCCAAGTCTCTAGTCCTCTGGAATGAACTCAATTTTAATGGAGCTTGAAGATTTACCTACATATGAGAGGCATTCTACAACCTTGGATGAAAAAAAAAACCACATTCTTTGGTTCAAATCCATAATCAATTTGGACTTTTCAGTCGGTGCCGTCTGTGTGCCATGAAAGTGCTCACCTGTGTGTCAACCATACTTGGAGAAGAGGGGCTTACTGTTAGCAACACAGATGCTCTGGTCGACCCTGTCTAGGTTAAAGGGTGGGAGTTTCTCAAGGGCCTTGAGCACCAGGTAAATGACACAAACCCCATTTCCATCCTAAAATGCTGCTTCTGTGTGTCAGAGCCAGGAGAGCCAACTGATTATCCAATTCATGTTGATATTGATCAAACTTAAAGAAAATGTAATTACTCTGCAATCTTCAAAAATGATGTTTTAACTCTTTAGGATGCTGATATTGACACATCAACATAATAGGCAGATGGGAGAACGGATCGATTTTATTTTAGAACCGACAGGTTAAAAACAAGCGATTATCTGACAAAGCTGCTCTAGGATGCTTAGGGAGACACGTAGACTTTCTTTGGTTTATTGAAAAATCAGACTTTGCTTAACCAACAGGATGGTTTCCATCCCTGCTTACTGGCCAATAATGGTAAAAAAAAAAAAAAAACATGTTCAAGCAGATTCAAAAATGATTTAATGGGCACTATTTTTCTCTAGGCAGAAAATGTGCTTCCACTGAAATTTTTCATCTTAGAGAGCTATTTTTAGTTGCATGAGACACAAAGACTATATAATCATCATAAAGATGTCAGCTGGCCCAAGCTTTTCCCAGGCACCTGCTGGAATGATTCATTTAACTAATGACACAGTATCTGCATATGGAGACCGTCATGCATCTTCCCTATGTTATAATGAAACATGAGTTATCAGTGCAGCAGGAAGTATTTCCTTCCGTACAAGGCATTGACCCTGGGGAGCGCTAGCAGCTGAAATACAGAGAAGTAAGAACTTGTGTGAAATCAGCTCTTCCTTATCTAAGTACAGCTTCAGTGTTACAGTTAAAGTCCCAGTGGTTGCTGTTGGAATACCCCCTGGATACTTTATCTGGCTGTCCCAGGTTGGGGGTTCTCCAGCCCTAGAGGCTTCCTCACAGAGTCAGGAAAGGCCAAAGATTCTGAAACCATTGACCAACTAAGCTGCGAGTGAAAAACTGAGGTGGTTGTCAGGGAGTGGGTGATACTTGTGGAATGTTCTAGTGTTATCATCCGGGATGATCCAGCCCTTAGTGCTGACTACATTGGGCGCCTGTGCTAGGAACTGCATTGTCCACTGGGACTTCAGTGATCAGGACTGTCTTGTGAGTTCTGCCTGACAGCGAGTCAGAGGGAAGGCAGCCTCCCTTCATAGTGTCTGTGCACCTGAGGGGGCAGATCCAGCTCCAAAGTCATGGGTTCCTGGAACACGGTGTCTAGAACAGCCAAGGAGCACAACTTTGAGGGAAAAGCTCAGGGTTTAGGGACAAAGAGGGGTAATCAACCTCTGCCAGTAGCACTGGTGAGGTCCTCACCATGGGGTTTGATGTCAAAGGGTCACTCGGCCACTCCTCACTGAGTTCCCACCAGGCTTGGGTCTCCAGGGCTCTGCCTGAGTCCGTCCTGAACCTCATGTAACCCTGCAGTGGCCAAGAGGCCCCAAGGGAAGCTGAGCCAAAGGTCAGGAAATGCTCCCTTCCCCATCCCTTCATTCCCTTCCTAAACAATTCAGCCTTTGGGTACAGAACAAGGCCGATATGTGAGAAGGGCTGCCCTAGCTCAGGGGCCTCAGCGTGAGTAGCAGGGTGAGAAGCCCATCCACAGAGAGGCATCTCCTGACCTTTGGCTCAGCTTCCCGTGGGGCCTCTTGGCCACTGCAGGGTTACATGAGGTTCAGGACGGATTCAAGCAGAGCCCTGGAGACCGAAGCCTGGTGGGAACTCAGTGAAGAGTGGCCGAGTGACCCTTTGACATCAAACCCCATGGCTGGCACTGGCAGGACAAAGTCTCTTCCAGGTGGTGGGGATCACAAGCACAGGGAAGGTGGCTGGGAAAATCCCTGGGGAGGAGGCTGGAGTGGGTAAGATGCAGACACCCCTGGCCTTGGGTGCTGGGGAAAACCTATAAGCCCTTTCCATTGTCCTGAGATCCCTGAAGGTTTTTCTTTGCGTCCAGTTGGACTTGCCTGCCATTGCAGTAATGCCCAGCAGGCATTTCACATCTCTTGCTGGGCTGCTCCTCTCTGTGGATGGGCTTCTCACCCTGCTACTCATGCTGAGGCCCCTGAGCTAGGGCAGCCCTTCTCACATACCTGCCTTGTTCTGCACCCAAAGGCTGAATTGTTGAGGAAGGGAAGGAAGGGATGGGGAAGGGAGCCTGCACCACTTTGCTCCTGTCCCCCCAGGGTTCAGCGTGTTCCACATGATCACATGGGGCTGAGAAGCTCCATCCTCAGCCTGCTCATCTACACCTACAGCAGTAGCACCAACAGCAGTCCCACAATGGGACTGTCATCCACCCGTCTCTCCTGCTCCCCTCAACACCAGCATAACCAACCACACCAACAAACTGGACAAGTACGACTCGGTGGAGGCCATCAAGGTAAGGAGTTGGCAGCATCAGTGGCAGCCAGGTGTGCACAGAAGGCAGGTGAATGTGGGGACTTTCAGCAAAGCTCTGTAGGGGTGGTGCTGGTGGCTGAGTTGGGGACAGGTAAGGGTTCCCCTTATGAAAAACTGCCTTTCTAGCTTTGGGGCGCCTTTGAAACCATGGTGTGTCACTTTGGGTACATAGATTATAAAGGAACAAAGGAAAAGCAAGAAATAAAGACCTGCCTCATATTGGGCAATGGTCCAATGTCCAGCTCTGCCTCAGTCCCAAACTGTGGCTTCCCTGTCCCAAGGGTCAGAGAAAAGGCGGCAGGATGGAGGGGAGGGTGTCACTTCAGCACCTGCCTCTAGATGGCAGCCTGAGACAACAATTGTATCATTATCACTTACACCTTCAGATCTCTTTCCAGTGCAGTAAAAGTGCCTCGCATACTATGAGGCGGTGCTTCCCATTTCTGGTGTGAGGTGGTGTGCTCTGTAAGTTTTTCCCCATTGGACAATTAAATCCCTAGTTTTCAAAGCAGGAATTCTGTGTGGGGGGCCAGCCTCCTAGTCTGCAGGAAGAACGGCTGGGAAGGACCTCAGCTTTGGACTTGGCCGACCTTGGTAAACGTGGGTCAGACGCTCACACCCTCTAGGCCTCCATTTCTTTATCAGTTGGGGATAACGACCTTCACTTACAACAGTGTTGTGAGGATTTCATGAGGTAATTTCTATAAAATGCCTTCAACAGTGCATGACACTTAAGTGCTCATGAAATTGGGGTCTTCTTTGAGGGATTTCATGTTTTGGTTATAGCCGGAGGCTTAGAACAAGATGCCTTGCAGCCATTTCTTATCAAAATGGCCCCAGGTGAGGTACTTGGCCTCCTGTGTCTCAGTGTCTTCATCTTTTACACAGATGAAAGGCTGTGTATTTCCAGCTTGCTGTAGGGTTTAAATGGGTGAACGTGCTCAGCAAAGGGTAGCTGGTAGTCTTACTTGTGCCTCCACACAAGGCTGCAAGGAAACCTGAAGAGTCGTGAAAGGCTGCATCCAACCTCCCCTCTCACAGCAGTGGATGAAGGGAATTCTTTTGGACTAGGTAAACCAAATAGGATTTTCTCATTCGTTTGATGATTTCCCTTAAAATCCGTAGGGAGCATTGTGATTTCCCCTTCTGTTGTACCCGCATCATCTCCTTTTGTAATTAAAGTTTCTTCCTACTAGTTTGCCTGTACTCCCAGGGCCTCCGATTGAACTGGGGTCAAGAATTCATCAGCTCCTCACAGAAGTCAGCGAAAGTCCTGAAGTGAAGCGTCGTGAATGACTCACACAGCGCTCATGGCCCCTCAGAACTGGGCTCCCGGAGGTAAGGAGGAGAAAGAGCAACGCGTTTTACAAGGAGCTCCCACATTCTGTAGGAAGAGGTCTTGAGAACTTTCCAAGTGAACTTCCAGGACAATTGAAATGGGTTTGGCTACATGTGATTCCAACATGAGTGCTGTGTGGTCACTCCATGAATCTGGATGGTAAATTCTCTCTTGGGATGCTGGAGCCTTTTGAGTTAATCAGAAGTCTTGCTGCCACGGGAGCAGACTACGGTGGCACTGACCTGTCCCCTGATCATTCATGAACCTCTCAGTCCCCACCATCACATGGCTGGCCTATGCCAACCGTCTTCATCATCCTCCGTTCCTCCCAATACTTGCCGTCCACCTGTGAGAGTGTAACGATTTGAAAATTCAGCTTACTTTATCATCACGAATGAGGAAGGTTACATCCAGAAATAGGTACAATAGCCACTTTTCAAACAAACTGCACATGGAACAAATGAATACTAATTCAGACTTTTGGAATAGGAGGAATTTAGCTGAAGAAGGTCTTTCAGGAACTCTGATGAATGTACCTCTCTGTGATAATCAGAAATCTACTTATATGTCTACAGAACTTCACGGGGTAATACTTGGTAACATTCTAAGTGTCTCTTCATTGGAAATGAAGCGTTTGCTGAGTTTCTTGAGTTTGTTATTGTAATAAATAATGCTTAGCTTCTCTTGAAAATATTATGACAAAAGCAGAAAAATAGAGTGGAAGAAGTAGAAAAATGTTTGCCAGTTCAGTTACTGGATGATAAGTTGTTATTGGAGTGAAGAATCTGTGGTAAAACGCCATGGAAAAGCACATTTTAGCATCACAGAACCTTTGGAGAGAACTTGAGTCCTAACATAACAGTCTCTTTCTCAAAGTCTACTTATTGGGTATTTTTTTTAACATTTTTTTTCTAGGAGTTTATTAATAAAACGATTCTAGGGGAAAGAAGCAAATACTTCAAGCCACATCTCACAGAAACACCTCTTCTAACGCCTACTTTCTAGGTCTCGATCATTCTGATGAATTCCAGTGAATTCTAGGAGCCTTTATATTTTTCATCTCTCGTAATTTCCCAGTGCCCTAAGAATATGCTCAGTGCCTCCCCATGTTTCCGAGGCTTCAGAGGTGAAGAGTGATATATTGCAAGCACACTTCAAGCCGTGAGTGCCCATCTTTGCCAAAAATCGCATCCTTTAAAAGCAACAAAAATTACATATGGCAGAGTGACAATCCAGTCTATAATACAGGACCACAGCTGGAGGAGCCACGGGAAGCACTGCAGGTCACAGCGTGAAGTTGATGATTGTGTTCCACCAGTTTCCTCTAACAAGTGGATTGTTTCCTTGAGCTTTTTTTTTTTCCCTTAAATAATAGTCTTATATTTTTGGAATAGTCTTATTTTTATTTGAAAAAGACTTTAGGAATAGGACATCTTCTCACTTTTGATTGAGAATATTCAAGATGTTTAATTCGAGTTAACAGGCATTTTGTCTGAGAATCCATTCCCCTCATCCCCACCCCAGGAGTGCTTGGGTTAGTGGCATTTGATAAAATGAAGAAAATAAACATGACCACACAGTTATTCACCATGGATCTCCCATATTCCTCTGTCTGAATAACACTGTGGAATTCTTGGAAACAGCTTGTGTGTTTCAGTCTTGCCTGGGGAAGCTCAGGTGTTGCACCCGGTTCACACCGGCAGAAGTTAAGGTAGACTGTGAGGCACCCCGCCTTGCTCCTGGTGCAGTTTCTGTGCCATTGCCAGTGGAGGGAGCGGAGCAGAGGCACAGGCAGAATGGAGCATGGACGTGTTCTGCAGGTTGCTGCTAAACTCGTCTTACTCTGACTTTTGGATTTCATGGCATTCCAGGGAGCTCCTTGCCATGCTGTTGGCCTGGAAGCCCACCTGTCTGGTCCGTAGTGACATCCTGAAGAGCCTGTAAAATAACCAACAACTTGTTTAGCTTTTGGATAGACTCCACACCTCCTCTTTCTCTGCAAAGAAAAATCTTGACTATTTATGGATGCCAATTAGGGGAAGTATTGAAAACAGTGAAATATAATTAAAAGCAACATGTATTTTTCATGTTAAAAATATTGAAAGAACTGATATTAATGAAAATTAGTATTTTATTTTCCATCTCCCCAGTGAAACTAATTTGTGGCAATCACCCCCTACCGAGGGCATTAGTGCTATGTAAAGCTGGTTTTCTGGAGTCCGCTGGATCCGTACGAAATGTGATTCCTGGTTTCCTCTGTTACTTGTTGCACCCGAGCCAGGGAAGCAGGAGTTGCTCAGCTCTCAGTGCTACCTTCCTGCCCACTAAGTTCACCCACCCTCATTTCCTCTGTATGGAGGCAACGGCATCCCAAGGTATGTCAAGGTATCTGCAAGTAAGGGTTTTCATGATCCTCGTGGTCTCGTTGATACAGACAGGAGACAGGAAAATACTGGGTAGAAGAGGGTGGGTCACCGGCAAATGCTCCACCCTCAAGCCTGGATACCTGTGGCCCTGAGAATAGGCATTCATGTTTTTGTGCCCAAAAAGTTGCCTTTTGGCCCTCCACGCCTCCTATCCTATACCCATATAAACACTGAACCCCAGGCTCCAGAAGCAGATGAGGAGATGAGGAGACAAGCAGATGAACAGTAGAATGATGCAGCAGAGAAAGAGAGAAGAGGAGTAGCATATGAACGCCGAGAGGAGCTCGGCTGGGGACGGTCAGAGAGGAGTTTAGCTGCTGGATAGTCAAACTCTAGGAGAAGATCCCACTGTATCCCCCTTCCAGCTCCCCATCCATCCTGCTGAGAGCCACCTCCACCACTCAATGAAGCCCCCACATTCACCACTCTTCAAGTCCCTGTGTGACCCAATTCTTCCAGGATGCTGGACAAGAGCTCGGGATACAGAAAGCTGTCACACTGGCCCTCTGCCCTTGCAGAAAGGCAGAGGGGTCACAGAGCTGGTTAACACTTAAGCTGTCTGCAAGGCAGAGCTGAAAGAGCATTGTAACACTGGGGTTTTAGGCACCCAACCCAGATGCTATTGCGGGGCCAGAGCCCAAAGCACTCACCCCAGCTCCTGCACCTTCCCGTCTGTGTGGTCCCCCTCCTGTAAGGGGGTTTGAGCTCACGGAGGTGGAACAGAGGGCAGCGCCCCTGT
The DNA here is from genome assembly GCF_049350105.2 of Macaca mulatta. Classification (NCBI taxonomy): domain Eukaryota; kingdom Metazoa; phylum Chordata; class Mammalia; order Primates; family Cercopithecidae; genus Macaca; species Macaca mulatta. The sequence continues at coordinate 9,007,885 of NC_133411.1, forward strand.
GAGGGATTGCATGCCTTGTGAGGGGAACCAGGGAACTCTCCTGTCTCATCATAACTGATCATTGGTAAGTATTTCAAAGTGTGATAACACTGTTCATAGAGGTTCCCCCCCCAAAAAAGAGATAAATTTCTCACAAACAGATCCATAACCAAGACATCTTGATTTCTTCTAGTTTTTGGTGATTATGAAAAAAAGTGGCTGTAAACATTTGCATGCTAGTGGGGTCATACATTTCTAAATCTGTTGGGGAAAACCAACAGGAGCACTATTGCTGGATCATATAATAAGGTTATGTTTAACTTGGTAGGAGAGTACTAAATTGTCTTCCAAAGAGGCTGTATGACTTTGCATTTCCACCAACAATGAATAGAGTTCCTGTTGCTCCACATCCTCGCTGGCAATTGATATTGTCAATATTTTGGAACTTAGTCATCCTAGTGGGTGTGTAGTCGTATGTCATTGTTGTTACCTTTTAAAATGATCAATTAGCAGAAGAGCGATTGGTTTAGAACAATTTTAGCTATATTCTAAGCTATATTCTCACCAGTGTGGAAGAACTTTTGTTTTCCTATGACTCTATAGCTTTTGCTCATGTTTTCATGCCTCACACTCCTCCTCTTGCTATTACATGAACCGTCATGTGGAGGGCATATGCTGTGCTATCTACCACCTCTACTGGAACCTCTTTTATAACGTATCTCTTCTTTAGACTGGAATGTTTGGGGTTCCTGCCAAAACTTTCTGGGAACACTTGTCACAGTTATAATTTCTGTATAACTTTTTAATTTTCTTTTTATCTTTCTTTTTACTAAAAGAAATGCAATTAAAGACCAATACTTTTAAACTTCACCAAGTAATTTAATCCCTCTAAGAGGAACCTGATGTCAAATGACATTAATCACAGTTTAATTTCTATGGTTGTTTCTGAATACAGTTGAAGATTGGCTGGTTTTCATGAGAAAGCTGGCTTTAGTCTTACATTTAAATTCTCTGAAAGTGACTCCCAGTGCTCTTCAGGGTACTTTCTTGAGGTTAGACTCATCACCATCTAATATTGATTTTACAGTGCACTGACAGTTTACAGGAAGGAGAAGGACAGAATTCCTGCACACTGCACAGTGTGTGGCCTTCCCCATAGCTCCAGGGACATGTGGCTTTGGTGAAACTTGGGGCTTTGTCACCTCTAAATGATGTGGACTCAGTGAATTCTAAGGAACTCAGGGACACTGGGGCAGGCTCCGCCACACAGAAGAGCCACAGTCTCCAGGCTCATGGCATTCCCTCCAGAACTCCGCTTTCCACTCCGAGTATATTTCCATGCTGCTGCTTCTTATGACTTACATGAGGCATCTCAGCTTCTTCATGTTTGTAGGGATGTTTCCCTAAGCCTGGTTAAGTAGATTCTCGCTAGAGTTAGCATGCATATTGGAGTGAAAAAGAACATTTAATAAATGTGTGTGTTTGTGTGGGGCTGAGGCTCTAGAGGAACTGAAAGGAGATTATAAACAGTGAATGCGTGTGAGGGCATCCCTGCTGGGGAGAAACCTCTGTCCCTAGAGAAGGTCCTTTCATATTCATGTGGTCTGGGATGAACCAGGGGTCTGGCCCCCTCAGCTCACAGGTGACACCAAGAGAAAAGAAGCAAATGGAGGAAATGGTCAGAGAAGTGGGTGACGGGAAAGGTGGGACCTGGTCACCCCAGCGAGTGCTATGGACAGTTCCCAGGGACCGTGACCCACTGGACAGGTCCATGGGTCTGACCCTTGGACTCTGCCAGGATCAAGTGCCCAGAGTGCCAGAGTTTTAGCTAAGAGTGTCCTTAATTCGTTATTCATCAGCAAAAGGATGAAAATCACGGGAGTCGAAGCTTATTTTGCTGAATGTTCCCACTGGAGTGTCTGGTGGAATTAGTGGGTCATGCCATCAAAGTCATGAACAAAGTCTCAGCGGGGGTCTCCGTGTCCCCACCTGGCCATCTAAGGGGATACTTTGGCATACAATTGAATATCAAGGAAATTTCACCTCAAAATATATCGTCTATACTCGGCTAATCATTTTGTGTGAATACTTTCTTAACGCACACTGAAGGTGCAAGCTTGATCATGTTTGGATTTACAGATATCCTTAGGACAGTTGAAAATGTTTTTCTAACTTTCAGAACAAATCAGGAACATTTCTTCAACACTGTCACACCACTTCCTGCACGAATTTGGCCCCATGGCCATCAACTTTCTTCAGCACCAAGGTGTCTTTTACAGTTCCATGTTTTTTTGTGTGTGTGTACACGGATTTTTAGAGTATCTTTATTGCTTTTACCTGAGTTCACCATTACTGCCTCAAAAGATGGTTATGGGGTACAAAACAGCAGGTAACAGGTACCACTAGCAGATATGATGAACTACATCTGACTCAAATTGTTCTCCATTTGGGAGGCTCACGCTTTAATCTCACAGCTTTAGTAACACATTTCTGCATAAGTAGAGTATTCCAATGGCAACCTTAAATCAATTCATGTGGAAAACCTTCGTCATTCTTTTTAAAATGATTGCATTGGTTCTGTCCAGTACATCTATGCGTTCATGGTGTACTTTGTGATTTCTCTGGACACAACGTGGTCAATATTTGATTACCAATCAGCAGATCATCTATGTCAGATGCCAGAAAAACATTCTGAGTCCCCTGCTTCTCTGATCAGTGGGTGTGAAATGGGGGAAATAGAGTAATAGTCACTTGACCTGAGAAATGCACAGACCGTAATGTTAAATATTGGACAATGCGTTGTCATGTTAGATACAATATTTGCAGACAAGGCACCATTTTAGAATTTATTTCTGCTGTGCTTCTCCATCCAGGTCATGAATAATAATAGATTTATAGTTGATTTAAGAAATGTTTGTAACTCAATAAATACTGAACTAAAGCATTCAAATTATCTGCTTTGAAACTATAAGACCAAAGAAGATATATTGTTCTAATCCTAATTCTCTTCTTTTTGGATACTGAAAAGCAATGAAGCTGATGCATTCTCCCAGTCTGATTGCCTCTCTGCAATGTTGAAGTGTTGGCAGTGATTTCTAAAATGGCAATATTTTATACACTTTTTAAATGAGCTTAATATTAAAATGAATTATACATTTCTCTGAGCAGATGGAACAATGTTTTAGTCAATTTTATTCTAGTTTATTTTCAGAAATTTGGTATAAAAACATCAGGAATAAAAACCTGCTCTCTCCTGAAAATACGGTTCCTGCAGAAAAGTGACTTAGAGATTAATAAAAACCTAATTTAGAGATTGACACCAATTGTACAGTTACTAGTAAATGTCATATCATGTAGTCTTTTCTAAAGATCATATTAGCTCACCCACTAAAAAAAATCAAGCTTATTACTCATGATAAGAGTTGATATCAGGTCTAGTTCAGATAAACTTATTGTACTATGTTGACAAGATAAAGCTAGCTAGTCAAGAACACTTTCTTTTTTTTTTTTTTTTTTTTTTTTTTTGAGACGGCGTCTCGCTCTGGACTGGAGCGCAGTGGCACGATTTCAGCTCACTGCAAGCTTCGCCTGCTGGGTTCATGCCATTCTCCTGCCTCAGCCTCCCAAGTAGCTGGGACTACAGGTGCCCACCACCTCGCCTGGCTAATTTTTTGTATTTTTAGTAGAGACGGGGTTTCACCATTTATAGGATAGTCTCAATCTCCTGACCTTGTGATCTGCCCACCTCGGCCTCCTAAAGTGCTGGGATTACAGGCGGGAGCCACCGCGCCTGGCTGTCAAGAACACTTTCACACCAGAAAAACAGAAAAATAGTACAAATTCTTTACACAGTGCTAGTGGCAAAAAACCACTCTATGATATTTATTAAACTAAAATGTAGGTCAGACAAGAAATTGTATTCCACCTCTTATTTAATTAGTCATCACAAGTCAGCTGTTCAAATGTGCTCCCTTTCTTTCTCAACTGTTTGGCAATTTGATGCTATGTAACGTGAAACACTTAAAATGGCTCAATGTTAGATAAAGAGTCATAAGGTAAGAGGGAGATCTGGATTCTGGAAAATCCGAACTCTGCTTCTAACCCGTTGCTAAGAGGATCACATTGCTGGCTTTCCTCTCTGTAAGTGTAGACAGCTGAACTTCCTACAAGAATTTGCTAGTGCCTTGTTTAAGGTGATGGTTTATCATTTCACCTGGATGTTACTGGTTTCAATTAGAAGCAGAGGATTGATTGGATGTACTTTAAAGAAAATTGATTTTATAGTTCCCTTTGAATTCAGAATAGAAAATGAACAATGAAGCCATCAGCACTCTCCACCATAGTGCCAGAAGAGCTGCAGGGGGTATTGAGAATTTAGGTTAATCCAGTCTTCAGCATCCCAGAATACAATGTCACTCTAATTTTACACCTTCCCAAAACAAACAAATGAATAAATAAACAGCTTCCAAAACCACTGCAGTACACACTAGGAATGTCAGCATGATGACTATGGAAACTGGAATGTGTACCGTTTCTCTTCAGACAAGTCCATAGGTCCAGAAAAAAGCAGACACAGGCTGGTGACAGCTGGCATAGATATGGTACAGGGCTAAATGAGAGTCACCTAGAGCATTGCCTGATTTTTATTTTTTAAAGTCAATTTCAAACTGCTTCATAAATCTACAGAAGAGCTCACCCTTAGTTTTACTTTCTCCTAATACAGTGACTGTTGACCAACATCAAACTTGAACTTAGGCACTTTTAAAAGTGATACACTAAGCTTCAATCTGAGCATCTGGATTCAACACTGAAATTCTCTATCACCTGCAAAAATATGTGTAAATTCAGTCCAATGTGGAATTCTTTGAGATGTGTGACAACACCCTTGTGTTTTACCACTTCATGTGACTTCTGAAGATATCATGAAATGCTAAATGCCTCTTTTTGTGTTAAATTTCTGTTGCCTATTTTGTGATGTAACTATTTGGAATAGTTTCATTTTGTCATTGGATGTTCTCCAAAGCCAAATTCGACCCTTGATAAATGTGTGAGAAGTTACTGACCTCACTTTTCTCAAAAATTATTTGAAAAATTCAGTCTATTAACCCCAATAAACCTTTCATTGAATGAGATAGCTTTGCCTTTGTCCTCTATTTAAGTGAAAAAATACAATTTTGTTGCCTGGTTTGAATGCTGAGTTTTCTCACTGGTTCTTTGGGCACAATATACATTTTCCCAGTTCTGAAAATCTTGTTTTTATAGTTATTCAATATCTTGCCATTAGACATGAGAAATATAAATTTTTCGTGGTCGTCACTTTTATCTCTTCTGTCCATCAATTTACTGGTCAATGCTCCCTGAGAACTGTCCAGGTCTATATCTCAGTTTGTTGCTTAATGACACCTGACAGAAACACTGTTTCCAGAAATCAGTTTAAGACACAAATTGTCACAGCCCAGGCAGGGAGCTCATTACCTGCCACATACGATCAATTATGGAAGTCAGAGAAGGGGTGGGTGGGGTTACCCAACCAATTAGTGGAAATCAGCTCACACCTGCTTCAAACTTCAACTAGGAGGAAAGCAACCCTGTTTGTAAGAGAACATTAGCTATTATCATAGAGGTGAAAACGTCGTGTTCTCCACTGCTGTTAGTGCACTGCCAGTTTCTAGATCCCAAACCTATTTGTCTTAAAAAACAAATTCATAGCTCATAGTGCAGCAATTCTTCCTTTTGCACCCCCTTCATCTCTATCTGGTTAATATTTTAGGAAGAAAAATAAGAAAATTCTAATGTTTTTGTTTGTCTCATTTAATTGTAGGCGAGCTTTGAAATTAATCGTACCATTTGGGAAAAATTTTAATAGCCTTTTACTTTGCATAGACTCAAAGTCCCCTGTCTCCCCAGGTGTGCTAAGGCATGATTACTACTTGAAGATCCATGTTAACCTTTAAGAAGGGCATTCATCAGAGCCAGACTGCACATGACCTCTGGGCAAAGCCCTGGAAAGTGTTCTGTGTGATCTTCAGATGCTAAGGCCCCTTGAGGGGAGGCCCTCATGGCGCCAACTGAATGGGAGCACCCAGCTTCATGATCATTCTGTGATGTCCATGGCAATAGGGAATGTGTGACAGGGAAAGCTGGCCAGGTTTTCCATTTATAAGGAGTTGGTGTCAAATTGATATGGTTTGGATCTTTGTCCCCACCAAATCTCGTGTCAAACTGTAATCCCCAATGTTGGACGTGGGGCCTGGTGGGAGATGACCAGATCATTGTTGCAGGGGCTGGGGGCAGGGTCCTTCATGAATCCCTTGGTGCTGTTCTCATGATAGGGCTCTCACGAGCTCTGGTTGTTTAAAAGTGTGTGGCTCCCTGCTCTCTCTCTTGCTCCTGCTCTGGCCATGTAAGATGTGCCTACTTCCCCTTCCCATTCCACCATGATTATAAGTTTCCTGAGGCCTCCCCGGAAGCAGAAGCCACTATACTTCCTGTACAACTTGCAGAAATGTGAGCCAATTAAACCTCTTTTCTTTATAAATTACACAGCCTCAGGTATTTCTTTATAGCAATGCAAGAATGGACAAATACACAGATCCTCTTGAGGAATGGTGTATTGAGTTGGGTTATAGTCACCCTCTCTCCAGCACGCTGAATTCCATTCTTTTTTGCATAAACTTGCTTTGTTTTGACTGAATTGCTGCTATCAATCACCACACATAGAATACAAACATGTCTGACTAAGGAAAATCACTCCTTTGAGTGAGAGCTTTATTTCAATATTCATAATCCCTTTAAAAATATTACGTACACTCATACATACGTGTGTGCACAAAGGCCCTCTTGAAAGGAAGGCGAAAAGAAAAGAAAAGAAAATGTCCAAACCTACAGCTATATGAGCTAATGAAGCAAGCATATTATAGTGATTAAACTATATCTTAAACTCCAGGTAATAAAATATTGACATTTTGAAGAATTTGAATAACAGCTTACATTTTTTTCTGTCAGTTTAGAGGTGAATTGGGATGAAGAAGTGTGTCCTGACACAATTTGCTTTTTGGCAATTTTTTTTTGAAACTTCCTTTGCAACTCTGGTGATCTATGTTCTGAAATGATGGTTTCATATGATGCTTTTACATGTAAATTTTAATAGAATCTGCTTCATTTTTTCCCGAAATACCATTTGAAATATAATCTAAAATTTCTGTCTGTACCTACTTGAAATATATAGTGTAAGTTTCCATTTAAATTTTCTCCTGTAGCCCAGCTTATTCAGGATAGCAAAAATGGTTGCGTGCACTCGCTGGATCACGGTAAAAGTCAAATATAAGAGGAAATCATTCTTAAGATAATATCTAGACTAGTTTTATTTTTCTGGAATAAAATTGATTTATTATTTCTGTAGGACAATCTGAAATTGCTTTTCTCTCATTAGTTGGTTTTTCATAAACTTCCTTGTGGAAACATGAAGTTCTCACTGTACCCCGGAAATCATAGTTAGAACCAGGAAATGATCACATAATTCTGGGCGTTGCAGAGCTCTTAAAGTTTCTGTAAAAGAATTTGTGGGCTCACGGGACAGCCATGTCTCTGAGAAGGGGAGAACTGGACAGGGGAGAGAGTTGGAAAGGTTGTCAGAATGCTAAAGGAAGAGGTTCTCCTTGTTCGTAGCCCAGGGGAGGGAGATGGGTATAAACAGAAAGGATTCAAATAAGATCAAATGTAATTTTTTTAGCTTGTTCAATGCATGCAAGATTTCTAGTTATTCTGTGTTTCTTTCTTAAATATGCAGTAACTACCCCTGGACTTTTTCCAACAAACCAGTAGTTCTGTCTTTCTAAATTTTGGTAATGGCTCGAAGGCTTTCCAGATAGAAACATGGGCATGTCGTCTGTAACTCTGGAGCCTGTATCTGAGTTCCCAAAGAAAGATTTGGGTTTTCTGTACAAGTTCTCTCCTAAAATGTTTAAAATAATAAATTTATCTACTAAAATGATAAAAAAAAATAGGTTGAGAGATTTTAGGCCTGTTCTACACAAGAAAACAAGGAGGGTTGGGAACACTTTTATATTTAACTCTTATATGTTAACATGTGATAGTTCTATAGGTCTCATAACTTTTGCTTTTAGATGAAGTAGTTGTATTTGACTTGATCATAAATGTTTTAAGTGATAAGAGACGCTATAAATCCTGAAAATTTCTATAATTTAAAAATCTCAATGCATTAATTAAACAACATTTTGTACTTCACACCATTAATTAAGTCAAAAAACCCAAGCCCATCCTTCAGAATTTAAATATCTTAACATTTTCCATTTTGGTGTGTTGAGTCAAGCTACAGAAAACACAGCTTTATTGTTCTTATCCAACATTTCAAATATCATCAACTCCTAGTAGAAAACTGCTAAGCAAATGAGTCTGCCAGTTCTAAAAATATGTCAAAACAGACATTGGCATTTTCCCATGATACAAGCAGTAATTTTAAAGAGTTTGTAGACTTTATCCTTCCTTCCTTCGTTCCTTCCTTTCTTCTTCCTTCTTTCTTTCATCTGCAATTTATTGTTGATAGAATGTAGAAGTGATATATATCGGCCCCTTCAGGGTTTTGGCCAGTGGGAGGGGAGGGTGATAAGGTGGAGGAAGCTGACTCTGACAGGTGGTGAAGGAAATGGGCAGGGGTTCTGAGCTGGGTAGTGGCCACTGGTGGGGACAAAATACACATCCAGTGAGTTCCTAGAGCTCCGGGCTCCCAGATGTCATGTAGTTCATTCTACTGCTCACCATTCACAGGGCCTTTCAGAGATTATCACCTCCTTAACCCTTGCAGTCCTTCGAAGCCCTCACTCTTGCCCTACAATCCTTGCTGTCTTCTTCCTCTCTTGCCCGGCCCTCTCACCTTTGTATTCCCAGTATTGAAATGAATGAATGGCTTTGCAGTAGGTCAATGCAGTCTAAGAGCTGTCTATGGTCATCAGGTTGGGAGTGAAAACTGAGAATGCATCACCTTTTTCATAAGGCTCTCCTGACCTATTGGGGTCAAAAGATACAGTCTAAATTAAACCTTGTACTCTCTGGGGTGTCTCCACCCAGAAACATTTCTGGCAAAGCATTTTCCTTCTGTTTTTTTCTTGATTTGCTCTTTTACTCAACCCCCAGAAGAGCGTCAGTAATAGCCCTGTGGATGCTGATGCACTTCTTGCCAAGGCTGGAATGGGGAATCTCATTTGGGAGGATGGGAGGAGCAGAGGAGATTCACCTAAGCCATTCAGGACTTGTGAGGCCTGTGCCCAAGCACCATCAAGTCAGGACATGTGGATGGCCATGGGCCATCATGGTCCACTCTGATTCACCCACTAACTTGAACCTGAGCCTCCTCCTCTGGAGGCTTCAATCGTGGACAGCAGCTCCTTCTAGAGGGGTCCAGCCTGTGTGTGTCTTTTTCTACATCTTCTCCAGCTGTGATAGCACAGTGTGGAATCAACCGTGCATGCTGACTGTGCCAGAGACAGAGACTGTAGTGAGGAAGGGTACAGTCCTCCTCCTCCTCCCACATCTGTCCTAAGGGCAGCTCCAGTGCAAAACTTTCTGCCTGCTGGACAAGTCTGCATGACACATAGGCTGCAGGGAGGGTGATCTGAGTTGTAATGGATATTTCCTAATTAAGTAGCCCCTAGTGCCTAATCTTCCTTACAGATATTTGAACTCCATGACCTTGGATAAGAAATTGAATAGAACTCTTCTTTTTTTCTTTCTTTGAGACGGAGTCTCGCTCTGTCACCCAGGCTGGAGTGCAGTGGCGCGAACTCGGTTCACTGCGAGCTCCGCCTGCCAGGTTCACACCATTCTCCTGCCTCAGCCTCCCAAGTAGCTGGGACTACAGGCACCTGCCACCATACCTGGCTAATTTTTTGTATTTTTAGTAGAGACGGGGTTTCACCATATTAGCCAGGATGGTCTCGATCTCCTGATCTCGTGATCCACCCGCCTCGGCCTCCCAAAGCGCTGGGATTACAGGCCTGAGCCACCGCGCCCGGCCTGAAATTGAATAGAACTCTTAAAATTTTACCCCAGAAAAGATACTTTTCTGAAAATTCAGTCATTTGTCGTATGTATGTGAAAAGTAAAACTTTGCAGAGCTTAAACAAATATGTTAATTACTAGCTACCCTACTCTTCATTTGGCAGGCTTAAATAGTAACAGTCCTTACTATTGTGGATATGATCAGGCATGAGAGCTGGGCTGTGAGACATTGGAGCTATGCCCTGGGGTGACCAGATGTCCATCTAAAATACAGGTGCTACTTTTTGAATAAACTCTAGGGACCAACATATAGACCTCCTGGTGATTGCACTATAGATCCTGATGAAAGACATCCAAAGATGTCACTCACAGGTTTTGTATGAGAATTGTAAATCCAGTGAAGAATGGAATGCTTAAAAAGAAGGGGGAGTCTAGGATGAGTATGATTCCAGTGGACATGATTAATTTTGACCTCTAATAGTAGTGGGAACAAAAGAAAAGGAACAAAGAAACCTCAAGTAAATCCTTAGCCAACAGAGATTTAACAAAAATTAAAAATTGAGATTGCCGATTTTTATAAAATTAATATATTCCTAAACTTTTGAAGTTGATATAAAAGTGGCTAAAGAAAGCTCAGGAGACATGATTTATATAGGCATACAATATAGTCTAGATTTGAAAGGCTTTTGTTAACTCCCTCACAAGAGACAAAAGATACAATCCATACATAAGGTGATAGGCAAGAGCAACCATTTATTTTACAAAGGTCTGTGAGAGGGAAGCCGTCTCGAATTCAACAACCAGCTCCTAGAATCTAAAGGTTAGCAGTTGGAGCGACTGAGTGCATCAATTCCTTTTCTAATGGCCAGGAGAAGGGATAGGTTTCAGGGTGGCCAAATCTGAGAGCACAGTGCTGTTTATGCCAGACGGAACCAAGGGAAATACTAGAAAGCTCCCTGAAACCCAGCTGTAATCCAGGGATCAGGATCACATTGTAAAATAATCATGCACGCATCAGTGCACCTGAGACGCATCCTCTAAGCTGGGGCCAGGCTGGGGCATTTTCCATCCATTCAGCCTCCCAGGAGAAGCTCTGGACCTCACTGGGGACAGCATACGGCAGCACCTGGGAAATGTACATCTGTGGTTAGAGACAGGGAGAGAAATTGAAGTTGTTTTAAGGAAAGAATAATATAGAAAAAAAAGGCCAAATGCTTGGAGCAAGACCAGCTGTCATCAATTATGAGGTCCTTGCTTGGCTCTGCTTTTGAGTGGTTTTTTGACCTGAATAAATTTGGGGAAATTTGAAAACCAACTAGTGCCAGCCAAGTGCCTGGAGCAGTGTAAAATGGAGTCACACGTGCAAGTCTCAACGTGAACTGAAAATATGATCTTACATCTGGTTCTGCCACCTTAACCATACTGACACATGCTGAAACACTCACTGCTTCTAGCTTGGAGTATGCCAAGAAATGGCAGAGTCCGTTTAAACCCACAAACTTTTAGTAATTCAAGAGATGCAGTGTTGATACAAGGAAGTAAAAGATTCCAGTGATCTGCCCTCAAGAAGTTCACAACACAGTTAGAAAAACAGAGACCCTAGGAATTTACTGTTACACCATGGCCAGAATTACACCACCAGTGTGGGCTTCCTGTGCCCTGGGAAACCTGGAGGGAGAGTGAGTGGGTAACTAGGAGCAGTGTAATTTCTTAAGCTATTTGATCTTTAAGGGAAACTCAGGTCTTTGAGATCGTTTACTGGGGTGCATCCTGGTGAGCCTGCCGGTGCCCTCAGCTGCATGAGCACTACTGCTCCAACCCACCCACCCACTTCCTGCCACTCTCCCAGAGGCAGCCAGGTGAGAGAACATTGGCGTGTACACTGGATATGAAGTGTGGATGTGCATGAGTGAATTCTGGATTCGTGGGAGAACAGCATCACATAACCACGTGCAGTTTGCAGACAAATGTGGGATGATTTGTCCTTGAACACAATAATAGAATCACTGCATGTGTACAGAGGTTCTGAAAACCTTTTCATAAAAGTGGAGATCACACGGGAAATGACTGGATTACTAAGAACCAGTGCGATAGACTTTTTAAAGGATTTTAGTAAGGCTAAGAAATGCCTACGCTGAGATGTGACGGGCATTCATTAAGGAATGCCCAAGTTTAGTGCTTTTCTTTTTTCTTCTCATCATCCATTTCTTCTTGTCTTCACAAAATGGAAGGCATTTATCAAATCAGGTCAACTGACTGCATCCAAATGTCTCACTGCTGGGGAGGGACTGGCACCTACCTGGATAAACATAATTTTGCAAAAATCAAACCTTTCACAGCAGCTGAATCTCAATATGGATCTATTCTTGGTAAAGGCAGTCTCAGAGAAAGATACTTTTCTGAAAATTCAGTCATTTGTCGTATGTATGTGAAAAGTAAAACTTTGCAAAGCTTAAACAAATTTATGAATCACTAGCTACCCTACTCTTCACTCGGCAGGCTTAAATGAATTTACTAATGACTAACTATCCTACTCTTGGCTGAGTATTCTCACGTGTGAAGCACTAGATGGGGAATGATGTGCAGAAGATCTAAGTCTACTGTGTACAGCTCTGAAGTAACAATCAAGGAGTATCCTCAAGGCCTTGTTGTGAAGTTGCCATGGGGATCACGAGGGAGCCCCATGGGAGAGAAATAATTGGCTACTTTCCTGAAAAGGTAAGAGTTGAGCAAATCCTGAAGAGCAGATGCTGACAATCAATAGTTATGCTTTTTATGTAAAGGAAAGAGTATTAGTGGATGAAAGGCAGTGAGATCGCATGCGGCATGTTGCAGTGGTTGGTGGTAAAGAGATGAGTTTGACAGGAACAGAGCATTTCTGTGGAGAGAGGCATGAAGAAAAGAGAAGAGTTAGACCTGAAAGAACCTCATGATGAGGACTTTGTCTACCTTTGTCACAAAACAAAAAGAAAGAAACAAAAGCAGCTCTCACTCCTGCAGACAAGTGGCTTTCACTGAACTTTTGTTTTATGTTGTAGAGCTTCCTTCTTTCTGAAATAAAAACATTTCTGTGGAACACAAATATGTAGAACAGTTAAAGGCAGAGTTGGTATGGCCATGGGGTGGGAGGGATGTGCTTTTCCTGTTCCATTACCCATGGGCCAGGGGCTGCCAGCACCCATCGAAACCTCCCATCAAATTGCTGCTTCTGAAAGAATCTGCACCCTGGAAGCCATCCCTGGGAAGTGATAATCCATTCATAGATCCGCAGGCAATGACTATAGCACAACCAGGCGGAAAAGGTTCTGTGATTGCAGCGCCAGAGAAAGATGATAGGTGCATTGAGAGAATGAAAGCTCCCTCGGGCGGGAGACTGCGCCTTTTCGGTATAGATGGGTCCTCTGTTGTCTGCGTCAGCAAATGTCAAGTTGCAAAGCCTGCAGCTCAGGATATGGAGGCCAGTGCTCAGTGTTTAGAAAATAACCAACTGTCCTGTTTATCTTAACACTCATCACTGTTAACTTCACAGTTTGCCAGTGTAGTAAAATTAAAATGGGACCCAGGAAACACCTAATCCTACCGTTGGGCTGTGTAAGAATTTGGGGAGCTTTTGAAGGTCATCCTTTGTGAGAAACTATCAAAGTCATTTGGAAACAACAATGAGATATTACCCAACTCAGGTGGACACAGAATTTTTCTCACTTTGGCAAGGATAATTCTGCCAACAGAAAGAAAAGATTAGATGCTTGGAAACAAGGGAGAGGAAGGGGTTGAGGGAAAAATCCAGGGCATGTCTGAATCGTCTGAATCCTGCATTCACCTTATCAGACCTGGACACCGATGTCTACAAAAATTTGACAGCCTAAAGTGGAAAACCAAGAGAATACGTCTAACTTTCAAATGGATGCATTAGAAAGAAGGTTGCCAACTTTCGTTTCTTTAGGAGAAAATTACTGTATCCCCTAAATCACATGGAGTTTACCTTTTTGTGATAAGATGGGTTTTGAAACACTTTCCCATAGGAAAGCTGGTCTACACTGCTTTTTTTTTTTTTTTTTTTTGACAGAGTTTCCCTCTTGTTGCCCAGGCTGGAGTAAATGGCACGATCTCGACTCACTGCAACCTCCATCTCCTGGGTTCAAGAGATTCTCCTGCCTCAGCCTCCAGAGTAGCTGGGATTACAGGCACCTGCCACCATGCCTGGCTAATTTTTTTTTTTGTATTTTTAGTAGAGACAGAGTTTCACCATGTTGGCCAGGCTGGTCTTGAACTCCTGACCTCAGGCAATCCACCTGCCTCAGCCTCCCAAAATGCTGGGATTACAGGCCTGAGCCACCACGCCCGGCCTACGTTGCTTTTACATCACCTCCAAAGTACTGCTGTCAGCATGCCCCAGATCCAAGCTTTCCACTTCCCTGTAGCCCACTCTAGTAACACTCAAAGAATGGTTCTAAGAAAATAAAAACTACAGAAAAAGTCATGATAGCTAACACTTTAACATAAAAAATGCCTAAAACCTTTTAAACTAAATTGTTTCTTAAAACAGAAGATTTTGCTAATTAGACTTAAGGTAGACTGTACTGAGGTTATGTCAAGGAAATCATTTTTTTTTCTGTGTTTAATTTACTACAGTTGTGTTTAATTACACAAGGACAGTATCAGGAGGGTGATCTTCATGCAGAGTACTCAACACCTAGGCACATGAAACTTTGGAGTTTCCTGTATATTCTCTTTTTCAGACACAGAAGATCTCCACCTTTGCTATAAAGAGATACTACATTTATTTTGAATACTGAGAAAAATGACATTCTTCAGTAAATGCACACGGCAACTCATATATAGAACCAAGCTCCTTGTTCAATGGACCTTCCAGTAACCATGGCAACCACGAGTCTCTGGGACCATTTCCCTTAGATGCTACCATGAGAATTCCAGTCTGTGGGAGATGGCACTAACATGCAGTGCCTTCCTCCTCAACCTCTCAGCAATGTACACATGCCAAATACAGAAAAATGCCAAATAAATTATAGTTAATGTAAAATAAAAATGCATAGCTGAGATTGCAATAATGAAAAATAAAACCACAGGTACCTAAAACGAGTGGAGATTTCCATCTAAAACCTGAGTGGGTATTGAGCATGTTGAACATGAGAGTGGAACACCTCTGTGGGGACATCAGAAACAAAGATTGTCTTGAGTACTAGATATTCAGTGTTCCTACAAGGAGAGTATTAAGAATTCTTGAGTTTGGTGAGAAGAGACTAGAATTAAACCTGTTTATATAAGGCCAGAATATAAGGACTAAAAAAAAAAATCTACTCACTGTCTTTTTTTTTTTTTTTTTGAGATGGAGTCTCACTTTGTTCCCCAGGCTGGAGTGCAGTGGCACCATCTCAGCTCACTGCAACTGCCGCCTCCTGGGTTCAAGTGATTCTTGTTCCTCAACCTCCTGAGTAGCTGGGATTATAGGCATGGTCACCAGGTCCAGCTCATTTTTGAATTTTTAGTAGAGATAGGGTTTTGCCGTGTTGGCCAGGCTTGTCTCAAACTCCTGACCTCAGGTGATCTGCCCGCTTCGGTCTCCCAAATCGCTGGGATTACAGGTGTGAGCCACCATGCCCACTGCTCACTCTTTAGGGATCTAGTACCCGTGTGGCAGAGGCTCCTGCCTTAATATGCTTGGGCTTGGAGTTCTTAATTTATCCCACATGAAATGAAGAACTCGGTCTAGAGAAGAGACCAGAAAAAGAATGAACAGAACATAGATGACTGGCATGAAGTGATTATATTTAATTGCAGCCTCAGAGGAGTGACAAAATGAGGGGAATAGTTGAAGAAATAAATGGCCAAAAATTCCCCAAATTTAGTGTAAATGATAAACCTGCAAATCCCAGAAAGTCAATAAAATCCAAGCAGAAGAAAAATGAGAAAAATCACACTAAGGGACATTGTAATCACATTTCTAAAAAGTTATGATAAAGAGAATATCTTACAGCAGCTAGAGAAACAAACATACAAACACATTTTGTACAGAGAACAAAGATAAGATTACAGCAGACTCCTTTTCAGAAACTATGTAAAGCAGAAGAATACGGAGAAAATATTTTTGAAGCAGCTAAAAGAAAAAAAATCTGTCAAGGTAGAACTCTAATTTTAGTAAAAATGTCTTTAAGTAAGGTAAAATAAAGGCTTTTAAAAATTTCGAGGTCAAACAAAAGCTGAGAGAATTCATTGCTAGTAGAACTGTACCAAAGGAAAAGTTAAAGCAAGTTCTTTGAGAAGAAGGAAAAAATACTCGATGGAAATATGGGCCTCCACAAAGAAAGGGGGAGTGCTGGAAATTGTAAGTATGTGGGAAAAATGCAAGATATTATTGTCATTTTTTAAACTCTTCAAAAGAAAATTGAGTGTTTAAATAAAATAACATTGTGGAGTTTTAACATAGGTAAAAGAAACATGTCTGACAATATCACAGGGGAAGTAAGACCAGAAACTACAAGTTCCTGTTATAGGTTCAGAAGTAGATCCACATGTATATACTCATACATGGTACAAAGCAGCCACAGTAATTCCTTGTGGGAAAACGTCTCAGTTTTTTTCAATAAGCAGTAAAAAAACAGTTGTGTATTCATATGCAAAAAGTTGAACTTTGATGTTTACTGCATGTTATACAAGAAAATGAACTCCAAATGGATCACAAACTTGAATTCAAGAGCTGTAACTCAGAAAGCATAAGAGATCATCTTTGTGATCTTGGTTTAAGAAATATTTCTTAAAGAGAACACAAAGAACATAAATCATAAAAGAATAAAATAATGAAATGAACTTAACTAAAATGAAAACTTAAAAAAAAATCAAAGGACACTGTTAAGAAAAGGCAAACCAAAGATGGAAAATATTTGTGGAACATATTTTAAAGAAATTGTATCTGGAATATACATAAAACATAACTCTATAATATGTTGACAAAGATCTAATTCAAAAATAGGCAAATGATTTGAATGGACATTTCACCAAAGAAGAGATACAGATCTAAAATAAGTACCTAAAAATATATTATCATTAGTTTTTAAGTAAATGTAAATTAAAACCACAATGAGCTACCATTACACAACTACTACATGAACTAAAATGAAAAATACTGGCAATGACATGAATTGGCAAGGATTCAATTCAGAGTAAATGAAACTCATAAATTGCTGGCAATAATGCAAAAATAATATTGCCACTTTGCAAAAAAATCTGGCAGTTTCCTATAAAGCTAAACAGAAAGTTATCATGCAACCCAGTGATTTCCACTAGCTCCTTAGTAAATAAGAAATGAAAACATATATCCATCAAATATTTTATATGAACATTGATAGCAGCTTTCTTCATCATTACCCCCGACTGGAAACAACCCAAATGTCTATCAACAGGTAAATGGATTTGCAAATTTTTATGCATTCATGCCATTGAATGCTACTCAGTAATAACAACTGCATATATACACAACTACACAGGTAAATCTCAAAAGCTCTGTACTAAATGAAGGAAACCAGACACACAAATGTTACCTGAAGTATAATTCAATTTATAAAAAATTCCAGAAAAGGCAAAACTATGGTGACAGAAAGCAGGGCAGTGTTTTGTGGAGGAGAAGATATTGATTGCAAAGAAGCTCAAG
This sequence comes from Macaca mulatta, assembly GCF_049350105.2. Taxonomy (NCBI): domain Eukaryota; kingdom Metazoa; phylum Chordata; class Mammalia; order Primates; family Cercopithecidae; genus Macaca; species Macaca mulatta. Next base: position 9,025,547 of record NC_133411.1, read on the forward strand.
GGAATTATTTTTGATTGATGGAAATGTTCTATATATTACTGTGATGGTGGTTACACAAATGTAAACAATGCAAGCTGATTGAATTATACACTTAAAATTGTACCTTTTATTTTATGTAATTCATAGCTCAATAAAGTGGATTAAAAAATCTAGTCTAGGCTAGGTGTGGTGGCTCACGCCTGTAATCCCAGCACTTTGGGAGGCCAAGGTGAGCAAATTACAAGATCAGGAGTTCGAGACCAGCCTGACCAACATGGTGAAATCCCATCTCTACTAAAAATACAAAACAAAACAAAACAAAACAAAAAAATTAGCCGGGCATGGTGGTGTGTGCCATTAATCCCAGCTACTCAGGAGGCTGAAGCAGGAGAATCGCTTGAACCCGGGAGATGGAGGTTGCAGTGAGCCGAGATCATGTCATTGCACTCCAGCCTGGGTGACAGAGCGACCCTCCGTCTCAAACAAACAAACGAACAAACAAAAATTAGTCTAGAATTGATATCAGGAGTCTAGGCAGAGGCAAGTATAATACTGTCCCACAATGAGGCATCCACCACTGGGGGCAAAAGTGTCTTTAACAGAAGGTGGGCAGACGTTGGTATTGCATCAAGGGTAATACTTGGGACTAGCCATGCTAACAGATATGAGATGTTATCTTATTGTTGTTTGGATTTGCATTTTTCTGATAATGAATGATGTTGATGATATTTTTATATACTTCTTGTTTTCTTTGGATAACTGTCTGTTCAAGTCCTTTGCCCACTTCTTCACTGGGCTGTTTGTTTTTTGCCATTGATTTGTAAAAGTTTCTTACATATTTTTGAAATTAGCCCCTTATAGACCCACCGTTATAACCCTTTTTACACCAAAATCACAGCAATAAAAACAATAATAGACAAGTGGGACTACATCAGACTGAAAAGCTCTTGCACAGCAAAGGAAACCATCAACAGAAAGGCAACTTACACAAAGGGAGAAAGAATTTGCAAACCATGTGTTTGAACTATTTGTTAAAACAGTTAGTTTCCAATAGGTCTTACTGAAACATTTAATTTTTATATAATTCTACAGAAACATGTATCACATATTAAGAATTTAGACACCGATTTCTTTAAAATATAACTAGTATTTTTCAATACTACTCTTTAGTCAGTAAGTGCCCTTTTTATATCAATAGGGACAAATCATGTTAAAAATTGCTGAGTTTTGTAAAAAGACTTTGAACTTACAGAGGCTATTTTGCCAAATGTTTGCCAATAACAATCAACGTACTTTGTAAGAAAATGCACATTATTTTCTGAAGAAAGACAAGTATTCTATTTTGTGATTTTGAGCACTCAAGGTCACAGAATCTATGAAGAATTGTAGTTTCTTAAATATCAAGCCTTATGAAAATCACTCTTGGCTTCATAGAAATTATGAAATGATGGGTTTATAGAAATTTTGCATTGATGAGAAATAAAAAATGTAAGTTCTCAGAATTTTATGATAATGGCATTTTAAAAATACAACCAAGGAGAAAGACCTTTTGAAGATTGAAGCCATGATTTGGGGTTTAGAAGTATATGACTAACCCCTACATAGACTAGTAAACCCACGCTTCCTCTCTAAGGGGCTCTGAACACTTTCCAGTATCTGGCTTAGATAAAAGAGAACTGAAGATAAGCCTCAATTTCAGGGGGGCAGAGGGAATGATGACCACGTGGGGAAAGATAACAAGTCTAGAGTCATTTTTCTGACATTCCTTTAGTTGACTTATATTAACATATCAAATTAAAATAAAGTTGAAAATAATGGAAAGCTAATTTTGGAGAGGGCAATTTTGAATAAAGACTTTTGGACTAGAAATGAACAGATCTAGCTTTATGCCAGGACCAGCCTTTGTGAAACATTGAACTATTACCTTAGTTTCTCTTTTCAGTTTTTGCAAGCTCCTTTCAATTTTCTTTTTTTCATGTAAAGTTTTAACTTTTAAGTTCAGAGGTACATGTGTAGATTCGTTGCATAGGCAAACTTGTATCTTGGAGGTTTGTAGTACATAATTATTTCGCCACCCAGGTATTAAGCCTAGTATCTATTAGTTATTTTTCCTGATCTTCCTCCTCCCACTCTCTACCCTCTGATAGGTCCCAGTATGCATTGTTCTCCCCTATGTGTTCATGTGTTCTCATCTTTAGCTCTCACTTATAAGTGAGAACAGGTAGTATTTGGTTTTCTATTCCTACATGAGTTTGCTAAGCATGATGGCCTCCGGCTCCATTTATGTCCCTGCAAAGGACTTGAACTCATTCTTTTTTATGGCTGCATAGTATTCCATGGTATGTAGCTATCACATTTTCTTTATCCAGTCTATCATTGATGGGCATTTAGGTTGATTCCATATCTTTGCTATTGTGAATAGGCTTGCAATGAACATACACATACATATGTCTATATAGAATAATTTACATTCCTTTGAATACATACCCAGTAATGGGGTTGCTGGGTTGAATGGTATTTCTGTCTTTAGGTCTTTGAGGAATCACCACACTGTCTTCCACAATGGTTGGACTCATTTACAACAGTGTATAAGCATTCCTTTTTCTCCATGACTTTACTAGCATCTGTTATTTTTTGACTTTAATAATAGCCATTTTGACTGGTGTGTGATAGTATCTCATTATGGTTTTGATTTGCATTTCTCTAATGGTCAATGATGTTGAGATTTTTTAAAAAATATGATTGTTGGCCACATGTATGTCTTCTTTTGAGAATGATATTCTGTATCCCCATATTGGTTGGGATGGAATGCTGACTTCATTTGCAACACAGCTTTGAAATTCAGACAAAAAGTTTTTGAAGACATGACCTTAATTTCATCTTATACTCTGCAAAATCTGTTCAGAGTTGTGGTGATGGAAATATACACTGCTGCCTGTAGTGGCCTTAATACTGTTCCCCACCCAATTTATGTCCATCTAGAACCTTGGAATTGATTTTATGTGGAAATAAGATCTTTGAAGATGTAATGAGCTGAGGTTCTTGAGATGAACTCTTCCTGGAATTAGAGTGCCCCTGAAACTCAATGACAGGTTTCTGTATAAGAAAAGGAGAGGTCACAGAGATAAACACAGGGAAGAAAATCATATGAAGATGAAGGCAGAGATGAAAGTTATGCTACCAAAAGCCAAAGAACACCTGAAGCCACCGGAAGCTTAAAGAGGCAAGGAAGGATCCTCCCCTAGAGCCTTCACAGAGAGCATGGCCCTGCCGGCACGTTACTTTCAGACTTCCAGGCTCCAGAACCATGTGAAAATAAAGTTCTCCTGTTTTAAACATCCAGATTTGTGGTAGTTTTGTACAACATTCCTAGGAAACTAGGGTCCTACCTCAGATATCTTTTTGTTTCCATCTCATTTCTAATTATTTGGTAAAATGCTTAGTTTTGGTGTCAGAACCTAAACATGGTGAGTCACAGATTACAGGGCCAGGACCTGAGATAGGAGTCAATGTGCAAAGGTGAGGGTCCTTGTTCTTGGAGCAGTCTCTGGAAGCCCCTGGGCAAGGCAGCCAGAAATCCCGGATCAAGGGTTTCTTCCCCAGCCACATGCATGCCTGCTGAAGCTCTGCTCATCACTCACTCCCGCGGCCTCCCACTGCGCTCTCTGTATTGTTTCTGTCCTCAGGGGAGCTGCCCTACCTTGGGGACCCTAGAATTAGGCAATGTCCCTGATAGCCCTGCCCTCCTCTGTGCCCGCTGCAGAAAAGCACACCTATTTCACGAATGTCCTGGAATTGAACCTGTTTTATCCTCCTGAACAGTCCCTGGAAATCTTGACACTGTTATCAGAAAAATGGGGAGACAGGATCAGCTGGATAGACAACGGCATTAGTCCACGTCAAAAGGCAAAGGGAGGTTTGACTTTTGTATTTTCTTATTGATGAAGATGAAACACAGGACCTTTAATTAAAAATTCTCCCCATATTTTCTTATCCCCACATATGCCTATGCATCAGTATTTGTATGTTGGACACAAAGCACATACATTTGATGAAAAAGAGTGAGTGGGATTATAGCAGTCATATTTCACATGAGCTCAGGGTTTTATATTTCATTAAGATTTCTTCTACATCATCCTTCAGAATAACCCCCGATTGGACGTTATAGATAATATTTTCATCTTCTCTATTTTGTAAACAAACTAACAAACCAAACTAACTTGTTCCTACTCCAGACCCTCAGTTAGGAAACGACTAGAATTGAAATCTGCTGGCACTTCCCACAGAGATATTTCCATCAGCTGAACTCAGATTGAAGATAGACAAATTTGGTTAGGCACATTCCATTTCAGGCTGTGGTTCTGAGCCCTGTGGGCAAAGTGAGTTCTCTCAAGAACTCAAGAAGGTAGAAGGTCAGAGCCAAAGCCAACAGGACTAACAAGTACACCAAGAAGGCAGGTGGTAAAGAATCTGGAGTGGCCTCAGAAATCAGATTGTCAAGAATTGAAGGACCAGGGCCAACTGCAAGAAAACGGATGCAAGGCAATAAAACAGAAAGCCCATTGCTATCTGAGTGGCCATACCATGCTTTTAACCTAGGTAGGAACAAGTATGAGAGTAAGACACTGTGCAGGCTAAAGAAAGTAGCAGGCTTTGGCAAATGGATGTTATCAGCTAGCTCAAGAATCTAAAACAGGCCAGTCAAGGTGGCTCACGCTGGTGACCCCAGCAGTTTTGGAGGCCGAGGCAGGAAGGATGCTTGAACACGGGAGTTTGAGACCAACTTGGGCAACACAGTGAGACCTTGTCTTTACTAAAATAAAAATAAAAACTATTAGCCGGTGTGGTGGTGAGCACCTGTCGTCCCACTACTTGGGGTGCTATGTTGGGAAGGATCACTTGAGCCTGGGAAGTTGAGGCTGCAGTGAATCATATTCATACCACTGCACTCCAGCCTGGGCAGCAGAGTGAAACCCTGTCTCAAAATTAAAGGAAAAAGAATCTAAAACAAGGAAGGTCATTTTATACACATTGTATTGCCATCCATTTTGTAATTACATGTATATCAGCATATATGTGCATAAACTAGAAAGACAGATGAAATATTTAATAACTTTAAATGTGTGGTTTTCTTTCCTGAGCATTCGCTTATTTGATACTTGAAACAATAAAGCCACTTCCCTTTTGAAACAAAAGCAAGTGAGAAAACACAACCTAATTCTAGAAAATAAATGCATGAGCTGCAGGAAAACAACAAACAAATATTTTAAAATTAAAAGGGTATGTCAGAAGTTTCGATGAATTGTACAGAATACAAAAGCATAATAACTTTCTGTGGGAAGGTTTAATAGAATGCTTTGGGGATTTATCATGCTCTAATTTTTTGCCTTACTGAGAGAATTGCAACGATTCAAATAAAATTCCATAAGACATTAGGAATGTCTTAGAGACTGACTGCTGAAGCTTTGAATTATGCGGAACCACGGTTTAGCTGTTTGTGCATCATTTGTTTGAAACTCTCATTGGTACCTGATAAATACACACATACATCCCTTAGTCCCTTGAAGGAGCATGTCCAAAGTAACTGCTAGCAACATCACCTGCCATTATCACAGCATCGTTCTTCGTGGCCTGAGACCAGTAGTCGAATAAAGTAATAGACAGCAGCAAAGTGAAAAGGTAGGGAGTGTGCGAAAATCACCTACTGAGTATACAGACTGTATGTGTAAGGCTTGGAAAAATCCCATGGAATTTAAAAAATTTGTGTCTTTCTTCTCCACTGGGTAGGAAGGGGTTTGGCACCTTTTTCTCCATATGTTGTGTCTGTGGCTGGGATGTAAAAGTTGCCAGTTCAGAGAATGCAAATGGAGCCACATTGCTGCCCTAGGAGTTCTGGGGAGGACCTCTCCAGGCACATTCTGCATTGGCAAGTTGATGCACACCTTGGCATTAGAAGTTGGGAGGACAAGCGAGGCTATTTCATTGCAAATTTCCCCTCTAGGGACATTTAGATGATCCTAATTGTTTATGACTCTGAACATCATTTTGCCAATCACATTTTCAAACGGCCTTGAATATAGCTCTCTATTTGGCATTTGGGAAATTTTTCTTATACATATTTGTATGAATTTAGGATGTAACCTATTAAAGTTTAGTGGCAGAAGCATATTAACCTACCATATGATACATAATAGACCATTTCCAAAAGGAGTATGTTTATTTAAAAAAATGCTAGTGTCTCAAGACGCCTGTTAGATAGGATCTTTTTCTTTCTTTCTTGCAAGTTCAAAAATGTCTATCTGAGACTGGCAAGAGCAGAAGAGATTTATCCGCTCCAAGACTGAAGTTCCAGCGGTTTCTGTTTCAGTCACATGCACACCTGCTGAAGCTGGGCTCATGACTTTCACTCTCCAAGACTCCTGCTGTGCTCTCTGCATTGTTTCTGTTCTCAGTGGGGCCGCCCAACCTTGGGGACCATAGAACTAGACAGTGTTCCTGATATCCACACCGTCCTCTGCACCTGCTGCAGAAAGGCAGTTATTTCACCCTCAAAGTCCAGGAGTGGAACCTGTTCTCTGCTCCTGAACATTCCATGGAAATCTTGACACTATTATCAGAAAAGTGGGAAGGCAGGATCAGCTAGGTAGACAAAGGCAAACATCATGTCAAAAGGCCAAGGGAATTTGACTTTTATACATATTTTCTTATTGATGAAGATGTAACACAGGACCTTTAATTTAAAATTCTCTCCGTGTTTTTTTTTCTTAATCCCCGTACATGGCTGTGCATCAGAATTTGTACGTTGGACACAAGGTACATCATTTGAAAAAAAGAGCAATTGGGATTATAGTGGCCGTATTTCACATGAGCTTAGGGCTTTATATTTTATTAAGATTTCTTCTACGTCATTTCCTGTTAGCTTCAGAATAACCTTGGATGGGACACTAGAGAAGATAATATTTTCATCTCTATTTTACAAACAAACTAACAAACCAAACTGACATGTTTCTACTCCAGACCCTCAGTTAGGAAATGACTAGAACTCGAATCTTCTGGCACTTCCCACAGAGATGTTTCCATCAGCGGGACTCAAATTGCAAATAGACGAATTTGGAATTTTTATAGTATTTGAAATAAGTCTTTAGAATATTGGCAACTTCATTGAACTAAATAACTTCAAACTCAAAACACTTAGCTGTAGTGAAAAGTTTATACATATCATTTACATTTAAACACAATTCAGAGGCATATGTAGATATCTACTTGTTTTCCACTAATTCACAAGTATTTGAAGAATATGCATGGAGCAGGTATGCGACTGTCAGGAGTGAAGGAAGGAAAGGGTTAATTAAATCTATGAGGTCAGATAAAATAAATGTGAGTAATTAATCAGCCTAGTGGTATAATACTAAATATTCAGAAATAGCAATAGAGCAAAAATAATTGGTTTGTGTCATAAAATTATAGACACTTTGTCAAAATAACATTTCTTTGGGGAATTATTTAGGATGTACATGTTTAAAATTTCTTGAATAATCGTTTTCTTATGTGTCTTTGGGAGACTTGGAAAACACTTTCTTAGCATGTTTATAAATATTTTTTAAGACATCTTTGGGTTATGTTTTAAGGACCACACGCCCTACTATTTTTCTTCTTCAGCTGCTCACCCCAAAAATCTTCACAGGGACTAGACCCTTTCTTGTCTTTGACTCTTTTGTCTTAAGGCAGCTGAAGCCCCAGAGACTCTACTTTGTACTTTACAAAGCTCCACTTTTTCAGCTCAGCTGTCTAAGCCACAAGCCGCGCGGAGGGCCTCGTGGGATGGGAATACAGTGACCAGCAGTTACACAGATCACTGCCTGCCTTAGGAAGAAATACGATAAACTTATGAGCACCAATATCTTTTCAATATAACAATTTCTTTTGCATTGGGTAGATACCCAGCGGTGGAATTTCCAGATAGAATCACATTTACATTTTGTTCTTTGAGAAATCACCACACTGTTTTCCAGTGAAGATGGCACTATGAGTCCAGACTTCTCCGCTACACAATATATCCATGTCACAAAACTGCGCTTGTTTCCTTTACATTTATACAAATAAAACACATTTTAAATGTGGCAGGAGAGAAACTGTACATTTTTGTTTTAAATGACTGGACATGGCTTTGCTCAGACTGAAGACCTGGGCTTTCCTCCGATGTCCAGGACGGAGAGACTCTGTAGATGATTGGCAAAGGCGCGGAAGGAGGCGGGTGAGGGAAAGTGAGAGACAAGGCATAGGGGAGCTGGGGAGAAATCAGTGTGAAGGTGAAAATGCTTTTAGTTCTTAAAGCCTCTTACAGTCTTGGGTTTAGGGAGCGCTGCATGTTGGAGATGGAACTGATATCAAAGAAATGAGCTGCTTTAAGCCTAAAGGGAGCCCAGTGAGGCTTTTTACCTAATTGCACAGCCTGCAGCTCCCTAGACAGAATAAATGCTAATATATCAGTGCTTGGAAGTGTGTGTGTGTGTGTGTGTGTGTGTGTGTGTGTGTGAGAGAGAGAGAGAGAGAGAGAGAGAAAGAGAGAGAACGAAAGAGAGAGAAAGGATGCTAAGGGTACAAGTGCATTTTTTGGGGAACCAAAACAAAATATTTTCTGGCTTTCTAAAGGTAATTTTATAGTGTTGCTAAAGTGGTGTTTTTACACTTTGTTTAGCTCAAAGGCTTTTGCTAAAATACCTCTATTTTCCTAGGACAAGTAGTAAAGCTTGTCCTCATTGTTTTCCAACTAGTTGACAGCGAACACACCTGGAAATAGCAAACGTCACCATTCGTAAACCAACAGAAATGCCTACTTTTATTTCCAACTACCATACGCTGTTCTGGGCGGTACTTACTTAATATAAGGTCCTAAAATGTCAGTAAGATTTGATAAGGATATTTAGGCAAATACTGTATTTTAACATTGTTATAAAAATATTTTTAGTAGGCGGGTTTGAAGGCCTTTGCATATGTATATCTGAACTCTTACTGTGATAAATACTTTCTTAAAAAAATGTGGATGTGGCAAACATGGTTATAATACCCGTGTGGGATAAGGGTGTGTGTGTATGTGTATTCAGGGCAATAGGGAATTACACATTTAAAGATGATGTGATATCAGAAATCAGAAGGGTAAAGTTCTTTACCTGAAAAGGTGACTCAGCCTATAGAATGTGAATAGAACCAGAAGATGAAAACGATCAACAACAACAAAAATCCCAAATATTGGTAAGTAGATTGGTTTAATGTCAATCCTATGAAACAATATATATGAAAATGCTTTGCAAACATGCAAATATACAAACATTTGCTATCAGGAGAATTCCATGTTACAGTTTGAAAAATAAATTGGACTCATTTAAGAATGGTGAAGAATTTAATAAGCTGAGAAGACAAACTGAGATGAAGTTTAATGAGAGAAAATGTGTAACCTGGATCATCTATTTCATCAGGAAGGGGAAGCAAATAGACATCTACGATGGCCCGGTGAAGGGGGAATATCCGGAACCCACACTCGACACTGGTTAATGACATGGGGATGGTCAGAAATGTTCTCTATTTGCTTCTGTCTGCTTCTGCCTCTTAACATTTTAATACAGAAACATATTTATTGAAAACCTTTAAAGCTGACTCTTTAGATTGTAAAATTCATAATTGTATAACTTGTCGTTAGCTTAAAATGTTATTCTGGATCCTTTGACCAACATCTCCCCAGCCCCTGCCCCACCACCAGCCCATCCCCTCAGCCCCTGGTAACCATCATTCTCCTCTCTGCTCTGATGAGTTCAACTTCTGCAGATTCCACATATAGATGAGATTGTTCAGTATTTGTATTTCTGTGCCTGGCTTATTTCACTTAGCATAATGTCCTCCAGGTTCATTCATGTTCTCACAAATGACAGAACACAGAATTCCTTTTAGGAGGAATAAACCAAAGCCATCTATTGTACAACATGATGCCTATGGTGAATAACAATGTGTTTTTGACTGAAAATGGCTGAAAAATAGATTTTATTTTCATTTTTATCTTTTTTTTTTTTTAGTTTTTTTTTTTTTGAGACAGGGCCTTACTCTGTTGCCCAGACTGGAGTGCAGTCGTGGGATTATGGCTCACTGCAACCTCCACTTTCCAGGCTCAAGTGATTCCCCTCTCTCAGAATCCGGAGTAGCTGGGACTATAGGTACGTGCCACACGCCTAGCTATTTTTTTTTTTTTTTTTTTTTGAGATGGAGTCTTGCTTGGTTGCCCAGGCTGGAGTGCTGTGGCGCAGGTTCCAGGGTTCACACCATTCTCCTGCCTCAGCCTCCCAAGAAGCTGGTACTACAGGCGCCTGCCACCATGCCTGGCTAATTTTTTGTATTTTTTAGTAGAAACGGGGTTTCACCATGTTAGCTAGGATGGTCTCGATCTCCTGACCTCGTGATCCACCCGCCTTGGCCTCCCAAAGTGCTGGGATTACAGGCATAAGTCACCGCGCCTGGCCTGTATTTTTTTTTTAAGAACAGGTTTTTTAATGTTCTCAACATAAAACAAAGTGATACGTATGTGAGGTAATGCATTGTGCTAATTAGCTTGACTAACAGTTCCACAATGTATACATATTTTAAAACAACATGCTGTGCATGCTAAATGTATACAACTTTTACTTATCAATTAAAACACTGAAAAATAAAGATACGCCGGGCATGGTGGCTCACACCTGTAATCCCAGCACTTTGGGAGGCTGAGGCAGGTGGATCCCTTGAGCCCAGGAGTTCAAGACCAGACTGGGCAACAGGGCAAGATCCTTTCTCTACAAAAATACAAAAATTAGCTGGGAATGGTGGTGCTCAGCTGTAGTCCCAGCCACTAAGGAGGCTGAAGTCAGAGAATTGTTTGAGCCAGGGAGGCAACGGTGCAGTGAGCCATGATTGCACCCCTGCTCTACAGCCTGGGTGACACAGTAAGACCCTGTCAAAAAAAAAAAAAAAGAAAAGTAAAGAAAAAATATTAAAAAAAAGTAAAAAGTTAAGTTTCTAAGAGAAACCCAAGAAATGCAGGCTTAGCACGTTTTAGTTCTCATTTAATGAATCCAGGCCAGCTCAGCAATGTCTTCAAGAACCAGCATTCCTTTTACCTTTACCTTCTTGCCCCTGCTTTCTTAAAGAGTGTTTTTCTTTCTTATGGTCAAAAGATGGCTGCCCCGTCTCCGAGTATTTTATGTGTTTTCCGGGAAGGGAGAGAGGGAGGGATGGGACATAGGAGGAAATGAGGAGAGGGTGGTCCTCCACCACACCAGGACTTTTTCAGAAATCCGCAGCTGCCTCCGCTTCATTGCATTGACTAGAACGCCTAGCTTCAAGGAAATTTGGGAATGGAGTTTTCTGCCTCGGTCTATTGTGATCCCGAAGAAAATCAAGCCTGTAAGGAAGGCAGACGTTGAGGATGGACAATTTGAAGACAAAGAGCAACACATTTCGTGCTATCCTTTCACCCAGTGGTAACTGCAAGCCTTTTGATCTCATGTTTTTTAGGATAAACAGGGTAGAATGTGGATTCAAAATGCTGCATAACCAGTTCCTTCTCTCTCTCTCTCTCTCTTTTTTTTTTTTTTTTTGAGAAGGAGTCTCGCTCTGTCGCCCAGACTGAAGTGCAGTGGCGCAATCTCGGCTCACTGCAAGCTCTGCCTCTAGGGTTCATGCCATTCTCCTGCCTCAGCCCCCTGAGTAGCTGGGACTACAGGCACCCACCGCCACGCCCGGCTAATTTTTTTGTATGTTTAGTAGAGACGGGGTTTCACCATGTTAGCCAGGATGGTCTCGGATCTCCTGACCTCGTGATCCACCCGCCTTGGCCTCCCAAAGTACTGGGATTATAGGCATGAGCCACTGCACTCGGCCACCAGTTCCTTCTCTCTTAACATTATCGCAAGCACATTTTTCCATGCAAGATGCTCTTACATATTCTATTTTGTCATTTTCAGCAGCTGTAAGTTCCCTTATATGAGGGCCAATTCTCAGTTTTGGAAATGGAGGTGGTTTCCAGCAGTCACTGTTTAAAACAAGACTGTTATGAATGTCTGGTAGACATGGACACCATGCTGAGTTAAGGACACATTCTTGTAAACAAAGTTACCAGGTCAAAGTTAAGCACCCATTTCAGGCTTCTGATGACACTGCTAAGTTGCTCTTTGGCAAAGTTCACTTGATCAACAGTATGTCAAATTACCTATTTCCAAGTGCAACAGTAGCTTTAGAGAGATTCAATGTTTCATCTTTGCCAGGCTTATTGGTGAATGCCAGCTAGCATGTTGAATAACTCTGAGATGATGAGCCCATATAGTTAGAATAAGGGGAGCCCTGTCTGTAGAAATGGCATAAACCATCTCTACTCAGAGATCACCCTACCTGCCTGTGGAGCAGTGCCATGCTTGTATGAAATAAGGATGTAGTTGGTGCATCCCTTTAGGTAAGTCTCCAAGTTGATGATGGAGCATCAGTCCGTTCCCCCAAGGACACTCTCCCCAAGTGATTTCTGGCAGCCCTTAGAGGGTGCCCCTGCATCCCCACAAACAAGATGACCCTTTGCCATTCTCCTTGGATAAATGACCTCTGGCCAAAATGCAGAGTGTGGAAGTTCCCGGAGAACCCTCCTGCTTTCAGACTCACGAGAACACTGAGAACTCCTGGCTGGTCTCAGAGCTGCTGTTCCTCCAGACTGTAGGCTGGTGCTGGGCAGAGACCAAAAGGGAGAAGGGGCCTCCCCCAACACTCAGAGGTGAACTTGAACAACAGTAGTGAAGGGAAATTCTTAGCATGAGCCTGGGAAGCTGAAGGTTGGGGGCTGGAACTGCCTGAAGTCTCATTAACTCACATGAGGGGCTTTCACACGGGACCCTGGCTGGGCCTCTTGCCTGAAACATCTCCATGTGGCTTTTCCATGTGGCCAGGGCTTCTTCACGGTGTGTCACTGGGTTGCACAGGAGAGCATCTGAAAGGTGAGAGAGACAGGCACAGAAGTCGTGTGCACCACTTTGACTGTGTCCTATTCATTCGCCTGCCAGGTTCAAGGGGAGGAGAAAAACCATCCACCTATGAATGGGGGAGCACACGTGGGGCCAGAAATATTGTTGCATCCTCAATGGGAAAATACTTTCTGCAACACGGATGAGAGTTGTCAGTATTATCTTCATTTTGCCATCAACCTGCCATGTTTCAGGGAATTGTCTACCTGTTCGGATTGGCAATTGTCCACTTTCTCTTTTTGTGCAAATATAAGTTGCAGAATTTGAGTCACACATAGCATGAGGGCAAACAATGCGGGCACAGTGGACTTCAGAGAAGCATTAATGAAACTTTAAATTGCACCTGGCCTCAGGATATCCTGAGTTTCTGTGGCAATGTGCAAATTGGTGGTATATGAAATTAGGAGTGTCTTATTTCAAACTCCAAATTGGCCTTCAGGAAATTGTTTCTGAAGTTACTGTATTAGTTTGCTAGGGCTGCTATAGCAAAATAAAACAACTAGGTGACCTGAACAGCAGAAATTTATTTTCTTACAATTCTGGGAGCTGGAAGTCCGAGATCAAGGCGTTAGCAGGGTCAGGTGTTAGCAGGGTTAGATCGAGGCATTAGCAGGGTCAGGTGTTAGCAGGGTTAGATCAAGGCGTTAGCAGGGTCAGGTGTTAGCAGGGTTAGATCAAGGCGTTAGCAGGGTCAGGTGTTGGCAGGGTTAGATCAAGGCGTTAGCAGGGTCAGGTGTTGGCAGGGTTAGATCAAGGCGTTAGCAGGGTCAGGCGTTAGCAGCGTCAGGTGTTAGCAGGGTCAGGCGTTAGCAGGGTCAGGCATTAGCAGGGTCAGGTGTTAGCAGGGTTAGATCAAGGCGTTAGCAGGGTCAGGTGTTGGCAGGGTTAGATCAAGGCGTTAGCAGGGTCAGGTGTTGGCAGGGTTAGATCAAGGCATTAGCAGGGTCAGGCGTTAGCAGGGTCAGGTGTTTGCAGGGTTAGATCGAGATGTTAGCAGGCCCTCTCCTCGGCTTCTGATGGCCTCTTCCTCTGGTGTCCTCACATCGTCTTCCATCTTTGCAGGTTTGTGTCTTAATATCCTCTTCTTATAAGGATATCAGTCCTACTGGATTAGGGGCCACTCTAATGACCTCCTTTATCTTAATTAACTCTTTAAAGGCCCTGTTTCCAAATATGATTACATTGCGAGTTACTGGGGTGGGGGCTTTAGAACTTCAATATACACGTTTGGGAAGACAAAATTAGCCACAATAGTCACTGCTATAGAAAATCTTATGACAGTGACCTTGTAGGCTACTCCAGAGTCACATTTTCATCTGCCTTCTAGACATTTTGCATCTGATAATCCTCCTTTCCTCAATGCTTCCTAATCCTGATTTTTCTGTTTCTGTTTACAATATCTCATCCTCTCCAGGCATCAGTACAAAAATGAATAAAAAAAAAATAGTAGCTAAACAAAAATCCCCAGTGTTAACTATAATTTTCTGTCTTTTTTTTTTGTATCCTGTTTCTAAGTCCTCATGATTATTCCTTTGATGTAAGTTCCATTTTTGCTCCCTCTTACTTCTTCATCCCACTTCTGGCTTCTCTCATTCTCACATGACAGTTGAACTATAGCCTTATTCTCCTAACTGTGTGGCAGTGAGGCTCCCAGCACAGTGCTTGACCTAGCAGTGCCATAGTATTTTCTTTTAGTAGCGTGATTCTCAAATTCTGTGATTCTGGGCACTGCGTGGGGGTCATTAGTGCTTTTCTTAGACAATTTCCTGGCTCCTCTTGAGAACATGGTGAGATTGCAATCTGCCTCTTTAAAAGTGAGGGTGACTTTCTGACTTGCTCTGACCGTGAAATATGAGTGGGGGTGACACATGTTACTCCATGGTGGGAGTTTTAAGGACCAGGATGTCCTTTGCTATGCTGCTCTTTTGCTCTGTCAGTGTCTGGTAAAGGTTATGAGGATGACTACTGCATCCTCCTGGGCCCAGAGAAGAGTCTGCTGATGAATTGTCCGTGTGGGCATTGGCCTGCCTGCTGCTTTAGACTGCAGACATTAGGGGAAGTTTGTCATGTCACCAGGTCCTACCCCCAACCTAGCTAAAGCAGGCTGTCAATCTTGGGCCCTTGCCTGGCTCCCCCGTCACAGGGGTTGCATGAGATCTAAGCTGGTTTATCTGATTACCCCTATCTGCCAGGATTCCGTGAGACCTGAGACCCTATAGGGACCAACCTGAGTCCTTTCTCAGGGGTGGAGAATGTCACTGGGAGAGAACATATATCTCCCTTTGTGAGCTTCCGGATGACAAACATGGAAGAGCTTGCAGTTGCTAGGCCCTTCTTGCCTACTCCTTGAAGACAATGTGCCCAAGAAAGAAACCACCATTGAGGAAGGCAGAACCCAGAAATGGAGGTGGGAGTGGCAGGTCGGGGGCAGATTTCCGATGATGTAGTTTTAGTACCTGAGCTCAGGAATCAGCATGTCTGGACTGTGTCTGTGTATGTGTGTGTGTGGGTGGGTGCATGTGTGTGTCTGTGTGTGCAAACTCATAAGCTTTCTTTTGTGCTTCAAAGTTAGAACTGAGTTTCTTACTCTCACTAATTCCCACTTCCCTCCACCCCAGACCAGTGAGATTCTTTCAAAATAAGTGTACTACAGGCTTCTAAGTTACTCTTTCTAAATTACCAGTTTCATCAGTGACCCTCATGCTTAAATATTTCCAATGATTCAAATTTTTTTTTGCAGAAAGTCTTTCCAAGTCCAAACTCCAGCTGCCGGTGCAGCTCTGACACATGCTGCAGTGCCCTCCAGGCTCACCTCTACCTGTGACTTTGCAGGAGCCTCATTCAGTGAGTAGCCTGAGCATCCCTTACACTTTGCCATGTCCCTCCTTCTGCACACTCTTTTGCTTATCTGAACTGCTCAACACCCTCAACTACATTGAAAGACTTTGTACCTGTTCATCCCAATTCAAGTCAATAGCCAAGCATTCAATAGGCTTTCTTTGCTTCCTAATCTTGACATTTGGAAATAATGCTTCTCTCCCACGAATTGTAAGAATAGCTTGGTGTATTGGAAAGAAGTAAATACTTGTACTTCCTGATTGCTGACTCCACCCTTGGGGACTTGGGCTGTGTTCTCATTGGTTAATTTGGAGCAATATTGTTACTGGAAAGGGGTCCAGATTCAGACCCCAAGAGAAGGTTCTTGGATCTCATACAAGAAGGAATTCAAGACGAGTCCATAGAGTCAAGTGAAAGCAAGTTTTTTAAGGAAGTAAAGGAATGAAAAATGGCTGCTCCACTGTGGGTTTTTGTTGATGTCCTTTATCAGGTTGAGGAAGTTCCTTCTATTCCTAATTTGTTGACTGTTTTTATCAAGAGGATGTTGGATTTTGTCAAATACCTTCCCTATTGAAACGATCACATGGTTTTTGTCTTTTATCAGATTGATACGGTGTGTTACATTAATTTATTTCAAACGTTAAACCAACCCTGCATCCTTAGGATAAATCCTACTTTTTAAATGTGCGAAAAATAAAAAAAGAATGGCTACTCCATAGGCAGAGCAGAGGCATGAGCCACCGGTTGCTTTTTTTTTTTTATGGTTATTTCTTGATTATATGCTAAACAAGAGGTGGATTATTCATGAGTTTTCTGGGAAAGGGGTGGGCAAGTCCCAGAACTGAGGGTTCCTCCCATTTTTGGACCTTATAGGGTAACTTCTTGAAGTTGCCATGGCATTTGTAAACTGTCATGGTGCTGGTGGGAGTATAACCTTAAGGACGACCAGAGGTCACTCTCGTCGCCATCTTGGTTTTGGTGGGTTTTAGCTGGCTTCTTTACTACATCCTCTTTTATCAGCAAGGTCATTATGACGTGTATCTTGTGCCAACCTCCTATTTCGTCCTGTGAGTTAGAATGCCTAATTGTCTGGGAATGTAGCCCAGTAGGTCTCAGCCTTATTTTGCTCACCTCCTATTCGAGACAGAGTTGCTCTGGTTCAAAGGCCTCTGACAATATCACGCATACTTTTCTGTTCTTCAGACTTTTTGAGGAAATCAGCAAGAGTTAATGCTTTAAAATAAACTAGGCAGACTGAGAAAAAATTTCAGTAGTACTTATCTCTCACTGTGCTGTTTTGTGAATATTTGTGTGTCCACCATGTCTTATGACCATCCCTCCTCAAGGAAAGACTGAGGAGACACACAATTTTAAAGTGCCTGGCAGAGCAATGTCTTGGCACAAAGGAGTCCCAATGCAATGTACTGCATCAATGAATGGGCCATAGAAGAATGTGATGAACAGGTAGCTCCCTCATACGCTGTAGCTTACTCTTATGTTATAGTTTACTTATACACTATAGATTTTAGAAATTTCTATCATTAAAGAAAACAATTTCAATGAGAGGTTTATAAAACTTATAATCTTTAGGAAAGTGATATCTTTGGTGAAATCAGCATAAAACATTTTGGTGTTTTAAAGTGATATTTCCTCTTTGATTTCTGTCACCTTATGATTTTTTTTTTCCCTGTATTCAAGCAGACACACAATTTCTCTGGAAAAAAACTGTTTCTCTTCATAAAATAAAAAAACAAACAAACATTGCATTCATAACTCTGTTCCCATGACTGCTTGATGCCTCAGATTGTGTGAGGGGCACATCCCTCCCATTTGTCTCTTTCAAAAATAAGATCTATGGACCTTGGTTTCTGTAAACTCTCTGGAGAAAAATATAAATCTTGGGACACTCTGTACTTTGTACTCCTGCAGTCATACAGTCATTTATGATCATCCTGAGCTCCTCAATCACAGGAACCTTCTGGCTACAGCAGCAAATGTCTTATTTTATCTGTCTTCCTAGACAGAGGAACATCCTTTACTGTATTACGAAATCCTTGAATATCTTCACAATGCTATAAATCTCAGCATGACCTGTATTTGTCCTTAATATGTTGAATGAACAAAGTACCACAGCTTGACTTGCACTAAGAGCTAATCTAGTGACAGCCCTTTCCTCCCATCCTCGAGGAACCTGAAGCAGGAGGGCAAAGTGCATGTCTAGGTGGCAGATCTCACTGGGGCAGGGACACGGGCAGGGCAGGGGCAGGGCTGGCCGGCAACTTCTGAGGTATGGCCAAATGCTGCTTTTGCCTCCTGTGCAGAGTCCTGGGGTGGAGTCTCCTGAGTGGGTTTTTGTTCCCACACACGTTGGAAAATTCTGTGTGTGCGAGGGTCCATATGGATTGCCTTCTGTCAGTGTCACTTAGGTCCCTGAGCCCCCCTCTCAGCTATGCAAAGGGAATGAAGTGCTCTGAGCTGTGTGAAGCTGCAGAAGCCCATTTGCCATGACCCGTGCTTGATACTGTCTTCAATTTTATACCTGCTGCCTGCAGAAAAGACCCATCTTCTGGTTGAATTAAGGACAGGTATCAATCTACTCATCTCCTTGGGTTATGCCCAGGTTCATGGAGTGCTGCTGCACTTGATGTTGGTTTGAGTTATATATGTTTGAGTTTTATATATATATATATATGGTTATATATATATGGTTATATATATATATCTGTATGTATATATACACACACAGATATGTTGGTTTGAGGTTTTATGTGTGTGTATATACATATATATACACACACACAGATATAGACACACACATCTATGTCTATCTGTATATGTGGGGGGGGGGAGAGAGAGAGAGAGAGAGAGAGAGAAGCAGGAGTACTGAAATAAAGATATGCCATCAATAAAACCTAGTGAGCTGTACCAAGTGTATTTTATCAACAAAGCAGAAAGCAGGTCCACAGTGCACAATTGTGTATTATGACAACTAAAACTAAGATTGTTTCCCTCATGTTCTGGAAGAATTTTATCTCTTAAATACAAAGGAACTGTTCATGAGCTGCTATTGCCCTGCTGAGGATAGGGATGGTGATTAAAAGCATCAGTGAAAATCCTGGAACTGACCCTTCATATTCAGAAGCCACTGTGGAGGCTCTACCATGGGCAAAGCATTATCATGGGAGCTATTTGGGATTCAACGATAATCAGAGATTATGTTCTCTAGGAGTCATAATGTATTGTGTGTTTATGTAAGAACACAAGGGAGACATTTGGTGAGTTCCAAAGGAGTGGTGAAAAGTAACAATCTAATTCAGAATAGGCAGCCAGCTTCCCAGGGCAGGTGTAGAAGGAAGATCTTATGTCACATCTTTTGATTTCTGCAAAGCAATGTAAGTTGCTTATTAGAAGGGGCTAATGTCATACCATGTGCTCTCCTGCAACTCAAGTATGGGAGGGAAGTTCCACCTGTGGATACTGATTTCAAGCATGGATGCCCATCACAATTCTATAGGTTGGTGTAAAAGTAATTGCAGTTTTGGATTGTGAATTTCAAATCATTATGACTAGGCTCAAACACATCTTTATTAAACGAAATTGGAACCATTACAATCAACACATATTTGCCAATGAGAAATGTTTGTTTTTTCCTGTAGCATAAAAATCTGTGCTTTGGGGTTCCACAAACTCTTGGAAAGCATTTTCTGCATCCTGCTGGTTGTGGAAACATTTTCCCTGCAAAAAGTCATCGAGATGCTTGAAGAAGTGGTGATTGGCAAGAGGTGAAGTGAATATTGTGAATGAGGCAAAACTTCACAGCACAATTTGTTCAACTTTTGAAGCATTAGTGGTGCCATGTGCAGTTGGGCATTGTTGTGGAGAAGAATTGGGCCCTTTCTGTTGACCAGTGCTGGCTGTAGGACTTGCAGTTTTTGAAGCATCTTACTGGTTTGCTGAGCATACTTCCCAGATGTAACGGTTTTCCTGGGATTCAGAAAGCTGTAGTGGATCAGACCGACAGCAGCCCACCAAACTGTTATCACGACCATTTTCTGGTGCAAGTTTGACTTTGGGAAGTGCTTTGGAGCTTCGTCTCTGTCCAGCCACTGAGCTGGTCATCCCTGGTTGTCATATAAAATTCACTTTTCATTGCACGTCACAATCTCATTGAGAAATGGTTCTTTGTTGTTGTGTAAAATAAGAGGATGACGTTTCAAAACGATTTTTTTTTAAAAATTTTCACTCAGTTCATGAGTCACCCACTTACTGAGCTTTTTCACCTTTCCAATTTGCTACAAATGCCAAACCACCGCAGAATGGTTGATGTTGAGTTCTTCGGCAACTTCCTGTATAGTTGTAAGAGGATCAGCTTCGATGATTACTCTCAATTGGTCATTGTCAACTTTGGCCCCTATGCTCTTCATCTTCAAGGCTCTCATCTCCTTTGCAAAACTTCTTGAACCACCACTGCACTGTACGTTCATTAGCAGTTCCTGGGCCAAATGTGGTGTTGATGTTGCCAGTTGTCTGTGCTGCTTTATGACCCATTTTGAACTTGAATAAGAAAAGCACTTAAATTTGCTTTTTGTCTAACATCATTCCTATAGTCTAAAATGAACATAAAATAAACAACAAGTATAAGCCATTATTGAAAAACATCAAGTGAGAAATGCACATTAATGTATAACATAACCACATTAATTTAAGAATGTATTCCAATATCAAACGGCAAATTCTGACAAGAAAAAACCGCAATTACTTTTGCGCTCACCAGATAGTCATTGCTATCAGACAGTCATTGCTTCGCTTAAAATGTAGACTTTCCTCATATAATGGGTATGGTGTGAGCCTATGCATTAGAATCTATTGAAATAAATCAAACATTAACGAATTAATCATACTTTAAGATATTTAAAAACTTTATGAACGTTTACAAAAGTGGTTATTTAAAGTTGGATTTTAAAACGATACCTTTGACCTTGGTCACCTTCAAACATAAGTTAATCTTTTTTGGCCTCCCTACTACAGTGATCTTTACCCATTTCCACTGGGGATACCCACCATGTTTGATCGAAGGACCACATTTTGTGGTCCTGCAGAATTTAGGAAATGAAAGAGCTAACTGAAAAGAGGCAGCTTTAGCCTGTGGATGACTTTTTCCCTAAATATAATATCCAATATTTCCTCTTTTAGACTTTTCTTTATTTACAGAGAGACTTTGTTTTGTTTATTCTGATGTCCATCCCAATGTAAAGGTCTGTGCTTTAATTACTGATGTTAAAAATAAATAATAAATAAATAAGTGAATGAAGAAATACCAAGAGAATGTTAATCTTTTCTACTTTTAATAATCAATCATGCCGTATATTGAAATGGTGTTATAAAAATCCCAATCTCCACAAAACTTACATGTGCATAAAATGTGCACTGGCATTTTGTGACAACTGGTGTAACTCAGCACGTTGCAGACACAGAGGATCAAATTCAGCCAGTGGTGGCACCATGGTGAACAGTGTCGTGACTTCTGTAGATAAGGTGGTATTTAATTACGGAATTTTAAATCTTGGGATTTTTGTTAAATTGAAGGAAAAGAAAATGAGTAATGGAAAACAGATATGAAAATTCAGAGGACTGGAAAACCTGTTAACTCATCTGTCAAGGAAGGCAGAACTCCATAACAATGAAGTAGGCAGCGCTTACGGTATTGCTTAGGAAAATGGTATGCTTTTCCCATAGCGAAGATAACAACATAACTATGCACAAAAGGAAGGACACTATGAGGTGTTAAAGAAAGCTTTTCATCACACATTTTGAGGAATTAATGTTCAGATTTCCTCAACGCCAAGAGCATCCATCCTTATCAACCTGATTAGACACTCAGGGTGTTCAGCCGGATCTTATTCTATTATATATCACTGTTTCCAGTAAATCATGATACAGTGAAGTTAAATTGGCCTTAGAAGAACCCATAAGAACCATCATTTTAGAACAGCACTAAAATTTACCCCTGAAATCTTCTCTGTGTCTCATGTTATTGTCTATGGAAATGTGTGCTTGGCAGCTGACGTGGGAAAATCTAATCTACATGAAACATGAAGTCAGTGAGTGTGGGAGAAATCTGAGTCTAATGGAAACATTGAAAGATGTGTCGTGAGAAGCAGCTTACAAATAACAACAGTTATTGCAATTTGTGGTTACTATTGAAAAGAAACATTTATTTGGTAAACTTGGTTGCATGCAACAGAACATAATGATGAAATTGAACAGTGAATCCAATCACATTAACTTGCACACAGAAATAAGAAGAGCCAAAGGCAGCAACTAAGATGGCGGTGGGCAGAATAATGGCCCCCAAAGATGTCCACGTCTTAATCCTCAGATCCTGCGGTTATGCTGTACTATGTGGCAAAGGGGAATTAAGGTTGCAGAGGGAATGAAGTTTGGTCATCAGCTGCTCTTAAAATAAGGAGATAGTCCTATGTTGCTTGGAGGTGGGGTCCAGTGAAATTACAGGAGACATTAAATGTGGAAGAGGGAGGTGGACGAAGAAGGCAGAGTGAGAGATTTGAAGATGTTGCAGTGCTGTCTACAAAGATGGAAGAGGTCAGAAGCCAAAGAATGCAGGTGGCCTTTAGAAGCTGGAAAGGCAAGGGCCAGCTCCTGTCCTGAGCCTCCAGAAGGAGGGAAGCCCTGCTGAGATTTTGACTTTAGTCCAGTGGGACCCATGTTAGACTTCTGACTCTTGAAACTGTAAGATAATAAATTGGTGCTGTTTTTAGCCACTAAGTTTGTGGATGTTTTTTATGACAGCAAGAGGAAACCCATGCAAATATGTTTTTATACGATTGTAGAATGCATACACAATACTGCCTTCAAATCAACTGAATAAGAAGCAGCAGGTCAGAGTTAATTTTTAATGGAACTGCTAATTTTGGGTCAACACTGAAATAACTTAGGGTTGTGTCAGGAACGTGCAAAGTTACTCACTTCTAAAGGGAGGACATTGTGTGGGTGGCAGTGGAGCTTCACTGAAGTGAGAATAAAAT
Organism: Macaca mulatta; assembly: GCF_049350105.2. Classification (NCBI taxonomy): domain Eukaryota; kingdom Metazoa; phylum Chordata; class Mammalia; order Primates; family Cercopithecidae; genus Macaca; species Macaca mulatta. Next base: position 9,048,438 of record NC_133411.1, read on the forward strand.
AGCTGTGCTCCTGCGGCTGACACAGAAAAGTAGAGGCTCATTAACCCATAGGATTGGGGGAACACGAGAATATGCAGATGAGAAATTACTTTCCCTATATCAGCAACTCTAATAAATAAAGCAAGTATTGCTAAAAAATTACGTTGAAAATTCCAAGTACAGGGAAATAGCTACAATTTACTGACATGGAATTAAACAGTGAAAGCACATTCATGAACGTTGCTTAATGAAAAGAGTAAGTAAAAGTAGGAGCTGAATGAATATACTTGTGTTATTCTCTAGCAAAAATGAAAGTCTGGGCGAAGGGTAAGCCAGATGCTTGTTCTGCCCTCTGGAGAGTGCGTCTATCAGGTCTAATATCAGAGCCAGCTCTTGAGGGTGCCAAGTTCCTGCTGTGCAGGGGTCTCTGCTTGCCTCTGAGATAGATGAAGCACAACATTTCTAGCTGAAACTCCAAGCACAGAGTAGAGCATGTTCTGCTCTTGGCATAATATATACATATCTCTGTCTTTTCTATGTGTACAGAGCGCCTCCACTAAGAGGGCGCTTCACAAGGACTTCTGGGTGCCCTTTTGAGCCGAAGTCTAATCTTATCGGATCTGATGACTGAGCAGTGAGATGTCAGACAGGGAAAGGAACGGCTTTTTGAAGAGAACTTCAAGAGTGTTTTCTATGGTTGATTAAATTGGGAAAAAGAGTTCTTGCTCTTTTTATTTTATGAATACATGCAGAATGAAAAGACTGGAAGAGTCAGCAAAATGATGTTAATAAAACTTCTCCAACTCAAGTGCACAGTGAAAGAAGTAAAGCCTTAAATGGTGGCAATCCAGTTTTATAGTTTGGGAGGATTAAAACAATGTTATCTCACATATGGATATTGAAGCACCGTAATGCAAATCTATGTATGGCTTTGTTGTAGCATATTGCTGCCATCATTTATATAAATACAGTAATAAGGATATTTGGTTCATTTTGGGAATTATTTTATTCTTCAGAACATGTTCAAACAGTATTCAAGCTTGAGAAGCATGGCATAATTTAAGAATATAATTTTTAACCAGAGGTCTAAGAGATTGTCTCATTTCTATCTCTATGTAGCTATGTGATCTGAAACAATACAACTAATATTTTGTTATTTAAATTTTCTCATGCTAATGAAATATGCCATGGGGATATTGTCAATCTGTATGCATAAGTTTGTCAAAAATTATGTAGCATCACGATCACGTGCAGCTGGACTCATTAAACCTCAATTTCTTCTTTCTTAGACTCAGTCTTTCCAAACATTGCCTCCTCCATCTATTCTAATTGTATCCTACAAATAAAAACCAATGTACATTTTTACTTGTCAAAATGTTCTTTCCAACATGAAAACAAAACTTAATGTCTCTGCTTTTATACTATTCCTCCCCTTTACTTGGTGAATATTCCTTGAGCCTGTGGGCAAGTGTTCAATTTTGTACCCTCAGAGAACTTAGAGTAATACTAAGTATGCGGCAGATAATGAATAAATGATCTAATTTAGTTCACAGCACTTTAGCAGCAGTAGTAATGGTGGCAACTGCATAGATATTTTGAGGAATCTCACCACTTTTGTTACTTAATTAATCTTTAGAAATTTTGTTTTAGCTGGGGAATCAGTAAGGATCTTTATAAAATATTCAACAGTTGTGCAGTGTTTTGCCCATAAACAAGTGATCATTTTTATACAGCAGAATTGCAAAGAATTTTCCTCTTTATACTTACTAAGTTACAAAGGTAAATTCACCTATTTTAAATGTCTTCGTTTCATTCAATTCAAGTTGACACATTTATAAGTCATATTGGCATTGGCTTTAAGTAATAATGTTTAAGAAAAGAAATAGAAATTTAAGGATAACTAAGATTTTTCAGTTTCAAAAAATAGAAATTAACTTGATTAAATCAAGGATAAAGGAAGTTTTTTAGAGGGCTATGATTTAGATAATGAGATGAACAAGGAAAATAATTGGCAGGTTCAGTATTTTGAAGGATTTCTCTGTGATGTGCTGGTCCTGCATGCCCCTCTGCTTAAGGATTTCATTCCAGAGCGAGTGGGATGATTGCTGTGGTTTGTTTCACATGGATACAACGAAGGAAGGGATCTTTAAGCCATTGCTAAAATAAGGGGTGAGGGATGGTGAGCTCCAGAAATGACAGATGTCATTTCCATAACCAAGTTTCAACAAAAAGAAGAGAAATAATCATGAAAGCATTTAGAATCTTATGTTTTTAAATTTAAAAGGTAAATTTTCATAAATCACCATAAATATTAGCATTAAAGGAATTTCAAAAAGAAGTTATGTTCTGTTCAATAATTTAATTTCTTATGCTGCCCACAAGCAATAGGAAGAAGGTAAGTTAGATATGTTGTATGTTTTACTCTGAAATAAAGACCACTTCAAACACTGTACTTTGTGATATTTATTAAAATTGCTTCATGAGAGAGAAAATACGTAGACCAACAACAGCTCGAAGCATCATACAGGAAAAGGAATGATGCCAGGCAACAGGTTATAGGAAAGGGTTAAGCGGCAGCTAGTTTTCCTATGGAAACGTCTAGCTTTATTTAAGATCTTATGGATTAATCAGGGGGAGAAAATATTACATTAGAAAAATTAATAAATAGCCTTTATAAAAATAATTTTAAAATTACGTTTAAAAAATTTCAAGAGATAAGGGTCTAACAGTCACTTTTTAGTACTCTAATTCAAGAAGAGCACCTTTGGAGACAGAATGTAAAGAGCAGATTGAGGGCAGAGATTTAATTTTTCTTGTTTATGTTAATACTCAGATCCCAGACTAGTTGTTGGCACATTGTAGACATGCTCTGAAACATGTGTCAAAAGTAAATAAAAGAATAGTAGAAGATTGCTGAAGAGCAAAATATACTGTTCTAGTGGTCCAGTCCCATAACCAAAAGTAACTAGCTATATGACTGTATGCAACCTTGAACTTTGCTGGGACTAAATTTTAGATGATGGGATTAAATTCAATTGCCTTTGAAGTCTTTTTCAGTGAGGCTTAGTAAATGAGCTGCAGAATCACCATCACTCAGGAGTTCTTCTCCAGCAGCTCTCCCAATACCACATATCATCAGGCCCAGCCAGGTTCAAAGCAAGCTTTCTTAACCAGGGAAACAGAACACCTTCTCTCTCCTTTTCTATCCAAGCATGGTGCTCCTCTCCTCCACTGCTGATAGTAAAGGGTAATGCATTAACAGATGAGGCCTTGAAATGGAACTCTTCGAGTGGATCTTTGAAAACTAGAAGTAAGTGATGTGAACACTGAGGCAGAGGGCTTCATCTAGCAGTTCTAGGCAAGAGAACCTCATGGTTTTAGCTAAGTATTTTTGCATCTTTTCACTTCCTCTTCTTTTTTCTTTTCTTTTTTTTTTTTTTTTGAGATGGAGTCTCGCACTGTCATCCTGGGCTGCAGTGCAGCGGTGCGATCTCAGTTCACTGCAACCTCTGCCTCCAAGGTCCAAGTGATTCTCCTGCCTCAGCCTCCTGAGCATCTGGGATTACAGGTGCCCGCCACCAAGCCCAGCTACTTTTTTGTGTTTTTAGTAGAGACAGAATTTCACTATGTTGGCCAGGCTGGTCTTGAATGCCTGACCTCGTGATCCACCTGCCTCGGCCTCCCAAAGTGCTGGGATTACAGGCGTGAACCACTGAACCCGGCTACTTTCTCTTCTTAAATCTGTGAGGATGAAGCTTCCATTGACCACCTTCTCCTTTCAGTATGGGTCACATTTCTCCACTTCTTTTAATGTCTAGTAATTTTGGACTGTTTCCTAGTCATTTTGAATAATATGATGTACAGACTATTCTGCTATGTTCCTCTGAAGGGCGTTGAGTCTTTGCTTTAGCAGGCAGTCAACTTGACTGGATTCAGACTCCCAAGTTTGCCTCCCTCATAGGGGGGCATCAGATAATTCAGTTTTTATAACCTGAGCTGTGCTACTTGAGATCTGCCTGCCCATGAACGGTTCACAGCCCATAAAGAACTTTGTGTAGAGTTTATATCCCAAATCTGGGGCTGCCTATCTCTGGCTCTCTTTTTTGCTATTTTTCTCACCATTTTCGAGCTGCTGTAGTTGCCCTAATCTCCATGCTTTTATTCCTCAAGCCATTAAGGCAGCAGGATTTCATGTGCATTATAGTCATGTCATTGGCAGCTTACTGAGGCTCCCTTTCACACAAAAAAACTAAAAAAAATGAGGAAATTGGAGGCACATACAGTGCCACTTCTTTTTTCCATGTGCCTATCCATCTAGTATTTGCCTTCCTTTTGATTGTCTTACAGTTCCTTTAAAGAGTTGGATTTTAAAAAAATTAATTAATCAATTAATTTTTAATGTAAATAGCTTTAGGGGCACAAGTGGTTTTCGGTTACATGGATGAGTTGTATAGTGGTGAAGTCTGGGCTTTTAGCATACTAACTACCTGTTTATTTTGTTCAGAGTTTACATAATCATCTTCAGGAGAGCTAGTCCAATATGAGGTACGTGGCCATTACCAGAACGGGAGCCACTGAAGCAAATCAGGGATAATCATTTCAGAGTTTAAATTAAGTAAAGGATTTCAGGGGCAGAAGTGAGGGAAAAAGTGAAGAAGGAAAGTGTTTCTTTTCTCTCCAAAGGGAGATGTGTCTATGTCTCTATATCTGTACTATCCAAATTGAGCTTTAAGTTACTGGGCTTTTGTTCTGTTATCAACAAAGGTTAATATAATGAAGAAGAAACTGTTGTGAGGATGATTTCCCAGGACCCTAGGGCAAAAATTACCTGAGTAATTCCAGCCAAGTCTAGAATGCTTATGAATCAGATCATGGAAGTCTTGTAAATATATCCCCCAAATATAGAAGAATCAGCTATTGGTGTAGTAAGCAAGGTTTTACCCCTTATAGCTCTCATGAGCACTGGTAGACAAGGGTCATTTGAAAAGTCAGCCCTTCACAAGCTGGATAACTGTATTAGTCCATCTTCACGCTGCTCATAAAGAATACCCTAGACTGGACAGATTACAAAAGAAAGAGGTTTAATTGGACTTACAGTTCCACATGGCTGGGGAAGCCTCATGGTGGAAGGTACGGAGGAGCAAATCACATCTTACACGGGTGGCAGCAGGCAAAGGGAGAATGAGGAAGATGCAAAAGTGGAAACCCCTGATAAAAACCTTCAGATATTGTAAGACTTATTCACTACCACAAGAACAGTACCAGGGAAACTACCCCTATGATTCAATTATCTCCCACCGGGTCCCTCCCACAACATGTGAGGATTATAGGAGTACAACTCAAGATGAATTTGATTGGGGACACAGAGTCAAACAATATCAATAACTATGCTCAGAATCAAAGCAGTCAGGGTTCTAGATTTGTGCTAAGCAACCAGTGTCTACATTTTTTTTCTCTCTCAGAGGTATTTTTAAATTTCTGCTTCATGTTAGGATGGCATTTCCCTACCTCCATCCATTTTCACTTAAGTGGAGAGACACCAGGAAACACAGATGAATGCAAGCTGGTCAGGCATTAAGAATAGAATGAACCCCTAGTTGTTAACTACATAGCTTATTGCCTAAACCAGGACACTTTTGGCACGAATGATAATTATGCCAGGACTATTCATATAAACTGAGAAAATCTTGGGGAAATATGACATGTGATCATCCTATTGTTGATGTTCATTTTTATTTCTTCTCTCCCACCCTCCACTGAAGCAGGCAGGGGCTCTCAAATCCAGCATATTTATCTCCTTCCTGGAAGAGTTCTGGTTGGTGGAACCTAACTGCATGTAGGTGCTAAGATTTTCATTTCTTTCATGTCTTACCTTTGTCATGTTATGGCCTTCTGGGGACTTGGAATCTGTACTGACCTCTTGTCCACCTTCCTGTGATTTTTTTCTCACAAAGCTAACCAGAATTTCTCCCAGCAACGCAGCTCTCATTTATTTCTTGGACTAATGAGGATGAAAGCTTGAGTCGAATGCAATCCTACTTAAAAAAAAGTCTCCCCTAGCATTTACTGAGGACAATTGATATACATTAATGTCTTTACCATAACATTAAAAAATGATCTAAAGCATAGGTAACAGAATTCAAATTGAATCTATTATCCCTGGTGATTCCCAGGGGTAGATGCCATGGGAGCAACCTGGAGACCATTGGACTTCCCAGTTGTGGATCTGCATTTACATTGCAGCATCATATTCCCCAACACTGTTAAATATAACACTCAGACATCTTTGATGGAGCCCAGAATATTTTACAATTAAGTAAAGAAAAATTATTTTTTAATTTTGTTATGTAAACACATAGAAAAATGGAATCCAATGTTTAAATAGTTTGCATAAGTTAAAAATTCCATTTGGGCATCCCTAATCTTTCATTTGGTAGTGACTACTGATATGGCTTGCATATTCGTCCCCTCCCAATCTTATATTGAAATATAATCCCCAGTTTTGGAGGCTGGGCCTGGTGGGAGGTGACTGGATCATGGGAATGGATTTCTCATGAGTGGCTTAGCACCATCCTCTTGGTGCTGAGTGAGTTCATGCAAGATCTGGTTGTCTAAAAGTGTGCAGAACCTTCCCCACCTCTCATGCTCCAGCTCTCACCATGTGAGATACCTGCTCCCCTTTGCCTTCCACCATGATTGTAAGCTTCCTGAAGCCCTCACCAGAAGCAGAGGTCCACACCCCTTCTTGTACTGTCTGCTGAACTGTGGGCCAATTAAATCTCTTCCCTTTCTAAGCCACCTTGTCTCAGGTATTTATTTATGGCAATGCAATAATGGCCTAATACAACTATAGACCCACTGCAGTAACATAGAATAGAGCACTTTCACCTTTGAAAAGGTAGAATCCTATGGTAGTAACAAACTTCAGAAGTGCATTTAATTAGAATTTTGATACTCTCCAATTTTTATTGCACTACTGTTTTTAATGATTTTTCAATTATCTTTCATTCAATTTTTTTTATTATACTTTAACTTCTAGTGTACATGTGCACAACATGCAGGTTTGTTACATATGTATACATGTGCCATGTTGGTGTGCTGCACCCATTAACTCGTCATTTACATTAGGTATATCTCCTAATGCTAGCCCTCCCCCTTCCTCCACCCCATGTCAGTTCCAACCTATGAGTGAGACCATGCAGTGTTTGGTTTTCTGTCCTTGCGATAGTTTGCTGAGAATGATGGTTTCTAGCTTCATCCATGTCCCTACAAAGGACATGAACTCTTCCTTTTTTATGGCTGCATAGTATTCCACGGTCGATATGTGCCATATTTTCTTAATCCAGTCTATCATTGATGGACATTTAGGTTGGTTCCAAGTCTTTGCTATCATGAATGGTGCCACAATAAACATACATGTGCATGTGTCTTTATAGCAGCATGATTTATAATCCTTTGGGTATATACCCAGCAATGGGATGGCTGGGTCAAATGGTATTACTAGTTCTAGATCCTTGAGGAATTGCCACACTGTCTTCCACGGTGGTTGAACTAGTTTATGGTCTCCCCAACAGTATAAAAGTGTTCCTATTTCTCTCTCCAGCACCTGTTGTTTCCTGACTTTTTAATGATTGCCATTCTAACTGGTATGAGATGGTATCTCATTGTGGTTTTGATTTACATTTCTCTAATGACCAGTGATGCAGAGCATTTTTTAATGTGTCTGTTGGCTGCATAAATGTCTTCTTTTGAGAAGTGTCTGCTCATATGCTTTGCCCACTTTTTGATGGGGTTGTTTGATTTTTTTCTTATAAATTTGTTTAAATTCTTTGTAGATTCTTGATATTAGCCTTTTGTCAGATGGGTAAATTGTGTAAATTTTCTCCCATTCTGTAGATTGCCTGTTCACTCTGATGGTAGTTTCTTTTGCTGTGCAGAAACTCTTTAGCTTAATTAGATCTCACTTGTCAATTTTGACTTTTGTTGCCATTGCTTTTGGTGTTTTAGTCATGAAGTCCTTGCCCATGCCTATGTCCTGAATGGTATTGCCTAGGTTTTCTTCTAGGGTTTTTATGGTTTGAGGTCTGACATTTAAGTCTTTAATCCATCTTGAATTAATTTTTGTGTAAGGTGTAAGGAAGGGATCTAATTCAGCTTTCTGCATATGGCTAGCCAGTTTTCCCAGCACCATTTACTAAATGCTTTCCACATTATTAAATCCTTTCCCCATTGCTGGTTTTTGTCAGATTTGTCAAAGATCAGATGGTTGTATATGTGTGGTTTTATTTCTGAGGGCTCTGTTCTGTTCCATTCCATTGGTCTATATCTCTGTTTTGGTATCAGTACCATGCTGTTTTGGTTACTGGACACTTGTAGTATAGTTTGAAGTCAGGTAGCATGCTGCCTCCAGCTTTGTTCTTTTGGCTTAGGATTGTCTTGGCAATGTGGGCTCTTTTTTGGTTCCATATGAACTTTAAAGTAGTTTTTTCCAATTCTGTGAAGAAAGTCATTGGTAGCTTGATGGGGATGTCATTGAATCTATAAATTACCTTGGGCAATATGACCATTTTCATGATATCGATTCTTCCTATCCATGGGTGTGAAATGTTCTTCCATTTGTTTGTGTCCTCTTTTATTTCATTGAGCAGTGGTTTGTTGTTGTCCTTAAAGAGGTCCTTTACATCCCTTGTAAGTTGGATTCCTAGGTATTTTATTCTCTTTGAAGCAATTGTGAATATAAGTTCACTCATGATTTGGCTCTCTGTTTGTCTGTTATTGGTGTGTAGGAATGCTTGTGATTTTTGCAAATTGATTTTGTATCCTGAGACTTTGCTGAAGTTGCTTATGAGCTTAAGGAGATTTTGGGCTGAGACGATGGTGTTTTCTAAATATACAATCATGTCATCTGCAAACAGGGACAGTTTGACTTCCTCTTTTCCTAATTGAATACCCTTTATTTCTTTCTCCTGCCTGATTTCCCCGGCCAGAAATTCCAACACTATATTGAATAGGAGTGGTGAGAGAGGGCATCCCTGTCTTGTGCCAGTTTTCAAAGGGAATGCTGCCAGTTTTTGCCCATTCAGTATCATATTGGCTGTGTGTTTGTCATAAGTAGCTCTTATTATTTTGATATACGGGTCAAATTATTTGACTCTTAAAGGATATGAATTTAAAATGTATTTATCCAGGAAGTACATTAAGAATTGTTCAAATTCTTCTTAATCAATTGCACTTTAGATCCAACTTTTAAGTTAGCATATTTCTGGCTTGATTTTACTGCAGAAATTTGAACTGGAGTCACAAACTTCTGCCTAGAAGTTTTGATTTTTTCAGTGCAGTGTTGGTAAAATTAATTAGAAAGCCAGGAGTTGGGATGGGAACATTCTTCCTTTAGGCAGATACAAACTCCTCCCATGTATGGATGGCCTTCTACTCAAGGAGACTCACATAACAAGGCTGCTTGCCTGGCCTGGTGGACTTTTAGCTTTACCCTCTACTATAGAAGTTAATTTAAACTCCTGGAGAGAAAGCCACACTCAGAGTGAGAATTTTCTGAAACAGTGTGCTTAAAATCTCCAATGGAATTGGAAACATAAACCATGGAGAGAAACAGGTGTCAAGTTGCCTCTTCACTTCCAAATACCACAGTTATCATCAGCCTCACCAGGGAGAATGTGGGACAAAGGAATATGTGCCTGTCCAGAACTTAGGGGATCAGATCATTGGACTCTGATGACCAACCCTAGCACTCGTTTGGTGTGGGTTGGACATGTACATGAACTGATCAAGCCTTGATTTCTTTCTCTATAAAACAGGAATTCTCAAAGCTTCATATTGGGATTAAATGAGATTAAATAAAATAATGGACTGTACACGTCACTCTTGGTCATAGGGAAGTAAAAGATTGAATACACCAAGGGACAATGGTCCGATCATCTATAAAAATAGAACTGTGACCCAGGATCTGCAGCAACCAGCCCAGGAAACTAACCTGTTATCTAGCTAAGCCAGACTTGCAGGGTGTCAGACCAGGATCTCTGGGCAAACAATCCAGCAAAACAGACAATAATCCCTGCAACAACTGACCCCAAATGACCAGAACTTGACTAATAACTGACAGCTTTGGAAATTTGTGACCCCACTTCCAATTTAGGATCAATCAGAGACAGCCAAATATGCACCCCTAACTAACTGAGTGCCTGGATTCCAGGTAATCCCCCCTGCAGCTTCCCCAAGCCAACAGCCTCCAATCAGGACTTTCTCCAGACCTTCCCTTTTCCCACTACGAAGCTCTCCCTCTCCTCTGCCTGCCTTTGAGTCTGCCAAGTACAAGTAACAGTGATTGACTCTCTTGCTCTAGCAAGTAAAGAATAACAGCCTGGACTTGTTCTCATTTGGTTGGCTTTTGTTTATTTCCACAGCATTATTCAATAAAGATTGTGAATCAGGTAAACAATACAATAATTTGATTAAATATAAAATCAATGAATCATCAAGTAATACATCTGCAGAGATTCAGGCTAAATTTATACAGCTTAATTTATGTTTCTATTTTTCTTAATTTTAATGGAATCATTGATAGCCTCAAATTCATCTTATTTTACGAATGATTTTCTTACTAAATCATCGATGGGAGTTATGCCTGGCTTACGTTCCAGTTTACTGGTTTGTAGTGTCAGTTAACTTTACAAACCAATGTATTGGTTGTTTGTCTTCTAAGATCCCACAGGGCAAACTTTCTAACTTGTCCAAGAGAGAGCCACAGGAAGGGCTTTTCACAACAGGCCAGGTCCTCTCTCTTCCTTCCCCTGATCCTTCCAATGTGTCACAATACACTGGGCGAAATTGGTTTGGGCTCTTGAATAGACCCTTCACAAAGCCTGGTGGATTTCTTGGCTTAGTCCCCCGTGGTTGTGGAAGTGTATATAAATGGAATATTTGATGATTCATTCTAGTGTTTTTAATGGGTATTGAATTTGTGCTATTCATGTCTAGATTTCTGAGGATTTTCCTTTTAGTGTTTCTTTCTCTCTCATATGAAGACATTTTTCTATGCCTTATCAATCTCTTGGATCTTATTTGCTTTTATGAAACTGCTGAACCTCCAATAATTACATCTTCATGGTCACAATTCTTAGAAGAATCTGTGGTTTTCCCACCCATAAATGTTCACTTGGGGCTCACAGAGACTTCTCAGTGGCCGTATGTAGATAAAGCACGAATTCACAAATCCAGACAATGCCCCATAGTCTGACAATTTTGCCTCTGAATATATGTTTCCCCTTTGTCCTCCCAACCTAAACACACCAAAATCTGTAAGAACAGATCTCTGACCTCTGACTGGCCATAATGCATAGAACCCCTTATGGGAAAAAAGAACAATTTGGTCATGATATAATAATTTGTTGCACAAAACTCTTCTACCCCAAGTTTAGAGGAAAGAAACAGAAAACAAAAACAAAACAAAAAATCACTGAATGTGGTTTCAATAGTGTCAATGGAATGGTGACAATTTATTACAGCAATTTAATTAAATTGCCGCTCTTAACAGTGGTAGTATGGCACAGAACTCATCACAAGTAGCCTGAAAATCTGCTGTTAATTTTAACCTTGACATGTGAAGTCCTAACAGAGGAGATTATGGTTAGAAGGAAAATAAGTGATATATTTCAGTCATCATGAAAGATAGTGATATACTTTCAATACTTGAAGAAAACCAAAGCTGTGTGTTTCTTGTCATCTGATCATAAACATAGGTGTGGAAAGGAGGGGAGATGAGACTCATTTCATTGGATTTAAGGTTCTATGACAGCAGAATAATATTGGAAAAGTAGCCATGGGATAAAAGAACTCAGCATCAATTTATATACATATAAATCCACTTAGCCTCAACTTATGCTACTAAATTACCTTCCCGAGACCTAAGACCTGCTATTATGTGTGTATGGAGTATGGAATGTGAGCTATGCCTATAAGGCAAGTGATTTCCTTGGTAACATAAAATCGTGCCAGGTTGGGGAGTTCCAGGAGTTGTCAGAGTTTCTAAAGGGACATTTTAGAGAGAAAATATGTTGATTGCATCAAGAAACTGCATGAAAGAAAAGTGCTGAGAAAGCTGAGTTCATGCCCACAGTGGATAGCAAAGAGGGAGAGGACATCACAGTGAGGTGAACGCAGGATTCTCAGCTCTGCCCAAGGAAAAAGTGCTTGTTCTGGGATTTTCATCTTTACGGTTGTTCCTGGGATAGAATATAGGTGCAGTCTCACCTGATCATATCAGGAATGCCATGTGGAAAAAAGATTATGTGTATCCTCAGAGACTGAAAATGTTTATTTCCCTGAAACAAAACAGTGTAATATAACTTGGAATGTTCTTGTAAAATCTAGATTTGTTTTGATTTGATAGGAAGATAAAGCTGATGGAATACTATGCAGGGATGGTGAGTAGATTTATTTTATATCTAAAATGAGTAGTCATTTGTTTTTTCAAATCATGACTTCAAAAATCAGCATGCAGACCTTGGCTGGGAGAGTTCTCTGATGTCTGAAAGATGTGTGTGGGTGTGTTTGTGCACATTTTGTTTTTTATACTAGCTGTATTTGACCTATTTTTCCCTACACTGGGGATGGCTTGTTGAGGCCATGAACACTTTGAGGAGGAGTTCTCTGCAAAGGCATTTTCTGAATCAGAATGGTTGGTTGCCCACGTAGCAATGATGAAGAAGGAGATGCATGTTGAATGTAAAGAAGGATCCTTTGACAGACAAACCAAACTGATACTAGCTTATGGGAAAAGAGAATGCACTGGGTCACAGAACAGAAAAGTCTAGCTTCAGATATGGCTGGATCCAGGGGCTCAAACACTGTGGGTATCTCTGTCTCTCCTGTACTTCTGATGGACATTATTCTCAGGACAACTCACTTCTTGTTGCAACCAAGTGGCCCTTGGTCAGTTGGAGACCTGCTTGTCCATGGTGTAAATATATAAAATAGGGTCAATAATCCCTGCGCCACAGGGGTTTCAAGGGTCAAGTTAGACAATGTAGATAATGAACCCAACACAGCACCTACTGCAGGATCAATGCTCTAGTTCAGTATCCAGCACATGGTAGAGGTATTCTTTGTGTTTTTAATAATCATCATATGGTCTCTCTGGGATTATCAATGTCCTATAGAGAAATTAGACATTGTTCTGATTATAAGATTTCAGGAAGATGTGCTTCTTTGTGATAAACACTACATCAAGGAGAATAGGGATGCTCTATCTCCAGCTCAGTGCAAATGAAGGATTTTCTTTTTCTTTTTTTTTTTTCCTTAAAGACAGAATCTCACTCTGTCGTCAGGCTGGAGTGCAGTGGCACGATCTCAGCTCACTGCAACCAAAGGAGGGACTTTCAATGTGGTTTCTGTGCATCATTTCCCCCCCAGCTGCAACTCTTGTGCCCTTTCTCTCCCTGTTCACGTCTGCCCTCCTGCCATTCACTCTCATACCATGATACCCAGCGAGCACAGCAATAGCCCAGGCAGAAGATGGGAGCTACTCCCAGGGCCTCATCTGAGGACCTTGTGGCTCTTCCACACATGAGTCAGCCAGGGTTTGAGGATTCCCCTGAAGATCATGGCTCCCTCCTCTTGGCCCTGTAACTATTATGAATTGCAGTATTACAGGTATCTTTAACCCATACCCAGTGTGTTAGTCCATTTTCATACTGCTATGAAGAAATACCCAAGACTGGATAATTTATAAAGAAAAAGAGATTTAATGAACTCACAGTTCCACATGTCTGGGGAGGCCTCACAATCATGGTGGAAGGTGAAGGAGGAGCAAAGGCAGGTTTTACATGGTGGCAGGTAAGAGAGTGCGTGCAGGGGAACTGCCCTTTATAAAACCATCAGATCTTGTGAAGCTTATTCACTATCACAAGAACAGCATGGGAAAGCCCATCCCCATGATTCAATTACCTCCCACCAGATCCTCCCTACCACACATGAGGATTATGGGAGCCACAATTCAAGATGAAATTTGGGTGAGGACATGCCAAACTGTATCACCTATTGCCAATTATTAAGTAACAAATGAATATATAACAACCATAGAAAAATGTAGACATTTTCCATGTAGAAAACATATTCTAACCACAGAAAAACTGTGGAAGACACTGTGATTGGTCAATTCAGTATTTATCACTACTTTTAGTTCATTTCTAAGGACACTCCTATGTTGGTTGGTTAGCTACATGTCCAACTAAAAGTCTCAATATTGTAGGATTCCTTTCATCTAGTGGTGACCTTTTGACATAGTTCTGGTCAACAAGAATCTTAATTTTCTTGGGTGAGACTCCTAGGAAAACTGCTGTTTTCAGATCAAAAGAAACAGATTCACTTAGCAGGGGAGACCTCATGATCACAAAGTTGATTTTCCCAGGGTAAAGCTTATCTATTGCACTCCACATGCACTGACCCCTGTCATTTTCCCACATGTGATAAACTCAACTGCATGATTGTGGCAGTAGGGAACTGCATTTACACTTTCCCCTAGTTAAAGAAATAAGAAAAAAAATACAGATTGAGCTGAACCACTATTTTGGCCCCTTTTCCTTCTCATATGTCTGGAATAAAAATGTGATGCCTAGAGGTAAAACTGCCATCCTGTGAGCATGAGGATGGCACCACACCCGACGGTCATAGAGCAAGAAAGCAAGAGGGGCTGGGTTCACTGGGGACAGTTTGGAATTCCATTTTCTATCCATAGCTGTATACCTCTAGTGTTCACTTATCTGAAGGAAAAGGGGTTTGGATAACTCACTTTTGCAAGTTTATGTTACTTGCAGCTTAAGAAAACCCTAACGGGTACCAAGTCTAAAATACTGCAAGGGAAAATAAAATGCAAAGAATCTTAGCAAACATCATAAAAGACACCAACAAAAATTCGGCCATGGGCACTTTTGAAGGGCATAACAGTAAAGTAACTGATATACACATATGCACACACATACACACAGGCACATACACATGTATATGCAAACACACACACATATATACACACACATTCTTCTTTTCCACTGATATTCTACCATCACTGGACATTAGGAGTGCACATAGAAAAATGTCAGGATAAATTAGTAAATTTTTCTCCTTTATTCATTTATTTAATTGAAAAGGAGAGATGGCATTAAAGTTTCCCCAGAAAATTTGTATAAATGCCCTTATTAGAAAGAACTAGCATCCTTGGAGTTTTCTTTACTGTCCTATGACTGGAGCAAACGACTTTCTATTTTGCCTGTTATTGCAAATTGCAAGGATCCGTGAACATTGATAATTGAAGCATGAAATGGAGGCCAATTTTACCTGAATTATAAATTTGTGCAATTGCTCTTGGAGACAATAACTTGCCCAACTGCCAACCTAACTCTGCAATCTGAACTAGGCTATCAGATTTCATGAGAAATAAAGGAGTTGGTCTGTATTAATATAATATTTTATACACATTTAATTTAGTTATTTTAAATCATCAACAAGATATATTTATAAAGACTATTACAATCTCGAGAATCATACAATAATTTCACTATCAGATGAGACTAATTTTACTCTTATTGGATACAATGTAGGTCAGATGTGAGTGATATTTTGCCTTTTCCTTTTGTTCACACTCACCTCCTATTTCTAAGAATGGTGTGTGGAAGTCATGGAGGTAGAATACACAGTTTCTCTGAGGAATTTTGTGCCTCTCCCTGCTTCTTGGCATGGGAGGCCCAGTTACTGTTCATGGGGGAAAAAAAAGACATGCAAAATTAAAAGCTGAAGGCGTGAAAGTAGGCAACTTGAAAAAAAAAACACAGAAAAGTCCCCCCCATGAAAAGCCATTCAAATAATGGCTTTTGATTTGACATTGAATAACAGAGTTATTTAAAATAGTAGTTCAAGATATGAAACAAACCCACAGGCATTGAAGACTTTTGGTAGCGCTATGAGAAGCTGGTATGTGAACAATTGCATCTGTATGTTGCCAGCCTAAGGAGGACCACCAAGGCCATCTCTCCTCACTCCTGTAATCCCAGCTACTCCGGAGGCTGAGGCAGGAGAATCGCTTGAACCCTGGAGGTGGAGGTTGCAGTGAGCTGAAATCGTGCCATTGCACTCCAGCCTGGACAACAGAGTGAAACACCATCTAAAAAAAAAAAAAAAAAAAGAAGAAAGAATTATTTTAGAAATATAGTAATTACTTTGGCATTGTTTCTTGTAAAAGGTTTCTAAAAATGGATCATAGTTTTCTAAAAATTATTTCCATTGTTTAAAAAGACTTTTGCCAAACTATCTGAAAAATAAAAATGGAAAACAATGCACAATAATAGTGCTATTGTGTCTCAGGTTGATTTTCCTGGGTGCAGACCCTGCGATGATGTTTGAGGGGCAAGAGATGACGTTTGAGGGGCAAGATGTTCATTTGCTCTACCACCTGTGAAGCAAAAGGGAGGAGGCAGCGTTGGACAGAGGTAAGGTCCAGGTGTGATGTCACCAAGTCTCCCTGCATGATGGGCAACCGGGATGGGGAATTGATGGCAGAGTCGTCCTGCAGCAAGCTCAGGGCTTTGCTTCCCACCTGTTCAGCTTCTGGATATGGGCACCCAAAAAATGGGGTGGCCATGGGCAGGGTGGCTCACTGCAGCTGAGGCTGACCCTGGAAGGGCTGAGAGCTGGACCTGGTGTCTGCTGACCCCACTCCCTGCCTCTGACCAGTGAGTTCTTCCTGAAGAAGGATCTGGAAGTGCATTTTTGTGTCTAATGAAGTGAAACGTGCAATGTTAAAACTTTCAACAGTGGGAGTTCTCCATGCTTTCTTTACATTATCCAACAATTTAAAAGCAAATGGGCCGTGCGGTGTCTCAGTCCTGTAATCCCAGCACTTTGGGTGGCCAAGGTGGTAGGATCACTTCAGACCAGCCTGGGCAATACAGTAAGACTTCTTCTCTACTACTACTACTACTACTAATAATAAAAATGAGCTAGGTGTGGTTGTATGTGCCTACAGTCCCAGCTACCTGGGAGGCTGAGGTGGACAGATCATTTGATCCAAGGAGATTTAGGCTGCAGTGAGCTGCGATGGTGCCCCTGCACTCCAGGTGAGACCCTGTCTCAAAAAAAAAAAAAAAAGGCAAATGGTCTTACTTGTAATTTATTAATAAGGGTCAGTTGTTATTATAAAATTATTATAAATATATCAATATATTTGCCTAATTAATAGATTAATATATAATTAATATAGTAATATGTATACGATCCATATGTTCATTATAAGTGTCATTAATTGATCCGTGAAATGGGGGCTGAAGACCCCGGAGACGGCCCTCCTTACAGTTAAACCCGGTGCTGTTTCTCTAGCAGGGACTGTGCCTCTGTGACCCTGAGGCTGGAATCCCTCTGCAGGAGTGGAAAGAAGTCAGAAGGAGCTCAGCTCGCTGAGCACCTGGACGGTGCCCCTGAACTTCTTACTTGAAGAAAGTCCCTAATATGTTCACTCCATCGTTAGGAGAATTTGGAGCATATGACGGTGGCTCCCCTGCTTCTGCACACCCCTAACCCGGAATTGGAGGGGATAATTTGCGTCACTACAAAAAGCTTTCATGGGCAGATAGTTCTCTCGAGCGCGCAAAATGTTTTCAATTCCATTTTCCAGCAGAGCAGCTGGAGTCTCTGGAATTTCTACGTCCCATGCTGCTGCCTTCCACCTAGCACAGGACAGGACCCCGGAGGGCGGGGCCCCTGCAGAGAGCCCTTCTCTAGGACCGGGCACCTGCCTAGGGAGCCTGAGATGAGGTCGGCCTTGGCTCATCACCTGGAGAGAGTGGATCTAGGAGGTCCGGGCATCGCTACGCTGGGCCCAGCCTGGGTGGAGCCCCCAAGGCGGGAGGGTGGAGCCTCGCGGACCCTGGCTGGGGACAGGGCAGAATCCAGGCCTGGGGAGCTCCGGGTGAGACGGGGAGTCCTCAGCCCAGTCAGCTGTGAGGCCACGGGACCCTGGGACAGGGCGGGCTCTGGCCACTAAATAGCAAAGCAGGCAGAGACATCCTATGCCGTTCCATGTGGGAGCCTCAGACTCTCAGGAGTCCTGACTGGCCCCGGGGTCGTTGGCCACGTTTGCATCCGGGTCAGGTAGGGTCAGGCTCCCCCGTTTCCCGTGGGCTCTGAGGAGAGAAGGGAACCGGAAGGTTCTGGTCCTGTGCGAGGTGTGTGGAGAGTTGCTTTTCCAGCAGAAATACCAACTCCCGCATTTAAGTTTAGGCAGTTGACCAACTTGGAAAAGCTTTGAACTTTGGTTTGGCGTTGAAGCCACACGATCTGTCGCCCGTGGAAACAGCAGAATTCCATAAGGACCGAGTGGGGAACCCACACTCTCTACGGGGCTCCAGCCACCGGCCGTCTCTTGCTTGACTTCTGACGCGAACGGAGTAGAACATGTTGCCATTTGTTTGTTGACATCGCGGATGAAGGAGCAGAATCCATTTTGCGGGGAAAGATGTGGAGACACTGTTGGATACAGCCGCAGGGGATCACTGGGTGCCTTAAGGAGAGCGGTTGCTACTTCGTGCTGGGGCAGAAGAGACTCGAGTGAGGTGAGGACTGAGTTGCAGGTGGGGGTGAGGAAATGGAGAGAGCAAAGTAGCAGTTTTAAGGAAGTCTCTGGTGGGGAGAAAGAGTTACATGAGTAATGAGAAGGATACAGAGGGCTTTTTTTGGTTTTATTTTTATAAAGATGGAGTCTTGCTCTGTCGGCCAGGCTGGAGTGCGGTGGCGCGATCTCAGCTTACTGCAAACTCCGCCTCCTGGGTTCCAGCGGTTCTCCTCTCTCAGCATTCCGAGTGTAACTGGGATTACAGGTGCCCACCACCATGCCTGGCTATTTTTTTTTTTTTTTTTTTTTTTTTTTGAGATGGAGTCTCGCTCTGTCGCCCAGGCTGGAGTGCAGTGGCGCGATCTTGGTTCACTGCACGCTCCGCCTCCCGGGTTCCCGCCATTCTCCTACCTCAGCCTCCCGAGTAGCTGGGACTACAGGCACCCGCCACCACACCCGGCTAATTTTTTGTATTTTTAGTAGAGACGGGGTTTCACTGTGTTAGCCAGGATGGTCTCGATCTCCTGACCTCAGATGATCCGCCCGCCTCGGCCTCCCAAAGTGCTGGGATTATAGGCGTGAGAGCCACCGCGCCAGGCCAGACAGATTTTAAAACAATTTTTAATGCTGATGCGTATACACAGAAGATAGATTGAATATACAGTAGAAAGGAGATAATTTATAGACCGGAGTGCTTAATGATGGAGAGCTGGCATGGATGAGTTCCATGGTACCTGGGGCAAAGCTGAGCTGAAACAAACCTGAGGCACCTGCTCCTGGTTAACAGGAGAGAAGGAGAAAATGGTGAATGAAATGCAGGCGAGTTTGTAGAATGGCAATACAAATCTGAGCTAGATCAATGGCTGATCTCTCAAAGAAGTTAGAAACGGGCTGCTGTTGAAAAATAGAGAGCTTTTAGAAGTGAAAATATTTGAAATAATCATTGCAGAGAATAGGAAAATGAATTCATTATAGCTTGCAGACTTTAATAGATTGGAAGGGGATGAAGTCTCTTTCTTTTGTGCTTTGTTTTAATCTAGAGATATTTTTCTCCTGAACATTTCTATATTTATTGTAAAAATACACCATCTTTTTAATTTACAGAATTTTAGAAATGATTGTGAATGAAAATATAAAAAATCTTCCCTCTGAATATGAGGTGGCCTATCTGTCTACTACTTATTTTTTTCCCATTTGCCATTTCTATGACCAGCTGGTAGAGTTTGACATAAACAGTGGTTTCAAAAAGAAATACATATGTCTTTGTTTGCTGTTGCTTATTATGGAATACCTGAACCTGGGTAGTTTATAAAGAAAAGGGGCCAATTGTATGGTGACGGGTGCATGCGGTCTCTTCTTCTTAAAAAGACCCCAATCCCATTCCCGTGAAAACCCAATGGGTTAATTAATTTATGGGCCCTTATGACCTGTGGTCACTTAAAGCCCCCACCTCTCTATACTGCCAGATGGGGAATTAAGTTTCAGCAGGAGTTTTGGAGGAGACAAATATTCAAACCATAGCAATATAATGAACAAAAATTAAACAAAAGAATAAACTATTATGGTCTAGCAACCCTACTTTGCCTTAGAATGAAAATGACTGGAAAAGTTTTTTTTTTGATTCATGTAATTTAATGTAAAAATAATGAGTAAAAAGACAGTGCAAGATAATAAAAACAAGCTGCATTTCGGAAGGACTTTATAAAACGATTACTTTACATTTTAGAAGTTCTGATTGCATTGTAACTTTCATGTATCTTCCACTTTTTATTTTACTAGAAAGAGTTACAATGATTGGTTTCTGATTATTTGGTTCAGGTGCCAAGGAAACTTAAATTCATATTAATCCATTGATCTATCTTTCACTTATTAATTTGTGAGATGTCAAAGAATTCTGCATATGCATTTTTTGTTGAGTATACATATTAAAACACATTTTCACTCTGGTTTGCACTTCTACTTTCTGATATTGAATTGTTCATAATTTTAATGTAATTTATCACTATCTTCTTTTACAGTTAAATTTTTTGTGTTCTGTTTAGAAAGTTTTGCCTGTTCTTAAAATATATTCTTGTATATTACCTTTTAGAAGGTTTATTGTTCTTTTATGAATTAGATATAAAATCCACTCCGAAGGGATTTTTGTCCATTGTATAAAGTGGGGGTCAACATATTATTTTTACTGTGAATATCCACTTTAGCCATTATAATTTATTCAAAATCATAAATAAATCATGATGTTCTTTACAACACTGCAGTACCAGCTTCTGAATAAATTACATGTCCATTTATGTGTGGGTCTGTTTCTAGATCCTATAACAGTCCATGCTCTATTTATCTCTGTCAGTTGACATCTTTCTAAAAATTCTTTCAACTTTGCTATTCTTGTTCAAGCTTATCTGGGCTATTCTTGGCTATTTGCATTTCCAAATGGATTTTTGCTTCATAATTTAAATCTCTATAGAGACCTGCTGGAATTTTAATTGAGATTACATATATCAATTTGAATAAAATAGAGATCTTTAAACTATCGAGCATTTCAGCTCATTTACGTGGTATATCTATGCATTTATTTGTCCTCTTAAATTTCTCTTAATTATGTTAAATAATTTTCTACACAGAGGCCTTACAAAACTCTTGTAACAGTTATTCCTTGCAATTTCAGGGGTTATGTCTTATTATAAGCAATATTTTTAAAATTTTATTTTCTAATTGTATGCAGAGATATAATAGATTTTTGCATATTGATCTTTATTATGGACTGAATTGTGTTTCTTAAAATTCATATATTGGAGTCTTGATACTCAATATCTCAGAATGTAACTGTATGTGAATTTAGGGACTTTAAAGAAGTAAGTAAGGTTAAATGAGGTCATATGGGTGAGACTCTAATTTGGTAGAACTAATGTGAAGAGGAAGAGGAAATTTGGACACAAAAGAGACACTGGAATTAAGTGTTCATGGAGGGACAGCCATGTGAAGTAGCAGCAGGCAGATGGCCATCTGCAAGCCAAGGAGAGACGTTTCTAGGGAAACCAGTTCAGTTGACACCTCCATCTTGGACTTTTGCCTCCAGAACTGTGAGACAACACATTTCAATAGTTTAAGCCTCCCAGTCTGTGATATTTTGTTATGGCAGCCCTAGCCGACTAATAGAACCGTGTATCCATAAACTTTGCTAATATATGCATAATATATAAATGCATATGTATAATATATACATAATGTCTATAAATATATGCAGAAGTATATAATGTGATCTCTGCAAATAGTGACAGATTTATTTCTTCCTTTCCAATCTTTAAGCCTGTTTTATTTAAATTTCTTGTATTATTGCCTCGGCTAGGACCTCCAATACAACACTGAAGAAAAGTTTGTTTCATACATCATCCCTGATCTAAGGGCAAAGTTTCAACAGTTTCTTGTTATGTATGTTTTCCTTTTTAAGTTATTTGAAGTAAATCTTTAACACATAAAATTTCATTGTATTTCTATTTTCAAAGGGTTTTGTCAAAATATTGGTAGAAAGTTTTCAAACGATTTTTTCTGAATATTTCTCAGATTCAGAAAAAGGTTGCAAGATATTTTACATTTTTGTTTTTATTTTTGTAAATCCAGTCTGCCAAACTTTTTTATTTGGAGTATGTAATTGGTTTATACTTAATGTAATAACATATACTTGTGCTTAAAAATGTATCATTTTCTGATTAGTTTTTTTTTTATTTTTAACATCAGTTCTATATTTCTCCTTTTCTTTAATGACTATTTTTTGTTAAATATTTTCATTGCTTTTTTTTAATAAAATAATAATTTTAATGTATACAGTTTCTATTTTGAGTAGTTACCCAGAGTTTACAACATGAATCCATTATTTATGAAGTCTGGTGTGAATTCCTATTTACTTTCAATGATCTTCAGACCTTTTAACTCCATTTACTTACTTCCCTCTCATATCTTGTACCTTTGTTGCCCTGTATTTCATTCTCTAGATATTTCAAAGCAAATGCATTATTATTTTATAAAGTCCATATGCTTTAGGTTTACCTACATATTTATCATTCTTCTTGCTTTTTATTATTCCCATTGTCTTTATCCTTCCTTCTGGGATAATATTGTTTTTTTTCTAGGAAGTGTCCTTTGGTTACAAATTCTACTAGGTTTTACTTGTTAGAAAATGTCTTTATTTTGTCTTTGTTTATAAATGATGCTTTTCATGTGTATAGAAATCTAAAGTGACATTTATTTTCTTTCAACCCTCTGAATATTGCATTTTCAGGTTTTCTGACCTCTCTTTTTTTCTGTTGAGAAGTCTTTTCCTTGAAAATACAGATAGGAGCCTAAGAGAGATATGGGACATGGTGAAAAGGTACATGTGGAACTGGCACTGTATAATAGGGGAGGAGAAAAAAAGGAGGGGGGAATCAATATTTGAAGAATTAAGGCCTAAAACTTTAACCAATTGAGAGATATCAAACCACAGATTAAAACTCAATAAATCCTAAATCAACTATGTATAAAGAAAAACACACCAAAGTCAGTGTAATAAAACTGATGAAACTACATACAGAAAGAAAATCACAAAAGTGGCCATTTTTTGAAGGCGTACATAACCAAGTTATTTATTTTTATTTTTCGAGGCCTTTCTAATTGTTCTTGGTGGAAGAGTTGGTCTGCAGCAAGCTAATCCACAATGACCCAAAATAAGAAAATACACTGATGATAGTTTTTAAATTTTTATTATTTATGTATTTATTTTTAAATGCAGCCAGTTCAATATGAAGTCAAATAACAGGAAAAAATGCCCACAGGAATATCATGTAATACATGCATGATTTTCATGCATCCATTATCCCTTAGTCCACAGAATGTGCAATAGCTCCTGGCATGGAAGGACAGTGGCCCATGGGCCCATAGCCAGTATGGAGTGGTCAGGACGTTCATGTTAAAGAGACCAGGACTGGGAGTCCGTGGGGTGGCTGGAATCTGACTCTGCTAAGTGTGAGCTCTGGAACCCTGGAGGAATTACCATTTTTTCTCCTTATTTTCCTCATCTGTGGAATAGGTCTACAAACAACTCTTCCTTCCCCGTGGTATAGATGTCTTACGTAAACTTCGCAGCAGCATTATAGAAAGGGGATTTAAAACAATGTTTTTTTTCCTCCTCATAATTGTGTTATTCTGTATAGAGGACAGAGATTTATATATGAGAAAACAAAACCAAATGTATTCTCTGGATAATTTTGTATTATCTATAGAACCGGCACTACTTAAAATGCCCATGTGTTTTCAGTCCTTAAAGTTTCATGAACTTTAGGGGCTCATAGAGAAGGTAAACTATTTTGACACCATTGACTATATGCAGGTAGCTCAAGGTACAGTTGGTTCTGAACAGCCTGGAAACATGAGACACAAGGTCAAATTATCTGTTTTCCAGGAGAGAGCACCTACGGGAGACTTGGTGTCCCAGCAAGGTCACTGCCAGAGCTTTTTGGAAGTTGGAAGCATCTCTTTCAACCTTAGGAAGATTCATTCGAGTACTAGAGAGGTGAACATCGCTCATCTCCCTGAAACAAGTTGATTCTTAATTACTTACTGCTCTAGTCACACCTCAAGTTCTAGAGAAGAGAACTAATGCATATATATAATCTTACTAGTGGTGTTGTTATCAGTATTTTTTCCTTCCTTCCTTCCTTCCTTCCTTCCTTCCTTCCTTCCTTCCTTCCTTCCTTCCTTCCTTCCTTCCTTCCTTCCTTCCTTCCTTCCTTTTTCTTTCTTTTCTCTCTCTCTCTTTCTCTCTCTCCTTTCTTCTTCTTTTCTTTTCTTTTCTTTTCTTTTCTTTTCTTTTCTTTCTGATGGAGTCTTGCCCTGTTGCCCAGGCTGGCATGCGGTGGTGCACTCTTGGCTCACTGCAACCTCCTCCTCTCAGGTTCAAGTGATTCTCCTGCCTCAGCCTCCTGAGTAGCTGGGACTACAGGTGGACACCACCAGGCCCAGCTAATTTTTGTATGTTTAGTAGAGGCAGGGTTTTGCCATGTTGTTCAGGCTGGTCTCAAACTCCTGACCTCAAGTGATACACCCAACTTGGTCTCCCAAAGTACTGGGCTTAAAAGCATGAGCCACTGTGCCTGGCCTCAGTATTTTTTCATACAGATTTGGTGGAAATAGCATCTCTAATACTCTTAACAGCATTCAAAAATGGCACTACTATATTGATGTAATGGTGTAAACTACAAATTTCTTTTTATGTATACATGAGTGAATGAAAGATGCATGACAAAATGAATCCATCACTTCACATCTTATAAAGAAAGGGATTTACAGAACCAATTGCTGAGCGAAATTCCCCTACAGGATAAGTGATTACAGATGGCTTGTGTGCTCCCAGTGAGAGCAGCCATCCTTCCTCCCTGCCAGCCCTGAGAATAGAGAATTATGAAAGCAGATAAGGCTGAAGGAAAGGAATTTAGGGGGTATTATTAATAATGAAGAGGAGATGACAAGTTGAAATGTGGTGATGATCAAAACCTAAAAGCTTTGTAGCTCCAAATTGTGATGCATTTTATTGAGAAGCCCTGTATGGTTTTATTGGTATAACTATAGTGTAAAGTTTCCTTTTATAATTGCCGTCCTTGGAAAAAAAAGGCTAAAATGGCATTTTTATTGTGTTGTGGTTATAGAAACCTGCCATTTTCTGGTAAACTAATAGTGTACTTCCTGTAAAGGCAAACAAAAGAAAAAGAAACCAAAATACTGGCTACAAAATAAAAGTAAGGTATAATTAAAATAATTATTGTAACTTAAATTGAAGGAATAAAATATAAATTGTTTTAGGAGTGGCCCATGTAGGGAAACTTCAGAAAAATACCAGAAGCAAAAAGCAACTTATGATTTTGAGGCTGAAGTATAATCACACAATCTTATCAGATGCAATTAATATTAGAGAAATTCGATAGGACAATGAAATAACTAATATTGAGTAAAACCCGAATCAGATTTCTCTCTTAGCACCAACCAAGGCCTTGCCTTCATTTCTTTTTGTGAAATTGGTGGATTACATTACTCTTTCTGAGAGAAAGGAAGAATTATCAAAACATTTCTAATAAGATTTGCCCGTGCATGTGGGTTCAAATAAAGAATCTCTTACGTGCTCTTCCTGGTGCTGCCTCTCCCTCATCCAGCCCTCTTCCTGTGTCTCCTAACGTCGCTGCCCCTTTGCTCTCTGAGGTGTAGCCCTGATGACTTCTTATCTGAGGACAGTGGCATTAGCTCCTCCCTGTGCCTAGGCTGTCTCTTCCACTCTCCCTGTCTCACTTCCATCTTTCCTGCCCGTCTCAGCATAAACCTCACCCTGCCAGGTGTCCTGGACTCCTGGTCTAAATCAGTCCTCCTGCCCCAGGTATTCTTTTTATGGCTGTCCAATCTCTTCACTAATAGGACCTTTCATATCTTGGAGTAATGAATATATTAGTTTTCTTGTGTGTTTATTATCTGTCTGCCCTGCTTGATAGAAATCTCCTTCACGGCAGGAACCAAATTCCTTTTGGTTACTAGACATGGACTTTGTGCCTAGCACGTGGCCTAGTGTTGTTCCTTTAAATATTGGCTGCTTGGAACATGGGGCACTGTCCTCAGTCACTATAGAATGAGATTCCATGAAAACCTGATGATTCTTTTGTGTTAGGCTCTAATTTCTTTTTAGAAAAACTTTAGAACGCTTTTATTTATTGCCTTTGAATCCCACAAACAGCTGTGAAGTTGAAGGGATAGTTGTCCCCATTTTATATGGGAGGAACTTGAAGCCAGAAATAAAATCACTTGTCCTAAGTTACATGAAAAGTGGCAGACTCTGGTCTCAAGACCAGTGTTCATGTCTAGTCATATTCTTTATATCAATAGTGATAACCTGTCATTGAGTAAGTACTGCCCTGAGTTTAATTCATCTTTTGATCCTACTATCAAAACAATATTCTGATTACCTTAATAAATAGAGAAGTGAGAATCCCCACAGCAATATCTATTTCCAGAAGAGCTTTTACAAATTCTGGCATGCTGGAAGCCTGCAAAATGCTAAAAAAAAAAATACTGAAAAATAGTAATGATTCCTTTTGCTAGATTCTTCCTATATAATATAGTCTTTCCAGCAGTGGAGAGAGGTAGAATTATCTCCTTCTTGTAGAAATGAGAAAAACCGAGGCTCAAGAAATTATGGAAATTGTCTTTTGGTCACACAACAGATAAATATAAAGATTAGATTTGAAGTCGGGTATCTATGATCTACTCCAAAGCAACACTTGATCCACTGATCCACTGAATATTAGACCTCAGAGAGTAACCCTTTGTGCCTCCAAATTAATTTCTCCAATAAAGACACTGACATCCTAACAAAGAGTCTTCACATCACACAAATTTCTATGTTTACAATGACCCTCGTAAGCATTCCTTAGCAATACTTACTATTTTGCAATTAATTTACAATTATTTTTCTGTATTAATTCATTTCTTTTTCTGAATGACAATCATCAGTTTTGATGAGATGTGAAACAAGCTTGAATTGAGGTAATCAAACAGCCTGTATTATTCTGTTTGGACTACCATAACATACCACAGACTGGGTGGTTTAAACAGCAGGAATTTGTTTTCTTACAGCTCTGGAGGCTGAAAGTTCAAGATCAAGGTGTAGGCAGGATTGGTTTCTGATAAGGCTTCTTTCCTTGGCTTGCAGTTGGTGGTTTCTCTCTGTGTCCTCACATGGCCTTTTGTGAGAGTGGAGAGGGGGAGGGGGAGAGAGAGAGGAAGGAAGCACATAAAGGAAAAGGAGAAAGGGAGGGAGGAAAGAAAGAGGAGAGAAAGACAGATGTAGTGGCTCATGTCTATAAATCCAGCACTTTGGGAGGCCAAGGCAGGTGAATTGCTTGAGTTCAGGAATTGGAGGCTAGCCTGGGCAACATGGTGAAACCCCATCTCAACAAGAAATGCAAAAATTGGTTGGGTATGGTGGTGCATGCCTGTAGTCCCAGCTACTAGGGAGGCTGAGGTGGAAAGACCGCTTGATGCCGGGAGGTTGAGGCTGCAGTGAGCTGTGATGGTGTCACTGCACTCCAGTCTGGGTAACAGAGCAAGACCCTGTCTCAAAAAAAAAAAAAAAAAAAAAAAAGGAGGAGGAGGGGAGAAAGAGAGAGAGTGAGGCAGACACACACACACACACACACACACACACAGGCCCATAGATTTTTTGATATTTCTTTCTCCTCTTATAAGGACATCAGTCCTATGGGATTAGGGTCCCACCTATAGGATCTCATTTAACCTTAACTACCTCCTTAAAGACTCTTTCTCCAAATACAGTCACATTAGGGGTTAGCGCTTCAGCCTATGGCTTTGGGTGGACGCAGTTCAGTCCCTAATCCAGCCCCTTCCCTTTGCTTGTAGTTGTCTTGTTTCTATGGCTGCAACAACTGTCCTCTGAAGGACTGCCTACATTAGCAGGGCTCAGCCATTTCTAAGATAACAGAGGTTAAAAGGGTGCTTTCTAAAAGTTTACTTAGGTGTAACTGAACTTTGGAGGGTTTAAAGTAGATCATGCTTATTTCACTCATTTTTAAACCCTGAAAATTCTTTCTATGCAATATTCTTGGGGAGAGGTTGGTATTGTGTTTTAGTCAGCATTGGGACTATTTGATATTTGTTTCATCATGTTTTAATTTGTGAATTTGATAAAATGGCATCTTCAAGTTGATTTCATTTTGGATACACTATGGGATTTTTCAAGAAAGTATTTCTAGCTTCAACTATAGTAACTACTACTTAAAATTACATATATTTGAAATTTATTTGAAGTTTATTTGAAATTTATTTGAATCTATGAAGTTTAGATTCTTGAAATATTGGCTATTATCTTTTTAATAGTAATTTAATATTTCAAACTAAGTTGAAATATTATCGATGACCTGTGGCATCTTTGAACTTGCACTCTAAGAGTGGGATGATTACGCAAATGAGTTCCCCCATGGTAATTTACAAAGGTACATAACTTGTGGTGATACCTAAATCACTTCTGGCATGGTGCTTCTAAGTACGGAGGACTTTAATGCTAGGAAGATCATTCTTGTTTCTACATTATCAGTTTACTGAGGAAATTGTCTCAATTCAAGAAATAGTTGTAGCATATGGGCTAGTGTGTCGAGTGATGTCCTGGTACTGCCAGAGGTATTGTCCGTAAGTAACCTCTTGTTAAGTCTAAAGAAAAAAGCACGGCCATATGTAAACACGAAGCCCATTCTAATGGAGAATATCATAATAAAAAGAAGCACAGAAGGCAATCACAGATTAGCAGATGGGAATGCTACCTCTGTCTGTGAACGAGGCTTCATGATGGAGTAATATGGCTGCTCCACTTCGAATGGAGGGAGCTGGAAAGTGGGAGGACATGAGCTGAGACATGGGAATGCCCAGGTAGGAGGATTTTCTGTGGTCTTAGGATGCCCATATTGTACTCTAAGAGAAACTAGTGAGGAGATTGTGAAGGGCTTGGGCTGTTGGGCTGAGGGGCGTGCAGGCCACAAGGAACCATTACTTAGTTTGAGGAATATCAGTTGTGAACTATCCGTCATCCCCAAGGAAACATGCTGGTTGGATGAGATGGCCCCCACCCTTGAGGGGCTTCTGCCTGATGTGGGAGATGGACTTGATGGACTAATAGAGTCAATGAAGTGGTGGATGCAATTCCAGAGACGTGCATAAGCTGTTGAGGGAGCCAAGAGGGGCCTTTCCAAGGTCAGACCAGTAGATTCTTTCCTGGTAAACAGAGTGGATAATTAAGGATAGTTGCAAAAACAAAGTAATTTTACCATTATTAGTAGTGGACATATTTCCTTTTCAAAATTATGTTACAAAGGGGAATAACAAAGTCATGAGTTTACATTCTTATTTTGTTCTGAAATGATATGTGGTAATTTATTATTCCAACAACTGACTTTTCCTAATTGGAAGAGAGAATATTACTTTTAATGCTTTAACTCAAAATGTTCTGAGCTCTACAAAATGAATATATACATTTTTAAAGTTAGAATTTACAAATGCCAGATCTATAATTTACTTCTTCTGGGATTAAAAAGTGTTTGGAAGCTTTGCCTTTTAATGAAAATAATTTCAGTCACATTAATAATTCATTGTTTTAAACATTGAATAAAATGAGTTATTCAAGAACAGAAAATATTCAAATTTACTTTAAAAAAACTTGTGAACAATTTATGTTATGCGGTTTACTAATCTAACTGTTGAGTAATTGGTTTATCATTTTAAAAATCCAAAAGCGAAACTGGAATGCTCAGGCTTTGTGTTCCATCTTTGTAATCGACCTGCCTTGTTAGATTCCAAACTGGTTCCATATCTTTCAGGTTTTGATACATGAGAAGAATTTTAACCTGGACTTTCTCTCTAGTAGCAATCAATGTATGGAGTATGCAATTCATGGTGCCACAAGGAAAAAGAAACCCACGCTTTTGTCATAAATACAAATCAATTACTTTTTGCTTATTTTACACCTTTGAATCATGTATTTGTTCATCATTAAGATTTTAGTGTATATAAGGACAAAGTGTTAGCTACTGAAAATAATGCAAAATGCTGAGAGATGAAGAGCCTTTTTTCATAAGGGCACAGTCTATTTAGGGATACTGAATATATAAACAGATGTGTATGACAAAATGGAAGCAGGGCCAGTTCCACTGGAGAGTCCACGACTTTAAGGAAGACAGAGGAATGAGTGACTGCTTCTGCCTGGAGAGTCAGTTACCTTGGAAATAGGAGAAAATGGGTTTGTCCTTGAAAGATGATATTAGAGCGGAACTGTTCTTTCCTGCTCGGATGTTTCCTTCTGTGTGGAAAGAGCCTAATTATTGTAACATGCTGATGTCTGTCCCCCTTTCCTCTCTCCGCACTAGGATTTATGAAATTACCACATTGATGGTTAATGAAGAATGTCACTGTTGACTGTGCACCTCCCTTTTTTTCTCTGGGGTGTGAGCTTGCCTGCAGGGAGGCAGTTCTGCTCTGCTGGTTTAGGCTTTGTCTTACCTGGGCAGGTGGCTCTAGTCCAGAGGCCTGCCCCAGTTGGTCATGACCCATGACTGGGTGGATAGGTCTGTGAAACTCTGAAATTAGTTGGCAGTCCCAGTTGACCTGTAATCAGTTTTCTACCTTATTCTGTGTTAGAACCTTCCAGGCAGTCATTGAAATTCCTTGTCACCTTGCATGGAAATGGCACAGTGTCCTGGTGCTGGGCTGAGCTGCATTTTCCAGCCTCCTTTGCTGTTGGACGTGTGCTGCCTGGTGAGGGAGTCACAGCCATGGGACATGAGAAGTGACACCAAGGCTTCTGAGCATTATGTGTGACCTTCCTCTTCACTCTTTTCCCTACAGTGGCTGGATGCAGATGAAGATGAAGCCCTGGGGATGGGTGTGCTGTGAGTTGAAACGATCCTGGGCTCTGAGTCATTGTGTGGAGCAGTCCTACACGCCAACAAAACCACGTGCCTTGGACTGCAATTTTTAGTAAGTACTCGATATTTTTTTCATATACATAGTAAAAACATATAGAGGGTTGTAATGGTCCAATGGGTGCTGATTGGTTGGGTTGGGGATGGAATCATAGGTGGTTGAATTTAGGTTTCCTTGGTGTCTTCTGTTCCTGGGTGGGATTGCAGAAAATATTGAGCCAAATTACAGGTCTGGGTGGTGTCAACTGATCCATCAAGTGCAGGGTCTGCAAAATATCTCAAGCACTGATATTAGGTTTTATAATAGTGATGTTATCCCCAGGAGCAATCTGGGGAGGTTCAGACTCTTAGAGCCAGAGGCTGCATGACCCCTAAACCTTAATTTCTAATCTTGTAGCTAATTTGTTAGCCCTACAAAAGCAGACTGGTCCCCAGGCAAGAAAGGAGTCTTTTTGGGAAAGGATTATTATCAGTTTTCTTTCAGAGTCAAACTATAAACTAAATTCCTTCCCAAGATTAGTTTGGCTGATGCCCAAGAATGAACAAAGACAGCTTAAAGGTTAGAAGCAAGATGGAGTCTTTCACTTTCACAATTTCCTCAGTTATAATTTTTGCAAAGGTCATTTCAGGGTCAGACGCAATTATGTTTCTAGGCTAATTTAGTCCTGTATTTGCAGGTCCTGTTGACTTGAGATACTGGGTAAATTAGTAAACACAAACAGCATCATTTGGTTCAATATGGGGCACCTTATTTTAACTATTTTATTAATTAATGACAAACATGTAGCAATTAGGTTATTTCTACCATCTCAAAAATGGCTAAATTGCTCTAAATAATTCTGTTTCTGATTTGTGGTGAACATTTTGGTGAATTGGCACACCGTTGACTCTCACAGTGACAGGGAATGCCCTGAGCGGGTGCGGTGGATTTGTTGGACCTATGCAGCAACACCTGCCATGTCCCTGAGGTACAGGGTAGTGTGCTGTTGCTGTTACATGGTTAGAGCCAGAGAACAGGAGTCTGGGAAAAGTGGATAAGGGAAAAACTCTACCTCTTACTAACTGTACAACCTCGGCAAGCTATTTAACCTCCATGATCCTCATTCTCTTCATTGGTAAATCAAGAGCAAACAGGGTTCTCACCTTATAAGGATGTTAAGGGTTGTAATTTATGTGAATCATGCGGACAAAAGTTGGCTCCCAGCACGTTCCAGATGAGTCATAGATATCATTGAAGTTGTTCTAAATGTTGAGAGACTCCCATCACATCTGCAGCTGGCCCCACGGAGAGTCTGGGTCAATGCACAAGTTTGAAGTAAACACAAATGAGGCAAGCAGGCATGAACATTCAGAGGTAGAGGGGTGGAAAGTATGTTCAGGAATGGCCAGGGTGAGAAGGTGATTTTTGAACAAAGACCTGAAGGACATAGGGGGATTAAGGCCCTGTATACACCTGCTCATGCTGTCCCAGCAAATCAGAGAGTGGGTGCTTAAATAATAGAAGTTTGTTTTCTCATAATTCTGGAGGCTGGAAGTTCAAGATAGGGGTGTTAGCAGGGCGTCTGCTCTGAGGCCTTTCTCCTTGGCCTGTAGATGCCTTCTTCTCCCTGTGTCTTCTCCCTTTGTCTTCCTAGAGTCTTCCCTCTATGCATGTCTGTGTCCAAATTCACTCTTCTAATAAGGACACCAGTCATATTGAATGGAGACTTTATTTTAACTCTACCTCTTTAGAGGTCAAGTCTTCAAATACGGTCATATTCTGAGATAGTGAGGATTTCAACATATGAATTTTGGGGCATACACAATTGAGCTCATCATTAGAGCTAAGAATAGAAACTGCCTTGTGGGTTCTAGAACTGAAACCAGTGCCCTCCCTAGGACAGAGGGAAAGGATAGAGAGCATGAAGGAGATATGGGCCAAAGCAGATAGGCCAGGTCAGCTGGCAGAGGGGTGGGTTGGGGTGTGGAGGATCTGGTTTTACTCTGAGTGATGGGAGCTGATAGAGGAGGGACAGGACCTGACTTAGATCTTAAAGGGGCCCCTCCATTCTGTGGATAATAGGTGGCAGGGGGTCTGTGCAAGGCCAGTCAGAGCAGTAGAGCTGTCAGGAAGCTACTGCTATTTGATGCTATGCTCAACACAGCAGTGCTTAGATCGTGGACCTGTGGTGGATGTCATAAGAAATGATCACATTCTGGGTCTATTTTGGTGTCATACAGAAAGGATTGGCTGAGGAACTGGATGTGAGGGATGTGAGAAAGAAGGATTTGTTTTGAAATATGTCTACATTGTGGAGTGACAAAATTGGCCTAATTAACATTTGCATTACCTCACACACCATTTTTTTGTGGTGAGAGTACTTAATTCTCTCAGTGATTTTCAAGAACACATTGTTATTAACTTTATTCTTTATGTTATAGACTAGATTTCTTGAACTTATTCCTCTTATCTAACTGAAATTTTGTGTCCTTCAACCAACATCTCCCCCATCCCATGCTTCCCACCCCAGCTCCTAGCAAACACCATTGTACTCTTTGCTTCTACAAGTTCAATGTTTTTTGGATGCACAGGTAAGTGACAACATGTATTTGACTTTTTGTTTCTGGCTTATTTCATCTAACATAGTGTCCTCCAAGTTCATCCATGTTGTCAGAGAGGACAGGATTTCCTTCTTTGTAAAGTCTGAATGGCATTTCCTTGCATATGTATGCTATATTTTCTTATCCATTCATCCTTTGGTGGATACTCCGGTTGATTTCACGTCTTAGCTATTGCGAATAATGCTGCAGTGAATATGGGAGTGCAAATATCTCTTCAACATGCTGATTTCATTTCCTTTAGATGTATAGCAGCAGTGGAATTGTTGTATCATTTGGGAGTTCTAATTTTAATTTTTTGAGGAGCCTCCATACTGTTTTCAATATGGGTGAACTAACTTACATTCCCACAAATAGTGTGCAAGGGTTCCTTTTTCTCCACATCCTTATCAACGCTTATCTTTTGTCTTTTTGACAATATCCATCCTAACAGGTGTGAGGTGATAGCTCATTGTGGTTTTAATTTGCATTTCCCTGATGATTAGTAATGTTGAGCATTTTTTTCAAACATCTGTTGGCCATTTGTATGTTTTCTTTTGATAAATGTCTATTCAGGACCTTTGCCCATTTTAAAATAGATTGTTTACTAGCTATTGAGTTTCTTATATATTTTGGATATTAATCGCTTTTCAGATATACGGTTTGTAGATATTTTCTCCCATTTTGTAGGTTGTCTTCACTCCATTGATTGTTGACTGCTGTGCAGAGGCTTTTCAATTTGTTATAAGTTCATTTGTTAATTTTTGCTTTTGCTACTGGTTCCTTTAGAGTCCTATTTAAAAATTCATTGCTTAGACCAGTGTCACAGAGCTTTTCTCCTATGATTTTTCCTAGTAATTTTACAGTTGCACATCTTATGTTTAAGTCTACAGTCCATTTTGAGTTGATTTTTGAACATGATGTCCAAATTCCTTCTTCTGCCTGTGGATATCCAGTTTTTGCAACATCATTTATTGAAGAGACTGTCCTTTACCCATTGTGTGTTCTTGGTACCTTTGTCAAATATCAATTGACCTTAAATGTATGGATTTATTTATGGATTCTTCAGTCTATCAATTGGTCTATCTGTCTGTTTTTATGCCAGTACCATGCTGTTTGATTACTATAGCTTTGTAGTATATTTTGAAGTTAGGTAGTATATTGTCTCCAGCTTCATTCCTTTTTGTTCAAGATGTTTTTGGCTATCTGGGGTATTTTGTGGTTCCATATAAATTTTAGGATTCTCTTCCTATTAATACAAAAATATTATCGGGATTTTGATAGAGATCACATTGAATCTGTAGATTGCTTTGGGTAGTATGAATATTTTAACATATTAATTTTCCAATACATGATCATGGGATATTTTTCCATTTATTTGTGTCTTCTACAATTTATGTTATCAATGGTTTATAGTTTTTGGCATACAAGTTTTCCACCTCCTTGGTTAAATTTATTCCTAAGTATTTTTTTTTTTTTGGTAATATTGTAAATAGGAATGTTTGATTTTTTTGTCAGATAGTTATTTGTTAGTGTGTAGAAAAGGTACTCATTTTTGTATGCTGATTTTAAATCCTGCTAATTTACTAATTTATCAGTTCTAACAGTTCTTGGTGAAATCTTTAGGTTTTTCTATGTATTTGATCATGTCATCTATAAATAGACTTGTTTGTTTTCAAACAAAAATTTGACTTGTTTATTTTCAATGTGTATGCCTTTTATTTCTTTCTCCTGCTGAATCTCACTGGCTAAGTCTTCCAGAAATGTGTTGAATAAGAGTGGCAAGAGTGGGCATCCTTGTCGTGTTCCCGGTATTAGAGGAATCTTTTAACTTTTTCCCACTGAGTATGATGTTGTTGGTTGAGTTTGTCACATTTCCTTTATTGTTTTGAAGTACATTCCTTCTATCACTAAGTTGTTGAGAGTGTTTAAATCATAAATGGATATTGAATTCTGTCAAATGCTTCAAGTAGGGGTTCCCATGAACCCTCTTTAGACACAATTTGCTAAAGTGACTCACTAACCTTGGTGAAACACTTACTTAATTTACTGGCTTATTGTAAAGGATATTTTAAAAGATAAAAGTAAACAACCAGATGAAGAAAAACATAGGGCAATGTCTGGAAGGACATTGGAGCACAGGAGCTTCTGTTTCCAAGGAACTGGGGTGCGCCACACTCCTGCCCTGTGGATGAGTTCTTGTTTACCTTTCAGCAAGTCTCCAAAAGCTCAGTTGCGCGGAAGCATTTCGTACCCTGTCGTCTTGGCTGTTAATGGAGACTTCATGGGGCAGGCATGACTGAAGATAGACAACTGTGTAGAGATGTGATTGGCCAAACAGGGTATGATCTACTACTAATAGACCAAGTGGGAAAACACAGCAAGACCTGTCTGGATTCTTCTTGGCCTTTCTGTGCATCATTCCTTCCTCTAGGGTGTGGAGCAGGACGCCTTCTGGAATGGGAGTCTTATGACCTACAGTTAGACAAGGAAGGTCAGAGAATTTCTTTATGGCTAGCTCCAAGACAGAAAGGCAAGAGAAGATTAGAGCGTATTTTTAGTTTCTATGCCCTGTCCTGGGGGAGAAAAAGAAGCAAGAAAAAGAATTTCTTTATGCCAGCTCCAAGACAGAAAGGCAAGGGAAGATTAGAGCATGCTTTTAGTTCCTATGCCCTGTCCTGGGGAAAAAAAGAAGCAAGAAAAAGGAGGACAGGAGAAGGTCAAAGAAAGATTTTGTTTTTTGAGGCATGCTTCTGAGGCCTACATGCCCCAAAATTGTAACTAAAGACTATCTTTCACTTTTATTGCTCTGAAGCTGTTCTATAGCTGCTTCAAAAACAAGGACAAAAGGCCAAATACTTTTATGAAAGATATGCTTATTGTTTTAGTAACTTAAGAAACAACAGGGATTACAGGAGGAATTAAGAATGAGAGCCAATATATAAACTTCATAAAATCACAGTTCTTTATTCTGTTAATGTAGTATATCACATTTATTGATTTGCATTTGTTAAACCATCTTTGCATCCCTGGGATAAATTTAATATGAACATGGTGAAAGACTTTTTTTAATATGCTGTTAAATTTTGTTTGCTTGTGTTTTGTTCAAGATTATTTTCATCAGGGATATTGGCCTATAATTTTCTTTTCCTTTTACTTTACTTATTTATTTATTTTTGAGACAATGTCTCACTCTGTCACCCAGGATGGAGTGCAGTAGCATGAACATGGCTCACTATAGCTTCAATCTCTCAGGCTCAAGTGATCCTTCTGCCTCAGCCTTTTGAGTAGCTGGTTCCACATGTGTATGCCACTACGTCTGGCTAATTTTTAAGATTTTCTGTAGAGATGGGGTCTTGTTATGCTGCCCAGGCTGGTCTTGAACTCCTGGCCTCAAATGATCCTCCAATCTTGGCCTCCCAAAGTGTTGGGATTATAGATGTGAGCCATCATGTATGGCCATTTCCTTTTCTTGTGGTATCTTTATCTGACTTGTCTATCAGGCTAATGCTGGCTTGGTAAAATGAGTGGACATATTCCTTCTTCTTAATTTTTTGGATGGATTTGAGAAAGATTGACATTGGTCATTTAAATGTTTGATAGAATTCATCAGTGAGGTCAATAGGTATTGGGCTTTTTGTTGATAGGAATCTTTTTACTACTGATTCAATCTCCGTACTCATTAGTCTGTTCATATTTTCTGTTTCTTCATGATTCAGTTATGGTAGGTTGTATGCCTCTAGGAATTCATCCATTTCTTCTGGGTTATCCATTTTGTTACTATATAATTGTTCCTAGTAACCTCTTATGAGTTTTGTATTTCGTTGGTATCAACTGTAATGTCTCTTCTTTATTTGCAGTTTTATTCACTATTCCCCTTTTTTTTAAGTCTAGTTAAAGGTTTGTTGATTTTATTTGTTTTTACAAAAAGCTAACTCAAAGTTTTGCTGACCTTTTGTATTGTTTTTCTAGTCTCTGTACCATTTATTTCTGATATGGTGTTCAGTTTTTCTTTCTGTCCTTGGGCTTAGTTTGTTTTTTGTTCTAGGTTCTTGAGGTGTAATGTTAGGTTTTTAATTTCATTTGATGTAAGTATAGCTACCTCCAGTCCCTTTTGATTTTTATTTGTGTAATTTTTTTTTCATGTTTAGTCTATGTATTTCCTTAACTGTAATGAGAATCTCTTGTAGACAATATATAGCAGTGTCCTGTTTCTTTTATCCATGCAGCCATTCTATGTCTTTAGTTTTGACAATTTAATCCATTTACATTTAAGATACTCATTGATAAGTACTATTACCATTTTGTTAATTGTTTTGTAAATCCTTTTTTCCTCTTTTGCTACCTTCATGATTAGATGATTTTCTTTAGTAGTATGCCTTGATTCTTTATTGTTTTATCTTTTATTATTTACCAACAGGTTTGCACATTGCAGTTACCATGAGGGCTTACATAAAACAACTCATAGTTATAACAACCCATCATAAGTTGATAGCAACTTAACTTTGATCACATGAAAAAACTCAACATTTTTCATTTTTATTCTACTTTTCCCCTACATTTTATGTTGACATTATAATTAGTATCTTTTTATATATCTTTAACAAATTATAGTTATAATTATTTTTAATTGTTTTGTTTTTTAACTTTTGTACTAAAAACATACTTTTACCAATGAGTTTTATATTTTGACATGTTTTTATGTTATTAATTAACGTCCTTTCCTTTCAGCTTGATGAACCTCTTTTAGCATTTCTTGTAAGATAAGCCTGTTGGTGATAAACTTCCTCAACTTTTGTTTGTCTGGGAAAGCCTTGGCTGTGGCTTGAATGTCCTCACCCTAAAAAAAGAAATTCACAATGAAACTTAATCCTCAATGTGACAATACTGAGAGGTGGGATCTTTAAGGGGTAATTAGATCATGAAGGTTCTGTCCTTGCGAATGAATTAGTCCACTCATGAATTAATATGTTAATTCATGAGTAATAGTCATGGATTATCATGGAATAAGAACCGGTGGCTTTTCAAGACAGTGAAGAGAAACCTGAGCTAGCACATTAGCACAGTCAGCTGCGTCACAATGTGACACCCTGCATTGCCTCAGGACACCACACAGAGTCCTTACAAGCAAGCCTCCATAACTCTAAGAAATAAATTCAATTTCTTTTTAAATTACCTAGTTTCAAGTATTCTGTCATAAGCAACACAGAACAGATTAAGACAGAAAGTTGATACCAAGAGTGGCGATGTTGCTAATAATGAATACTTGAATATGGAGAAGCAGCTTTAAAATTGGGTAATGGGCAGAGACTGAAAGAATTAAGAGGAGCAGGCTAGAAAAAGCCTAGATTCTGGTGAGGACTCAGAAGTCAAGAAGACCAGGGAAAGTTCGGAACTCTTTAGAAACTGAGTAAGTGGATGTGATAAGAATAATATGGGCAGTAAAAGCTATTCTGACAATGTTTCAGATGGAACTGAGGAAGAAGTATTAGAAACTGAAGTAAAGGACATTTTCGTTATAAATTAGGAAAGAACTGGGCTAAGATGTGTCCATGTCCAAGGCCTTTGTGGAAGACTGAACTTGAGAGTAATGAACTGGGGTATCTGAGAGAATAAATTTCTTTCTTTCTTTTTCTTTTTTTTTTTTTGAGACACAGTCTCACACTGTCACCCAGGCTGGAGTGCAGTGGCACGATCTCAGCTCACTGCAACCTCTGCCTCCTGGGTTCAAGTGATTCTCCTGTGTGGCAGAATAAATTTCTAAGCAAAATATAGAAGGAGCTGCATGACTAATTTTGGCTAATTTTGCTGAGATTCTGGAGCAAAGGAATGATTTAAAAACAGAATTTGTAACTAAAAGGAAACCAGAATGGAAAGATTTGGAAAACTCTCAGCCTGGCCTTGTAAAAAAGTGAAAAAGCATGTTTGGCAGAGGAAATCAAGGGTATAACCCAGAGGTCATTTACTAAAGAGATTAGCATGGATAGAAGGGAGCCAGGTGCTATTCTTCAAGACAATGGAAGAAAGACCCTGGAGGCTCTTTAGAGATCTTTGAGGTTGCCAGTCCCATCACAGTTCCGTAAGCCCGGGAAAGCAGAATGATTTCAGAGGGCAGCCCTGGTGTACTCTGCACAGGCTAAGGCTTACTACCCAGGGCTGCCTCAGAACTCTACTACCCACATGTTGGCACAGTGCTCTGCTGTCACCCAAGCAGTCCAAGGTTTGGCTTGTGCTGGAGCTCTGAAATATACAAGTCATAAACTTTGGTGGCATCTACCTGGTGCTAATTCTTCAGGCTGTCAGAAAGAAAACACTGTAGAAGCTTGGCAGCCTCCACCCAGATTTCAGAGGATGTTACCAAAAGCCTTGAGATCCAGGCAGAGACTTGTCATTGGGGAGAAGAAACTGAAGAGAGGCCCTACTAAAGCAATGCTGAGTGGATATGTGAGATTGGAGATGCCACTGAGTGTCCCCACTAGTTCAATGACTAATGGAATCATAGAAGGAGGGCTGCCACCAAGACCACTGAACCGCAGAGCTACCAGCATGCAATGCCAGTCTGAGAGAGCTGGGTGCACTCAAGCCATAGTGGCCTGAGACCTTGGGGTCCCAACTCCTGCACCAGTGTGCAGAGGATGCCAGACATGAAATCAAAGGAGATTATTCTGGAGTCTTAAGACCCAATGTCTGCCTTCTTGGGCTTTGGACTTGCCTGGGGCCTGTTACCCCATACTTCTTGCCTATTTCTCCCTTTTGGGATAGGAATGTTTACTCTATGCTTGTTATACCGTTGTATCTGAAATGTAGATAACTTCTTTTGATTTCATGTACTCACAGAGGAGATTTCCAACTTTGAAATTTTGAGTTGGTGCTGTAACAAGTTAAGACTTTGGGGCTATGGGTAAAGAATAAATCTATTTGCATATGACGAAAACATGAGCTTTTGGAGACCAGGGGTGGAATGATATGGCTTAAATGCCCACTCTCCAAACTCATGTTGAAACTTAATCCCCATCATGGCAGTATTGAGAGGTGGTGTCTTTAGATGTGATTGGATCATAAAGGCTCTGTTTTCTTAAATGGATTGATCTATTTGTAGATGACCAAATTAGTGGGTTAATGTATTATTGGGTTATCACAGGAGGAGAAATGGTGGCTTTATAAGGAGAGAGAGAACTGAGGTAGCACACTAAGTTG
Organism: Macaca mulatta; assembly: GCF_049350105.2. Lineage (NCBI taxonomy): Eukaryota > Metazoa > Chordata > Mammalia > Primates > Cercopithecidae > Macaca > Macaca mulatta. Next base: position 9,089,301 of record NC_133411.1, read on the forward strand.
CCTCACCATGTGACACCCTGTGCTGCTTTGGGACTCTTGAGTCCCCATAAGCAAGAAGGCTATCACCCATTGTGCCCCCCAACTATGAACTTAGACTCCACAAATATAGATAATAAATTCATTTTTTTAAAAAACAAATTACCCAGTTTCTGGTATTTTGTAATAAACAACAAAAATTGAGCTAAGACACTTTATCTCTCCTTTATTTATGAATGACAGCATAGTCAGGTACAGAATTCTTAGTTTGCAGGGTTTCCACCCACCCCCTTTAGCACTTTGATTATATTAGTCCACTTTTTCCTGGCCTATAAGTTTTCTACTAAGACTTCTAGCTTTACTAGAACTACTTTACATGTGATATGCTTCTTTTATCTTGCTGCTTTCAGAATGTTCTTTTTCTATTTGATTTTTGACAGTTTGATTATAATATGTCTCAGTGTTGTCTTGTTTGAATTGAATCTTGCTGGAGACTTTTGACCTTCCTGTACCCAGATATTAATAGATTTTTTTTTTTCAGATTTTGAGAATATTTCCACTGTTATGTCAAAAATAACATTTCTGTCTCTTTGTCTCTCTCTTGTCTTTTTGAATGCCTATAATTCAAATATTTTCTATTTATGCTGTCACATAAATTCTGCAAGCTGTCTCCATTCTCTTTTCTTCTCTAACTGTATCTTTTCAAATAACCAACCTATCTTTGAGTTCACTGATGGTTTCTTCTGCTTGACTAATTTTGCTCTTGATAATCTCTATTGTGTTTTTTATTTCATTAACAATATGATTTTTCAGTCCCAGAATTTGTTTGATTTTTAAAAAATAATTTAATGTCTCTGTTAAATTTCTTGTTTTATTGTTTCACTGATTTTGTTCAGTAGTTTATATTTTCTTGAAGTTCACTGAGCTTTCTTAAAAAAATTATCTTGAATTCTTTGTCAAGCAGTTTACAAATTTTCCTATCTTTAGGCTCATTTACTGGCTCTTTTTGTTGTTCCTTTGGTAGTGTCATGGTTCCCTGATTATTCTCTGTCATTGTAGCTGTGTATGATTGTCTGCACATTTGAAGAAGTAGGGACTGTTTTTTGTCTTTGTAGACTTGTTCTTTCAGGGAAAGTCCCCTTTCACCAGTCAGCTTGTCCAGAGATACTAAGCAGGCTGTCTACTACGTTCTATGGGTAGGCTTGCTGCTGAGTCTTCAGATATGGCCTCGTACCTGATACCTGGTTCAAGAAGTAGGTGGTCCTGGTGCCTGGGTCTGTGGGGTTGTGCCTGGAGCCTGAATGCACTGGCCAGGGTGGAGGGCAAGGAGAAGGGAGGGATTTTGACTGTATACGTGGGAACTTTCCTGAAGCCTGGGGTGGACTGACCTAATACTGAGATAGACCTTGAGCTTGAGTCTTCAGGAGCCAGCTGGGCACTTGGATGGACCTGGCACCTGTATCCAATGAGACACACCTTGAGCCTGAGCCCACAGAGGCTGGCCTAGATACTGAGGTATGGGGACCAGCCTGGAGCCTGAGTTCATGGGGTCTACTCTAAAGGCTGGGTATGTAGGTGCTGGTCTGGAGGCTAGATTCATGAGGGCTTGCTTGGGTACTGGCTGGCCTGGAACCTGGGTCCACAAGGTTGGTCCTGGAGCCTGGGTTCATGGGCATCAGCCCAGTACTGAGGTCAAGTGGGATGGGCCTGGACCCTCAGTCTGCTGGAGTGTGGGTCTACTAGGACCCACCTGCCATTAAGCAGGCCTAGTGCCTGTTTCAGGGCTACTGATCTGGCACTGGGGTGCAACCAAAGCCTGGAGCTCTATAAACTGACCTGGCTCTGGATCTGGGGTAGGCCTGGATCCTGAGGCCAAAGGGGCTCACCTAGTTTTGGGTAGGCCTGGAGTCTGTATCCACAGTGTCCTTTCTGGAGGATGGTTCCATGGATGCCAGCCTGGCAGAGGGGTGGGTCCAGAGAGTGAGCCCACTGGCAAGGCCAGGAGCCTGGGCTGTAGGATCTGGCCTGACACTGGGTCTAGCCTCAAGGCTCAGTCTGAGGCCAGGCATCTTGGGTCATGGGGACCTGGCCAGTGCTGGGTTTTACTGGGGCAGGCCTGGTGTTAAGGTTGAGGCAAAGCCTAATGCTCACTTCCCACTCCGAAGATGGCATTAATAACTCTCTTCCGCCTGTGCTGCCCGGGGCTTGGGGAAGGGTGATGCAGGTAATATACAACTGTCCTTACTACCCTCATCAGTGAGTCTTTTGTTATTCACAGCTACACTTAGGTACTATAATCTCTCACCGGGTTTCATTAGCTCTTTGAAAATATTTTTGTGCATGGACAGTTGTTCAAATTGATTTTTCTGTGGGAGAAAGAGCATTGGAAAGTCTGATTTTCCCATCTTGCTGATGTCCAATCTGACTTCTTCTTATAAGGAAGGACCTGTATAATTACATTGGGCTTACCTGATAATTCAGGATAATCTACATTAAGATCCTTATCTTTATCACATCTGCAAAGTCTCTTTTGTCATGTATGATTACCTATTGACAGGTTTCAGGGAGTAGGATGTAGGTATCTTTGGGGTCTATTATTCTATCTACCACATTTATAAAATCCTTAGAACAATATCTGATATGTTCTATGTACTTGTGTCATATAGTATTACTGCCTCCTTTTTATTAAAATAAAAAGGGTACTGTTCTGTGCTCTCAGACAGAGTCAGCAAGATTTCTGCAAGACCTCTGGGAAGGAATTTCATGTTTACTGTTTCACAGCTATGTAGCTATTAACATATCAGTATGTGCTCTTCCTATAACTAATACACTTTAAATTAACATTTACATATGCAATTTTCAAAGTCACACATCTGACTGTATTACATTCAGAATTTGTTTTAAGCTATAAATATCACCTCTATAAAACTACAGTATTAAAAAAATCTGTTAAAGCATTTATGTCATAGTTTCTAATTGTGTTTTAAAATTTTTCATTAGTTATGAGATGTGTTCCTCAATACAGGCAACTGAAAGGCATCAATAATTCAATTATAAATATTTGATAACAGCAATATGTGGATAAAACAATTGCTTGTCAATTTTGATATATAAACTGTTTTGAGGCACAGTATCTCATGACAGTCCAGGCTGTGATTACATTTTACTAAACCAAGACTTCTCAATTTGTTTCTTACAAGTCATTATATTATTTTTTTTTCAGACTTGTCTGCTAATAAATTCATGCTATATGAATAATAATTGTAACTAAACAATAAATTTTCCAATAATTCTTTTGCAAAATTTGGAATAAATTTAGTTATACTGTGACAAAAGTTGCAGTGAATATCTTTAAATGGGGCCATTTTGCTTTTCATTTCCTGCAGTTTTAAATTCATCAAATGACCATTTCTTTTGTCTCCAATAATAAAAAAAGAATTTCTGCAATAAAGTCTTGTCCTTGTTTTGGCCACAAAATGATTTGGCCATGGGTAAGTTTTGGCATATGGTGGGGGAGGTAGCATTTTCCTGGTGGACAGTGTTGGGAGGTAGCTCACCATGAGCCTCTCTCACTCCTACATATCTTGCTGAGTGGTCCAAAATCTCAATGTCTTGACTATTCTTTCACCTGTACCACCTCTCAGGATTGTTTATGCAACTTGCAATACTGAAGAAAGAAAATATGCAGCCAAGAATGTACTACTACACTTCCTTGCTGAAAGTGTTCTTTCTGTGACACAGGATGGGGTTTGTTTCAGCTTACATAGAAGTAGCAGGTTTCATAAGCTCAAAGTTTTTCTCCTATTGTGCACCCCATTGCCCATGCAGCTCCACTTGGACTTCTGCATCACCCAGTGGGATTTGTGGCTTTAGGTGCTAGTGGGACTGTGGTAGTGATCCTGCTGTTGCCAATACTGTGAGTCATAAAGTCCTTTGTTTCTGACCTAGGAGTTGTGTATCTTTTGTCAGCATCCAAAGGATGTAGCAAGTTAACTTGATAATTTATCATCATTCTGATGGGAGTGCTCTTCCATACTGGCATAGTGTCAATGTGGGGTAATGTCCTTACGGATGATTATTGTTGAGAGATTATTTTATCAAAACCTTCCTCTCCAATGAACCACTACTCATCAAGTTGGCCTGAACTGCAGATGCTGGACATCACTCAGCTGGTTCAGATTAATCAAGTGCCTAGAAGTGGCTTTAGAGAATAAAACCATGAGGGCCTTAACAGGCCTAAAGAGAAACCCCCTTTTCCAGTCTCCCTCACCTAAACAAGAGTCTTGGCCCCAAGCCTGGAGTTTGGAATTGGAAGGGTAAGCACCCTCACACCACTTTCATCTTGCATCCCAGATTGTGCTAACTGGTTCCTTCCCAGACGGCTGGTGGGATGAGATCCTACCTTGCCGGGATCCCATGCCTGGCAAGTTGCAGAGCTGAGATTCACCGTGTTCTAGCAACAACTCTTGCAACCTCTCTAATCACGAGGTGATGAATAGTCCATAAAAATGTCCAAATCTCAGAAATCACCACTTAGGAACTTAGAACACTACCTGTTCCTCAAAAATCTGTTGAAATTTAGAAAAGCCAGAAGATGCCCAAAATATTCATTTTCTTTGGTTCATTTGTACAATAATTTACGTTCTGAAAATAATAAAAAGAATGAGGATTAATAATATTCATCTGAGAAGTTCATTTTTTTATTCATAAATTACATATCTAAATTTATAAAATTTGTCTTTTTCAATTATGTCATTTTTTAATTATTTTATTTTATTTTATTTTTTTTTGAGACAGAGTCTTGCTCTGTCACCCACGCTGGAGTGCAGTAGTACCATCTTGGCTCACTGCAAGCTCCACCTCCCGGATCCACGCCATTCTCCTGCCTTAGCCTCCTGAGCAGCTGGGACTACAGGCACCCACCACCACACTCAGCTAATTTTTTGTATTTGTAGTAGAGATGGTGTTATCCAGGATGGTCTCGATCTCCTGACCTCGTGATCTGCCTGCCTCGGCCTCCCAAAGTGCTGGGATTACAGGCGTGAGCCACCGTGCCCGGCCTTATGTCATCTTTAATATTGATCATTCTGTCCAACTATCAGAGAGAAGATGAATTAATTTATCCAGTCTCCCACCGGAGCACAGATGAGGAGTGAAAACATCAGTGGGTAGAGAGGGGCCCCTAAGCTGCTGTGGCCACTGTGTGAGAGGGTGTGATACTGTGCCTCCTTCCCTCCTGCAAGAAGCCTAGTGTCCAGCCAGTGAGAAAACAGACACCTGAAAGTGAATTGCTGGCCCTCACTGTGGGACAGCAGGTAAGGGCAAGACAGTCTTTGAGGAAGAGCCGTACAGACAGAGTGAGCTCGGCAGTGAAGGCAGACCTCATGGAGGCTGCAGCAGGGAGATGACTTTGTGAAGACGTAGGCTGCAAATTGGGCTGCCAAGATCCTTGGGTGCTGAGGGTGGGGCAAAGCCTTCTAGGGAGGGAGAGAAGCAAGGACAGAGGCAAGGATGGGGGGCATAATGCACAGAGATTGGAAGATGCACAGAAATGGCTACAGAGAGACAGGCGGACTCATTACTAGGGAATTTCAAAGTGAGGTGGAAGGCTAAACTGGAGCCAAGCAGTTATGGTTGAACATTTGTGTCTCCCCCAAATTCATATGTTAAATTCTAACCCTCACGGTGATAATTTTAGAAGATGGAACCTTTGTGAGGTGATGAAGCCATGAAAGTTGTATTACTCAGTTCTTGCATCACAATAAAGAAATACCTGAGCCTGGGTCATTTATAAAGAAAAGAGATTTAGTTGGCTCATAGTTCTGCAGGCTGTACAGGAAGCATGGTGCTGGCATCTGCTTCAGGTGGGGGCCTCAGAGAGCTTACAGTCATGGTAGAAGGCAAAAGAGGAGCTGGTGTATCACATGGCCCGGGGGAGGCCAGAGGGAGCAAGAGAGAGTGAAGGGGACTTTTAAACAACCAGATCTCACGTGAACTGAGTGAGAACTCACTTGTCACCAAGGGGATGGTGCTAAACCATTCATGAGACATCCACCCCAATGATCTATTCACCTCCCACCAGGCCCCATGTCCAACATTGGGAACCACATTTCAACATGAGATTTGCAGGGGACAGACATCCAAACCATGTAAAAAGTGGAGCCCTCATGAATGGTATTTGTGTCCCTATAAAAGAGACCTCAGAGAGCCAGCTCACTCTTTCCACCACGTGAGACAGCAATAAAAAATCAGCAGTCGGCAGCCAAGAAGAGAGCTCTTATCAGAATCTGACCCTGCTGGCATGCTGATCTTGGGCTTCCAGCCTCTAGATTTTTGAGAAATAAATTTCTGTTGTTTATAAGCCACACAGTCTTGGGCACTTTGTGATAACAGCATGAACTGACTAAGATGCAAGTTGAGCAGGAATTTGAGGACTGAGTGGATTTTGTTTTATTTTTTTAAGAATTAGAAGGAGAAAAAAGAAAAGAAAAAGAAGAGAAGGAGAAAATGAATGGAAATTGCACATTTACTATGAGTCAATCATGGTGCTGGGTGTTAAGAATATTGTCTAATTTCACTCTTTCAACTCTTGAGAAGGGTAAGTTTATATCCCTTTTGCAGAAAAGTGGTTGAAGCTGAAATATATTAAGTGTATGCTAATTGGTAATAAACAATCTTTTGAACTCCATTGATGCTTGAATTTTCACCCTGCTGGAAGTTGTCAGGTCCAAATTTTAAAGCAGACCTGTCAGCTTCAAAATATGAGCTTCTGCCATTGTACTGTTCTGCAGAAAAGTAATATGACTTCAGTTCCTCTGGCATTAGTGTGTAGCAAGCTCAGAGTGGGAGAGATTAGAAGAAGGAGCACTCTGGTGATGATGATAATATGTACCATTTATGGTGCACACAGATGTCCCAATTGCTACCTCCAGCATCTCTCATTTTTTCAATAAGCAAGCTCAGTAACATATACATTTTTAAGAAATGAGAATTAGAGATGTCAAGAATGTAAAACTATCAAGGACAAAGGTTGAAATTAAAAATAGGACTGACTGGCTTCAAAGCCATAGGGTTCAAATCTCACTACAACATCCTAGGGCACTGTTCAAGTGAGATGTCACAAGACCAGGTGCATAGTGGAAATGGCAGGGATCAAAACAATTGTCTTACCCAGTTGGATGTACCAGGATCAACTTTACTTGCCGCAATGCTCCTTGGACACACCAGTAAAACTTCTCTTACTTCCTCTTTGCTCCCATTACAGTACAGAAGAAAGTACTGGAATGCCAGCAAGATGATAATTGTTTTCTGAGAATGTGAGGAAAGGGAGAAGCCTGAATGTCAGTGGAAATCACGTTCTGGTTACTAACAGAGGAATTTGATTCTGGCCATCTTAATACAAAATGGGATTTACTGGAACCCTCTCATGTGCTTGAAGGAAAAACTGAAAGTCCATGCTTGAGAACTGAACAGGCATCAAGGTAGGCTGGACAGTGGTGAGCAGACCAAAGGTCATGCCATGGGAAGATTTTGGTCAGCACAACATCGTCATTTCCTCTAGGAATAATACAGTCACCATCTGGTTCCATCATCTGAAGTCACTTGCTCAGGATATAAAGTGCTAAGAGAGAGCATTTCGTTTGCTATGCTTGAGTTAATTTCTTCAAACAGGCCCACAGAAATAACTTTATAACCCAGCATCCCTTCCATAGATGTAGAGTTTTCACCAGTGACTCTGGGAAGGAAGATTGCAGAATAAGTTCCTTGGAACTCCGACCAGACAGGAATCAACATATTGTGATGTTATAATGTAAACATATTCATCTAGGAACTTTGCTGGTATGCAGTGTAAAAGAGGGCTATGCACGTGTCAAGTTATTTCATTTTCTTTGACTTCTGAAGGGGCATTCCTCTGGCTTAACTTCCTAATGGAGTACTATTTAAATCACTGCGACTGGCTGACTGTTAATAGTGCTGCACAGGAAGGAACCAGGGACTAATATTTTATTCTAGTGTTAATTTAAAACCATCTGAAAACTGACTTCCTCATAATGAATCAGACTTAGCTAGGAGCATGATAAATTTAATTATAATGGACTTCGTGTGGGTATTGCCAGTCGTTTACATATTCATTGAGTTCCATGAAGTAGTTTTTCTTACCATTTTGAGTGTTAAAACCAAAGAAAGGCTAAATCACAGAAAGGAGAAATAACAAATTTGTCTATAATTAAAAGGTGAACTGGTCTCGTGAGCAGGTCCCCTATTTACATAAACTTCCTGGACTTAGTTCAGTGGGTGCTTCTCTTTATGAACGTACATTGTTACTGAATTATAAACAACCTGATTCTCTCTTCTGTGAAATATTTGTGGTATTTTCAGTTGTGTGAAGCCACCCCTAACTGTGTTGAGTAGTAAGAAAGCCCAGGGTTCAGGCCCTGGAGGCCCAAGGTGTTGCTGGCCTTGCTGACGGGTCTCATTGCTCAGTGGACTAGTGAAGGACCCAGATTTTCTGCCTCCCCTCTAGGCTTTCTGGTCTACAATCTAGGTCTTCCTAGGGCTGCTTTCCTGAGGATGGGGGCTGCTAAGATGCAGGGGATTCCTCATTCATACCTGGGCATGAAGATGACTGTTCCTGGACACTCTCTTAGGAGAATGAGGAGAAATTTCATCTGCAGCCAGTGGCGAATCTCTTTATATCCCGTTGGCCTAAACTATCATCTCCACTCTGCAGCCAGTTATAAACCACACGGAGGAGCCAAATCTGATTTGTTCAGATGACTGGGGGCCATACCTGAAATTAGGAATTGTATTGAGTTAATATTTAAATAAAATTTCGAAGCATATTGGTGTCTGGAGCATACCAACTGAGCAAACGGACCTAGGAAGGAGGGAAGCAAAGAAAGTGGAATCAGCTTCTGATAAATTACTCAGGATGCCTGGGGAGCATTATGTCCAATAAAATCAGGATCTATTAAGGAAGAAAAATAGAGAAAAAGATGCAAAGATGCTGGTAGATAAACATTAAATATATATGTATGTGTGTATATATACGTATATATATGTATATATGTGTGTGTATATATCCCTGTGTGTGTGTGTATATATATATATATACACACACACACACACATACACACATTCCTATGTGTGGGTGAAAGAAATAATGAGAAACAAACACCAGGTGTTCCTTATTTATTTATTTTTTGGTGATTTGGGAGCTTATCTAGGAAATAATACAGCATCACTACTTTCAATTCCTATCTGATAACTAAAGGTCTTCATTTTATTTTAAAAAGTCTGAACTTCTTGTGTGGACTTTCAGAAGGATGACGACAGGTTGGTAGCTTTTTGCTATAGCTACATTGGGGAACATGATTCTTTATTTTTTCAGAACTGAGATTAGTGAATTGAGCTGCGGCAGCAGGGTTAACTGGAGAAAGTGGGAGGAGAGTGGTGGATCCGACAGGGCAGAAATCTGTATCCTTTAGGAAATAAGAGACTGTTGAGATTTTCTATTTTTGCTTGTGTCACCTTAATACAGAAATATATTGAGACATTTCTCCATTTCATCTAAATTGTCGAATGTATTGACATAAAATTCCATTGACACAATATTCCCTTATTATTATTTTAATATTTGTAGCATGTGTAAGGATGTCCAGTCTCTCATCCTTGATGTTAGCAATTTGTGTCTTCTCCTGTTTTCTTAATCATTCTAACTAAAGGCTTATTAATTTCATTAATTGTTTCAAAGAATTAGCTTTGGTTTCCTTGATTTTTATTTGTTTATTTTATATTGATTAATCATGTTTATTTCGATTTTATTTTACTTTCTACATTATTTTTGGTTAATTTACTTTTTCCTTCTAGGTTTTTGTAGTAGATAATTAATTTCATATCTTTTGCATTTCTTTTCTTTGAGACAGTGTCTCACTCTCTTGCCCAGGCTGGAGTGCAGTGGCGCAATCTCGGCTCACTACAGCTTCTGCCTCCCAGGTTCAAGAGATTCTACCCTCAGCCTCCCGAGTAGCTGGGACTACAGGTGCACACCACCATGCCCGGCTAATTTTTGTATTTTTAGTAGAGATGGGATTTTGCCATGTTAGTCAGGCTGGTCTTGAACCCCTGACCTCAAGTGATCTGCCCACTTTGGCCTCCCAAAGTCCTGGGATTATATGCATGAGCTACCTTGTCTGGCCTCCATTTCTTATGTAAGCTCTAGTACTATAAAGATTCTTGCAAGCATTGCTTTAGCTGTATCCAACAAATGCTGACATGTTTTCATTTTCATTTCATCCAAAATATTCCAATGTCCTTTGTTCTTTCTTAATCCGTAGATTATTTTAAACTGTATTGTTAATTTCAAAATATTTCCAAATATTTGGGATTTTTTTAGATATCAGTCTTATTTCTAATTTAATTTAATATTAAATAACATAGTCTATATGACTTCAACACTTTTAAAAGTTTTGAAGCTGGCTAATAGCATTCTGTGACTTGCATAGGAAAGACAGGGCAAAAAAGGACAAAAACAAAATAATATGTATAAAATAAGGCCATGTCATAAAAGGCCATGTGTCTTATATATAACATTTGGGATGTATCCTATGTCTGGAGGAGATTTTAAACAGAGAATAACATGATAAATATATAATAATTTTAAAATTAAACAAAAAATTAAAATTCACATAGAAAGAACATTTGTAGTAGAAGTTTGCAAAAATTTGGGAACAAGGTTGTTTGAAAATTTGTAACAGCAATTATAGTAAATTACTGATAAAAATTATGTACGATAGTTTGAAGATAGAAATAACATGTTTTTATCAAGAAAGGATGTTGAACTTTGTCAAATGCTTTCTCTGCATCAATTGAGATGAGCATGTAGTTTTTATTATTCATTTTGTTAATGTGATGTATCATATTTATTGATTTCCATATGTTAAATCAGCCTTTCATCCCAGAGACAAATCCCACTTGGTCATGCTGTATAATTTTTTGATGTGTTGTTGAGTTTGGTTTACTAACATTTCATTGAGAAATTTTGCGTCAATGTTCATCAGATATATTGGACTATAGTTTTCTTTGCCTGGGATGTTTTTGGCTTAGGTATCCGAGTGATGTTGGCATTATAAAGTGCTTTTGAAAGTATTTCCTGTAGCTCTATTTTTTGGAAGTAGGAGTATTGGTATTAATTATTCTTTGAATATTTCGTAGAATTTAGCATGAAGCCATCTGATCTAGGGAAGTTTTTGATTATTTCTTTAGTCTCTTTGTTTATTATTTATCATTTCAGGCTTCCTATTTCTTCCTGATTTTTTTGGTAAGTGGTATTTTTATAGGGTTTTATTAATTTTCTCAATGTTATTTAACTTGTTGGCATAGAATTGTTCATAACAGTCCCTTATAATCCTTTTTATTTTTGAGGCATCTGTTGCAATGTTTCCATTTCTATCTTATTTATCTGAGTATTTTTTCTCTTTGTCTTAGTCTAGCTGAGGATTTATCAGTTTTATTTATATTTTCAAAAAATAATATTCCTATTGTTTTTTCTACTCACTAATTTATTTCTGTTCTGATCTTTATTATTTCCTCCTTTCTGCCAACTTATGTTTAGTTATTCTTCTTTTTCTAGTTCCTTGAGGCATACTGTTAGTGTATTTATTTGGGATCCATCTTTCATGTATGTAGATATCACCAGAGAGAGAAAACAATACAAAATGTCAAGAAAACTGACTAGGGCATGGTGGTGCATGCCTGTGATCTCAACACTTTGGGAGGCCAACGTGAGAAGATCAGTTGATGCCAGGAGTTTGAGATCAGGCTGGGCAACATAGCAAGGGCCCATTTCTACAAAAATAAGTAAATAAATAAATAAGTATATATTTTAAAAAATGCGTTTTTTTAAAAAAGAAAATATGACACCACCAATGAAATAGAATTCTCTTAGTAACCAACCCCCTGAAACAGAAACTTATAAATTGTCTGAAAAGGAATTCAAAATAATATGCTTAAGGAAAGTCAGTGAGATACAAGAGAATGCAGATGTACAATTCAATGACATCAGAAAATCAATTCATGATGTTAATGAGAAATTTAACAAAGAGATAGGTACCATAAAACAGAAATCCTGAAGCTAAAGAAATGAATTAATAACAAAAAAGAATTAATTATATAAAAAATTAAATAAAAATTCAACAGAAAGCTTTGACAGTAGCCTAGCTCAAGCAGAAGAATCTGTAAACTTGAAAACAGGTCCTTTGAAATCATTCAGTCATAGGGTAAAATAAAAAAAAACAAAACAAATGAAAAAGAGTGAAGAAAGCCTAATGGACTTACAGGACACCATTAAGTGAACACTTATTTATAGTATGGGAGTTCTAGGAGAAGAGACAGATGAAGAAACAGAAAACTTATCTAATAAAACAATTGTTAAAAACTTTGCAAGTCTTGAGAGAGATATAAAATTCACATTCGTAAAGCTCAAAGTTTCCCAAACAGATTTAATCACATTATAATCAAGTTGTAAAAAGTCAAAGGCAAAGAGAATGTTATTAAATTAATAACAGCAAGAAGAAACAAAAACATGTCACATATAAGTGAATTCCTATGAGATTATCAGTGGATTTCTCAGCAAACCTTGCAGGCCAGAGGAGAATTTAAGGATATATTCAAAGTACTGAAAGGAAACACAAAAAAAACCTGATAGCCAAGAATGCTATACTCAGCCAAGTTTTTATTCAGAAATGAGGGAGCAACATTGTCTTTCCCTAAAAAGCAAAAGCTGAGGGAATTCATCACCATTAGACCTGCTTTACCTAAAAAGTTTAAGAGAGTTGTTCAAGTGAAAACAAAAGGATATCTTAAGAACATAACAAAATATGAAACTCACTGGTAGAGTTAAATATATAGTTAAGTTTAGAATACTTTTGTGCTGTAGTGGTGGTGTGTAAATCATTCATGCCTTTAGTATGGAGGCTAAAAGTCAAAACATTAAAAAATAAAGCTATGATATGTTGTTAAGGAATACATGATAAAAAAGATAAAAATTTTGACTCCTTTGTTTTTGAAGGATAATTGCTCAAGGCACAAAATTGTAGCTTGATGAGTTTTTTTTCAACATTTTAAATATTTTACTACACCGTCATACTGTTTGCATGGTTTCTGAGAAATCAAATGCAATTTTTACTTTTGCTTCTCTATATATAAGGTGATTTTTTTCCTTCTAGTGTCTTTCAATTTTGTTTCTCTATCTAATTGATATGATTTGGCTGTGTCCCCACCCAAATCTCATTTTGAATTGTAGTTCCCATAATTTCCACGTGTCATGGGAGGGGCCCAGTGGGAGGTAATTGAATCATGGGGACAGTTACTCTCATGCTGTTCTCCTGATGATGAGTTCTCACAAGATCTGATGGTTTTTTAAGGGGCCTTCCCCCTTTTGCTCGGCACTTCTCCTTCCTGCTGCCATGTGAAAAAGGATGTGTTTGCTTCCCCTTTTGCTGTGATTATGTTTCCTGATGCCTCCCAAGTCATGCTGAACTGTGAGTCGGTTAAACCTCTTTCCTTTATAAATTATCCAGTCTCAGGTATGTCTTTATTAGCAACGTGAGAACAGACTAAGACACTAATGTTTTCAGTTTGAATATGATGTACTTAGATGTAGAGTTTTTTTATTTATTTATCGTGCTTGGTGTTTTTTGAGCTTCCTGGATTGTGGCTTGGTCTCAGACATTAATTTGGAGGAAATTCTTAGGCATTAATGTATCAACTATTTCTTCCATTCCTTTCTTTCTTCTCTTTCTGGAATTTTATTTTGGCCCATTTTATTCAGTCTTTTTTTTTTCTCTTTGATTTTCAGTTTTGTAGGCTTTATTATCATATCATAAAGCTAAGAGATGATTTTCTTAGCTGTATCCAGTCTACCAGTGGGCACATGAAAGGTATTCTTTATTTCTGTTATAGTGTTTCTCATCTCTAGCCTTTCTTTATGGTTCTTTCTTAGTATTTTCATCTCCTTGCTTACATTGCCCTTCTGTTTTGCTGTCTGCTTTACCCATTAGAAGACCTCAGAATATTAATCACAGTTGCTTTAAATTCATCATCTGACAATTCCACTATTCATTTTGTATCTGGTTCTGGTTCTGGTTCTGATGCTTGTTCTGCCTCTTCAAACAGTGTTTTTTCCCCCTCTCTTTCAGTATGCCTTGTAGTGTTTCATGTAAAAGCAGACATAATAGACTGTGTAAATGGAACTGTGGCAAATAGGTTTTGAATAATATAATGGTAAAATATGGGGAAATCTTTTTACAGTTTCATCATTAGTTCCCAGTCTTTTAGTGAGCCTATGCCCCTCGGCTATGAACTTCAACAGTGCTGTTCAGAGTTTTTTTTTTTTTTTTTTTTTTTCTTCCTTAGAGGGTACAGGATGGCTACAAGGAGGTAGAGTTTGGTATTTACCTTTCTCCAGGCCAGTCAGTCTCTGATAAAACTACAATAGATGAGGCTGTGCCTACAATAGTTTCTTTTGAAGGCTGGCTTTGTTAAATGGAAAAGAATGCCCTGCATCATGGCACAATGGTTCCTTTGCTTTTTGCCCTGCCTGAAGCAGGAGGGGATTTTTCTCTGATTTTCATGGTGAGAACCATGGCAGAGGTCTTGGAGATAAAACTCATAAAAATGTGGGAGGCCCCTATGACTGTTTCCACGTCTCAGCCTTGCCCATTCTAAATCTCCAGCAATTTGTTAATTATAGTTTGGGTATTTCTAAGCCAGTACCAGCTCCTGTAGAGATTTCTGCTAATGAGCTTCTGATCTGGAAAGTTTTGATTCTCTGTATTCATCTTTCTGCCTCTACAATATTAGGGGCAGCACTTGCCCTGTTACCTTACTTCTAAGACAGATCTAAGAAGAGTTGGTGATTTTTCCATTTGTTTAGGTTTTTACTTGTTGGAATGGGGTAATGACCTGCAAGCTGCCTACATGCCAATCAGGACTTATTTATTGTTCTTTATTGCTTGTTTTCTATTTTTTTCTGCTCTCATATTTATAATTTTCTTCCTTCTACTTATTTCACATTTAACTTGTTCTTCTTTTAGATTCTTAAGATATAAACTTAGGTCAGTGATTTAAATCTTTTATTTTTATTCATATTAGGAGATAAAGATATTATTTTCTTCTAAATTCTGCTCCAGCTGCATTGCATACGGTTAATATGTATTAATTTATTTTTCATTTATTAAAACATTTCTAATGTTCCTTGTGATTTATTTTTTGACTCATGTGAAATTTGGAATTCTGTTGTTCAATTAGCAGATATTTGGGAAAATTTTCAGATAGTTTTGGTGAATCCTAATTTAGGTGTTGTTTGGTCACAGAGCATATACTATGTAATTTCAATCTTTCAAATTTATTGAAAACGATGTTATAGTCACTCTTGCCCTTAAATGCATATTCTGTTCTTTTGGGGTAAAAGTGTTTCATAAAAGTAAATTAGGTCACTTTAGTTGATAGTGTTACTGGATTATTCAAATGTTTTCAATCTGACAGGAGATAAACTGTTAAAATCTACCACTACCGTTGTAGACTTGTATCTTTTTACTTTTATTTGACATAGTTTATTCTTCATGTATGTGAAAGCTCTGCAATAGATATACATATACAAATATATAGCATTTAATCTTCTTGATTTATTAACTTTTATCATTACTTAAATATCTTTTATAGTTGTCTTGAAAATGTTATTTAATTTCAGTATATCTTTTGGAATTTGTTATAGTTAGTATTTACAATGGTATATACATCTTTTTTTGGTATACTTTTGCCATGTTTTTGTATAACACTTATCTCTTATACTCAGAATATTGTTTTAATACCTTGCTTTTTACAAAAATTCTGATGTACTGTGTATATTTTAAACTGGACTTTTAACATAATTTTTATTTAACGCAATTTCTACTGTTTTGGGGTTTAACCTTTCTTCTTGCCATTTATTTTCTGTGTACCCTGTTTATTGTTATTTTTTCACTTTTTTTTTTAACTTTTTGGGGATCAAGTAATTAACTTTTGGTTATTTCATTTTTATCTTCCCTCTTGGTTTATTAGCTATAACTCTCTTCATTTTTTACTCTTTTTAGTATGACTGTCTTAGAGTTTTAATATACAATTTTGACTTATGGTGGTTAACTTTTAAATTGTATTATAATGCTTTGGCAGAGTGTAATGACCTTGCAAAATTGTACTTCAATTTCTTCCTTCCCATTCTATGTGGTTTTTGTCCTTCTACATATGCTTTAAACTCCAAAGTATATTATTATTGTTGTTGTTTCTTTATTTTTATCTAAATTTTTTTTTTTATATTATGATACTTGAAATCCCTAAAACCCCTAAAACTCTTTTCCGTTGTTTATGAGGTTGAAACTATTTCAGAATACCTTATTTACATTTTTACTTTCAAGCTATCAGACCATATATTTGCATTTTTCAGAGGCTACATAACATATGGTATTATAACAGATTGAATGCAAAAACAGGAGACTCTAACTGTCCTCCTGTAAGTCAGACATTAAAGAAATTTGCAAAGATATAGTGTCACTCTTTTTGCTAGTATTTTTTTAAAAAGACAGTTATATTTATGTTCAAAGATTTTTAAAACATATATGAAATTCTTGTTATCCTTAATATATATTTCTCTGTTTTCATTCCTAATATGTTAAATGTACTAGCAGCTATAACTTATATAAACAAAAGCTCTTTGTGAACCTCTGCGGATTCCAAAAGGTTTCTATGAATCAAAGAAACCTCTAAAACTTAAAAAGTTTAAGAATAGATTATTGAGCTTTGAAATAAATGTTTCAAATTCTGATACATTTACTTATGTAACTACTATTTCCATGATTCTACCTTCCTTCATATAGATGCAAATTTCCATAGTGTTATTATCCTTCAAACTGAAGAAATTTCTTCAACTTCTTTGATACAGGTTGCTGGCAATGCGTTGCTTTTTTTGCTTTTGCTGTATATAATTTTATTTTTTTTAAATTTTTTCGAGACGGAGTCTTGCTCTGTCGCCCAGGCTGGAGTGCAGTGGCGCGATCTCGGCTCACTGCAAGCTCCGCCTCCCGGGCTCACGTCATTCTCCTGCCTCAGACTCCCGAGTAGCTGGGACTACAGGTGCCCGCCACCACGCCTGACTAATTTTTGTATTTTTAGTAGAGACGGGGTTTCATCCGTGTTAGCCAGGATGATCTTGATCTTCTGACCTCGTGATCCACCTGCCTTGGCCTCCCAAAGTGCTGTGATGACAGCTGTAAGCCACCGCACCCAGCCCTAAAATGTCTTTGTTTCATCGTCATGTTAAAGCTGTATGTAGAATTCTAGGTTGAAAGTTGTTTACAGAAATTTGTGGTAAAAATTATAATGCTTACCCCTTGCCCTACCAGTGCCCATTTGGAAAAACTAGTTACCCCAGCTTCTGAGAATGGATATTTGGGAAGGTCAAAGTCAGCTGTGTATTTAAAAAATTAAAGCCGTTGAAATGAGTGTGGCAAAGAACATTACACCCATTTTTAATTTAATGTGATAAGCCTGCCCCTACTTTTTCTAACCAAGTCATGCTCTATCTGCAGAAATTAAAATATTTCAAATTGTGTTCTCCTATAAAATTTATATTATTGACCTGACCTCAGTCTTTAAGATTTTTATTTTCAGACCTACAGCTGTCAACACCTGACTTCTAGAATTCTTCTTGAAATTTAAAATTCTAACATGTTAACCATATGTGCATTTTTGAGAAAAAGCTACGATGAAGTAATTGGATAACTTTTCACATTTTTTCCTGTATTTATACTGCTAACAGTGACATCAATAAGGCTTACTTTACAATTTTGTAGTATGCAATGTCCTAGAGAAATGATGTATTTTATGTAGTGTCTGAACACAGGTGTTTTCTTAGAAATTCTAAAGGAAACTAATCTTTCTCCCTTGATGCTAATGACTGTAGACATACTTTATCAACAAATTCAAACCCTAAGCTTTACAAAGCCAATGGTTATAAGAGAAGTGGGATCTAATATCATTGATTACTAAACAAAATTATGAAAATGGTTAAAGTGTGTCCATTGAGGTAAATATATGTTTAACAGAGTGCTTGCAATATTTAGAAGCTCAAGGCTGCCCCCTTTAAAGGAAGCAATGCTTTAAAGGAGAGGTGGAAAACCATTATGAAGTGAAAAAATATTCCAAGAGATCTCAGATGCATTTCAGCTGTTCTGGATTCCCTATTGATAACTGTGCTGTTGACACGAGTGTTCACAGGAGGACTGTGGGAAAAACCAATGTAGGTTTTATTTCCTGTGCCCTTTGCTCTCTGCAAAGAGCCAGTCTACTAAAAACATGTACATCCCAGATCCACCGGGTTTCTCACTACCTGTATTAGTCTGTTTGTGCAGCTATAATAAAATGCCCTAGACTGGGTAATTTACAAAAGATAGAAATTTATTTTTAACTGTTCCAGAGGGGTTGGGAAGTCCAAGATAAAAGCACTGGCAGATTTGATGTCTGGTGAAGACCCATTCCTCACAGATGGTGCTCTCTAGGTCTTCTCACATGGCAAAAGAGATAGAAGGGATAAATAGTTCCTTTGTACCTCTTTTATGAGGTCACTAATCCCATTCACTCGGGCTCCACCCTCATGACTTAATCACCTCCTAAAGATCCCATCTGTTAATATTATGACATTGGAGATTAAGTTTTAACATAGGTTATATTAGGGGGACACATTCAGACCATAGTACCAACCAAGCACACAGCACCCTTCTCACACCCCTGTTGTCAACCCCAATGTCTTCTCTCTGCCTCTATCCAGTTCTACTTGTCCTTCAGGGCTCAGCCTAATGACCATAACTTCCATGAACTAATCTCATAGATTGCAGATGAAATCAGTGTTTTGTTCTCATTGTGCAATAAAAGGAGAATATTGCTTTTTCTTTACCTTAACACCCCCTGCGTTGGTTGTTTACTTCTCTGTGTCCCTCCTGAGTTTACATAGGGATTACTGTCAGACACCACTAGCACATAGTAATGCTAGAACACGGGATTTACTGGGGAAGACCGTAGGAGCTGAAAACGAATACAGCACATCCATGGGCTCTCACCATCCCACATCTTAGTCTTCATAGCCTGTGGTGGCCAGCCTGCCAGTATACAACACCTCCATCCCTTTGATACTCTTCAAATTTATAGGGTTGAAAACAGGGAACACTTGTTTGACTATTACTAGTAGACAATGCCTAGTTTGAGAAGTGGCTTTTTCAGGAAGGGTGAACAGTGTCTGATAGCCTCTTCTTTTGTTGAGAAATCTCTTGCATGCTGAACTCTGCTAAGCTATCAAAAGAGAGAAGGAATTTGCTTTTAATGGCAAACTATAAATAATTTGCTTTTAATGGTAAACTGTTTTGTTTCTTAGTAGTAAGCTATAAGTAAGAGCCATGCCTTGCTGATTTTTCTATCCTAAATCCTAGCACATAGAGGGTCTGGATGAGCATCAAGACCCAACATGTTTTCAACACGTGGCTTGTATGGACAGAAGAACTACATACCAAAATCAAGACATGTGTGGACATCTGTAACAAATGTTGGAAATAGCCTTCACCAGACTTTTCTGCAGACATTCCATTTGGGTTTTCGCCAAGATATTAATGATTGAACAACAACCCGAAAGTGGTTATCTCAGCGTTCCACTAAAGGATTGAGACTCTACATCCAGCTGTCCTTGCGCAAGAAACTGTATTTGCACTTCAACCTTCAAGATCTTGCCAATATCTCCTAATCGTGTTCATGTTTCCTATCTTGTCCACTATTACTTCAAACTTTACATCCTCAGTGACTATTACTTTCACTCCTAAATCTTTCTCAGAATACCAAACAGTGTTTTTCCATCTATTTTATCATGTAATTCTTCAATACAAGTACACACTGTTAAGAATAATAAAAAAGAAAGATGCAGTTCCAGCTATCAGGCAAGTTAGAATTCTGATTTGGCTCTGGCAGATAAGAATATTTTAGTATCTTCAGCACAAGAAAGAGAACAAAGGCAGGGTATGTTTGCTGCTGTCACTGCTGTGATTCTGAAGTTCAGCCAAAGACTTATTAGCGTTTCAATGTCCTGCTTTATGACGCATGAACCAGAGGCAAAAATATAAGAAATCATACCAGAAATGACAAGAATACTAGGTAGAGCTTTGATCAAAGACTTGCCTAGACACAGAACACTTGTGATTTTGATTCAAGTCAAGCCAGGATGACAGTAGCCAGGAGATATGCTTAGGGAGGCTTTGATTCTCCATTTACAAAAAGTTCAAGTTTCTTCCCAGTTAGATTCCTACAATTTCAGAAACTGTTTAGTAACTGTTTAGAAATAGTGTCTCTTTTTTTTCTCTTAGATTATTTCCATCTCTTGGTGGATATGTTGTATCTCTGGGCTTAAAGAGCCTTAGATAGATCTCTCTGTTATGTGATAATTATTTTTATTAGTCATGTATTTCCATTAGCGAAATGCTGTGCTAAATAATCTTGATATTTTAATTCTTCATGTAATTTTTTTGCATATTATCCCATCGAATATAATCTAATTCATTGCCATAAGCATTGGCTATAACAAATCTCAAGTATAGAATGCTAAACCTAATAAGATAATCCCAAAGGGGAAAATTGACTTTATTATATTTCTGTGAACCTTCTCCTCCTTGAAGTCTCTCCTTGAAGTCTAATTCACTGACCACTGAGTTGCAAAATTAGCTCTCACTACAGCTTTGTCTGCTGTCATTTTAGAGACATATTTCCAAAAGAAGGTAATATTGTTAGTTCTCAGCCTCAGAGTCAGAAAATTTAGGAACACACTGAAATCTATAAATCTCAGTCACCAAGTGAAGTCATAAATACATTTTTATAGTTGCCACACATTAAAAACCTATTTAAGTTTTTAATAAATAAAATATTTACCCTCTCAAAATCATAATTATCATCATATATTATCCCAAATCCCTCTCAGTCAGCACTAAATATTTTAAGCTTCAGAAGGTGGATTATAAGGTATCAGTCAGAATGAACTGTTTTACTAAAGTAACAAATAATCCTAAAAACATCAGTGGCTAAAGATAACTAAGTTAATTTCTAACTCATACTAGTTTTCCAAGATGGGATGGCAGGGATCCTCTGCCATTCATAGTTATTCAAGGTTCACGCTGACGAAAGCTTCAACTCAGTTCATGTTTTCACAGTTGCCACAGTGTGTAAAAGGAAATGGGGCAAGTCATGAATTGGTTCTGAAAGCTTGTAATCTACAGTAAAATATTCCTTGTCCATTCACATATCAATGGCTGGCCACATCCACTTTTAAAAGGGGAGAAAAGGTTCAGCCCTGTCATCTACTGGGAAGAGGGCGGAGAAGATGCATATTTGTGAAGTCTCTAATGACAGTCACACAGATAACCCAAAATGCATGTTGGCAGGGAACCTAATGATAACCCAGTTTAACCCCTTCATTTTACAAGTTGAAAATTTGTTAGTGATTAGATGCTTGGACCATCTGGGTTTGTCCTAAAATTTCAGGGCTTCTGGTGAAATCATTAACTCCTCTGGGCTCTGACGCGCCTCTAGGCATTCTGCTTCATGATCGATTTTTGACTAATAAACCTCTCTTGAACACCTGGAATAAATCCCACTTATTTATGGTATGTAATTCCCTTTGTATGTTGCTACATTCTTTCAGCTATTTTTTTTGCCTCTATATCCATGAGGGGGATTGGTGTGTACTATTCCTTTATGGTACTGTCTTTGGTTTAGTATAAAGGTATTTCTGGCTTCATAGTGATGGGTTGGGTAATGTTCTCTCTTCTATTTTCTGGAAGAGATTGTGTAGGATGTGGGTTCATTCTTAAATATTCAGTAAAATTCTCTAGTGAAACTATTAGAATCTGGACCTTTCTTTTTGAGAGAAGAAATTTAAAATTATGAATTTAGATTTCATACTAGTTATAGGGCAATTCAAATTATTTCCTATACCTTGAGTTATAGTAGTTTTTTTTTTTTTTTTAAGAATTAGAACATTTCTTCTAAGTTGTTAAATTTATGTAGGTAGAGTTGTTCATAGCATTCTTTTGTTATCCTCCAAGTGTCTTCAGGGTCTACAATGATTTCTGCTGTTTCATTCCTGATATTGTTAATTTGTGTCTTCTCTATATGTTTCGTTGTCAGCCTTGCTAGAGGGTTATCAATTGTATTAATCTGTTAAAAATAAGTTTTTTTGTTTCACTGAATTCATTTATTGCTTCTCTGAGATTGCATTGATTTCTTTTATCTTTATTGTTTCTTTCTTATGCTTGTTTTAGGTTTATTTTATTCTTTTTCCTGTTTCTTGAAGCGGGTAATTAGATAACTGAAGAGACTTTTATTCTTTTCTGGTATAAGATTTAGTAGTATAAATTTTCCTCTCAGCACTGCCTTAGCTGTTTCCCACTAGTTCGAATATGTTATATTTTTACTTTCCTTCAGTTAAATGTGTTTTTTAATTTCTTTTGCATCTTTCTTTATCATCTGTGAATTATATATCAATATGTTCTGGCCAGGCTTTGGTAACTCATGCCTGTAATCTCAACACTTTTGGAGGCTGAGGTGGAAGGAATGTTTGAACCCAGAAGAGTTCAAGACTAGCCTGGGCAGCATAGCAAAACCCTGTCTCTATAAAACAATAAAATAAAAAGAGGCCGGGTGCAGTGACTTACACCTGTAATCCCAGCACTCTGGGAGGCCAAGGTGGGCAGATCACCAGAGGTCGGGAGTTTGAGACCAACACAGAGAAACCTCATCTCTACTAAAAATACGAAATTAGCTGGGCGTGGTGGCGCATGCCTGTAATCCCAGCTACTTGGGAGGCTGAGGCAGGAGAATCTCTTGAACCCGGGAGGCAGAGGTTGTGGTGAGCCAAGATTGCGCCATTGCACTCTGGACAACAAGAGTGAAACTCCACCTCAAAACACAAAATTAAAAATAAAAGAAAATTAGCTGGGCATAGTGACATGCACCTGTAGTCTTAGCTACTCAGGAGGCTGAGGTGGGAGGATCTCTTAAGCTAGGAAGTTTGAGGCTGCAGTGAGCTGTGATCCTGCCACTGTACTCCAATCTGGGAGACAGAGCTATTCTTTGTTTAAAAAACAAAAACAAAAGTGTTCTTTAGTTTCCCAATGTATGGAGATTTTTCTTTCTTTCTGTTGTTAATTTCTAGTTTGATTCTGTTGTGGTTACAGAACACCCTCTGTAGGATTTTATCTCTTTTGAACTTATTAAGGCTTGTATTATGACCTATATTATGGTTTCTTAGTGTATGTTTCATGGGCATTTGAAAAGAAGGTGTATTCTACTGTTTTGGGGTAGAATGTCCTATAAATGTTGATTAGATCCCTTTGATGAATGATGTTAAATTCTTCTATATAATTGCTGATTTTTGGTCTAGTTGCTCTATCAATTATTGAGAAAAGAGTGTTGAAATCTCCAACTATGATTGTGCATTTGTATTTTTCTACTTCTAATTCTACTGGTGTTTGCTTTATACATTTTTCAACTCTGTTGCTGGTGCATACACATTTAGAATTGCTATGTCTTCTCGATGAATTGATCCTTTTATCATTACATAATGTTCCTCTGTCCTTATAATTTTCTTTGCTCTGAGGTCTACTTTATTATATTAATTTATCCACTCAGTTTCTTTTCATTTTTGTTTGCATGGCATATCTTTTTCCTTTTTTTTTTTTTTTACTTTTGACCTACATGTATTCTTATATTAGAGGTAATATCTTATAGATAGCACATAGTTATGTCACATTTTTAATCCATGCTTCTAAACTTTGTCTCTGAATTAATGTAGTTAGACCATTTATATGTAATACAATTTAATAAAATTGTTAATGTTTTATATAATGATTGTGTTATAGTTTAAGTCTAACATTTAATTTTTCTGTTTATTCTGTTTATTATTTTTCCATTTTTTCCTTCCTTCTTGTGTAATGCCTGAACATTTTACATTTCTCATCTTTTATTTTTACTGTATTCTTCCTTCTCTCCCAATTTTCTGTGACTTATTCTTTTACAATTTCCTTTCTTCTTAGATAAATTATTTTAGTCTTTATTTTTGAAAAACTATGCTGGTGACAAATTTCTTCATCTAAAAATATCTTGACTTCATCTTAATTCCTGAGGTACAGTATGTTTTGCTGGATATTAAATCCTGAATTGACAATCATTTTATTTCAACACTTGAACAAAGTACTGCTTTCTTGTGGCATCCATGTTTTTTGATTAAAAGGCTGCTTTCATTTAGTGAAAAATGAATCATTGTATGATTTTGCTTTTAAGATTTTCTTTAGTTTTCAGAAGTTTGATTATAATGCGTCCTGGTGTGCATTTTTACATTTATTTATTATTTTTGGGATTCACTCAGCTTCCTAAGTCTATGGATGTTTTTCTTTTGCCAAAATTGGGAAAATATAGCCTTTTTTTAAAAAAAATACTTTTCACCTCCACTCCCCCTTCTCCTCTGCTTCTGAAGCTCCAGTGACATGAGTGTTAGAGATTTAGTTGTAGTCTCACATGTTCCTGAGGCTCTGCTAGTTTTTTTCCAGTCTATTTTTTCTCTTCCACTCAAACTGGGTATTTTCTATTGCTGTATGCTCAAGCACACTAACTCTTTCCTCTGTTCTCTCCATTCTGCCATCAATCCCATCCAATTAAAAAAAAAAAAAACTTTGTCATATTGAATTTTATGTCTAAAATTTTTCTATGTTTTTCTTTATATCTTCTATTTTTTTTTCCTGAGGCTTTTAATATTATCATTGGTTTCAAGCATATTTGTCATTGCTTTTTGAAACATTTTCATGTTGGCTGTTTTACAATCCTCATCAGATAGTGCTAACATCTATGTTATCCCAATGTTTGTGTCTGATTTTTTTTTTTCTTATTCACGTTTAGTTCTTCATGATTCTTTTCATGAGATAACTTTCAATGAACTATGAATATTTTGGGTATTATGTTGTAAGACTCTGGTTCTTATTTAAAGTGTGTTTTAGTAGATCTCCTCTGATACCACTTCAACGGGGATAGCAGTACCTTCTCAATGCTGCCTGGTGGGGCTGGAAATACAGGTTTTCCACTTGGCTTCTATTGCCATGATAAATGGTGAGGAAAGAGAGGCATGTAGGGGATAAGACTAGGAGTCCAGTCTTCCTGCCAAGTCTCTGCTGGGCGGGAAGTAGAAAAGGTGCCTCATTATCACTTCACATACAGCTTCCACTGACTGTAGAGGTGCACGGCCCCATCACCATTGATTGATGGTGAACATTTTGACTTCCCAGGCAGCCTTCTTTAACACCATGTTAGTGAGGAGGAGGAGCCATCTTGGTACCATCAGGTAATAGTGGAAGTTCTGGTTCTCCCATGGCCTCTACTTCCACCATAGGGGAATCCCTTACTGTTTGGCAGAGATGAAAACCTCCACTCAACCTTCTGTGATATTCCCTGCTCTGGTGTGGGGCACATCATTATAGCCCAGCAAGGGTGGAAGTCTAGGCTTTTGCTGGAGAAGGTGGGTGTAGGGCTGCAGTATTTTCTGTGGTGTTCATAGTAGAATAATTATCATCTAAGAGTTTTCAGTCCTGCTAAGCTACCCCTTTCCTGGTCCTTTGGTAGGAGAGAGCAGGCTTTATCTGGGGCTTTTTGTTTCTATGCCTATTTTTGTTTCTTGAGTGGTGGCTTCTCTATGTCCCAGTCTTGAATTTATGAGACAAGAAAACAAAAAAAATAACCCAGGGAACTCATCACTGTGTCCTCCCTTGGTGCTAATGCTCACTAGCTGTGCTTTCTTCAAAGTCTTTCCATGTTTGTTGATGTACACTGTCTGGAGTTTTCAGTTGTACTCAGCTGGAGAAATAGAAAAAAAGAATGTCTACTCCATCTTCCCCAAATCTGAATTTCCCTGCCTTATTTTAAAAATTAGTTTGGGGACTGATTTAAAAGAAAAGGCTTTGGAACAATTGCTTGCCATTAAGTACCTATCTCACATTAAGTCAGAAAGTTATAACCCTGAATGGACTTTATTGTCACCTGGAAAGCTTTAGAAAATATTTCAGTGTTCTGGGCCCAGAAACTAAGTAAACCAAAATCTCTGAGGATAATGCCCCGCAAGGGAATGCTTTATCCTCATATTATTCTGTGTAAAATCAAGAGCATTGGCTCTCTGTGATAGAGTCTACCCAAGGACCAAAGTACAAAAGCAACAGTTCATCTTTATTGTCACAAATGTGCCGCAGGCGAGAGGCGGGTAGTATCTCCATGGTAACCAAGCCTCAAGCTCTGTGATTTCCAGGGTATCATTAAGTTAGTGCTTCTTGTTCATATGCATTTCTGCCCACAAGAAAATGCCAGTTATGTCCCTTAGTTGACAAATAAGAAATCATTACTTTTGAAAAACTTATTTTCTTAGAATGTTATTTAGATTCTTACAAACAAAAGGCCAAAATGAATCAAACAGATGTGGCTCCTCTCATGGAAGGTCCCTGTGTGATGTGTGTCCTTGGCTCCCAAAGGCCACGTTCAAAAACAAAATCAGATAATTTCAAGGTTTTTTACACTGATCAAATGCTATGGTTGTGTCCCCTAGATATAAGGATTTTTTTAAATAAGAAAAAAGAAAAGAAAAAATAGAGAAGAAAAATGTTGGGCAGAGCTGCTGTCCAGGCATGACAGAAGAAGTAAAGCTTACTAACCTCACTTATTATTTGGCCGTGTCATTATCTCTAACAGGCGAGTGGAGTGTTCAGGTCCAGATAAGCCAGAAATGGTGCCTGTGTTCTCACATTGGTCAAGAGATGTATTAGGCTCATGAAACAGCCCCCTTTAGCAATGCTAGGAAGAGATGAGCACAAGACAACAAGTATCACTGGGATGAGGAACTTTTGCAGGTACAGCAGACAAGAGTGGGGCCCAAGGCCTTTGTCTGGACTGGGCCAGTGGCCCTCAGGTGGCAGGGAGGCTGCAGCGGGGTTGGGTCAGCAGTCAGTGTCTGTGCAGGATGAATCTTGATGCATAGGTGAGTGGTTCCTGTCCCCAACAGTGAGCTGGGGGGTCTTCATGACTTGACTCTCAATACCAACACCTGTAGCTCCAGTGAGCATACCGAATTCCAGATGGACCCCCTGGTGCTCATTCTAGTTCTGCTCCATGGTTACAGTCTCCTAAATCACTTCATTCTGAAACGCCTTCCTGATAGCCTGTGACACACACTGCAACTGGGAAATTCTTCTGTTTGATACCAGTTGGATCATGTCCCTTCCCTGGTGAGAAACCTGCAGTGGCTCCACCTGTTTCACGGATTGTCTGTGCAACCCTGGGCTCTGCCGCTGGAATTGGAGAGCATTACATCCCTTCCGGGAACATTCTTGGTACCAGGGATGCCAAAGATATCGACATGTACTTTTCTGAGAGGAGATGGTTCATGAGCAAAGCCACCCTCGTGAGTTTTAAGTGCCATTCCAGAGAGGTGGGTAAAGACTGGCCCATTAGAGGTTTGAGCAGGTGTCCTTTCTCAGATAGCTATGGACAAGTGAACAAGAGAAACTAGTAGAACTTGAGCTGACCCACAGGGAAAATGCCTTGAAAGGTCTTGGCTTCTTGAAAGCATCTCTTCAGAACTGGGGAATTGTCCTGGGTCAATTGGACCCCACACTTCCATGAATGCTGGCCCAAATGTAAAGCCTTGGGCGGGTGGTGCTACGGACAGTAAAAGAAGAATGGTGGGGACAGGCGAGGCCTCTCTACCTTTATCTATGCTGAGGAGTGGCTTCCTGAGCAGCAGCAGCACCAGGGAGGAGGGCAGCGACCCAGAGAGGGCAGGAGGGGCTGTAGACCTGAGGAGCAGGAGACCCAGAGAGGGCGGGAGGGTCTGTGGACCTGAGGAGCAGGAGCGGAGGTGGTATCTCTAGAGAACCACACAGTACACTCTTCCCTCTTCCCATTTATGACCTGGAAAGGGCTGACCTCTGAACAGAGGGGAGGAAGTCCCTTAGGTCATGCGATTATAGAGGTAGGTTTCCTTAATTGGGCTGTTAAGGCCATTTACAGCCTCGTTTTAATTTATCTATTTAGTCCCCACTATTCCAGTTGAGTTAAAAACTGGTGATTGTTAAAATGTGTCATAAGCTTTCTTTCCTCTATAACTTTTTTTCTCTTATCTATCTAACTTCTATAACATCCACAGAAAGTATATGTGGATATAATATCCATATGTATTACATATCATATTACATATACATTATATATATCTAATATGTATTAAATATATTATCTAATCTGTATCTGATACATTATCTTTCCATCATCTATTCATCAACCTCTTTGAAATAATCTCTTTCATGTACTCATTGCTCCCTTTCCCGGAATTCTTTCTTTATTTTCTTGAGCGGAAGATTCTTTGTTCTCTCAACCCTTGTGATTGGTTGCATGTCTCATTTTTGGTACCAATTTCAGGTGACCTTGTGCTGTTGTCTTTCATGCATATCTTTCTCCTCGGAGATCACGTCTCATTTTAGGTAGGAAATATGTCCTCTTCTTTAATGCCAGTTGCAATTCAGACTGTCGTGTGCAAATTTAAAGAATTAGTGACATGGAAGCTGTGAATTCATTGTCTTCTCATGTTAAAATCAGGTTTTGCACCACTGATCTTGCTTCCTGCAGCAAGAATCATCTTCTGTATGCAATCCTTCAATGGTTGTCCTTGGGCTATAAAATAAGCTGAAATAGTTAATTATGCATTTAAGATTCTCTATAAGCTGGTTTCATAGTTCTCTTTATCTTTCCCCTCATGCTTTCACACGCCACACTCAGCAATCTAGAAGTTCAACAACTCAGAAAGCAGAGCTTCTCGCATCTCCCCTGCACCATGCCTTTCATGGCCGGTGACTCTGTGAATATAGTTTTCTTGGGAGAGAAGCTGCTGTAAGTTCCTTTCTTTTGCTCATTTCTTCCAGAGGTCCTCTCCTCCCTAATTATGCCGGAGTTTGCAATTTTTATATGTGTGAAAAATTAGACCTTGGCCCATGACCTTGAGCAGTAAGATAAAAACAACTCCCACAAGGTTAGCATCCCAATAATGAGACACTAGGCATAAATGGGTTAAAGACCAATCTCAAGCTCCTCAGATTTTGCGATTCCTCTGATCCTCCTTTTACCCGATCCAAGTGTTTTCATCTCTGTTTAACACCTTGTTAATCTGCCCCATATTTCAGTGGGTGGTTTTCAGAGCCTTCTCTGATAAAATGTGGTTCTCCTTTAAGGAGGGACGCTGTGCCTCAGAAATGCAAGTGAAAATATTGAGACTGACAAAGACTTGAAAGAATGAGGATAACTGATGCTGGTGCAAGGTGAGGAAACAAGTATTAGAGAATGATTAAAGATTTAAATGTTACATGTCAAAGATAAAAGTTCTAGAAGAAAATTTAGCTTCCTATATTGTAAGATGGTAATGGAAGATTTTCTAAGCAGGCACTAGCACTGAAACATGAGTAGAAATAGATGATTTAATTCATTTTTAAACATTCAAAAATCTTTTGTCATTAAAGATTTAAAACAATAGATAAATCAAGACAAATACTTGCCACATAACAGAAATACCCCTTCCAAATTAAAAGACAAAATCATAGTTAAAAAAAGAAGCAAGCCATATGAATGGGAAATACTTCCAACAGGAAATTTAAATGGTAATAGTTTGAAATTTAAATAGTAATAGTTTAAAATTTATCCAGTTAGAGAAATTTATTAAAAATGGTAGAAGTGGCCAGGTGTAGTGGCTCATGCCTGTAATCTCAGCACTTTGAGAGACCTAGGCAGGTAAATCACTTGAGGTCAGGAGTTCGAGATCAGCCTGGCCAGTGTGGTAAAACCTTGTCTCTACTAAAAATACAAAAATTGGCCAGGCATGGTGGTGGACGCCTGTAGTCCTAGCTACTTGGGAGACTGAGGCAGGAGAATGGCTTGAACCCTGGAAGCAGAGGTTGCAGTGAGCTGAGATCGCACCACTGCACTCCAGCCTGGGTGACAGAGGTAGACTCCATCTCAAAAAAAAAAAAAGGTAGAAGCATTGGCAGGAGGTTGTTGGAACTAGCACTTACATTGTGTAAGAATACTTACGCATTTATAATCTCTCATCAAAACCCTTTGCATATACATATTCTCCTACCTAGAAACTGGCCAAAAAGCTCACAGATGAAATATGGCCACCATATTGTTTATTTTATGGAGTATTATCTTATATATCTACAAATAAAAATTGGCTGAGTGAATTACCAGAGTGGATGTTTCCCATAGTGCATAGTAAATCAATCAGCCAATCAAAGCATATTGCACATGTAGTTAGCCCTCTGCCTTTGCCCCATGCCTGTAGCTCCTGCGTTATGGCATACTGTTTTATGGACTGATAAAGGAACCCTTAGTTTCCACTCCCCAACTCTTGGTGTCTTGACATGAGAATGGTCCAAAGCTGTGGGATAAGCCCTAGCACTCAAAGCTGCATCCTGTCCCCACAACCCCCCAACTTCCAGCCAAGAGCTAGCGCTAAACTTTCTACTGGCTAACTGGTAACTCAGAGTCCACACTAAGCGGTGCTACAGAAAAATAAAAGTATGTTTTTTGCACATATGAGTCTGGGACTGAAATTTCTACCAGTTATCATAGTACAGAATGTCATCACATAGTCCTAAAAAAATGGGTACCATTACAATTCTCAGGCAAGAAGTCTGCCCTGTTAATTTGATTTACAAATGACAGAACTTAATGAGAACGTTGATATATTTGCATTGCACATAGACAGTAAGAAACAATGTGGACAACATCCACATTATAATAATTAGTGAGGAGGTTTATATATTGATAGCTTATTGAATCTCTCTTCTCTTCCCACAATACAAATGCATTCAAAAGAAATTTTAATGGTGTTTGGAAGGAAGAATCATTAAGCAAATAAAGTCTAGTTACTGACCACTCAAAATGTGGTTCCTGGACCATCCACCCAGCAGCATCTCATGGGAGCTTGTTAGACATGCTGAGGTGTGGGCTTCACCCCAGATCGCCTGAAACAGAATTTGCACTTTAACAACATCCCCAGGTGGCTCCTAAGCCCACAAAAGTGTAAGAAGCTCAAGTCTGGGAAACAATTCTCAGCCAGATGAGAACAGTGGATGAGGGACACAGAAGACCTCTGCCAAAATCCAGTCATAAATGGCAGCTCCGTTTGAGCCTTGGTGTTAGAACAAGAAAATATATAGACCAGGGAATGTGACTCTTCAATTTATGTGAACTGAACTAAATATAAACCTCAAAACTTTCTTCATGTTGAAATCACCTAGGGAGATTTTTAATGATGCTACATCCCAGCTTTCCCTGCAATGACCACATCAGTGTCTCTGGGACAGACTCAATCAGTGTTACCTTAAAAATTCTCCAGGTGGATCTAACATGCAGCAAACCTTGAGAAACCCTCAAATTCAAACCCCATGATACTGCTTTTCCTCCTCCTGAGCTCCTCTGACAATCATTCAGAAATACATGTTTCTTCAAATAATTATTTGTTTATGCTCTCGTAATGATAAGTGGCCACATAAATTGTGCAGCATCTATAAGGAAACTGATTCTAAACTTCACTCTGGTTATAGCAGCCATTTCTTAAACAGCCATTGAAATGGACGTAAAAGAGTACCTAACATTTTTATTCTGTGGTTTTATTCTTGACACAGTTCTCAAATATCTTATATCTCACTTTATGAATCATTTTCACAAAGATAGGTGCAGTTCAAACATTTAATTCTTTCATTTTTTAAAGTCCTATTCTTACTGTGTTTCAAGAATCTCCTAAACTCTTTATCAGAGCCTGTGCCTTTTTAAAATCTATGCACTATATCTGGGAAAAAGGTATATTTTCAAAGAATATTCTTTTCAGCTTTTAATTTTTTCATAAGCATTTATTCTTACATCTGAACAGATAAATAAATATTGTTGACTGTGCACTTGGTAAACGCCAAACCACTTTGCTGTTAAGAATTTAGAGTAGATGGGGAAGGGAGTGTTGATATGAGTGAAGACAGCAGGACTAATTAAGTGGAGTAGAATTAAGCAAATGAACAACAGCAAAAGCACATTTAATTTTGAAGAGTTAATTTAGTCGGCCTTGATATGTTAATTTGTGATTCTGTTGGCAAAATATAATGGCCCCAATTCATGTAAATTTTTCTTGTATTAACAAAACCCCATGAAATACAAAAATTACCTGAAATTCTTTCACAGATATAATGTATTATAATTGACTTCAAAACATGAGAAAACGATGGCCAATTAAATAACTAGAATAACCAAGACATGAAAAAACAAGAATTTTTTTGTACAAAATGAATTTTGTATGTTATGTTATATAATAAAATTATTTATCATCAAAATCATAATGTAATGACCATCACATTATAATGCAGAGGATTTGAATGACCTCAAACATTGAGTTTTCAACCTTAAACAGAACTATATGAGATATACCAATCCACAGATATAAACATATGTTTATTTAATGTTCAGCATGATTTCTAGTTTTCTGGCATCAGTTATAAATTTAAATAATGCTTATTTCCAAGTTATCAGAAGAGGACAATGAGAAATTTAAGTATGAAAATCTGGAGAAATGCTTCTTCTCAAACATGAAACTTATTCAGTCACAGTACTTTAAAAATTAGGGCTTTCTGCCCAAATATATGGCAGAACTTTCTATTCATTCAAGGAGCAAACACTTTATTTCTGCGTATTTTTCTTCTCAGGATATGAGACAATACGCCTTCCAGTTTGATACCATCATTTTCAGAGGAACACTGAGCAGGGGAACATTTTCTCATTAATCTTTAGAATGTCCTGTGAGTGACTTTCAAGCAACTGTTATTATCCTTTGTTGACTGAAGGACAAGTGAGGACCTGAGGTCACCTAACACTTGCTGCTACAAACACTGAAATTGTGGGAAAGCAGAGATTGAAAGAAGCAGAGCAAACCCCTTGCACTGTCACACATGGTTCTTCAAATACTTTTTATTTTTTCATAAGCATTTACCTTCACATATGAACAGATTAGCATTCATCCATATCTAAATATGGCTATTTCTTTTTGCCTTATGTGCCATTTTTAAAGTTGAAAACTTTACATTAAATGCACACTTCAGAAGTACAAGTTCAATACAGGTTGAATAAATGACAGATTTTCTGTGGCTACAGCTCTAGAGTACGAATCAAATCCTCCTTTTACTCCCATTTCTTTTCTCTAGGGATTTTTCCCTGATCCGATAGAATTATATGGCAACAATGTTGGTAATCACCTGATGAGTTCAGATCTTTTCTCTTATAAGAGTTTAGTGTGAAAATACAATTACTAACATGAATAATATATATGTGTATATATATGTGTGTGCATATATATATATATATATTTATGTACATATTTCACATACCTTACATTACCCAGGATGAATTCGTTAGAGAATTTAGGCATTCTAAAAAGGTAAGATGGATCAGGAATGGAAAACTGAATAGTAATGAAAAAGCAAGAGTGAAGAGACAAGAAATAAGCTATAGTTTGCACAGCACCCTGATGTGGATGTTTAAAATAAATTTAAGCATAAAGTATCTTAGTTTGATTTTGAGCCTTGTACCCATCATCATCTGAGGTATCAGCACCACTTGGCTTTTAATTATGTAGACAAAGTGTGGAAGGAGCAGAGGTCCTAAAACAGCTATGGCACAGTGGGGTGGGAAACCAAATACCCTTCTCATGACCTCAGAGCAGTCCCCTCTGTTCCCTAACAAGGCAGGAGGCTGGGACTCATATTTCTTGTTCTGACCAGAAGAAGGATTTTGCATTGCTTTTGAAATTTCCTGAGTGTAGTGGGCAATTGCAGTATGAGACGCGCTGAGTAAACCCAACAATTCATTTGTGTTGGTCTTAACTATTATTATTACCAGTAATATTTTTTTCTAGTCAGAAAGACTGTATTTTTCTGTGATTCTGGCAATATTGTTGCACATATTTTATTTTTATCTCTGAATTTAAACCAATACTCTAAATTTTTATATCTCTAAAATAAAGTCTTTCATTTCTAAATGAAACTTGTCCTGAAATCAGTTTTAGATGGAAGAATCAGAATCCGATATGAAGTTGGCTGAAGACATAGAGGTACAAAGATAAAATCTAACCAGGCTTCAGAATGAAGGAACTGGATCTGCTCACATTAATGGAGATGTGAGGTTGCTATCCTTCGTAGCAAAAGTGCACATCAGCAGCCCACACAGAAGGTAATGGAAATGGGGTCCTCATTAAAGTGACTTTAATGATTCTTTCTAGTTGACGTTCTTTGAAGTGAGTATTAAGATCACTCAAATGCTGGGCAAGCTCTCACCAGAAGTGGAGATGTGAGAGTCAGTTTGAACCAGAAGGGTTAAAGAGAACTTGCATTCTCACTTAAGAAAAGCTCTATGTTTATTCATACTAAACTGTAATTGACTGATAAATGGATCTTTGACCTGTCACTTAAAATGTCTTTTTCTAGTAAGAGAAACAAAGAAACTTAATCCCATAAGTTTTCAAAATTTTGTTTTAATAGACTTAAATTGTTTAGAGCAGTTATAATAAAAGATGCTTAGATTTTTCGTATGCAACCTATCCCCATACATGCAGAACCTCCGCCTTTATCAACATCTTCCAAAGAGTGGTTGTTTGTTATATTTGACAAACCTATATTGGCACATCATTATCAGTTCACTTCCACAGTTTACATTAGGGTTCACTCTTGGCCTTGTACACTCTATGAATTTAAACAAATGTATAGTGGTATGTATCCATTCTTTATAGTATCATACAGAGTAGCTTCACTGCCCAAGAAAATCACCTGTGCTCTGCCTATTTATTCCCCCCTCCCCACTAACCCAGCAACCACTGAGAGCTTTTCACAGTCTCCATAGTATTGGCTCTTCCAGAATGTCAGACGTGCTTCTTTCATGTAGTAATATTTAAGTTTTCTCTGTCTTCTCACGGCTCAATAGCTAATTTTTAGCCCTGAATAATAGTCTATTGTCGGGATCTGCCACAGTTTATTTATCCATTCACTTTCCGAAGGACATCTTGGTTGCTTCCAGATTTTGGCAATTGTGAATAAAGCTGCTATAAACATCCAAATGCAGATTTTTGTGTGAACATAAGGTTTCAACTCCTTTGTAAAAACACTAAGAAATATGATTGCTGAATCATATGGTAAGAGTATGTTTAATTTTATAAGAAACCACCAGACTGTCTTCCAAAGTGGCTGTACCATGTTCCCCACCAGCAATGAATGAGAGTGCTTGCTGCTACACCTCTCCACCAGCATTTGGTGTTGTCACTGTTTTGACTTTTGGTCATTCTAATAAGCATGTGCTGGGATCTTGTTATTTCAATTTGCACCTCCATGATGGTATGTGACATAGAGCATCTTTTCATATGCTTATTTACAATCTGTATATCTTCTTTGATGAGATGTATGTTAAGGCCTTTGGCCCATTTTTTTTTTTTTTCTTGAGATGGACTCTCACTCTGTCACCAGGCTGGAGTCCAGTGGTGCGATCTTGACTCACTGCAACCTCCGCCTCCTGGATTCAAGCGATTGTGCTGCCTCAGCCTCCTGAGTAGCTGGAATTACAGGCATGTGCCACCACGCCCAGCTGATTTTTGTGTTTTTAGAAAAGATGGGGTTTCACCATGTTGGCCAGGATGGTCTCGATCTCCTGATATCTCAGCCTCCCAAAGTGCTGGGATTACAGGTGTGAGCCATGGCACCTGGACTGGCCCATTTTTAAATTGAGTTGTTTGTTTACCTATTGTTGAGTTTTAATTTTTTTATTTTTGAAAACAGTACTTTATCAGCTATATCTTTTGCAAATATTTGATCCCAGTCTATGACTTCTATTTTCATTCTCTTGACTGTCTTGCTCAGAGCAGAACTTTTAGTTGTAATAAAGTAAAGCTTTTCAACTTTTTCTTTTATTGATTGTGCCTTTGGTGATGTACCTGAAAAATCATTACCAAACCCAGGATAGTCTAGATATTCTCTTGTATTGTATTTTAGGAGTTTTATAATTTGGGGTTTTGAATTTTATGTTTAGGTCTGTTATTCATTTTGAGTTAATTTTTGGGAAGAGTGTAATGCCTCTTTAGATTCAGGAATTTTGTTTTTGTTTTTGTCTGAAGATGTCCTATTGTTTCAGCATCATTTGTTGAAAAGATTGTCTTTTATCTATCTGGTATTGTCTTTACTCCTTTGTTAAAAATCAGTTGTCTATATTTATGTGGCTCTACTTCTGAACTCTCCATTCTGCTCCATTGATTTATCTGTCTATTCTTAGGCTAATATTTAACTGTCTTGATTGCTGTAGCTTTAAACTAAGTCTGAAATCAGGTGCTTAAATCCTCTAACTTTGTTTTTCTCCTCCAAAATCGTGTTGGCTATTCTGGTTTTTTTTGCGTCTCTATATAAATTTTAGAACTAGTGTGTCAATACACAAAAATTAACTTCTTGGAATTTTGATTGAAATTGCAGTTAATCTATAGATGATGGTATGAAGAACTGACATTTTGATAACAAGTTTTCCTACTCATGAACATGGAATATCTCTCCATTTATTTACTTCTTCTTTGATTTATTTTGCCTGAATTTTGTAATTTTCTTCATATAGATCTTGCAAATATTTTAGATTTATACTTATTTCATTTGTGGGGTTGCTAATATAAGTGATATTGTGTTTTTAATTTCAAATTCTATTCATTCATTGCTGGTATATAGCAAAGTGATTGACTTTGTATTTGACATTATATTCTGCAAACTAGTTTTTAAAAAAAATTATACACAGATGATTATGTATCTGTGATAAGACAATCTTATTTGTTCCTTCTCGATACATATTTTATTTTTTATGGCCTTTTTTTTTTTTTCTTGAGATGGACTCTCGCTCTGTCACCAGGCTGGAGTGCAGTGGCACGATCTCAACTAACTGCAACCTCCACCTCCTGGATTCAAGCAATTCTGCTGCCTCAGCCTCCCAAGTAGCTGGGATTACAGGCATGTGCCACCACACCCATATAAAATATGTTTTTTATTTTTTTTTCCTTGTATTACTTTCTTAGCTGGGACTTCCAGTATAATGTTGAAAAACAGTGCTGAAAGAGAATATTCTCACCTTGTTCCTAATCTTACTGGAAAAACTTCAAGTTTCTCCCCATTAATATGATGTTACCTATAGTTTTTTTTTTTTGTAGATTTTTTTTTATCTAGTCAAGCGATTACTTATATTGTTGAATAATATCTATAATATTCCTTACTCCTTTTTATTTATTGCCCTTATTCTTTGTTCTTACTTTTGTCTTTTATTCTGTCTTTTGTGGTTTTAACTGGAAATTTTATATAATTCAATGTTGTCTCTTTTCTTATCATACAAGTTATACCCCTCATAAATTTTCCTTTTTGTAGAGGTTGCCTTTGAGTTTACAATATACACTTACAACTAATCAAAGTTCTCTTTCAAACAGCACTATGACACCTTAAGGGTAATGTGAGTACCTTATAATAATAAAATAATTTTAATTCCTCCTTCCCATCTATGTTAGTCCATTCTCATGTTGCTATAAAGAACTGCCCAAGATTGGGTAATTTATGAAGGAAAAAGGCTTAATTGGCTTACAGTTCTGCAAGGCTGGGGAGGAAGGTCTTTGGCTTACAGTTCTACAAGGCTGGGGAGGAAGGTCTCAGGAAACTTACAATCATGGCAGAAGGGGAAGCAAACACGTCCTTCTTCACATGGCAGCAGGAAGGAGAAGTGCCAAGCAAAAGGGATAAAGACCGTTATAAAACCGTCAGCTCTCACGAGAACTCACCCACTGTCACAAGAACAGCACGAAGGTAACTGCCCCCATGATTCA
The DNA here is from genome assembly GCF_049350105.2 of Macaca mulatta. NCBI lineage: Eukaryota > Metazoa > Chordata > Mammalia > Primates > Cercopithecidae > Macaca > Macaca mulatta. The sequence continues at coordinate 9,127,342 of NC_133411.1, forward strand.
ATTACCTTCCACTGGGTCCCTTCCATGACAGTTAGGGATTATGGAAACTACAATTCAAGGTGAGATTTTTGGTGGGGACACAGAGTCAAGCTGTATAACCATCTCTTTTAAGATTGCTGTCATTTATTTCCTACTTACTCATAAACATACATAAGCATGTATATGCATGCTTAATTAAATATGTTTTTGCTATTATTATTTCGAACAGATTATTTTATAGACTATATCAAATAACAATAAGACAACATTTTATATATTATTTTCACTTTGTGCTTCTCTAATGCTCTTCCTTTTTAAAAATAAGTATCAGAGTTTCTGATATTTATTTTTCTTCTCTCTTAACATTTCTTGTAAGGTAGGTTTGCTGACAAAGAAAATCTTTAAATTGTTTTTGTCTCAGAAAGTCTTTCTCTTTCACTTCAGGAGGATAATTTCACTAAGTACAGAATTCTTAGTTGGTGGTTTTTTGTTTTCTTAAACACTTTAAATATTTCAATACACTCTTTTCTTAATTGCTGATATGGTTTGGCTCTATGTCCCAACTCAAATCTCATTTTGTAGCTCCTATAGTTCTCACATTTTGTGGAAGTGACCCAGTGAGAGATGAATGAATTATGGGGGCAGGACAATCAACCCAGCAACACTGTAACTCCCTTCTTAGCTGGTTGACTTAAAGGTAGAAGGAGCCCAAAGCTTCCAGGTGGCAATCTCAACTTCCAGTTTGATGGAATTGTTGTTGTGTCTCCTGACAGCGGCATTCCTCCCTTTGGAACTAATACCTCTAGGCCAGTGGAATGTAATGTTGCGGGAACAGGAAGCATAAAATTTGATAGTGGATCACTAGGGCTGATGGGGAGTGGTGCCGCTTCCACTTCCACCCCTTGATTCCTGGAGCTGTGACTCCTGGGTATGGGAGAAACAATACCATATATTGGATGCTGATTCAAAGGATACACGACTTTCTGGAGAACTTTTCCCCAGTCCTGCAAAGTATTGTCACCTAGTTGCTATAGTAATTGTGACTTCAAAAGGCCATTCCACCATTCTATCAATCTAGTTGCTTCAGGATCATGGGGAACATGGTAATACCAGTGAATTCCATGACCATGAGCCGACTTCCACACTTCTTTAGCTGTAAAGTGAGTGTCTTGGTCAGAGGCAATGCTGTGTTGAATGCCATGATGGTGGATAAGGCATTCCGTGAGTCCATGGATGGTAATCTTGGCAGAAGAAGGATCTTTGTGTGCAGGATAGGCAAACCCATATCCAGAGTAAGTGTCTATTCCATTGAGGACAAACCTCTACCCTGTCCATGTTGGAAGAGTTCCAATATAATCAATGTGCTACCAGGTAGCTGGCTGATCACCCTGAAGAATGGTGTCATATCGAGGGCTCAGTGTTAGTCTCTGCTGCTGGCAAATTTGGGACTCAGCTGTGGCTGTAGCCAGGTCAGCCTTGGTGAGTGGAAGTCCATGTTGCTGAGCCCATGCGTATCCTCCATCTCTGCCACCATGGCCACTTTGTTCATGGGCCCATTGGGCGATGACAAAGGTGGCTGGGGAAAGAGGCTGAGTTGTGTCCACAGAACCAGTCATCCTATCCACTTGATTATTAAAATCCTCCTCTAATGAGGTCACCCATTGGTGAGCACTCACATGGGATACAAATATCTTCATAGTTTTTGACCACTCAGAGAGGTTGATCCACATACTTCTTCCCCAAATTTCTTTGTCACCAACTTTCCAATCATGCTTCTTCCAAGTCCCTGGTTATCCAGCCAAACCATTGGCTACAGCCCAACAGTATATAATCGCGTATCTAGTCATTTCTCCTTCCATGCAAAGTGCACAACCAGGTGCACTGCTCAAAGTTCTGTCCACTGGGAAGGTTTCCATTCACTGCTGTCCTTCAAGGGTGTCCTAAAAAGGGGCTGCAGTGCTACAGCTGTCTACTTTCAGGTGGTGCCTGCATTTCATGCAGAACCATCTGTGAATCAGGCCCTAGTCTTTACTTCCTCTGCCAAATGGTCATAGAGAATGCCCCATGAGGTCATCCATGCAGGCTGCGAGAGAGAAGGCAGGGTAGCCGGAGTGGAGATCAAGGGCACTTGAGCCACTTCCTCATGTAACTTACTCGTGCCTTCAGGACCTGCTCGAGCCCGATCACATATATACCACTTTCATTTGATGATGGAATATTGCTGTGCATGACCCATTTTATGGCTAGATAGGTAAGAAAGCACCCAGTTCATGATGGGCGGTTCAGGTCACATGGTGACTTGGTGACCCACAGTCAAACATTCAATTTCCACCGAAGTCCAGTGACAGACCAAGAGCTATCTCTCAAAAGGGGAGTAGTTATCTGCAGAAGATGGCATGGCCTTGCTCCAAAATCTTAGAGGCCTCTGCTGTGATTCACCTATGGGGGCCTGCCAAAGGCTCCAAACAGCATCCCTATCTGCCACTGACACCTCAAGCACCATTGGATCTACAGGGTTCATATGGCCCAAGTGGCAGAGTAGCTTGTACAGCAGCCTGGACCTGTTGGAGAGCACTCTCCTGTTTTGGATCCCACTCAACACTGGAAACCATTTGGGTCATCTGATAAATGGGCCAGAGTAACACATCCAAATGAGGAATGTGTTGTCTCCAAAATCCAAATTGGCCCACTAGGCATTGTGCCTCTTTCTTGATTGTAGGAGGGGCCAAATGCTGCAACTTATCCTTCACCTTAGAAGGAATGTCTCAACAGGCCTCAGACCACTTCACCCCTAGAAATTTTACTGAGGTAGAAGGTCCCTGAATTTTAGTCAGATTTATTTTACACCTTCTGGCACACAAATGTCTCACCAGTAAGTCTACTGTGTTTGCTATTTCTTGCTCACTGGATCCAATCAGCATAATGTCATCAATGTAATGGACCAGTGTAATATCTTGTGGAAGTGAAAGGCGATCAAGCTCTCTATGACACAAAGCTGGACTTGATATACCCCTAAGGCAGAGCAGTAAAGGTATATTTCTGGCCTTGCCAACTGAAAGCAAATTGTTTCTGGCGGGCCTTATGAACAGGAATGGAGAAAAAGGCATTTGCCAAATCAATGGCTGCATACCGAGTACCAGGAGATGTGTTAATTTGCTCAAGCAATGAAACCACATCTGGTACAACAGCTGCAATTGGAGTCACCACTTGGTTAAGGTTATGATAATCCACTGTTATTCTCCAAGATCCACCTGTCTTCTGTTGTTTTGGAGTAGAGAGTTCTGTAAGATGTCTATTAGGTCTATTTGATCAAGTGTTGTGTTCAGATCCTAAATATCTTGGTTAGTTTTCTGCTTCAATAATGTGTTTAATACTCTCAGTAGGGTGTTGAAGTCTCCTACTATTATGTGTGGTTATCTAAGTCTCCTCATATATCTCTAAGAATTTGCTTTATGAATCTGGGTGCTCCTGTGTTGGGTGCTTGTATATTTAGAGTAATTAGGTCTTGTTGAATTGAGCTCTTTACTATGTAATGCCCTTGTTTGTCTTCTTTTATCTTTGTTGGCTTAAAGCCTGTTTTGTTTGAAATTAGAACAGCAGCTGCACTTTTTTCCCATGTTTTTTTGCTTGGTAGATTTTTCTCCATCCCTTTATTTTCAGCCTATGGGTGTCACTGCATGTTAGATGGGTCTCTTGAAGACAGCATACTGTTGAGTCTTGCTTCTGTATCCAACTTAGCACTCTGTGCCCTTTAATTGGGGCATTTAGCCCATTTACACTCAAAGTTAGTAATGATCTGTGTGGATTTGATCCTGTCATCATGCTGTTGGCTGCTTACCATGCAGACTTGTTTGTGTGGTTTCTTTATACTGCTACTGGTTTATGTACTTAGGTGTGTTTTTGTAGTAGCTGGCAACAGTCTTTTGGTTTGTTTGTTTGTTTGTTTTTTTCAATATTTAGCACTCTCTTCAGGACTTACTGTAAGGCAGGCCCAGTGGTAACAAATTCCCTTAACATTTGCTTGTCTGAAAAGGATCTTATTATTTCCTTTACTTACAAAAGTAGTTTGCTTAAAGTCTCCTAAGAGAGAAGGTGAGCCTTGTGGGATGGGCATCCCAGGCCATGCTACGCTGCAGTTGCTCCTGTATCAAAACACTCTGGGCCCCACACTGGCTGGAGTTTTGCCTTTACGCCTCTCTAAGCAGTTCTGCCTGCCAACTCAAGTTTCTGTGGGTGTTGCAGGGTCTCCTGCTGTTAGGATTCTAGAGGTCTCTGGTGAAAGCAAACCACTCTTCATCTGTTCAACTCACCTCTTTCACAGGAGTCATTTGTGTTCAGGAATGTGTCCTGGTGCTTGGTAGCCCCAAGGGGGTTCCCAGCTTCATCCTTACTTCAGTCTAGCATCTGCATCCACCCTTCATCTACTTGCAATGCCTTTCCTCTGAAGATCTTCTCAGAGTGTGCCAGTTATCCTGATGTCCTGGTCTCTCAGTGGCAGGTGTTCCTCCTGGCTTTGTCTAGTAGGCCATCTTGCCTTCCTCTTCCATAAAGAAGTTCTTTATTTTTTTCAGACTTTTTTGTTTTTGCTTTTTTCCAGTGTTGGAAGTTTCTACTGAAACATTCTTAGGCTCAGAGTTTTTTTTTCCTTAGTCATGTCTACTATATTAATAAGCCAATAAAAATGTTCTTTATTTCTGTTACGTTGTTTTTGTTCTGTGGCATTCCTTTTTTTTGTTCTTTCTTATTATTTCCATCTCTCTGCTTAGATTGTGAATTTGTTCTTGCATGCTATCTATTTTATCCCTTAGAGTTCATAAAATGTTAACTATTACAGTTTCAAATTCCTGGTCTGATAATTTCAACATCCCTGCCATAGCTGAGTCTGGTTTTGATGCTCATTCTATTTCTTTAAACTCTATTTTTTTGTCTTTTAATGTGTATCGTAATTTTTTCTTGATAGTTGGACATGATATTCTGGGTATAATTAACTGCTGTAAATCTGCCTTTAGTAATGTGGTGGTAAGTTGTGGTGGTAAGTTGTGGTGGGAGGTGATGCATTCTCTAGTCCTGTAATTAGGTTTCAATCTTTCAGTGCACCTATACCTCTGAGATATTCATATGTGATTATTATGTTCCACCGTTTTTCCTCTTAGGTGGAACAGAATACCTAGAAGAGGGCTGAAGTTGGGCATTTCTTTTCCCTGAGGTCAGCTAGGCTCTGATAAACTCCAGCAGGTTATATCTGGTTAGCTAGTTTCTTCTGAGGGAAGGCCTTGTTAAGAAAAACAGAATACTCTGCCATATTTTAAAATGGTCCATTTTCCTCTCTCCCTGCCAGAAGTATAAGGCATTTCTGCTCCAATATTTATTGTAAGATCCTTTTTTATGTAAAGTTCAAAAAAGTGTGGGGACTCCCAAATATCAGGGTCCTCCCTAGAATTTTTAACTCTTAAACTTGTTCACATTTTAGTTTTGTAATTTCTAAAAGATAGACACACGTGTCAGAAAATACAGGAAGGTAAAATGTCAGCAATTTTTCTTGCAGGTTATGTGATGAAAGTTTGTGCATTACTTAAAAATATTATTATTATAAACAATATGGTAGGTAGTAACATAAACATCTACATGACATTTACAGGTGAAACATGAAGATTTAAATATGAATTTTACTTTTTCTGAAGCTGCACCGACACTTCCATATGTCAGTGGTCCATTTCTTTCCTTTTTCCTCAAGGGATAATTTAAGGGGAAGATTTTGAGAAACACTGCTGTTGGACAGAAAATTGCTTTCTTGCTAAGATTCACCAAAAGCAAGGGAAGTGCCTGCTTTAACTCAAGTGTGTTGGAGGCTAATGTTCTAGGTGATGCTGACATCTCTCCACATCCTCTACAGTTGACTGTGTTCTCAGGGAGGACCTGGAAACATGCAGCAACTACCCTGTTTTGGAATGACTGTGCTAAGAAAGTAGAAAGCGGGGAGAGGTTTTGTTGCAACCAAACCCTCAAAGACAGTCAGGGCTGCTTTCCAGAGCACTATGTTTAGAGTTTAAGAGGTCTCATTGTGGCTGATAAACAATGATGATAATCTTGCTGCAGGTAAACAGGCAATTAAGGGAGAATCTTTGATGAATGAAGATACTGTCTTAGTCCATTCAGGCTGCTATAACAAAATAACTTAGACTGGGTAACTTATCAACATCATAAATTTATTTCTCACAGTTCTGGAGTCTGCGAAGATCAAAATCAAGGCAAGGGCCGGTTCAGTGAGGCCACCTATTGGTTCATAAAGAATACTTTTTCACTGTATCCTCACATGGCGGAAGGGGTGAAGGAGCTCCTTTAGGCTTCTCTTATGACAGCACTAATCCTATTCATGAGGGATCTGCTTTTATGACTTAATCACTTCCTAAAGTCCTTCTTAATGTTATCAACTTGGGGCTTAGAATAGCAAAATGTGAATATTAGGGGGACACAAATTTTCAGACCATAGTGAGTACCTTGGAAAACCTGTGGTATTGTAAGATTTGCATCAATTGTCTCTTTACCCAAATGGAGATGAATGTATTTGACAATGTACAATAGATACAAATTCAGAAAAAAATAAGGGGAGCAATTTATTTAATGCCAATAAGTGCCTGCAACAGATTGGCAGGTGAACAATAAATGGGACAGCAGAAAGTTTTGCTCTGTTCTTGTGTGTTCTTTTATGCTGACTAGCTTCATGGGACCAGCTTCATGGGAATGTGATATGTGCATTACAGGTGGCTCCATGCTTGGTTTAATGCTTTTCTCTCTGTATGTTGATTTTTTTAAATACTTCTTTAAACAAGGGCCTTACCTTCCACTTTGCACTGAACCCTGCAAACTGTGAGGCAGATCCTGCTGGTGAGAAAGGTGTTGGTAGAAGAACAGAGGTCTGAACAGATGGGCATTTCAAGGTTTCTGCAGCTGCCTTTTGAAGTCTTGCAGATAGGAGTATGTTGGTTTGTTTATCCCTCACTCCTGCTCCTTGGATCCTTAAACATCTGTGCTGCACTCTCAGATGCTGAAATGATGTCACTCTCTTTAGATAAGATTTGGGCAACAAGTTCCTGAAAGGAATGGTTCGACACAACAATCGTTAAATGCATTCAGCCTCTGATTTCCTTTTTTTGATATACTTAAGCGTATGCCCCATGCTCTGGTGCAGGGATCACGAAGCTGACTGTATAAGAATGCAGTTGTCTGGGGAGAACAGAGAAGAAGAGAGAGGAAGGCATAGATTTCTCTCTGCTCAGAACCTGGCAGAGGCTGGATGGTTTTATAGTACTCTTTGATGAAGGTGAATATAGAGATACCCTTGAATATTACAGTTTGATAAAAATCCAACAGTCTCAAGTGGCTACCTGGCCACTTGCTGGTGCAGATTCAGAAGCTCACAGGGAAGTGTGAGAGTCAATAGTCCACAGGAGTCAGTGGGCACCAGCAGAAGGTTGCAGGGGAGGGCATCAGGCAGGAGTGTACACCTACTGTGGCCTCAGTCCTGATGGGAAAAGGAAACTGCAGGAAGAACTGGAATATAAAATTTTAAAAACCCCTTTATTTGGCCAAATTTCATTGCTCTATGTAGTCATTATTTTTTGACCCCATAGCAACCCTTTTAGATAGTTCCAGTTGGGGTAAATTGAGAACAAAATAAGTAAAGATTAAAGGCAACTTGGGGCATTTGATCTGTAAGAAAATGAGTGGGAATCAGAAAGCCCTGAAGCCTCCTCCACCTCTCAAGATACCTGCTCATGGAGGATCACTGCACAACAGAGGCAGGAGTGCTTGGCAGACAGGGGCCTCCAACTGCTGAGAATGTGGCATAACTGAGACAGTGGGTACAACCGTGCAGAGAGCTTTACCCATACAGAAGGAAGTGAAGTGGGAAGAAAGCAAGCCATGAAAACTCAGAGTGAATTTAGTAACATGATTGCATGACTGCCCGGTTAGTAGCTTAGAAACAGAGCAATACCATCACAGAGGCTTAGGAAATTTCATATTCCAGAGAGGAGGGCGAAGGTGCCACAAAATAGGCCAATTCAGGGTTAAAGAAGCTAGGAAGAAATGCCAGAAAAATTTGGAGGGTAGATGGTTGTGTAGAGGACACAGAATTCCATTTCTTATGGCCTAAGATGTAAAGAAAACTTGACTGTGAACACTTTCCTTTACAATAGAAAAACATAATACTTAATTTTTTTGTTGTTGTTCTGTCACCGGGCTGGAGTGCAGAGGCATAATCCCAGCTTACTGCAACCTCCGCTTCCTGAATTCAAGCAATTCTCCTGCCTCAGCTTCCCCAAGAAGCTGGGACTACAGGCATGCACCACCATGCCCGTCTAATTTTTGTATATTTAATATAGATGGGGTTTCACCATGTTGGCCAGGATTGTCTCGATCTCTTGACCTCGTGATCCATCTGCCTCGGCCTCCCCAAGTGCTGGGATAACAGGCGTGAGCCACCGTACCTGGCCGAAAGATTTTTAAAATATTGTATTATTATTCAGACAGTGCTTGTATATCATTTAAATAAAAATGGGAAACATATCCCCTTGCTTTGATAGAAGTGATAAAATGCCACATAGAAGACCAAAAGCATAAGTAGACTGTCTGCAGAGCATTAGGAGAGAGGCCCTTAAAAAGAGATACCCTGGAAAAAATGAGATTGCCTAGGAACATGGAGGTCTGGGGGAGCACGTTTTCAGCCCATAAGAGATCATGTAAGGGAGAACCACTACAAGATGCCCACAGTTAGACTTGCCCACAGTTAGTATTTGAAAAATCAATAACTTCCCTTTTTAGGAACGTTTCTGATTTTGAAGTATTGTCTCCCTTTGAAAATTTGTTACAGAAATGCACTAGTCATGGCTTGAATTATAGCACTATATTAAATAACAAAAATCCAGTATCTACATTTTTAAAGTTATTTTCATGGAAAAATTAAAACTATAAAATTACAGTAGATTTTCAAAGCATAAATAATTCTAGCCATATTCTCTGCCTACAGTTTCCACTATGAAATAATGTTTGGTCAAAACAATGCAAACAGAACAACAACAAAAATCAATCTAAACAAAATAAAACAAAACAAAACTTTTATACAGCACTTGGGTGAAAAAGAAATTATAACATTGAAATATTGCCATAAAAATTCCATCCAGTTCTTAAACCTTTGGCCAATTTTAGGTCATTTAATTCTCATATAAATTTTAGAATCAGCTTGTCAAGTTTTTTTTTAAAAGCCTGATCATAGTTTGACAGAAAGTTTATTGAATTTATAGGTAATTTGGAGAGAACTGACATCATAACACTATTTATTCTTTTCCTCTTTTAACATGATGTATTTCCCAATTTATTTAGATTTTCTTTAACTTTTCTTGCAATGTTTTGTAGTTTCTAGTTACATATTCTGCACATAGGTTAGTCAATTTATCCTTAAGTATTTTATGTTTTTAATTCTACTTTAAATGTTTATTTTTTAATTTCTTTTTTTGTTGCCAGTATATAGAAATAGAATTGATATTGCATCCTGTGACCTTGCATAACTCATGTATTAATTCTAGCATCTCTTTCACAGATTACTTTGTTTCTTTCAATAGAAGTCATATCTTCTGCAAATAAAGACAGTTGTACACTTACCTATTTGATTTATTCATTGCTGCATTAAAATTACCTCAAATAAAATGTCATAATTTGGTGTAAAATGACATATTTATTATCGCAGAGTTTCTGTGGGTTAGGGATGTAGATGTGGCTTAGCTGGGTCACTCTGGCTTAAAGTCTCTCATGAGGTTGCATGTCGGCTGCCAGCTGGGGCTGTGGTCTCATATGAAGGTTAAACTCGGATAGGGTGGTGTCTGCTTCCAAGCATACTCACTTGGCTCTTTCCAGGCCCCAGAAGGTCTACTTCAAAACTCATTCATATGGTGGCTGTCAGGCCCTGATTTCTTGCAATGTGGAGCTTTTGACTATAGCATGACTATAGCATGAAGTCACCCAGCAGACCTCCTGGGTGACTTCATGCTATAGCAGCTGGTGATCTGACAGAGAGAGAGAGCCAGAGACTGCCCAGCAAATGCTGCCATCTTTTTAGAACTCATATCAAGAGTGACATTCTTTCATTTCTGTCACGTTCTGTTTGCTAGAATCAGTTGGGTAAGCCCAGCCCACATCTCAAGGAGAGGGATTAGATGAAGGCATGAGTGCCAGGATCAGGGATCTTGGGGAAGGCCCATCTTAGAGACTTCCTCCCAAATTTTCTAATTTTTATGGCATTTCTAATTTTTATGGCATGACTTATTGTCTTCCTTTATCATGACTTCTTGACTTATTGTCTAGGTTTTCCAATAGGATATTTAATAAATGTACTGAGAGCAAATATCCTTGTTTTTGATTCTGCTCTTAAGAGGAAAGCAGTGTTTCACCATTAATTCTAATTTTACATATAGGTTTGTTGTAGAAGCATTGTATCAGGTTGAGGAAGTTCACTTATATTCTTATTTTATTGATGTTTTTAAAAATATTAATAGATGTTAGACTTTGTCAAATGCCTATTCTTAAACTGTTGAGACTATAATGATTTTCTTTCTTTCTATTGATGAATTATTTCATCTATATAGAAAACTATGCTGATTGGCATTTCAGTGTTAAGCTAACCTTGCATTACTAGGATATGTCTATATTTAAATGAATCTACTTATAGGTAGATAGATGATAGATATACTGCAATTAGTGGTTAAAATAAATTAATGTGTGCATTGGGTTTTTTCCCCCAAATTTGGAATGTTATACTTATGAAAGAATGAGATTCTGTGCAAGGGTATAAACAAGGTGGTGTGATACGCAATGGCCAGTGAGGCTGTGTTCATTAACAGAGCCACACATTTGTGAAGGTTGGGGCTCATTCTGATGGAGGAGCCATGCTGAAAAGATGGAGTATGTTGTCTTACATGGCCAAGAAGTGCAGGGGTGGATCAGACTTTGGTGTTGCTGGGTCTGGGTACACAAGAATCTGCCTCTTCCTTTATCATGGTTTTGGTTGGTTGTGCATGGCTTCTTTTTTCAGATAGACCTTCTCCATATTGAGAGCAAACAGCAGCTGGTACCCTAGATCTCTTATCCTTTCAGGGAAGAGACAACTTCTCTGCCTTCAAATTCCATATGGTAATCTCAGGCAAGACCCAGACACATGTTTTTGGATCATTTCTCAATGCCGTGTCTTCCATTGTAGCCATTCTCCTCCTCTTGTTGGGAAAAAACACAGTGATTGCCAGTCCCACCTCAGGCCCATGTGCTGTTGGGGAGTGGTCACTAACAGGATGAGAGAAGGCAGACATCATGAGGAGCGGGCAGGCTGATATCAGCATAACTACCATGCTTTGGTTTTCTTGAGGCTGTGTGCTTCCATGAAGAAGCAAGCATCTACTATGAGACAATTTGGCTCTCCCCGAAAAGTCTAGAAGCAGGAATAGTTAGAGATGATATCTGACCTGCTGTTTTAACTTACAATCTTTTCCTCTCACCCACACTTATTGCCCCACATATATATGCCCCAAATCCTAAATCTCAGATTCAGGGGGATGGCAATGTGAAGCCTTGAATCCAGTCTATTTTTTCACTCTCCATAATGAAGGCTCAGAGGTAACAGAATGGAACTGCATTGATAAGTATCTTTTAAAAGCAATGTGACTTTCTATCTGCATTATAATGATTTGTGCGTTATTTCCCCAACCAAATGGTAAACTCCTCAAGGAAAGAGTCATGATTGATTCATCATGGTGTTTTTCATGTACTTAGCTCAGGAAGGACTCATGATTCCTTTTTTTTTTTTTTAATTTATTTATTATTATTATACTTTAAGTTGTAGGGTACATGTGCATAACGTGCAGGTTTGTTACATATGTATACTTGTGCCATGTTGGTGTGCTGCACCCATCAACTCGTCATTTACATCAGGTATAACTCCCAATGCATGATTCCTTTTTTAAATGAATAACATCTTAGTGCCTGTATTAGGTTCCCAGGATTGCTGAAACAAATGACCACAAACTGGGGCAGCTTAAAACATCAAAAATTTATTCTCTCACAGGTATAGATGCTTGAAGTCCCAGATCAAGATGTTGGCAAGGACGTGCTGTCCCTGAGGGGTCTAGGGGAGGCTCCTTTCTTACATCTGCCGGGCTTCTCATGGTTGCCGATGGTCCTTGGCTTTCCTTGGCTTGCATCACTGCGAGGTCTATCTCTGTCACCATATGGCATTCTCCCCCCTGTGTCTGTCCCTCTTTATGTCTTCACAGGGCATTATTCTCTCTGTGTTTCTGTGTCCAAATTTTCTTGCTATAGAAGGACACCAGTTATTGGGTTAGTGCTCACTGTAACCGTTTTCCCATGTGTCTAGAGAATGCTTGCCTGCACACTTGTGACTGCAGTGTTTACTCCCCATGAGATAACTTTACCACAAAATATCTCGCTTTTATTATTATTTTTGCATCACTCTAGAATATTGGCTTTGGAAACAAAAGACATCATTCTATTTATAGCATTCTGTTTTTAGTAGTGCTGTTTCCATTTACAACGTGTAGTAATTTTTGATCGCTGAAAATGTCAAATGCTAGAAAACATAGCATTCCTACTTGTGATGTTAACACCGTTCTTAAACCATTGTTGACTGAAGATTCATCTGACGTTAGTTATCTTTAGAAATGTTTTGAGTATAAGTGCACCAGTCGTATTGGACTTCTGACTGGATTATTTTCACATTGAAAATCAGTCAGATTTGCTTCAACCTCAAAGACAGTGTTTGTGTAAAATTATAAAGTGCTGGCAGTGAGCTGCACTTTTTTTCCTACACAGAAAGGGTTAATGCAGTGTGACCTCATTTTAACTTGGTGACATTTGCAAAGACCCTATTTTCAAATAAGGTGACGTTAAGAGGTCCCAGTGGTTAAGACTGCAACATAACTTTTGGAGGATACAATTCAACCCTCAATAGTGCCTCACTCTCTAGTCCTAAACTCCAGAAAAGAAAATAAGCTTTGATACAATTCTTAAATACTTGTATTTTCATTAAAATGTTCTTTGACTATCTGAGATGGTGATGAAAACATGACATTACTCTCTCATCAATATTTTAAAAGTCTGATTGCTCTGTTTCAATAACTAAAAATGGAAGTGCTAATAAAAGATTGTGTTGAATGAGTGGTAATAGGGCACCAAACAGAAGTGCAGCCTCCTGTCTCCTGGGCTGTGAATCAATGTGTTAGCCAGGGGCTCCTTCTGAGTGTATGGGTATGTTTCTGCTCACGTAGATGTGGTCAAGTGGGATGAACTGCAGTCAGCATAGACAATTCCTAATGAGTCTGGGCACTTAAGGAGACCCGTATTGATTCTCAGTTGCACGTTTTCTTCAGCTCCCAATTTCTGCCTGCTGATGGGTGGCTGCTGTTCATGCAGAGCTGAGAAATGTCGAGCCACGTTATTACTGAGCTATTTTCTGTGGTGCTGTACAGGTGACATCTAGTTAAGATTTTACAAGGGCTGAAAGCAGTCACCATGTGTGACAGGAATGCAGATGTTGAAGGCGTATTAGCCCCAACTCTGTAACTGCAGTGCATTGAGAACATGTGTCTTTCCTGATGGGTCAAAGGCAGACTTTATTTCATGAGGTCTTTGGAATTATCTGAAGATTTATACATTATTTTTCTGATAGACTCATCACAAATGCCTGAGAATGCATGTGATGAAATGGTTCTCCACAGCTCAGGAAGCCACCCTGCATTGTCAAGTCTAATTATGTGACAGAGAGATTGTGGAAATGAGCTGTCCTGAACAAAAATAAAGATCCTATTTCGCTGATAAAGATCCTTAGATATAAAGTAAGACTCCCATGTTCCAGGAAAGGTGTGATGGTTTTAACTGTATCTCCTATAAAAAAGTGCTATTTGGAGCCTTAATCCCTGCCAGTTCAGAAGGTGAGCTTATTTGGAGAGATAATTTTTACAGAGTGTATTAGTATGTTTTCATGTTGCTGATAAAGACATACTCAAGTCTGGGCAATTTACAAAAGAAAGAGGTTTAATTGGATTTACAGTTCCACATGGCTGGGGAGGCCTCACAATTATGGTGGAAGGCAAGGAGAATCAAGTCGTATCTTATGTGGATGGTAGCAGGCAAAGAGAGAGAACTTGTGCAGGGGAGCTCCTCTTTTTAAAATGATCAGCTGTTGTGAGACTCATTCACTATCACGAGAACAGCATTGGAAAAACACGGCCCATGATCTGATTACCTCCTGCTGGTCCCTCCCATGACTCATGGGAATTCAAGATGAGATTTGGGTGGGGACACAGCCAAACCATATCATTTCACCTCTGGCCCATCCCAAATCTCATGTCCTCACATTTCAAAACCAATCGTGTCTTCCTAACAGTCCCCCAAAGTCTTAACTCATTTCAGCATTAACTCAAAAGTCCGTGGTCCAAAGTCTCATCTGAGAAAAGGCAAGTCCCTTCCACTTATGAGCCTGTAAAATCAAAACCAAGTTAGTTACTTCCTAGATACAGTGGGGGTACAGGCATTGGGTAAATACAGCTATTTCAAATAGGAGAACTTGGTCAAAATAAAGGGATTACAGGCTCCACGCAAGTCAGAAGTCCAATGGGGCAGTCAAATCTTTAAGCTGCAAAATGATCTCCTTTGAATTCCTGTCTCACATCCGGGTAGCGCTGATGCAAGAGGTGGGTTCCCATGGTCTTGGGAAGCTCTGCCCTGTGGCTTTGCAGGGTACACCCTGCCTCCTGGCTGCTTTCACGGGTTGGCATTAAGTGTCTCTGGTTTTTCCAGGTGCATGATGAAAGATATCAGTGGATCTACCATTGTGGGGTCTGGAGCATGGTGGCTGTCTTCTCACAGCTCTACTAGGCAGTGCCCCAGTATGAACTCTGTGTGAAGTCTCCGTCCACACATTTCCCTTCCACACTGCCCTAGCAGAGGTTCGCCATGAAGGCCCCAACCTTGCAGCAAACTTCTGCCTTGGCATCCAGTCATTTCCATACATCCTGTGAAATCCAGGCAGAGGTTCCCAAACCCCAGTTCTTGACTTCTGTGCACTGGCAGGCTCAACACCATGTGGAACCTGCCAAAGCTTGAGGCCTGCAGCCTCTGAAGCCACAGCCCAAGCTCTACATTGGCCCATTTTAGTCACAGCTGGAGTGGCTGGCATATAGAGCACCAAGTCCCTAGGCTGCACACAGCAGAGGGACCCTGGACCTGGCCCACAAAACAATTTTTTCCTCCCAAACTTCTGGGTCTGTGAGGAGAGGGGCTGCCACAGAGTTCTCTGACTTGCCCTGGAGACGTTTTCCCCATTGTCTTGGGATTAACATTCAGCTCCTCCTTACTTACACAAAATTCTGTGGCCAGCTTAAATTTCTCCGCAAACACGAAATTTCCTTTTCTATTGCATTGTCAGGCTGCAAATTTTCCAAACTCTTATGCCCTGTTTTCTTTTTAAAACTGAACACCTTTAACAGCACCCAACTAACCTATTGAATGCTTTGCTGTTTAGGAATTTCTTCTGCTAGAAACCCTAAATTATCTCTCTCAAGTTCAAAGTTTCACAAATCTCTAGGACAGGGGCAAAATGCTACCAGTCTCTTTGCTAAAATATAACAAGGGTCACTTTTGCTCCAGCTCCCATTGAGCTCATCTCCATCTGAGATCACCTCAGCCTGGATTTTATTGTCCATGTTATCAGCATTTTTTGGTTGGTCAAATGGTTATTTCATTATTTGATTATTTGGTTATTTTATATCCAGCCAGTACATGTGCAGATTTGTTACATGGGTACATTGTGTGACACTGAGGTTTGGGATATGAATGATCACATCACTCAGGTAGTGAGTATCGTATCCAATAGGTAGTTTTTCAGCCCTTTCCCCGCTTCCCATCTCCCCCACTTAAGAGTCTCCAGTGTCTGCTCTTTCCGCATTTGTGTCTAAAGCCTAACTCCCACTTGTGAGTGAGAACATGCAGCATTTGACTTTCTCTCCCTGGATAAATTCACTGAGGATAATGGCCTCCAGCTGCATCTATGTTTCTGAAAAGGACATGATTTCCTTCTTTTTTATGTCTGTGTAGAATTCCATCATGTGTATGCACCACAGTTTCTTTATCCAGTCTACCACTGATGGGCACCTAAGTTGATTTTATGTCTTTGCTATTGTAAATAGTGCTGCAATGATGGATTTCCTTTCTAAATAATATAGAGAATTTAAACTCCGTGGCACTCTACCAGGTGAGCCATTATAACCAAAAGCTTTTAAATAGTGGTTTATAAATATATAAGCCATTGATGGCTTGTAATGGCTTATAAGAATAACCACTAATATGATTGAATTATCTTGGAGTGACAAAGTGAAGTATAACATCTGGAGATTTCACCAGATTAAAAGCAGCAAGTTTTCAACAGGACGCTCTATTGGTCAATTAGTTATCCATCAATAACAAAGCCTCATTAAAGGATAATGTGAAAGGTAAAGAAAAAACTAACAAAAACCAATAATGAAGACTACTTAAGTGATCATTGATTCTCCAAACTATAGTTTCATAAGATACCTGTAATCAGAGATATTTGGATACAGAAAAGTTAACTTAGAAAAAGGTATTTCTGAATATGATCATCCTACTTTTCCATTTGGGGGATATCTATATATTCTAAATCCTAGTCAACTTCTTAAAAAGTTAAAGCCATGGGTCTAACCATATATAGAAAACAGAAACTGGACCCCTTCCTTACACCTTCTACAAAAATTAGCTCAAGATGGATTAAAGACTTAAACGTAAAACCCAAAACCATAAAAAACCTTAGAAGAAAACCTAGGCAATACCATTCAGGACAAAGGCTGGGCAAAGACTTCATGACTAAATCACCAAAAGCAATGGCAACAAAAGCTAAAATCGACAAATGGGATCTAATCAAACTAAAGAGCTTCTGTGCAGCAAAAGGAACTATCATCAGAGTGAATAGGCAACCTACAGAAAGGGAGAAAATTTTTGCAATCTATCCATCAGACAAAAGTCTAATATCTAGAATCTACAAGGAACTTAAACAAATTTACAACTAAAAAAAACCCCATCAAAAAGCGGGCAAAGGATATGAACAGACACTTCTCAAAAGAAGACATTTATGAGGCCAACAAACGTATGTAAAAAAGCTCATCATCACTGGTCACTAGACAAATGCAAGTCAAAACCACAGTGAGATACCATATCACATCTGTTAGAATGGAGACTATTAAAAAGTCAGGAAACAGCAGATGCTGATGAGGCTGTGGAGAAATAAGAATGCTTTTACACTGTTAGTGGGAGTGTAAATTAGTTCAACCATTGTGGAAGACAGTGTGACAATTCCTCAAGGATCTAGAACCAGAAATACCATTTGACACAGTAATCTCATTACTGGGTATATACTCAAAGGGTTATAAATCATTCTATTATAAAGACACATGCACATGTATGTTTATTGTAGCACTGTTTACAATAGCAAAGACTTGGAACCAACCCAAATGCCCATTAATGATAGACTGGATAAAGAAAACGTGGCACATATATACCATGGAATACTATGAAGCAATAAAAAAGAATGAGTTCATATAGTTTATAGGGACATGGATGAAGCTGGAAGCCATCATTCTCAGCAAACTAACACAAGAGCAGAAAACCAAACACTGCATGTTCTCACTCATAAGTAAGAGTTGAACAATGAGAACACATGGACACAGGGAGGGGAACATCACACACTGGAGCCTGTCAGAGGATGGAGGGCAAGGGGAGGGAGAGCGTTAGGACAAACACCTAATGCATGCAGGGCTTAAAACCTAGATGATGAGTTGATAGGTGCAGCAAACCACCATGGCAAATATATACCTATGTAACAAACCTACAAGTTCTGCACATGTATCCCAGAAATTTAAAGTTAAAAAAAAAAAAAAAAGGAAAAAGAAAAAGAATCATTGAGTGTAGCGGAAAAAAAAAGTTAAAGCAATGGGCAAAGTAGTTATGTGAAGCCTTGGGGAACAACAAAAAGGACAGTTTTATGTTGAAAAAATAATATCTTACCTTTGGGGAAAATAATGCCAACATCCCACCTGTTAGATAAGCTGGGCATCTATGAGGCTCTGATCTTCCAAGTTCTGGGTAAATTGTTCAGCATCTGTATCAATCTACTGATGCTGCTGTAACAAAGACCACAAACTAGGGTCTTAAACACCAGTTCTGGAAGCTAGAAGTCCAAGATGAAGGTATCAGCAGTGTTGTTTCCCTCTGAGGTATGGGGGAAGGATCTGTTCCAGGCCTCTCTCCTGGGCTTATAAATTGCCACCTTCTCCCTGTGTCTTCATATTGGTCTCTGTGTCCAAATTTCCTTTTTTCTATAACCACACCAGTCATGCTGGATTTCATTTGATTTACTCGGTGATACGGTTTGGCTGTGTCCCCACCCAAATCTCATCTTGAATTTCTACCTGTTGCTGGGGGAGCCCATGGGAGGTAATTGAATCATGGGAGCAGGTCTTTCCTGAGCTGTTCTCATGGTAGTGAATAAGTATCATGAGATCTGATGGTTTTAAAATGAAGAGTTCTCCTGCTCAAGCTCTCTCTCTCTTTGCATGCTGCCATTCATGTAATATGTGACTTGTTTCTCCTTGCCTTCCTTCTACATTGATTGTGAGGTCTCCCCAGCAATGTGTAACTGTAAGTCCAATAAACTTCTTTCTTTTGTAAATTGCCCAGTCTCAGGGATGTCTTTATCAGCAGCGTGAAAACAAACTAATACGGTAAATTGGTACCAGTAGAGTGGGGTGCTGCTGAAAAGGTACCAAAAATGTAGAAGCAACTTTGGAAATGGGTAACAGGCAGAGGTTGGAATAGTTTGGAGGACTCAAAAGAAGACAGGAAAATGTGGGAAAGTTTGGAACTCCCTAGAGACTTGCTGAATGACATTGACCAAAATGCTGATTGTATGGACAATAAAATCCAGGCTGAGGTGGTCTTAGATGGAGATGATGAGCTCATTGGGAACTGGAGCAAAGGTGACTCTTGTTATATTTTAGCAAAGAGACTGGTGGCATTTTGCCCCTGTTCTAGAGATTTGTGGAACTTCAAACTTGAGAGAGATAATTTAGGGTTTCTAGCAGAATAAATTTCTAAGCAGCAAAGCATTCAAGAGGTTACTTGGGTGCTGTTAAAGATGTTCAGTTTTAAAAGGAAAACAGAGCATAAGAGTTTGGAAAATTTGCAGCCTGACAATGCAATAGAGAAGAAAATCCCTTCTTTTGAGGAGAAATTTAAGCTGGCCACAGAATTTTGTGTAAGTAAGGAGGAGCTGAACATTAATCCCAAGACAATGGGGAAAATGTCTCTAGGACATATCAGAGACCTTTGCCTAAATTTAAAAAAGAAAAAAGAAAAAAAAAAGAAAGAAAGAAAAAGAAGTAAAACAGAAAGAAAATCCAAAATGACAAAATGTATTAAGTTTTGATTTAAAAGTAGAGAAAACCATCAAAACCATTCAGTTAGTTTAATTTAAGAGTACTAGTTTGGTCTTCATGCAGCACCATGAGTGAAAGAGAAACATCCGCAGGCAGCCAATTGCATTGCGAGGCAACTCTAATTTTTGTCAACATCTCCCTTATATTGAGAAAAAATTCACCTCCCCAAAGTTTCAAGTAACTGTCCTGCATATAAATGAGAATCATTTCATGTTAGGATTTGCTAGAAACTTGGATTCAGGTAAAATATGTCTTAGGTGCCTGCTCCTGGGGCTAACGTGCTGGCTGCCTTCAACTTCTTGTCTTACATTCCACTTTTCTTCAGTTGGCAAAGGTGGCTCAGCTGTCTCAGCTGTAGTTGGTCTCATTGGAACATTCTCCAGTGTGGCCTTGTCTCTGAACCTAAGAGCAGAATGTGGGATTCTGACTATGGTTCTGTGTGGTGCTGAGTGGACTGGAGTGTAAGGTGATTGTCACCTACCTGAGGTGGACTTTGAGCTTCCACTGAGGCCGCATCTACCCATGGCCCACCTGGGAGGTGGGCCAGAGTGTACCATAAATAACTGCAGGCTTTGGATTCTGCTGATAATTACATATAGTTCAGAATACAATTTAATATTATAAAACAACATTGGCAAACTATGGTCTGCAGGCCAAATCTGTTTTTGTAGATAGTTTTATTGCAATGCAGCCACACCTATGTTACATATAGTCTGTAGCTGCTTTTCTGCTGCAGCAGCAGAGTTGAACAATTGCAGCAGGGATGGCATGACCTGCAAATACTAAATGTTATCAGGCCCTTTACCAAAACAACTGCCAACTCCTTGTTATAGCATGTCATGTCTATGCTTTTTGTCCCCAAAATATTTGGTGATTTTATTTTCTCCCTCCAAAATTGTAGTTGGATAGAATCATAAAATCAGAGAGACCTGAGAGAGCTATGGTAATCCCAGCACTTTGGGAGTCTGAGTTGGGCAGATCATTTGAGGTCAGGAGTTCAAGACCAGCCTGACCAACATGGTGAAACCCTGTCTCTACTAAAAATACAAAAAAATTAGCTGGGCGTGGTGGCACATACCCATAGTCCCAGCTACTGGGGAGACTGAGGAAAGAGAATTGCTTGAACCCAGGAAGTTTCAGTGAGCTGAGATCATGCCATTGCACTCCAGCCTGGGCGACAGAGCAAGACTCTGTCTCAAAAAACAAAACAAAACAAAATGAAAAACACAAGGCTTTGAAATCTTTTTTAGATGTGCATTTATTTAAATGAATTATTACTCTGTCAAAGTTAAGCTTATTTTGTAGTTTGGAGCAGGCTGAAATAAGTCACCTCTTCCTTCCAAGGGAGGCCTTCAAATCTGTGGTTGCTATGAGGCTTTCCTTTAGTTTCCTCTGTGGGTGGACCGTCTGCTGGTATAAAGCAATCCGTTGAAAGGAGCCTTCTGGGCCCCTCCTGGTACCCTGGCTTCCTCTCTCTCTCATCAAGGGTTCTCAGTTGCATGGTAGAGGTGTTCCCCGGGTACCTTCTAATTTCAGCTTTCTAGCTTTGGCTCATTGGCCCAGACCTCAGTGGGTTTCTCATTTTGTACTTTACTTTGGGTTTATTAGAAACACCAAGTTTAAAGTTAAGACAAGCTCTATCAAGGTAGCTTATTGAACTCTAATAAGTAACCTGGTTTTCTAAACCTGAGTGCATCTTTTTTCCATAATATTTTTATTGCTGTAATGAAGTTGTGACCTATGAATGCTATACACATCAGCTCTCTCTCAAAAAGAGAAAGTAGAGAGAATAAAATTGATTCAAAAATGTTTTTATCTCTGTCTTTCTCTCTCACTAACTGATTTCTACCTTCAGAGCTGTAGATCTTGGGGGTTTGTCTGGCTCTCCAGAGGCACGCAGATGCTGGGGTGATCCACACAATATCACTTACGACCTGTGATACTTTAAGCTTTGCTTCACACTACAGCATTTCATAAAAGATGTGTATTACAGCTTAAATTGCAGTCAATTTTAGATTAAATGAAGTAGGGTGTTTTGGTGGTGAACAGATAATTCTAAGAAATAATCACATTTAAGTTTATTTCTGCTCTGGGAAATATTCAGTGAATTGGAAAAAACCATGATGCAATAAATTTTAAAATAGATCTTGCTATGAGGGTATTCTGATACTTCTGGCAACATACACATTTCTCCCCTGTATGATAATTGCAAATTCATATTAACACTTGGACTCAGTCCCTTGACAGCTGTGAGAACACAAGCCTTGCAGGATTGGCTGCTTAAACATCAAACTGTTTTTCAAAATGAAAGCCAAAGAGAAGATTCATAAAAATGAATTGCAGTAAGAGTAAACCCATAAGGAGATAGTAAATATTTTTAAAAATCACTATGCCTTAGTGAAGAGAACTTGTGAGGACATTAAGCTGGTCTCACTGACTGCCTCCCTTCCCTAGCTGTGGTTACTCAGTGGTCGGGAGCCTATATAGAGTTGAAGTCATTATTTGTTTACCCTTTGGCTGTGCAGATGATTGTTTGCCCCTCAGAGGCAGAAACCATGTAATCCGGTACTATGATTTTTCATGTACCCTATCTCCCCAACACTCTTCTGGAGAAATGATCTAGTAATCTAGTAATAATAACCTAACAACTAGATTAGTAAATGTCTCCTGAATGGAAAAGAAAAAAAAAAAAAAGATAGTTAGGTAACTGATGACCTTAGGTAACTGATGACCTTAGCAGAGATGATTTCAAAAGACGGATGGGAATTACCGAACTTGCAGTTTGAGGCTGGGTGCAGTGGCTCATACCTGTAATCCCAGCTACTTGGGATGCTGAGATGAGAGGATCACTTTGAGTACAGGAGTTCAAGGCTGCAGTGCACCATGATTGTGCCACTGCACTCCAGCCTGGGAAACGGGGAGATTCTATATAAAAAGAAAAATGAAAAAGACAAAGAAGGAGAAAGAAAGAAAGAAAGAAAGAAAGAAGAAGGAAAGAGAGAGAGAGAGAAAGAAAGAAAGAAGGAAAGAAAGGAAGGAAGGAAGGAAGGAAGGAAGGAAGGAAGGAAGGAAGGAAGGAGGGAGGGAAGGAGGGAGGGAGGGAGGGAGGGAAAGAAGGGAAAGGAAAGGAAAGGAAGAAAGGAAAAAGGAAGGAAGGAAGGAGAAGGGAAGGGAAGGAAGGAAGGAAGGAAAGAGGAAGGAAGGAAAGGGAAGGGAAAGGGAAGGGAAGGAAAGAAGGAATGAAGGAAAGAAGGAAGGAAGGAAGAAAAGGGAAGGGAAAGGAAAGGAAGGAAAGGAAAGGAAAGAAGAAAGAAGAAGGAAGGAATAAGGGAAAGGAAGTAAGGAAAGAAGGAAGGAAAGGAAAGAAGGAAGGAGAAGAGAAGGGAAGGGAAGGAAGGAAGGAGAAGGGAAGGAAGAAAAGGAAGGAAGGAAGAGATGAAGGAAGAAGGGATAAGAAGTAGGGAAAGAAGGAAGGAAAGGAAGGATGGAAAGGAAAGAAGGAAAGAAGGAGAAGGGAAGGGAAGGAACGAAGGTAGGAAGGAAGGAAGGAGAAGAGAAGGGAAAGGAGAGAAGGAAAGAAGGAAGTAAAGGAAGGAAGGAGAAGGGAAGGGAAGAGAAAGGAGAAGGGAAGGGAAGTAAGGAAGGGAAGGAAGGAAGGAAGGAAAGGAAGGGAAAGGAGAAGGGAAGGGACGGAAGGAAGAAAGGAAGGAAGGAGAAGGGAAGGGAAGGGAAAGAAGGAAGGAAAGGAAGGAAGGAAGAGAAGGAAGGAAAGGAAAGAAGGAAGGAAAAAAAGAAGGAAGGAAGGGAGGACGGAGAAGGGAAAGAAGGAAAGGAAAGAAAGAAAAAGAAAGGTGATTTGCAGTTTGGTCAATGAATGGAAGGGAAGAGATACTAGATACTCCATACGGTGACTGTAGAAATCTGGAAAGTTGACAGGAATGAAGGGGAGAAATAGGTCAACTGTATAAGAAGGAGAAGGAAGGATACAGCTGAGGAAATCATTATTTTTAAGACGGTGAGAAATCGAGTACGTTTTTATGCTCATGGGAGGGGCCATGGAAAGGGAGAAACAGCTCACACAGCTTCAAAACTTGAGGTTACAAGGTAAGATAAATGGGGTCAAAGGTGCTAGGTGAGGGAAGATCACTTATCATGAGAAGAGATGTTAATATTCTCTATGATGGGAAGACGTTGATGAATTACTGAGGTTCAGGATTTCTGCAAACTCCACTAGCTGCCTGTGGACATCGGTGCAGAGGCCTCAGGGAGACAGAACTGGCAAGTCCAGCAAATGCATGTTTCACTTATTATTTTCAATGTAGGCCCAAACGGTCAATGTTGGAACATGACCTGATGAACTGGTCTGGTGCAAGTGTAAGATGCACCATTTTGGTACCAAATAGGACAGGAAGGCCAAAGCACCCAGAATGAAAGCCTCTGTCTCCTGCTTCCTTTCACCTAGGTGCTCCTCTCCTTGAGGCACTCCATTGCTTCCCTTTACCTCCATAGTTTGTGGAGAGAGAGGATGTGGAAACACCAAAGGAAAAGCGCCTTGGGAGACACTGCATCCTTCTCCTTGCACAACTTGTCTAAGTCATGCATTTCTTTCCTCTCGCCTTCTGCGAGTGATGCTGACAGTCCTTCCAAAAGGAAGAAATCTTCCCAGGTATTGGCTGTGTCCTAAATAGCTGAGAACTGAAACTCTCTAAGTGAAAGGCTTAGTAGACATTAATCAAACCAAAAAAGAGAGAAATTATGATATACAGAGAGAAGGATTTAAAAATAGTGTATCAAAGAAGAGAAATCTATGAGGAAGAAATTCTAAAAGAAACAGTTCTCAAAGGAATTCACCAAGTGGATTCTGCAAGTTTTTTTTTTTTTTTTTGACAGAGTCTCACTCTATGTGCAAGTTTTAACCTTCACACTGAGATGTCTACCAATTGCACCATGATGGACCAACAGTGACCCTGACAGAATAAGACTGTGTGAGTCTTATTCTGGCCATTCCATATAGAGGAGTGAGTGAACCTCTGAATAAACCAGGGGTAGGGTAATGACAAAAATTATAAATAGATTACCTGCGGATGGGAAAAGCAGTGATTGGAACATGGAAATATTGATTGGGAACAGCAGAGAGTCACTAAAGTACAGTCGCATACTTACATCCCATTCATTCATTCATTCATTCATTCAATGCTGAGTGGATTTGGATAAATGTTTACTCAAGACATACCCTGTGCCTCTCTCCCCTGTGCCTGGCAGTGAAAATGCTCATGAAATGATTCCTTCTGGGCCCTTGAGGAGTGTCCAGTCTAGTGAGAGGGATGGCTGAAAAGTAAGTTATAGCATAGTGTCACATGCAAAATGATGGCTTGAATAAAAGTACTTATTCCAGCACCAGGAGGTGAAGAAATGCTTTCCTGAAAAAGTCACTCTAATCTGGGAATTGATGATACTCAGTTAGGTAAAGCAAAAACAAAAACAAAGTGGTAAAAGTGTACCAGGTCAGAGGAGGAGGACAGGGTGCAGAGGAGAGGACACCAAGGCCCAGAGGAAGGCCAGAAACTGACCCCTCCTGAAGACAAGCATGGCTGGAGCCCAGGATTCCAGGCGGTGACTGCATTTGATGAAATTGAAGAGTTATGCAAGGCTTAGATTTTGACTGGCAGCAGACAGAAATCTTTAAATTGATTTGCATTTTTGGAAGAATCCCTCGGGATTAGCTGGGGTAGAGATTGGAAGAAGTGGACCAGTGACCAGAGACTATCCAGGGGGACAGGTAAGAGGGGCTGCCCCATGGTTGCATCCCGTAAGGCGGATAAAGGCAGCACATTTGTTCATAATAAGAAAGTGGACTTGACAAGAGGGTCTTTTTTTTCCGACGGGAGTGGTTGTGAAATCTGGCTATAGACTAGTTTTACTTGCTTGTATTTGATTGAAAGGGCTCCATTATCCTTGCCTAGGAATTTTGATTTCTGTTAGCATCCGCACAGACAGGCAGAGTGGAGGGGCCCTGTGGCGGCAACCATAGGCTGACAGATGTTTACGCATGAGTAGCTATCAGTGAAACAAGATGACTACATTTGGTGCAAGATTAAAACTTGCATAGGCACTGCGTGATAATTTCTATATTGGCTTCAATTTCTTAAGCATCTGCTAGATATTTTACATATTTAATTGTGCTCCCCCTCTGTGTATAAGAAAAGGGAATCTTGTGGGAATCAGGCAAGGTTCTCAGCCAACGTTGTAAGTCGTGGGTGAGAGTCAACATCAGGGGTGTCTAACCCTAATGCCTGTATGTTAGGGGGGAAAAGAAAGCCTTGGGCCCACCTCGATTCTCCCACTGGGAAGGGAGCTCTTGTGTGAGTGCTGCTTTCTTCAGCCTCCTCACCGGAGCCTGAGCTGGATCTCTGGAAGAAGGAGCTGGTGGGCTTGCTCAGCCTTGTCCCTGTCCTCTTTGGGGGCATCTGCTGCCCAGCGTGTCTGCCCTACAGGTCGTCATCAGGAACGAGGGTGATGCTCCAAGGGGGCATCTGCCCATTTACTTCTCTATTGATGCAGAGTCCCTGGAGGGGGAATGGGTGGATTGTAGGGGAACCCTTCCGAGACCCAACCCCTGGGTGGGATAGTCTGTGTTACACATATACTGGTCTGTGTGTTCCCGTTCCTGTAAGTGACTCTGGTACCAAAGGTCCGCCCTCCTCCTGCCCTGGATGACGTCACTCACCATGACCGCAGCCCGCTGATGTCAGGCCCTTGGGTGAACAACCACGAGCATCCTCTGAGAGGTGGGGATGCTGAGACCCAGGCCCTGATGCCAGTTCCGGCGCCAACACCAAGGGCATCAGCCTCCATCACAATGGAGATTTCTCTCCATTGTGCCTGAATCCTTTGACTTCCTTTCAAAATATTATAGGCACCTTGTACAACAGTTTTATTGTTGGTATTGGAAATGCTATGAAACCAAGATATCAACGTACCGTGTTTGTTCAGAGCAGGTTTTCTCATATTTAATATTTCCTCCTGTCATTTTCTTTTTGTGATTCCTTTTCGTATAACCTTTAGTGCTGCACTTTTGTCAGTTTTTGCCTTCACTAATCTGTGCGTGAGAAGAAATTAAATTCATTTTAAGCCCTGAATTTATCTTAAATTAGAAAGATTTCGTAGCAAATGAGAAAAAGCAGCATTTTATTTTGAACAAAAATTGCAAACAGTTGTGAAAAAAGAATGTACTAAGGCAAAAAGAAAAAGATAAAAGCAGCTTAACCAGTGCTGGTAATATTGACCTTAATTCCAGTGCTTTGCCTCCAACTCAGACTGTGATGAGGAGAACTTTCCTATTTCTGGTGTCAGCTTTGGCAGTTAATTAAACAAACTAAAACCTCTCAGGCTTTTAAGGATTTTGTGTTTTAAAAAAATATTCTCACCATGTGCTAAGAAAAGCCAAAGCCATCCTATGGAGTTGGATGTGTGTGTTGTGGGCTTTTTTGCTCTTCAGTGATTGATTTAAATGAAGATTTTTGAATTGTTGAGCTTAGCATCTGGCCCTGATATTGAACCATCTATCTTGTGTGGATCAGAATTTGCTTCTTAGACAACAATCCAGTTTGCAAGAATCATCTACAGTGAATGATTTGGTTCTAGCCCACTATGGTTTATGCTCTTAAAAAATACAGTGGCTCACTATAAAGAAATAAAATTGAAACAACAATAATTTTAGTTTTCCCATATTAGTTTAAAATGGAGGTGGTGTCTAGGGGTGAGAAAGGTATTTCATTTCTTAAAAGCCCTAAGGTAGTCTATTATATTATAGAGGAGGATGTACAGGAGAAAGAGTCAGATCTGTTTCTCACACATTAAGCAGTTACACTTTTCCCCTAATAAAAATGTCTGACATTTTTCCTTGTGACATAGATAAATACGTGATGATTTTACGAAGACATTTACATCACAGAGAAGCACAAAAAAGAAACAAATCACTTGAAATATCAGTATTCAGTACACAGAAAAATTTAATGATCTTTCTTTCAGATATTTATGTATACATGTATGGACGTGTATATATCTAAATATACTATTTATAAAATGCACATCAAATATTTAATGTATAGAATACATACATATATAAGAAATAAATGTGTATGGGTTAAGAAACAGAGAACATCTAAATAAATGGACACAAAATGGGACATGTATCTTTCTCAATGTATTTAAAAAACAATTCAACATTAACTAATTTTCAGCAATTTAAACTCAAAATTCTATCCTATCTTTACAAATGGAAGACACTTTTACTGGAACAAGAGTTTAAATATTTTGTATTATTTGAAATTACTACCTACAATTACTCTATTTTAAAATTTCTTTTAGAGCAGTCGGAGGATCTCAGCCTTGTCTTGTTCCCTTTCCACTAAGCAATCTTTTCTTCTTAGCTAAAAAATGCAACAGCAAATTTAAGAGCAGCAATTTTTTCCTCAGAGGCAATGTTCTTTTCTGAGTGCAGGCAACACATGATATCCTCCTAAAATCCTCAAATGCACCTTCCTGTTTCAGCATATAGAGAGACAATATTCTGTTTTCCAAAATAATATAAAGCCAGTGAATACATAAATAAACTAAAACGGCTGTGCAACATTACAGGTAACGTAAGAAGTACTTTTATTTTTATTTTGACTTAAATAAATGTTGTTCTGTTTAGTGGCGGTCTAATTTATTATTCATTGATGGGTAATTAGCTTGCTTGTTTTCCAACTTCCTGTCTCCTGGCTTCATGTTGTTGATAAATCTGAACTGAATTTTCCTTTGTTTTCTTTTCTAGCCCTTGTGCTTTAAATCTCCAGACATTCCAGAAACAAAATCTTTTGGATCTTTCAGGCACTTTACTAAAAACACTTTAGTTCATCTATATTCTATGAGTCCTGAATGGACCATTTTGTAAGTTCAACTTACTTTTTATTGATTGGTTTTAACATTTATTAAAAACCAACAACTGCTTTCTTTTCAATGAATAACAAATCAAAACCAGCTTAAACTGAGATGCTTATTCTCAGCTGCATTGAAAAAGATGCATTTCTCCCTGGATTCAAGGCATGATCATTACAAAGCAATACAGAAATTTGATAATCTGAATATACGTGACCTAATAATGAAAAACACACTGATTATCAATGTGGAATCTCTGTTTTGTCTTCTTTCCCTCATAATGCTTTGTAGCATATGCCTAATGCTACAGAATGTTTGGGTGCTTTTCTGAGGCTGAAGGAAAACTAAGACATGCTTGTGGGTGTTTGTATAGAAACATTAAGAGAGGCCTTCTACAGATGACTAAGATAATTTTCCAGAGGTGTCACAAATATCTGGAATGTCACTCCCCTTGTCCCCTGACACACACATTCTTCAATTAAGAGGTTTTAGACATCTTGGGTCTCTATTTAAGTCACTAGGAAAAGCTCAAGGCAAGAGTCTCTCTGCAGATGCCGCTCATTTTAGAAACGAAAATATCTTGGCCACTGTACATGTTAGAAATGACTGTAAAATGCTTTTCACAGTACTACCAGATATTTTCTCTTTGGTTCTGTCTTTAATCTTAAAACTGGAGAGTTCACAAAAGTGAAAATCCATGAAGAAACAAATCATAGACAGTTCTTCCAATTTTCACAGTCATTGCAACGTCTTTTTTGAGAAGTGAAGAACAGGTATTATTTTCATTTTTTAGAAAGGAAAAGGTCACAGTGAGGTCACAGTTTAGGAGTGACAAATTTCCCTGTCTCAGCTTCGTCTCTTCTCCTTGTAGGTTTTCTCCCTACAGAACAGCAGCAGCAGCAGCCACTGTAGAGTGCCACAGAATGGAACAAGGCACTTGTAGGTAGAAGATAAAATCGCCTCCACCCCTGCTTGCCTGGGGCCTTAACTGAGCATCATTGTTGGAAGAACTCAACCAACTTTAACGTGACACCACTGGCAGCTCTTCCTTGGGTCTGAAGAATCTGTGGCAAACAAGCTTCCTAAAATGAATTTATCTCCTCAGTGCTCAGGGTTAAAGCAAGTTTTCCCAAAAAATTAATGAGTATTTCCATAAGGGATGAAAATATTTTTATAAAGACTTGAATCACACTTCAAGACAAAAGCCTGAAGACGGAGCTTTGAGTCCTGACTCCTTGCCTGAAGTTCTTGTCTGTGGAATGTTCTAATAGTTGCATCTGTCTTCCTCTTCTGTATGGTTGCTTGCTCCCTAAGTGAACACGTTTACCTCTTCTACAGAAAGTCCTGGATTGAAAGAAGCTGTTTTGGGGGACTCAAGCTGTCACCACTTGTTTCTTCAGAGATATTTGGCAGAAGGGGTGGCTGTCTAGCCCTGTCCTCCCCCTGCTCCTCAGCAAAACCTTCTGGGAGTCGCTTTCCCCAGGGAAGGAGGAGGAATGTTCTTCCTACGAGGGTGGCAAATGGCAGCTGAGACCCCTGGTTAGAGCTTCCAACAAGCTCTCAGTGCCCAGCTCTGGGGGATTTCTTCAGGGCAAAACAGAAACAGCTAATTCAGAAATCTCCGTGCCTTTATGCTGATTTTGTTACTTAAGTTGCTTTAATAGGTGTGTGAAAGCAGAATCTAAAATTAGCAAATTGGCTTTTCTAAATCATTTCATTTTCTTTCAAACATAACTTAAAATTGTTCTTTTCTTTCTTTCTCTTTCTTTCTTTCTTTCTCTTTCTTTCTTTCTCTCTCTCTCTCTCTTTTTTTTTACCTGAAGTGCTACATTGTATGTTCTGAAAGTATAAAGGACTGAAAAGACAGACTGAAAAATAAAGTAAGAAGAAGATTGTACAATATTTCTAGCTGGCTTTTTTCCCATTGATAAGGGAACCCATGCAGTCAAGCTGAGAGCTGCCACCAAGATCAAGGCCCTGCAGGGCACGGATGAGCAGGATCACTGGGAGCACTGTGTTTACAGGGATTTCATTTTTCATTTTGAAGGGTTACCATGTCAATTTCCCAAGTTTCTGGGGTCAGAGTGAGGCTTCACAGCAAGACACACATCCATGGACTGGGCGAAATTCCAGGGTCCATTATTTCCCGGGAAAAGTGTGTAAGAGGCTCTCTCTCTATCCCTCTTCTTACTTCTGCATCTCCCAGAACACACATACACAGTCACAGTCACACATGCTTTCATCAAACATGGCCTCACTCTCACAAAACACTCACAAAGGTACATTGACAGTCTCACAGGATCACAAACATGCACTAGAAATCTGACACAAACATACACACATCCAATCTCTCTCTGTGACACACACACACACACACACACACACACACACACACACACTCTCTCTCTGCTCTGCTGAGTCATCAGCCTTGAGTCTCAGCCTCAGCACATGTGGGGCCTGCCCTGTTGGACGCTGTTGAACACAGAGGGAAGCTGAGTTTCACTGTCTACCTCCTCATTACCATAATGATTGCATTCAGCACAGAAGCACAGGAACACATATCCTTCATTAGCACAGGAGCACTAAAGGTTGGAGAGGACGTGCATCAGCACTACACGCACAGCTTCTCACATCGGGCACTTGAGATGTGTATTTGCTGGGACACTTGGGAATGAAATGGCTTGTGCAATTTAGTCTTGTGTCAGTCTTCTGCTTTAAGTTTCAAGCGATCCTGCTCTTGCAGTAAATATTGAGTACAATGTAGAAAACAGCTTTTCTTCAAGGACCTCTGAAAGCCATGTGAGCAGCATTCTTTGATAAACATTCTCATCCCAGCTGATGGAAGGAAAAGCCAGGAACAGGGTCCCAGGCAGGCCAAAGGGGTTCCCAACTGGGAATGAGGAGCCATCCCTTCAGGACTCTGCTGTGCCTCCACAACAGGCAAAGGAGGTGCGGTCCAAGCCTTTCCCCCACCTCACCTGCCCTTCCCGGCTGGAGTAAATGGGGTGAGAGCTCTGCTCAAGCCTCAGCCTCCAGGACTCTCCATCATGCCAGCTACCTCAGGCGAATTAAGCACAGCAAATGCTGCTCTGTTCGGGGCTCCTCCCTGTTTATTGCAAGATGGTGGTTCTCGAACCTGACCTTCTGGGACACTTACAGTTAACCTTGACTTTTGAATCTCTCCATGATGATCTGATAACAGTCGAGTGTGGAATTCTTGGTGAAGTGAGGTCTCTCCCTCCACTTTTGCCCATGGATTGAGTGATGGTCACCCCTCATTGACTCTGTGCGGAGAGTGGTGCCTCCTACAGCAGAACAAGCAGGAAACAGGCCAGCAGAGAGCAGCTTACAAGCCAGAGGGGCAGCAGAGGCAGCGCAGGGCAGAGCTGGGCGGTGAGGAAACTGAGCATCAGCTGCTGGAGCAGCTGCCATGAGGGAGCTGGCTGGGTTCATCTCAGGATGCTGTGCTGCTGGGGCTGACCATTGGTGGGAGGTCCGATGCTCACCGGGAAGTAACGTGCCCTCTGCACGAACCGTGTGGGAGCTGGCGTCCTTTGTTTCAACAAACAGAACCGCATTTCCAACTCAAAAACCCAAGTGTGAAATTTGTAGACACCGTGTATCAGAGGGAAGAATTTGAGAAGATTAACTAAACTTCTGGAACCTCAACTGCTCTCACTTGTGCACCTCCCGCCTCGATGCGATGAGGAAATGTGATACTGCGCATATCGATGGTGGGAAAAATGTTGGCTGTCATTCAGAGCATTTGTCAGACGTTTATTAAAGTCTCGTTTCAGGTTTGGAGGGTACTATTTAGAAGTCGTAATTTCTGAATTGGATCCTATAATTATCTCAGAGTTTAATAACCCGTCAAAAGTGTAGCAGAGAAGGGAAAAAGAGTATAATTTTGCCTGCTCATATGAGGAACTATTTCTTGATTTCCCTTGGCGCCCTGAGCAGAAGGAGCTGTGTGAAGAGATACTTTGGCTCCAAGTACCCAGCTGTTGTAAGTGGTTTTGGGTGTGGACTCTTTTATGGCCATGGTCCTAGATGTTTCAAATTGTGAGGTGGCAGGCAGAGGTCACATTTTTCTGATAAATTTTGAACTTAGTTACCTTCATTATATCAACATTATGAAAAGCGATTGTGTGTCTGTTTCTTTATTGTGGTGGAGGCTGCCCTAGAGCCGCAGCAACATCCTGAGATCTCTGCTACCCCAGCTTCCCGCACATTCCAGGCTTACAGACATATGGAATAAGTGAAGGATGAACAGGTGAAATCAGCAACATTCAGCCCAATCCTGATCAACTGGTTTCTCATCTGAAAGTCACAAAGGTCAGACAGAGATCTGCTGGTCTCAACCCTGTTTTGTTTTTAGGAGGATGAAATCCCAGTGGATGGAGTTACTAGCCAAGGCCATCACTTTACCGAGTGTCTAGAAACCGCATCTGGAGGGCCCTAGGCAAGTGCTGTGTCCCCCTACCACCCACTACATTGTTCTGTGAGTCCTGGCAACCTTCAAAAATATACCTCATTATTATGAGACAAAGGGCCTTGGTTCTAAAGCAATCAGAAGCAGTGAGTTTGTGTGTTCTGATCACCTCTCCCTGGCTCTGTGAACAGTTCCTGTTCTTACAGCACGAGTGCCCTACTAACCTGAGATCTTCTCCTGAGGCTGCTGGGCCTGAGCGTGAGGTGGGGTTTCGTGCTAATGTGCCATCCCAGTCAGGTGCTTGATGCTTGATGCTCTGGCTAAGGAATGAGGGTGTTTGGACCCTGAAGGGAAGTTGGGACCCCCGTACATCCTTCCCTGGAGGTGACACAAAGTGTCCTCTTCACTCAGCACAAAGAGGACTTCTGTAAAAAGAGAAATGAGCACCATGAGCCACAACTACCCGCCCTGCCTTCACGGCTTTCCTTTGTCTTTCAGGTGGAGATGCGCTGACCTGCCCTGATACCTATTGTTGTTTGTTAAATTACTCTAAGATAGTTGTAGTCAACGGCAAACACCCATTTATAAGCACAAATCATGTCAGATTTTCAGGACCAGCACAAACAAACAATCAAGTAAACAGCACCCTCCTTGAATATGTGGCCAGTGTGTGAGGATTTCATGAACCTGTCCTGCATTTCCAGATCCACCCTGAGGCCTCTCCCAGGACACAGTCCTGTGGATCAGCCTGTACTCAGTCGATTTTACCTTCTGTGTCTGTTTGTCACAGTCCTCTTGTCCTACTGCTTATCACTGCACGTTCCCAGCTCCAGCAAGTGGCCAACGCTTTTCCCTCCACAGCCACAGGCCCAACAGCCGAGCCCCCCGGTGGCAGGTGGCCCTTCCATGGCTGAGGTCACACACCCAGCCTCGCACCCTGCCCTTCTTGGGGCCTCAGGCACCTTCGGCTCTTCTCCAGGGATTGCACTTGTTCCTGCTGCCCGCAGAGGTTTCCTTCCTGTGATGACACTAGGAGGGGGCGCTTTTCTTTTCTGGTTTCAACCATCACAGAGCTGCTTTGTATCCACCGGCAGCTGGCGGCTTCCTTCTACAGGAGATGAACTGATTTGTCTGGCGGCCAAGTTAAACAAGGAGGTACTTTGAGACCATTTTTTTGGTATCTGTCTTTTTCTCTCGACATTCAGCTTCGTAGTTGTGAGACTCTGAATACTCGTGGGGTTTAACACAAGGCCTCGGGGGTTTTGAGGATTCCAAAGTGATCCCCGTATCCAGTTATGACCACAGAACAAGGTCACAGGGAGAACAGACCACTCATTGTGACATTTTGCAATGGGCAGCATCCGTTACCATGTCCCCAGTGGATGCCTTCCTTATATGTAATGAAGGCAAAGTCACACTTCTGGTTTCCAAATAAATAAGCTGACAGCTTCTTTTATCGCTGTGATTCTTTAAGGCTCTCATTGACTGAGCATAAGCTTGGCCACACTTTTTCTTGTGATAACACAATCGTTCCTGTTATTTCCCCCTACTGTTAATTTTAATCTATGGTACCAGAGAAATACTTGCATCATTTAGCCGTTTGCGGGGGTACAGTCGATAATTGTGTTTTCTTTAGAAGAAATAGCAATCTCAGTGCCGGTGTTTCCCCCTTTCTCCTCAATCCAATATTAACATGTATTACAGAAACTAGATGAGTTCCCTCTTTAAATTACACTGACATTCAGTTACTATGTGGCATCCCCTCGGTGGGGGTCAGCCAGGTTCTCCCTCATCACTGCTCCTGTCTGCTGTGTCACAAACCTCCCTCTCGTTAAAAGGACTAGGACTCAAATCCCCACACCCCTTACACATCCTCACTGTGGTAGCTTTCTTCTTGTCCACCACCCTTTACTCTGTGAATGCTAGCCTCCTGGTAGCTAGTTGTCCAAACGGCCTGGTGAACTGAGCCTCCTGCCCTTGGGCAGTCCCCTCCCACACTGGGTGGCATTGCCTGAGTGGTCAAGAGAATGCGCTGGAAATGACACAAGGCAACTTCTTGGATGTAGCTTGTACCTCCAACCCCACACACAGGTTCCTTGTGAAGCTTGAGGTGTAAGTTCTACCCTGAGGAGAAGGAGGGCACAGATTCTGAAAAAGGGCCTTTTAAAAGGAAGGACTGGTTTTCCCTGGTGCATGCTATATTACACACTCTGACATGATGAAGGAGCTGGGCTTGAGACCATTTAGGTATAGAAATATAATGTTGCACATTTTCTTTCTTGTATGCCTGGGGTTGTGGCCACTACAATAAATACTATTTACTTTACAAAATTTTGAATTTTTCAGCTTACGTGACTATTTTCGATTCTGCAGAAATCCACTAACATAGTTAGAGCTTAATATCAGGTTTTCTGAATCAAAGTTTAATGCATCTGTTTATAGGAGCATTTATAAATTACCTGTTTTTAAAAAATCTGTTTATAGGAGCACCTCCCAAGAGGGCAAATGAGAGGTATATCTTGGCCCTTTGTGCTCTCAGATTATTTTTTCAAAGCCTGCCTTGAGAATGCTGAGGAAGACCTTGACATTTAGCTGTTCCATATTATCCCATTGTTGTTCTGGACACTTATTTGCTAATAATATTGGAGAGATCAGTGCTGTGGTTTCTGCTACGAACACTTAGAATATGATATCATCCTCAAAGTTAAAAAAATAAATATTTGTGCTTTGTTTTACTTTTCACTGGCTTTCACTCAGGGTCATCAAGCAGCTGCAGTTCTTTCTCCTAGATGGGTTTATCCAGGAAGAGACAGTCCTGGAGGGAAGCAGGATGGACAGAGGAGCTGGTGGGTGCTGGACAGAGTGCACGTCTTAGGGCATTGGACAAGGTTGACACCAGCCTTCGGCTTCAAGCCCACCTCTGCCTCCCACAGTGGACTCCAGTGATGAACACATACCCTAGAAAGAAATTACTCAGAATATTCACATTGAAGAGTGAGAGGAATGAGAAACACTGAAACATAAAATCCACTCCAGCCCAGATTATTTTTTTAAATGTAAATTCAGGACAAATAAGTGAAGAAAAACATAGGTATATATTATCCCTTTTCAAGATAGTGAGGCCACTCATTGGGCATTAAACAGCCCTAAATATGGGTTAAATCCTTTAGTCCATTTGAAAGTTTCTTTTTAAACCTGGGCAGCCTAAAAACCAGTAGCTCTATGATTTCTAGGTAACTGGTCTACTGTCTACTGAAAAATGGAGGGAAATATGCTATTATGTAATTACACAGTAAAAATAGTGAACCCTTCACTATTCTAGAAGAATAGGGCCCATTACATCTTTCATGGCGTACTCTTTGGCTTATTGCTTCCTTGTGTACGTCTCTGACTTGTCCTCTTGTTTCTGTCCTCATTGCTTTGGTATCTGACGTCCATCCTTTCTCACTTAAAGGAGTGTCAGAGGTATTAGGGTAGAATTGACTCTCATTCCCTCTGTATTAGTCCATTTTCATGCCACTATGAAGAAATGTCTGAGACTGGGTAATTTATAAAGAAAAAGAGGTTGAATGGACTCACAGTTCCACATGGCTGGGGAGGCCTCACAATCATGGCAAAAGGTGAAGGAGAAGCAAAAAGCACATCTTACATGGCAGCAGGCAAGAGAGTGTCTGCAGGGGAACTGCCCTTTATAAAACTATCAGATTTCATGAGACTTATTCACTGTCACGAGAACAGCATGGGAAAGACCGGCTCCCATGATTCAATTACCTCCCACTGGGTTCTTCCCACCACACATAGGAATTATGGGAGCTGCAATTCAAGATGAAATTTGGGTGGGGACACAGCCAAACCATATCACCCCCTTAATCTCATTTTCCTTGATTGTATCTTCCACTCAAGGTCAAACTGATGTTTTCTAAACTCATATCTCACCTTGAAATATCCACTTAAAAATATTCAGGTGATGCCTCAGAAATACAGAAAATGCGCACATTTTGTAAACGTGGCTTCAGGCCCCATTGCTGCAGGACTCACCCTGACCTCGATTGACTCCCTCCATTCTCTTCTCCAACTCTGATTCCTCATGCTCCATCCACAGGAGGGTCTTTTCCTCAAAATGCTGAGCATGTTCCAGCCTCTGAGCTTGCTCTCTGCTGTTCCTCCTTTCTAGAAACTCTTTATCCCCTTTTCTATGTCCTGCTTAAGCACAAACACTATCTTCTTGCAAAGCCTTAAAGCGCCAGCTTTTTTGGGTAAAGTCAGTCTCCTATTCCCAGGCTGTGTAGACAAAAACCTAGGTTAGTCCGTATGCAGAAGACCATCATGCTAGTTCCTCAAGGCCTAAAGTGAACATAACCTACCCAGGGAGCCCTTCTAACTACTAGACGTAGACATCTACTCCATAATATTCTCTAAAAACCTCTGTTTAAGCACATTTAATGACCTCCTGTGACTAGGTCTGTCTCCCAGACACTGCCAATGGACTCTTGAAAGCAAGGAACACGTCCTATTCTATAATATCACCTGCCACAAATAGGTGCTGAATAGATGTGTGTTGAGCTGGTTTTTTTAAATTTCAATAACTCTCCACCATCAGACAGTTATTCTGTACCTACTTGCTATAGGGCAATGATATTGTATCATTGTAGTATAACATTTAACCAGGTCATAGTCATGGGAGGCTTTGCCAAGCTGGAGAATTTGCTTTCTTGGAAGCACCTCACATGGCTAACAGGCAGCCTTAGTTCCTCTCCACTGAGGACCTGCCACAGAACTATTTGAGTGGCCTCATATCATGGATGTTAATTGCTTCTAGACTAAGCAATTAAAAAGCCCAAGGCAGAAGCTATAGTGCCTTTTATGATGTAGCCTCAAAAGTTATGTACTTTCCTGTTCACAGAATTCTCCACACAGGGTAGCCCTGATTCTATGTGTGAGGGAAATACACAGGACATAAATCCTAGGAAGTAGCAATTATTGGAGGCCATCTGGGAGCTGGTTGTCACATCACACCCTTTGCCTCCCCGCCCCCCCCCCAGGAATGTTGTTCCTCTATCTGCAAAATACACTCATCACCCTCGAAGTTCCCCAAAGTCTCAACCCTTTATAGTATCAGCTTAAAATCCTAAATCTCATCATCCGCCTCCAGTTCAGGTGTGGATGAGGCTCTCCAGGTGTCCCCTGGGTAAAGTCCTTGAGTATAGCACTTCTCCGTCTGCAGACCTTGAGACTATCCTCTCTTCCCTCCCCCACCACTCACCTGACATACGATGGTAGAGAAAGTATAGAGTAACTGCTATGGACCCTCATTCAAAAATGGATAAAATGGTAAGCACACATAACTCACTGTTAAATAATAATTCTGAAATCTAACAAGCTCATTGAGGGACACAGTCAGAATTTAAATACTGAGAACTAGCTCCTGAAACTAGACTTTTAATTACTACCCCATGGCTTTACATGGCTTTGTAAATTTTTATTGGAGTCCCAAACTTTGAAAATTCTTTGCAATTATTTGTTACTATTGCCTTTTCTTTTAATACCACTGTCACTGACATATTTTATGGAAGCTCCATTTTCAGACACAGGCTTCACATTTACCACTGTTGCATTTTAATTGGCCAGAAAGACTGTTTCAGACAATATTCAGCAGAAACCTCCAGTGAGCCAAGAGAATTGACTATAAGCTAACTTAAAAAGAATTTTGAGAACATTAGTGTCACCTCCTGATCAACCCCAGACAATGGCTATAGAGCAAGAAGAGGGTTCTCAATATAACCGCAGGAGCTATGTCATATCATATGCATTACGTTGCTTAAAAATTTGCTTGTTTTTGCGTGTCTTCTCTTCAGAATTCCTTGCACAACCTTAATGAAGATAGTTGTTATGAAAAATCTGGAGGAAGAGACGTTAGACTTGTTCAGAGTGACTGTATTAGACAGACATATGAACGCTGATCAGAAGTCAACATGCTGGATTTCATGCGGCAAGTTCCCAGCAGAATTCTCTAGGGATGGAATACATTATCTAAAAAGGTAGTTATTATCTGTTCACTAGGTTTAAGCATAAACTGGATAAGAATTTGGTTTGGATTGACTGATTAATTAAGCAAATATTTACTAAGTGCTTTACACATGCCAGAAACTATTGAGTGCTGGGGATTTAGCAATAAACCAAACTGACTGAAATCTATTGTGGGGAATAAATTTTAGTGGAGAAAAAAAAAATTCTAATTAGAAGATACTAAACATAAAAAATAATATTATCTATATGTATCATGTTATATATGTAACCTATATATTTGACATATGTACCATATATGATACATTATATGTATATATTATACATATATAATGCATATATAATATATTAAAATACATAATCACATATATTACATATTTCCTGGTAAATGTAATAGAAAGAACGTGACATAAGCGTGACAGAGTATGATAAAAGCAGGAGTCACTCTTTCATATTGTGTGGAGAAGACCTCACTCAAAGAGTGGCCACTGAGCACCTTCATGCATCAAATCATACAGACATAGTTGTGTCCTGGCAGTAGACAGGGCAAGTATGAAACCTGTAAGGGAGGAGAGTGCTTGCTGTTTCCAACAAGAGCAAGGAGGTTAGTGCGCCTGGGGAAACGCAAGCCCAGGGCAGGAGGATGGTACCTAACAGCTGTAAGGAACAGAAAGCCATGAAGGCCATTACGGTGACTTTGTTTTTGACTTTAAGCAAGATGTGAAGACTTGGAAGGTATTGGGAAGAAGTGTGTGATGATCTGACTTACTCGTAAGGAGGATGACGTCAGCTGCTGTGTCAAGAGCAGCACTCAAGGAACAAATGTAGCAGAAGACCAGTTCCTATACTACTGCCATGATCCACAAGAAAGCAAGAGTAGGGGCTTGGAGAAGGTGCTGGGGGTGGATTTGTTGGATTTATTCACCATCTAGGACCAAAAGCATTTGCTGAAGGGTTGCAAGTAAGTGTGAGAGAGAGCAGACAAGGATTACTCCAGGGTTTTTGGTTCAACTGATTAAAAATAGGCTTGTCTTTTACTGAAATAGGAGAGAATTCTGGAGTAATTATTTGTGTGTGTGTGTGTGTGTGTGTGTGTGTGTGTGTGTGTGTGTATGTTAGGGGGATCAGGGTTTCTGCTTTGAACATGTTATGTTTTTCAGATGCCTGTTATACCTATCAGTACAGATACTCAGAAGATAGTGAGATTTACAATTGGGTGTTCCATGGAGAGACCCAGGCTTGAGATACATTTCTTGGTCATCAGATTGTAGATAGTAGTTAAAGGCTTGGGTGCGAATGAGATCCCCAATGTGTGAGTGTAGAAAGAAAAGTAAGAGGCTCCAGGGCAGCCCTCAGGGATTTGAAGAATTAGAGGCTGAGATGAGAAGGAACTGGAAATGAAGAGTTTTTCCATTAAGATATAACAAAAGAAATGCAGGTTGATGGGTATCCTGGAAGACAAGGGAAAATGCATTTTGGGGAAAGAATGAATAATAATTAAATAAAGTATAATTAAATAAAAGTAAGTTTCATGTTATACTACTGAATTTAGCAACAGGGTGCCCAATGGTGATCTTGGAAAGAGCAGGTTTGATGAAGAACAGGTGGCATCAAAAACTTGACTTTGGTGGGATCAGGAAGGTTGGAGGCAGAGGAATGATCTGGTACCTAGGGAGGAATGTGGAGCCAGGAGACAGTTATATATTTTTAAATATGCATGAAATCAGAGATTGTTGATATTCTAATGGAGGTGATCCATATATAGAGGAACATTGATGAAGCAGGAGAGAAAGGAGGGAAGTGCTGGAACAATGTCCATGGTTAGGAAAGAGGAAATGGGCTGCAGCTTACTTGCAAGAGGATTTGCCTTGGGACAGTCCATCTGTGGTTCCAGGAGAGAAGGCAGAGAAGCCAGCATATGGGGCGCAGTTGCACATGGGTGGGAAGATGAAGCTTTGTGGAAGACCTCTTCAGATTGCTTTTCTTTTCTCAGTGAAAGGAAAGCAGGTCTTCCACTGAGAGCCAGGATACAGGGAGGAAGAGCGATTCAAGAAAAGAGAGAAGGGTGTAAGTAGGCAAATGGAAGAAAGAAATGTACAAGGATTACCAGGCAGCATGACAAGTCACTGGATATTAGAAGTTATGACTTCAAAATGAGAACAGTCAGCTTGTTTTGTTTGTTTTTGCCCAGCCACATTCAGCCACACTGG
Source organism: Macaca mulatta (assembly GCF_049350105.2). Classification (NCBI taxonomy): domain Eukaryota; kingdom Metazoa; phylum Chordata; class Mammalia; order Primates; family Cercopithecidae; genus Macaca; species Macaca mulatta. The sequence continues at coordinate 9,168,474 of NC_133411.1, forward strand.
TGCAGAGTTGTGTTTTTCAGTTCCTGTTGTGGTTGCTGTTTTTCTTTTGAGGAAGCATGTATAGAGAGACCTGGAAGGTGGATGAAAACCTTGATTAAAGTGAAAAATCCCAGATTTTAAGATGAATAACAGAGGATCAGAGGGCATGAGACAGCGGTTGTTAGACAGTGAAGAGATGGGAGGAGAACTAGACTTGAGGTCCTTGTAAGGAAAAGGATTTCTGGAGTGGGGCTAGAGAGGGAATATGGTAGAAATCTGGGAGGGTAGATGTTAGAGATAGCCTTCCCAAAGTTGTGATTAGGAAGGTATTGCAGCAGTTGGTAAAAAGATCAAGATTTTGACCATCCAAGTGAGTGTTGAGTTAGTGTGGAGCAGAAGATGGTTGGAGAAGAGAACAAAGAATTGACTGAAATATCAGTTTATATGGAAAAGTTCATCTTTCTAGATATTGAAGAGTGATGGCAGGGGTGGTGTTGGGGAGAGAAATTATGAGTTGTTTTGAGCCAAGAGTTAATTGTCAAATAGTAAAGGGCTAGCACCCGGGGGTTGGTAGAAGGCAATAACAGAATGGGTATCATGCAGTGTATTCTGATATCTGATATTCAAAGTTAAGGAGGCCCAGGATGGAGGGAGGGGCTTGATTTGGAAGCAGTAAAGAGCAACATAGAACAGGAAGACACTCATGTGTTGATACAGAGGTGTCTAAAGAGATCTTATCTACGGCTGTCCCTCCTTTGAAATCAATTGATGATGTTTGAGAAGAGGGTTTTAGCATTCAATATATCACTCTTTAGAATATATAGCCTATAAAGTAAGCTACTCATTCAAACGTGTGGATATGTGTATATGCACACACATGAGAATGAATAGTATAAATTCACTTTTTTCTAGTTAAGAGTTTTTTTATTTGTACACAGAATTTGTATTTAATCCCATTGTGTAGGCTTCTTCCATATTTACTGTGAAATCTCTACAGTAAATGCTCAATTAATCTGCCAATTGGTTAATATAAGCAGAACTTAAAATCGAGTGGAAAACTTAATGCTATATAGTATCATGAAACAATTGAAGTTAAATATGATTTTGAGAGAATTAACAGGATTTTACATCTGGAATGGAGTAATAAATTTGCAGAACTTTCTAATTTAAAAAAAAACTTTCTAATTTTTAGAGCTTTTGTGAAAACAGAATGAACTATCTTATGTGACCAGGAGTTTTTGTTTTTGTTTTCCAACTGACATGAAATAACCACTCCATTAAGGACACTAGAAAGAGAATCCAGGCAAGACAAGAACGTGAACAATTAGTTGTTCATACAAGAATTGAAGCAAGGTCAGTTTCTCCAAAGGTCCTTGGCCTTTGATTCATCACAGGCATATTTTCAGAAGTCCAAGTGATTCCCACCCTCTATCTCTAGGTGTCCGTGTTATCTCCTTAGAAGCAGAGAAGCCTCTGACGTAAAGAGCTCAGGTCTTTCTGGATCGTTGAGGGTCATTTGTGGTACTTCTCTCATCCCACATGCTGTTTAGACCATTTGCACATGCTATTTAGACTATTTTTGGTGTGTAACTAGGCTAAGAACAAGGCCATTCAATCAAAAATACTTTCCTGAAGGGATATTGTCTTTGTGTGCATTCTGGTGTTAGAGGGGGATTTTTAAATTTCTTTATTTTCTGAAGAGTTCAGGGACTGTTGAACCTAACAGACAATACCAGGAACCTCATTTTTGTGCTATTCATTTATAGACTTGTTGCAAGTTGATGTGCAGCAGAGTAGCAACTCTGACAATAAAAGGGTGAAAGAGTCTCTTTTTATTAAAGCTGAGATTCAGAAGACATTTATAGAAAATTCAGTGTCTTTTGAAAATGTGGCATAGTGGATAATGACTATTTCTTTTTGCTTTACAATGTATATAGAAAACTAGAAATTAAAAAAAAAAGAGTTTTAGGAGAGAAAAGGTACTAAGAATATCGAGTAAGAAAACACACAATAAGTCTGGTCTATTCTGCTGACCTTTTCTGGTCAGTTTTCACATAATTTCTCCACTTGGATTCTGGAGAAAGTTATTCGTACAGTGATGTCATGGGTCATGATTGTAGGAGGAAGTGCAGCAACTGGGCACTGGACATTGTCGATTTCAGTTGGAACACTGCTAAGTTCGGACCCAAAACATTGTTTCTTTCCTTGTTTCCTATTCTGTGAAATGAGGATGTTAGTTTAGATATATGTGAATCAATAAAATATAATGTGAGCCACACTTTAAGTATTTGGTTGTCACATTAAAAGAATTAAAAGGATATAGGCTCTATTAATTTTAATAATATATTTTATTTAGCTCAATATATCCAAGACATTATCATTTCAACATGTAACCAATATAAGAGTAAGTATTTCCTGGCTAACACGGTGAAACCCCGTCTCTACTGAAAATACAAAAAATTAGCTGGGCTCAGTGGTGGGCGCCTATAGTCCCAGCTACTTGGGAGGCTGAGGCAGGAGAATGGCATGAACTGGGAGGCGGAGCTTGCAGTGAGCAGAGATCCAGTCTCTGCACTCCAGCCTGGGCGACAGAGTGAGACTCTGACTCAAAAAAAAGGAAAGTAGCCAGATTTACATCTCAGGGTATGAGGGTTTTGTCACTTTTGTCACTTCTTCCTGAGGCTCTGGACTTGTTCCCAGCTATTAGTAAAATGACTTGCTCCACATCTGCCAGAGTCCCAGGGGGCCATGTGGATCACATGTGAATGCTTTTTCCTTGTTCAGCCCCTGAGTCTCTTCATGAAGAGGTAAGTTATGAGAACAGAACTCCTTGAAAACCACCCTCTCCTAATTTCAATGTTATTCTCGCCATTGAAATTGAAGTTGTAGCTCCTGATGCCTCCCCTACTCATTGTCCTTTGGCAAAAATTAAACAGCACTGACCAGTGAAAACATTTATTAATTTTAACCTTATAATTTGAGGGTTAATAGCTTCAGTCTTGCTGGACCTGCATTCCCCCATGAAGCCTGATTTTCAGTTAACCAGAAAGTCTTTTCATTAGAACGGTGATATTCCCTGAATGGCCACAGGCTACCGTGATAGTTGACTGTGTTGGCACTGGAAGTGACACAGTATTCTTTTGGGCTGCCTTTTCTTTTAATTGAGTATGTACTACTCCTACGTCATGAAGTTGTTCTGGTGTCACGTAGGGGTTGACTTCGGGGTAAGATTGGGTTCAAGGCTTTGGTTCCCTTAGGTTCCACAGGGAATTAGGCCAGCGCTTGGTATGGGTTTCCTGGGAGGTCTGGCTATGATTCAGCTCTCTGTAAATGGACACAGAAAGTAGAAGATTGACTGGCCACACCTCATTAATTTATCCAAAACTGGAGATGACAGACTGTGAATGGAGGTGAGAGGAGGTGAGTTCAAAAGGAAAAAGAAAAAAAAAAAGAAAGGAAGAACCAAGCAGAAAAACAATATTTATTAAAGCTGTAATAAATATGGCACAAATATTTATTAACATTTATGAATATTCAAAGATTAATATGTATAAAATGTTGAGAAAATGAGCCTACAAAGGCTCAAAAGATCACAAAGTCTAAAATCTCTTTTAATTCCAAATCTTCTATTGTAAACTTTCTACCTCCTGCTTTCATTTCTGCTGAAGGCCTCGCCCAGAATAGACACTGGAAAGAGGTTGTGGCTCCTCCAAACATCTTTCCCCTCATTCTTCCAATCAGCCGAGCATGCAGGCTTTACATCACATGGGGCCGTATTTATTTTCTTAATTTGGATGATATCCTGTAATTCACCTAGAGTTTTGTGAACATCTATGGACACTACAGGTCTTGCTATGTCTTGTTGACCCAGTATCTGGCACAGGCTCATCTTAGGAACCCAAAAAAGAAATTTGCTGATTATGGACCAGATGAACAGTTACAAGAAGGGCTGTTACCTGAGAAAGTTTCAGAAGTCTGAGAAAGGTTTCCAGGCTTCAGCCATCCTATCAATTCTGTATAAGAAACTGAATTGACAGCATATGTTTTTATCTTTCAAAAAATTTTATTTTGTTTTATGTTTGTATTAGTCCATTTTTACACTGCTATAAAGAACTTCCCAAGACTGGGTAGTTGATAAAGGAAAGAGGTTTAATGGACTCACCATTCCATATGGCTGGGAAGGTCCCAGGAAACTTACTATCATGGGGGAAAGTGAGAGAGAAGCAAAGACTTCTTATATGGCGGCAGGTGAGAGACCGCTTACGAGGGAAGAACGAGGATCCCCTTATAAAACCCCTTATGAAAACTCACTCACTATTACAAGAACAGCATGGAGGAAACTGCTCCCATGATCCAATCACCTCCCACCAGGTCCTGCCATCAACACATGGGGATTACAAAAATTAGTAGCATTTCTATACGCCAATAACATTCAAGTTGAGAGCCAAAACAAGAACACAATCCCATTTACAACAGCCACAATTCAGGATTACAATTAAATATGAGATTCAGATGGGGACACAGAGTCAAACCATATCAGTGTTTTAAAGAAAGCATAATACTACGCAATTAAAAAGAATGAAAAATTTCAAAAATAATATTAACTTTTAAGTAAAAGTGCATTTTAACTATAATTACATTGGGTTTAATTTTAAATGTTGCTAAATAGAAAGGAAATTGTTTAAAGCCAAAATGATCTTTCCAGTAAGCCCCAGGTGATTTATTTTTGGGGTGTGCATGTATCTTACTTGGTGCGGAATATTGCAGATTACTTGCTCTGTTTCAAACGATAATCTCTGAAGACATTCCTATCATGAGCCTAAACAGATCATTTTGTGTAATAATATATGGTTTCCTGTAGAAGGCTAGTTTTTGTTACTGTTGTTGTTTTGGTTTTTTTTTGAGATGGAGTCTTGCTCTGTCGCCAGGCTGGAGTGCAGTGGTGCGATCTCGGCTCACTGCAACCTCCACCTCCCAGGTTCAAGCACTTCTCCTGCCTCAGCCTCCCGAGTAGCTGGGATGACAGGGTGTGCACCACCATGCCCGGCTAATTTGTGTGTTTTTTGGTAGAAATGGGGTTTCACCATGTTGGCCAGAATGGTCTCGATTTTCTGACTTTGTGATCTGCCCGCCTTGGCCTCCCAAAATGCTGGGATTATAGGCGTGAACCACCATACCCAGCCAGAACGAAAGTAGTTATGCTGTTATTATAACTGTTTCTATTTTATGATATACTTCTTTTACATAATTGTTATGAAGAACATTGCATTCAACAAAATAAAAATATGGCTGAATGTGGAAAAAGCCTTATGATAAAAAATACTTATAAATTTATGAAAGCCAGTATGTTTGTTCAGTTTAGAATTGTGAATTAATTTTTGTGGAGTATTTCCCAAAGAATACTGTATGTAGTAGAATGATAATCCCACCTTATATCTTATTTTATAATATTTGTGATATTAATTTAAGAATTGCAGGGATTTTCACATTGATCTTTCTATATTCACTTTCTTCATAGGGTGAATAAATTATTGTCCTTTAATCTCAATCTCAGTATCAGGTAAAGTATCATATTAATTTAATTTCCTATTTCTTATTATTTTAACGTGGCAATAAGTTATTTTGATTGTTGGTTAATGAAAACAAACAAATTTTGAAAGTTTGAATTTTGTTTTCTAAATAAAGAGGCAACTCAAAGACTCAGTCCAAACCATTATATTTATCTTCTATAGCCATTTATACTCTAACAACAAATTAAGATAATGCATAAATTACTTTTTAATTTTATAAAAATACCTCAAAGATCCCATGATAAGTTTTCCCAAAATGTCTAAGTTCATGTAAAATATGCTTAAGGATGAATTGCTATGAATTATTTTAGTTATCTCCTACAGTAATTGTAGCTACAATTTATATGCATATTTCTAACTTTCACTTATTTACAAAATTTTTTCTGTATTTCTAAATCTGAGACTATTACAAGTGATCTAGTTTAATTCAATATAATATACACTATTTCCCTTCACTGACAATATGATTCTGTACCTAGAAAACCCTAAAGACTCTGCCAAAAGGCTTCTCTTGGAACTGGTAAACAACTTTAGTAAAGTCTCAGAATATAAAATCGATGTACAAAAATCAGTAGCATTTCTATACACCAATAATATTCAAGTTGAGAGCCAAAACAAGAACACAATCCCATTTACAACAGCCACGAAGAAAATAAAATACCTAGGAATATAGCTAACCAAGGAGGTAAAAGAACTCTACAAGAACTACAAACCACTGCTCAAAGAAATCAGAGATGACACAAACAAATGGAAAAACCTTGATACTCATGAACAGGAAGAATCAATATCGTTAAAATGGCCATACTGCCCAAAGCAATCTACAGATTCAACACTATTCCTACCAAACTACCAACATCATTTTTTACAGAATTAGAAAAAAAATTATAAAATTCACACGGAACTGAAAAAGAGCCTGAAAAGAGAAAGCAATTGAAAGCACCAATAACAAAGCTGGAGGCCTCATGTTACTTTACTTCAAACTATATTATAAGTAACCAAAACCGTATGATACCGGTACAAAAATAAACACATAGACCAATGGAACAGGATAGAAAACCCAGAAATGAGCCATCTGATATTTGACAAAGTCGACAGAAATAAGCAATGAGGAAAGGGCTCCCTATTCAACGAATGGTGCTGGGATAGCTCCCTAGCCGTATGCAAAAGCATGAAACCGAGTGACTATTGTACCTTGACCCATACATTTCCTTCCATCATCTTGCAAAATGTGAGTCCCATGAGGGCAGGTATCTTTGCTGTTTTTCACTGGCATATCCTAGGTTCCTAGAAGAGTGCTGGGAACATGGTTGGCTCTCAATAGACGTTTGTTGAATGAATGAGTGACTGCATGGGAGAAGCATCTGGACTGTATGGTGTCTGTGCACTTACTTCCTTCTCTCCATTTCCCATCCTGAATCCTAGCCACAATCCTTACAATTTCAAATCAACTTCTCTCACCTTCTCACAACACAACAAACTAATGTCAAGCTCTTATTTTCATTTATAATGACATGTCACTTAGAATCCCCCAAAGAGAAAGATTATTCCCCAAATCAGAATTTCATTCTTTTCATCAGTGAACCTACAAAATAATTAGCTGAATGATTCTTATATTATTTTAGATCAATAAATGTTCGTGAAATTTTTTTCTCTTGTTAGTACTTATAGAATTTTAAAAATGTTGACGCCTGGCCTACAAAACCTAGAATATTTAATATTCGGTTCTTGACAGAAAAACTTGCCACCCCCAGTATAGACAAACATATAAATTTGTGAAATGCAGTTAAACAAGTCTTAGAAGAGTACTATCACTTTAAATGCTTATATTAGAAAGGAAAGGTTTCAGAATAATAATTCGAGTTTTAACCTTAAAAAGTTAGAAAAAGAAGAGCAAACTAAGGCCAATAATAGCACAGAGAGGAAAATAACAGAATTTAGAATTGAACACAGTATTCAAAATGGGTGGTAAATTTCAAAAAGTATTTACACCTTCACAATTTACAAAACTGTGGATAATGTAGCCACAATGTAAACAATGTAAACCCCAGTTGATAAGAAACAATTCCCAAGAATGCAGAAGTATACTGTGAAAATAATTTATAATTAAAATTCTAGGTGATTTTAAATTTGACACATAATTTTACATATTTTTGGTGTCCATGTGATATTTCAAAGCATTATATGCATACAATGTACAGTGATCAAATCAGGGTAATTGAGATATCCATTACCTCATACATTTATCATTTCTTTGCATTGGGAGCATTCAAAATCCTCTCTTCTAGATATTTTGATATATGTGATAAATTATTGTTAACCAGTCACCCTACTACTGTGTAATAGAATACCAGAGCTTAATTCTTCCTATGTAACTGTAACTTTGTACCCATTGACCAATCTCTCCCTACCTTCCCCACCCCCTACTCCCCAGCCTCTGGAAACTATTTTTCTACTCTCTACTTGTATGAGATGATATGTTTTAGTTTCCATAAATAGAGAGATCATGCAGTATGTGTCTTTCTGTGCCTGGCTTATTTCACTTAACATACTCTCCCCCAGTTTCATTCATGTTGCTGTGAATGACAGGGTCTCATTCTTATTTCAGGGATAAATAACATTTTACTGTGTATATATACCACCTTTTCTTTATCCATTCATCCATTGATAGACATTTATTACTAGAAGAAATCACAGGGAAATGCTCTAAGTGATTTTTTTTTAAATTTTTCTTTTATTTAGAAAACATTCTAAAATCTTTTTTAAAAACTTTTTTTTTAAATTTATTTATTATTATTATACTTTAAGTTGTAGGGTACATGTGCATAACGTGCAGGTTTGTTACATATGTATACTTGTGCCATGTTAGTGTGCTGCACCCATCAACTCATCATTTACATCAGGTATAACTCCCAATGCAATCCCTCCCCCCTCCCCCCTCCCCATGATAGGCCCCTGTGTGTGATGTTCCCCTTCCTGAGTCCAAGTGATCTTATTGTTCAGTTCCCACCTATGAGTGAGAACATGTGGTGTTTGGTTTTCTGTTCTTGTGATAGTTTGCTAAGAATGATGGTTTCCAGCTGCATCCATGTCCCTACAAAGGACGCAAACTCATCCTTTTTGATGGCTGCATAGTATTCCATGGTGTATATGTGCCACATTTTCTTAATCCAATCTGTCACTGATGGACATTTGGGTTGATTCCAAGTCTTTGCTATTGTGAATAGTGCTGCAATAAACATACGTGTGCATGTGTCTTTATAGCAGCATAATTTATAATCCTTTGGGTATATACCCAGTAATGGGATGGCTGGGTCATATGGTACATCTAGTTCTAGATCCTTGAGGAATCGCCATACTGTTTTCCATAATGGTTGAACTAGTTTACAATCCCACCAACAGTGTAAAAGTGTTCCTATTTCTCCACATCCTCTCCAGCACCTGTTGTTTCCTGACTTTTTAATGATCGCCATTCTAACTGGTGTGAGATGGTATCTCATTGTGGTTTTGATTTTTTAAAATATATGAGAAATAAGAAATTAATGAATATGAACATGTGATGGATTTGTCTTGTTCAAGTTAGAGAGGCTTCACACACAGTTTAATTACTGATGTTAATTAAAAAGTGTGTTTAAATGGTTTTTCCCTAAATGTGAGTCAAATGGAAGACTAGAAAAGGCTAAATGTTATTTTTTTTACAATGAATTTGAATGGGATAGGTTTATTGCCAGTTTTGGACAAAATAAAAACACAGCTAAAAGCCATTTACAAGGACACATACCAAAAATACAATGACACAATATATGCTGAGTATGTTAGAAGCACTTGACTAATCTTTTTATATGGATCACCTCATTTAATCCTCAAAATGACATTATGAGCTAAGCACAATTACTGACCCATGAGTTTGACTCCAGAGACTATACTTTCAATAACTCTCCTTTATAAAAAGTAAATGCATGGTAAAAAAAAAAAAAATCTATCAGGAATAGGTTAATAAAAAGATAACCTGGCAGTTATAAAATCAAAACTCCAGTTGAAAAATATTAAATGGGACAAATGGAGGTGAAAATTACAGTCCACGAAGAACACAGATAATTCATTCTATCGCTACCAATAGAGTTTCTGAATACTCGAAACAAAAAGTACATGGCATGGCATACTAGGAGAAATTGATAATCCAATTTGAATGTATAACACTCAACTTTTAGAATTCAAAGATATAATTTGAAAAAACCCACAAAGATATAACTACAAGAATGGGTTTGATATAATGGATACCCACAGCACATATGACGGGGAAAGTTGAAGGTCCATAATGAATGAGTAACCCCTTACATTCAACAAAGTAGATAAATGACCATATAGAAAAGTGTGCAGAGTAAAAACAAGCACATCAACAAAATGTTAATATATTTATAAAACAATGCCTTATCTCACAGTAATCAGGGATGCAAATTATAAAAATCAATAATATATGTAGTACGTATATATTATATATACATACATATATAGATATCAATCACCTTGGTAAAAAATAAACTGATAAATATGAAGACAAAGCAGTGAAGAAATGGGGACTTTCATTTGTGAATAGCATTTCATAGACTATTTAAAGAACAATGCAGTAATGCCTTTCAAATATTGAGTGTGCATATCATGTGAACAGCACTTTTACTTTTGTTATCCATCACGCCATGTGCCCTAAAGGCATATGTGCAAAACATTTTTTGCAACCTTCTTTGTATTAATGGTACATTGAAAACAACGTGCATATTGGTCAATAAGAGAATGGTTAAAAATTTAAGTATATCTACACTATGTTGTACCACACAGACATTAAAAGGAATGAGATATAGCTGAATGCACTCTTATGCATTACTATGACTGTAAAGTGATTTTATTTTTATAAAATAAGATATATATGACATCTTTTTTCTATATATATAGACTATCTATTCATATGGAAATATGCTTGCTGTTAAGAGTGGTTGCTCTGGGGGAAGAGAAAGCAAATCACTAGCTGTGTGATGTGGAGAGAGTGAAGGAGCAATTTCTATTCTTCAGTTCTGGATGGTTCTATTGTTTTACAAAGAGCAAGACTTCAAAAAATCCTTTGTAAGTAAAATAAAGCATGGATATATTCCAAAGCCCAGAAAATATCATTTGAGCAAGCTAATATTGTTTTCTGTTAACTTTTGATTTTGTATTTTTTGAGAACTTGTATCTTCAATATTAATTTGTAAAGGCTTTAACAATATTAGGAATTTAAAAATCTATTCACCACTAAATTAACTTTTTAATTTACAATTTTAATTCTTTTGGATACTAGATTACTATTTACTTTGTACTTTTGAGGATTTATTTTCAATTTTACTAGGTAAAGTCCTTGTCCTGTTCTTTTTTAATCATGTGTTTGGCAACAAAATTATGGAGTAAGTTGTCATGGTAATAAGATGAAGACTCAGATGGGGATGAGTGGAGTTAGGTTTGTTCCTGTATTGCTGTGGATATTCTGTATTGTTGTATTGCGGTGGATAGTCTGTATTGTTGTATTGCAGTGGATATTCTGTATTGCTGTGGATATTCTGTATTGTATTGCTGTGGATATTCTGTATTGCTGTGGATATTCTGTATTGTATTGCTGTGGATATTCTGTATTGTATTGCTGTGGATTTTCTGTATTGCTGTGGATATTGTCTATTGTTACCTTGGTGTGGATATTCTGTATTGTATTGCTGTGGATATTCTGTATTGTATTGCTGTGGATTCTGTATTGCTGTGGATAGTCTGTATTGCTGTGGATTCTGTATTGTATTGCTGTGGATAGTCTGTATTGCTGTGGATATTCTGTATTGTTGTATTGCTGTGGATACTCTGTATTGTATTGCTGTGGATATTCTGTATTGTATTGCTGTGGATAGTCTGTATTGCTGTGGATATTCTGTATTGTATTGCTGTGGATAGTCTGTATTGCTGTGGATATTCTATATATTGCTGTGGATATTCTATATATTGCTGTGGATTTTCTGTATTGCTGTGTGGATATTCTCTATTGTTACCTTGGTGTGGATATTCTGTATTGCTGTATTGTTGTAGATATTGAGTGCAGAGTTTACCTTAGCACATACAGCAGCCCTTGCCCTGGCACATATTCACCCAAAGAGGCTGTAGAGAATGGCTGGTCACATCCTCCCCTGCATTGAAAGACACCCTCTGAGTGGTGCTTGCCACACCTCATAGTGGAGATATTCATCCGTTAGTTAAACTCTTCCAGACTCTCTTTCAGTTTGCCTGAGGTCACCAAGCCGGCATCTGGGCAGGGAGGTTCAACATCATCAGCTTCAAACACTGACTCTGCCAGCATTCCTGTCCAGGCACCTCTGTCCAGCATTGCAGGCACCACCTCTCCCGAGGGTGTGATGAGCATCATTCATTATTCTTCCTTTTGCTCATGTATTTGTTCATTCACCATTCCTCTGGTGATACCCACCATGTACCTGACGTGGCCCTGAGTTCGGGGAATTGGCATGCAGTCCCAGGCCCCACTGGAAGCTCCCGTCCCCAGGAGTCAGACGCAAGAGTGGGTTTACACCTGCATCTCGTGCATTTCAACACTCTGGGGACCTTAGGCTTAGGATCAAGAGCCTCGGAGGGAGAAAGGTGTCTGCAGCCCCTCATCCCACCCTGAGTACAGAGACCAGAGACACATCAGACCCCAGGGTTCTGGGGATTCAGCCTGCATTGTCCCCACTGCCACAGAACCGAAAACCTAAGTCTCCAACTTTGCTTTTTGTCTCCAAACTGTGCACTCTGCTGGGTCAGTCGGTTCCTCCTTGTGCCCTGGGTCTGTCAGGCTTCCAGGCATCATGGGCTCTGCACCTTGCAGGCTCCTGCAGAAAACTTTCTCCTTCAGCTCCACAGGGGTGTAGTGGGGGACCTAATTTGCTTCACTGAGGGTGCCTGTCTTGTTTATCTACCGTTATTCCAGCACTGGCAGAGAGTCATTGTGTTTTCCATAATTAGTCCCACAGAGGCATCTCTTTCCATTCTGTTCTCTCAATTTGTTTATTTTGTGACTTATTATTAGGCAGAGATATTATGCAGGAGCACAGGAGAGAGCATCCATCCCAGGCTGGGTCCATGGCCCCACCTTGCTAGAGAGGGTTGCCCCGAGGTAGAAAGTGGAGAAGTGGGAGGAAGGAATTCCAGGCCAAGGGAGCAGAGTGCACACAGTGTGCAGGGGAGGGCATGGGGGTGGCAGGTGGGGCCAGAGGAGTTAGGCAGGGTCAGATGACCAGGGTACTGGTGTTCCTCTAAACAGCCATCACGCTGCAGGTTTATGCAAAGTGGCTCTCTAACTTCCAACACAAAAAACAGTGGATGGTCAGATACAACACTGAGATAATAGCTGCAGCTAAGACTGATTATTCTGTGTCATTTAAAGAGAGGATAATGAGTTGGGGCAAGGAAGGCAGAGGGGTTACAGGTAGTGAGGGCAGGAGAGTGGGGCACAGGAGGTCTGCTGGGGCAGCTAGGAGTTCAATCCATGGCAGGCGGCCTGGCTTCAGGCAGCACGGTGGGGCCTCCATACAGAGAGACTGGTGGAGGGGCTGGGACCCAGGGCAACCGACTAAGTGGTGCCTGAGCTTGTGGTTCCACCAAAAGCACTGTGCCTGTCTCTAGTGGCCCCCTGGAGGAATGTGGTGCCCTAGTCTCTCTGCTTGCTTCTGTGATTGAGCTGGCAGAGAGGCAGATGATTCAGAGGACTGTGATTTATGAGGTGTGTTTGTAGGGACAGTTGCTCCTTTGATGGAAAATGCAAGGGGGTGGGCTGCGTTGAAGCCCTCCTGAGTATGGCAGCCGTTCCTACTGGCCTATGACTAGGGAAGCCCAAGAACAAACACTGCTTTTGGATGTATGCATGGCTTTGGCTTTATTTTTTAAGTTTTGCCCTTCATAAATTGCGATGTTTTATTCTTTTCTGCACCTGCTCAAATGTTTAAAGACAATGATTTGAAAAGTCATTTATCCAAATATTGTTTTTAATGAATCAAAATAAAAATGGCATCACTTTCTTCATTTTTCAGAAATTCTTTTTGTTAAGAATTTTTCTCTTCTTCAACCCCAAGCACAAACCTACTCTTATCTTCAGCTCATCTAGAAACAATGATGATAATGACTAAAACTTCTCAGGAAAGCCTGGCTAGCTGGAATCCTTTATCACCATGATTCAGAAACACTCCGGCTGTACTCTTTGAATATAAAATAACTCTGCTGTACAATATGGAGAGAGAAGTAGCTCTCACAGGCCTCTGCCGGTGCTCACAGTTTACCACTCTGAAACCTGGCTGTTTTCCTGGTCCATGTCATCTCCCACCTTCAGCTCAGGGCACCCTCACCCTGAGTTTCACCTAGGCCTCTCCCCTGGGCTTTGCCTATTACATCTGTTAACTAAAAAAAAACACAAGACAATTGGCCGGGCGCGGTGCCTCACGCCTGTAATCCCAGCACTTTGGGAGGCCGAGGCGGGCGGATCACGAGGTCAGGAGATCAAGACCATCCTGACTAACACGGTGAAACCCCATTTCTACTAAAAATATGAAAAATTAGCCGGGTGTGGTGGTGGGCACCTGTAGTCCCAGCTACTCGGGAGGCTGAGGCAGGAGAATGGCGTGAACCCTAGAGACGGAGCTTGCAGTGAGCCGAGATCTTGCCACTGCACTCCAGCCTGGGCAACAGAGCAAGACTCCATCTCAAAAAAAAGACAATCTATAAACTTGTTTTAGAGTTGCAGCCTACAAGGTGGCTGTCCTGTAGGCTGGGAAGCACGGCCTCTGGTTGAAGCACAGAGATAGGCACTTTGAAGGAGGAGGAATTGGGATACGAGATTTGTTTTGCCGAATGAGTTGGCTAAACCTACATCTAGGACAGGTTACAGGAGGAGCTATGAATATTTGTGAAGGTGGTCATGAAGGATGTGTATTAAACCAACATGCATGGAACAAATGATCCATGTTCACTCTGGGATGGAGACTTAACATCTAAACCTATTGCAATTAGGCCTATTTGTCAAAAGATCTTTTTCAGAACACAAAGGCACAAAAGTGCATAATCTCTGTAAAGCAGCCAGCAGCAGTCCATGCTCTGTGGTCTTCTATTTAGGAGAAAGTTACTGAAATCATTCTCTTGCCCAATCAAAGCTGCAGTTATGGCTGCTGGAGCAGCGGGTGAGTTAGTGAGCATCTGGTGGGGCCTCAGAGTTTTTTCATATTGCCCACCTTGAGGCCAGTGCTTGTTTAACTTCTGGAGAAAAAGGGAAACCTCTTGGCGATTAGAACATAGTTTATTCTTTAAAGGCAGGGTGCATGACTTCACCCTTGCCTGGTATGGCCTTAGGTTCTGTTTATAATTTGGTGTCTTATAGTCACGAAGAGTCTGTTCTGTCAGTTTTAGGATCTTTCCTGTAACATTAATGCTGTTCGGTTGTTGGGCCTAAATTGCAAAAGGGAAGGGGCATAATGAGGCCTGTCTGACATCCTATCCCATCATGGCCTGGAACTCAGCTTCGAGGTTTTTCTGGGGTCCTCTTGGCCACAAGTGTTCCATTCAGTCAGTGGAGGTCTTAGAATTTAATTATTAATTTACACATCCAACACCCTTGGTCCTTCAAGATATGTGGTGGGTGCCAGAAACTCCCCCTTTCTAGAAACTCCATGAGTCTGTTTCTCCTGACTAAGTCACCATCTCTCTATCCAGATGCATAGTCTGCCAAGATCAGACACTGGCAACCTCCCGCCTAGTACCCTCCTCCTCTACCCCACATCCATTTAGTCTCAAATTGTGCTTAGGCTGCCTCCTAAGTCATTTTCTAGGTCGTTTGCCCTTCCCTGTCACCATGGGCACTGTGTTTGCTCTTGTTGGCACACTTGACTACCTGGTCTCCATTCCACCCCATATTGCTGCTAGAGACCCCTAGAGTGGGCACCGTCTGTCTGCCAGAGACCCATAGGACGGGTACCATCCATCTGCCAGAGACCCATGGGATAGGCACCGTCCATCTGCCAGAGACCCATAGGACAGGCACCATCCGTCTTCCCATCACATCATGTGTCTCCCATACATTAATCCCATCTGCGCCTCTTCCTTGGCTATGTCCAGACTTCTTAACCTGCTTCTTAACAGGGTGGTTCATACTGATGGGTGCAGCTGTATTTCTTATGCATGTGTGTGCGTGTGAGTGTAGCACATAAGAAGGGAAAATGAAGGAAGAAGACCTGTATTTCTGGAAAATAAATTTTCAAAGACTATAATAACATATCTGATCATGCACCTGGGTCTACAGTCTCTAATCAAAGCATTTTAATAAATAAATTGAGAAATGGGTTAAATCAATTGACAAAAACAATAGATCAATTGTCTACCTATCCACCTGTCCCTACCTCGTAAGTCGTGGATTATGGACGCACATAGTGAACAGTCTGAATCTGATAAGGGGTGACTGTGGTGTGGCTTTGTTTTCTGAAGCCACTGCCGGTAACTCTTCTATGTCAAACCTTCCTTCACCATTTTGTAGCAGTTTCTTTAATTCCATCTTGACCATATCCACTAGCTTTTAGAAATCCATTCAGTTTCAAATCCCAATCTTATGTTCATCCCAAAGTTTCTCTCTCCCCTATGCATGGCCAGGCTGGTGGCTCCAGGGACCTACACTTGGGAGGGGTCTGCTCTTTCACTCGTCTCCTTCCCACTCCAGCACTGGTGAGTGGAGAAATGAAGGGACTATAGAGTTGTTCTGGGACCTCCCTTCCCCTTATCTTTGCAGAGCCTAACTTCTCTGGTTGAAGGTTCAGGGGATTAATGGATGGGAAATGTCAACTAGACCCTTATTTGTTGACATGGTGCAATCCTGCCAGTCTCTGCTGCCATCGACGATAACCCCTACTGGCCATTCAGTTCCTCTGTGTCTTGGGGTGCACATTCTGGCTCCCTTGTAGGATTCATGGATAAGTTATTTTGGAGTCCAAATGGTGGAGGCCTGGGATAGGGTAATTGGAGACCTCAGAATGACTGCTGGGCACAAGGGCAGAAGACCACGCCTCCAGATTTTACCAAGTATGGAAATATGAGGGCAAGGTTCACGCGGGTCTTGGTATCCAGTGCTGCTTTTCCCTCCAAGGTGAACAGGCAGGCACAGTAAAAGCCAACGGAGCCATTCCTTTTATTGAGAAGGCTCATGGTGATGGTGTCTGGTTGAAGCTGATTGATAAGATAATAAAGAAACTGATCTCGAGCACACAGATGGTCACACATACGTGGTTCTTCTCTTTGAACTCACATCTTGGCAAAAGCCCTCTGAGCCTTGGGGATTGCAATGCAGAATAGACACAAATCCACGTGAGTCAGCAGAAGTCTGCTGTATGTGCACACGTGCTTGCACCTGTGGGGAAGACACCTGGAAGGATGCACCGCAGCTTGTCCAGTCTGTCACCTGACTCAGGAGGTGGGCCTGAGGAATGGGTGGTGGAAGAGGTTAATTTTCACTATTGCCCTTCTGTTCATTGAAGTCTTGTACCTTGTTTGCATTACCTATTTAGAACTAAATAAATTCCAAAGTGAGAGAGAGAGAAATAATACAAAAATATGAGAAAAATCACATGGCCTTCTGCTTTCATTAAAAATAAACAAACACATACTAGAGAATGATACTTGCATATGAAAAGACTCACACTGTGGTTCCACATATACAGAGAAGCCAGAAACACAGGAACGTTTTAGTTACTCCTGTTCTATTCTGCTTACCTGAAATCATGTCAAGTTAAGGGGGTATTTAGCAAAACCCCTTTCAGGTTAGCCATAAATAAAAATGTATGTGAATGCCATTCTTTTTCTTTCAATGCATTAAAAATCTTTGATTTATGCATAAATAGCTAACAGGAGCAAAGGGGATCTTATTTCTTCCTAAGCTTTTCCAGTAAAAGTTGTCTTTGGCTCAAAAACAGCTAGAGAAGTTTTTGGCTAATATTTTCAAGAAGTTAGAAGGCACTAAGAACAAGAGTTTAGTGTGAAAGTAATTCCTCAGCCATAGCTAATGGTATTCCACAAATCTCTCATGCAATTCAGAAGTAAAAAGCAGGCAGAAGATTAGACTAGAGAACAGCTAGGGGAGAAATGGGCCGTTTTTAGTACAAGATGACTTTCTAATTCTAACCCAGTATTTCAGATTTATTGACTGATCAACCTAAGCTCACATAAGCGTATTTTTCCAGAACTAAAATACACTTAAAAATATGTCCCTGATTAAAAAACATTCTAAATAACTCAGGTTAAGGTACATTCTCTAGCAAGCATCATTCCAGCAATACTCACCCCCCTGCCCCATCTCCATGCTCTAGAATGATGTGCCTTTGCGCTTAACCCTATCACAATACAGACCTACCAGCTGCTGGAACTAGGTTTCATTGTACAGATGTACAAAACTTTTTAAAATCACTCCCTTATATAAGGCCATTTGAGATATTTCCAAGTTTTGCTGTGATGTATTGCAATTAAATAATTGCATATGCATCTTTGGGCAATTCCTCTTAAGGTAAATGGATTTTAATATTTAATTAATATTAAATATTTTTAATATTGATTCAATATGTATTCCTACCTGCTGTCTTGATAAAGATTTTTCCAATAATGGTTGCCAAGGTAAAAAATCAATGTCATACTTCAAACATGTTAGTTACTTAGACTAAACACATTTAACAAAATTGTAGACTACACAAATTTAAGAATATTTTAGGTTATATAATTTTAAGAGTATTTGAATTTTTTATTATTGCAAAATATTCTTCAGGTGCCATATGAAAATTACAACTCTTTGCCAATTTAGGGGTACTTCCAAAATCAACTACACACTTGAATCCAACTAAAAGAAAGTATATTATCCACATTACTTGGGATGATACCTTGTGTGTAAATGTCTGTTGTGTTTATGCTATGTATGTAAGAGGAAAGATTTAGCAAGATTATTCATTTGCCTTTTCTTTTCCTAGATGTTGTTACTCTCCAAATCCATACCATACTCCAAAGCACTGTCTGTTTTAAGCCCTTCTGGGAGCACAAACTTCAAAACTCCATGGAATTAAGACATAAGTGCTTTTGTTTCGATGATATAAACAGTTGCGGAGAAATGTTTCCCTGGGCGTCACTGATGTTAGTAATATAAGCAGATGCTTAGAGTTTTGCTCTCACTGGACCTGCCCTAAATGTGGGACCTTGAGAGAAAGATGCACATGTGTTCTTTCATAAATTTTTGTTTTTATAATACAGTGGACCCTCTAAATTAGGGCCAGCAAACTTTTCCTGAAAAGGACAAATCGGAAGTATTTTAGATTTTGTGGGCTGAGAGGTGAAATTGAACATTTTATGAGGGTACTTTATTGTGTTTCAATAAAAGTAATTTATGGACACTGAACTTGGAAATTCATAAAATTTTATGTGTCACAAAATATTTTTATTCTTTAGATTTTTAAAGCCATTAAAATTTTAAAAAATCTTAGCTTGAAGATTATATAAAAACAGGTAGTAGGCCATATTGGGCCCATGGGCCTCAGTTTGCCACCCCCAGCTGTAAATGCAGAGCCCAAGACAGGTGTCTCTCTTGATAGAAATATATTCCTGGATCCTTAAAAAAATCCAGCGCAGGAGTTGTTTCACCCACAATAAATTTTGAATAATTGGTTCCCTACAAATGCTGTTCTGGTAGGATTAATTTCACCAGTTATTTTTCATATTTTATACTTACTAAACTTTGTGACTATGTGATAGAGAACTATTTCCTTTTTTTTTTTTTTTTTTTTTTTTTTTTTTTTTTTTTTTTTAAGACGGAGTCTCGCTCTGTCGCCCAGGCTGGAGTGCAGTGGTGCGATCTCGGCTCCGCCTCCTGGGTTCACGTCATTCTCCTGCCTCAGCCTCCGGAGTAGCTGGGACTACAGGGGCCGCCACCACGCCCGGCTAGTTTTTTGTATTTTTAGTAGAGACGGGGTTTCACTGTGTTAGCCAGGATGGTTTTGATCTCCTGCCCTCGTGATCCACCCGCCTCGGCCTCCCAAAGTGCTGGGATTACAGGGGTGAGACACCGCGCCCGGCCTCTCTTGGTTTTTAGAGCAGTGTTAGGCATACAGAGAGTACAGAGAGCTCCCGTCTATTTCCTTCTCAACCTTCTTCCCCTCATTTTCTTCCGTTATCAACATTTTACATCACCATGGTACTTTGGTTACAATTGATGAATGAATATTGATAAATTATTACTAAATTCAAAGTTTACATTAGAGTTCACTTTTTGTGTTGTCCGGTTCCAGTTCCAAGAAAAGAGTGTGGAAAGAAGTGCATTGTAGAGACATCCTCATAAGCGAAATACCTTTATAAAACCCTCAGATCTTGTGAGAACCCACTATCACGAGACAGCATAGAGGTAATGGCCACCAGGATTCAATAACCTCCTACCGGGTCCCTCCCATGACACATGGGGATTATAGAAACTACAATTCAAGGTGATATTTAGGTGGGGACACAGCCAAATCATATCAATGGAATTCGAGGGAGGTTCAAGGGGACATGCTCTATGACTGCCCAGAAGGATGGGCTGGAAGCTCAGGCGGGATTTCTATGTTACCATCTTGAGGAGATGTCTCCTTTCCCGGGAAGCCTCAGTCTCTGCTCATAAGGCCTTCTCTCTCTACTAATTGGATGAAGCCAACCAATATTATGGAAGGCAATCTACTTTACTCAAAGTCTACTGATATAAACTGTTCATCACACCTGAAAAATACCTCCACAGCAATATCTGGACTGTTATTGGACTAAACAACTGGGCACTATAGCCTTGCCCGGTTGACATATAAAATTAACCATCGCATCCAAGAAAAGATAGTTGAGAATGCCAGTAGCTCACAGCAGCTGAAGTAAAGGCCTGGCACCTATAGCTTGCAAAACATGGCTTCCTGTTGTTCCTCAACCTGGGACTGATTACCCCAGTGCTTTAATATGGGAGCCTTTGGCCCTCTGTACGCATTGCTGTTCTTTCTCTCCTGTTTTCTGACACCTTGACTACTTTATGTGTTCAACATGAGTGGAGCGATTGCTGTTCTATGGGTGAAGAAAGTTGCCTTCTGGACCACTGGGGAAAAGGCACCATGGAGACACGACCTTTACCAAGTTTCTACAGAGGGAAATACAAGTTGCTGGCAGAAATTAAACTCTGGGGCCGGACACACCTTGAGTTGGATCCTTCCCTCTGTTGGCTCTCAGCTGAGTGATATGGGGCAAGCTTTTTAGTCTCTCAAAATCTCAGTTCCCTCTTGGTCATGAGCAGATAATAAAGCTCACTTTTAAGACTGCAGTGAGGATCTAATGAGGAATCACATGCAGAGTGTCTTTTGCTTCTGAACACGATGGAACTAATTTAATGGTCTTTTT
The DNA here is from genome assembly GCF_049350105.2 of Macaca mulatta. Lineage (NCBI taxonomy): Eukaryota > Metazoa > Chordata > Mammalia > Primates > Cercopithecidae > Macaca > Macaca mulatta. The sequence continues at coordinate 9,189,488 of NC_133411.1, forward strand.
GTGGGGCAAAGCCATCTCCTGGTTACTCCAGGCCATGACTTGACCGAGGCTTGCCGCATCTCCTCACCTCTCCTGTACAGACATCGTAACTGCAGCACAAAAGGCCAGGGTTCATATCCTTTGCCCACCTTTTGAGACATTTCTCAAAAGAAGCCATTCATACAGCCAACAGACACATGAAAAAATGCTCATCATCACTGGCCATCAGAGAAATGCAAATCAAAACCACAATGAGATACCATCTCACACCAGTTAGAATGGCGATCATTAAAAAGTCAGGAAACAACAGGTGCTGGAGAGGATGTGGAGAAATAGGAACACTTTTACACTGTTGGTGGGATTGTAAACTAGTTCAACCATTATGGAAAACGGTATGGCGATTCCTCAAGGATCTAGAACTAGATGTACCATATGACCCAGCCATCCCATTACTGGGTATATACCCAAAGGATTATAAATTATGCTGCTATAAAGACACATGCACACGTATGTTTATTGCGGCACTATTCACAA